>NC_090650.1:424192291-424792291 GCF_040937935.1 Hyperolius riggenbachi
GGAGGAGGGAGGTGGGAGGTGGGAGGAGGGAGGAGGGAGGTGGGAGGTGGGAGGAGGGAGGTGGGAGGTGGGAGGAGGGAGGAGGGAGGTGGGAGGTGGGAGGTGGGAGGAGGGAGGAGGGAGGAGGGAGGAGGGAGGAGGGAGGAGGGAGGAGGGAGGTGGGAGGAGGGAGGTGGGAGGTGGGAGGAGGGAGGAGGGAGGAGGGAGGTGGAGGAGGGAGGTGGGAGGTGGGAGGAGGGAGGAGGGAGGAGGGAGGAGGGAGGTGGGAGGAGGGAGGAGGGAGGTGGGAGGTGGGAGGAGGGAGGAGGGAGGTGGGAGGAGTGGAGGAGGGAGGAGGGAGGAGGGAGGAGGGAGGAGGGAGGGAGGAGGGAGGTGGGAGGAGGGAGGTGGGAGGTGGGAGGAGGGAGGAGGGAGGTGGGAGGAGGGAGGAGGAGGTGAGGAGGGAGGAGGGAGGAGGGAGGAGGGAGGAGGGAGGAGGGAGGCGTGGGAGGAGGGAGGTGGGAGGTGGGAGGAGGGAGGAGGGAGGTGGGAGGAGGGAGGAGGGAGGTGGAGGAGGGAGGAGGAGGAGGAGGGAGGAGGGAGGTGGGAGGAGGGAGGAGGGAGGTGGGAGGTGAGGAGGAGGTGGGAGGAGGGAGGAGGGAGGAGGGAGGAGGAGGGAGGGAGGAGGGAGGAGGGAGGAGGGAGGAGGGAGGTGGGAGGAGGGAGGAGGGAGGTGGGAGGAGGGAGGTGGGAGGTGGGAGGAGGGAGGAGGGAGGTGGAGGTGGGAGGAGGGAGGTGGGAGGAGGAGGAGGGAGGAGGGAGGAGGAGGAGGGAGGGGGAGGAGGGAGGTGGGAGGTGGGAGGAGGGAGGAGGGAGGTGGGAGGAGGGAGGAGGGAGGTGGGAGGAGGGAGGAGGGAGGAGGGAGGAGGGAGGAGGGAGGTGGGAGGAGGGAGGAGGGAGGAGGGAGGTGGGAGGAGGGAGGAGGGGAGGTGGGAGGAGGGAGGTGGGAGGTGGGAGGAGGGAGGAGGGAGGAGGGAGGTGGGAGGTGGGAGGAGGGAGGAGGGAGGAGGGAGGTGGGAGGAGGGAGGTGGGAGGTGGGAGGAGGGAGGAGGGAGGAGGGAGGTGGGAGGAGGGAGGTGGGAGGTGGGAGGAGGGAGGTGGGAGGAGGGAGGAGGGAGGAGGGAGGAGGAGGTGGGAGGTGGGAGGAGGGAGGTGGGAGGTGGGAGGAGGGAGGTGGGAGGAGGGAGGTGGGAGGTGGGAGGTGGGAGGAGGGAGGTGGGAGGTGGGGAGGAGGGAGGAGGGAGGAGGGAGGAGGGAGGAGGGAGGTGGGAGGTGGGAGGAGGGAGGTGGGAGGAGGGAGGAGGGAGGAGGGAGGTGGGAGGTGGGAGGTGGGAGGAGGGAGGAGGGAGGAGGGAGGTGGGAGGTGGGAGGAGGGAGGTGGGAGGAGGGAGGAGGGAGGTGGGAGGAGGGAGGTGGGAGGAGGGAGGTGGGAGGGAGGGAGGAGGGAGGTGGGAGGTGGGAGGAGGGAGGAGGGAGGTGGGAGGTGGGAGGAGGAGGAGGAGGGAGGAGGGGGTGGGAGGAGGGAGGTGGGAGGTGGGAGGAGGGAGGAGGGAGGAGGGAGGTGGGAGGAGGGAGGTGGGAGGAGGGAGGAGGGAGGTGGGAGGTGGGAGGTGGGAGGAGGGAGGTGGGAGGTGGGAGGAGGGAGGTGGGAGGTGGGAGGAGGGAGGAGGGAGGTGGGAGGTGGGAGGGGAGGTGGGAGGAGGGAGGTGGGAGGAGGGAGGGAGGGGGAGGTGGGAGGTGGGAGGTGGGAGGAGGGAGGAGGGAGGTGGGAGGTGGGAGGTGGGAGGGAGGTGGAGGTGGGAGGTGGGAGGAGGGAGGTGGGAGGTGGGAGGAGGGAGGTGGGAGGTGGGAGGAGGAGGAGGGAGGAGGGAGGTGGGAGGAGGGAGGTGGGAGGAGGGAGGAGGGAGGGTGGGAGGAGGGGAGGTGGGAGGAGGGAGGAGGGGAGGTGGGAGGTGGGAGGAGGGAGGAGGGAGGTGGGAGGTGGGAGGGGAGGAGGGAGGTGGGAGGTGGGAGGAGGAGGTGGGAGGTGGGAGGAGGGAGGTGGGAGGAGGGAGGAGGGAGGAGGGAGGTGGGAGGAGGGAGGTGGGAGGAGGGAGGAGGGAGGTGGGAGGAGGGAGGTGGGAGGTGGGAGGAGGGAGGAGGGAGGTGGGAGGAGGGAGGAGGGAGGAGGGAGGTGGGAGGAGGGAGGTGGAGGAGGGAGGAGGGAGGTGGGAGGAGGGAGGTGGGAGGTGGGAGGAGGGAGGAGGAGAGGGAGGAGGGAGGTGGGAGGTGGGAGGAGGGAGGAGGGAGGAGGGAGGTGGGAGGTGGGAGGTGGGAGGTGGGAGGTGGGAGGTGGGAGGAGGGAGGAGGGAGGTGGGAGGAGGGAGGTGGGAGGTGGGAGGAGGGAGGTGGGAGGAGGGAGGTGGGAGGAGGGAGGAGGGAGGTGGGAGGAGGGAGGTGGGAGGTGGGAGGAGGACCTCCCTCCTCCCTCCTCCCCCTCCCACCTCCCTCCCTCCCACCCTCCTCCCACCTCCCACCTCCTCCTCCCTCCTCCCCTCCTCCCCTCCTCCCCTCCTCCCAGGGAGGGAGGAGGGAGGAGGGAGGTGGGAGGTGGGAGGAGGGAGGTGGGAGGAGGGAGGAGGGAGGAGGGAGGAGGGAGGTGGGAGGTGGGAGGTGGGAGGAGGGAGGTGGGAGGTGGGAGGTGGGAGGAGGGAGGAGGGAGGTGGGAGGTGGGAGGAGGGAGGTGGGAGGAGGGCGGAGGGGAGGAGGAGGAGGGAGGAGGGAGGTGGGAGGAGGGAGGTGGGAGGTGGGAGGTGGGAGGTGGGAGGAGGGAGGAGGGAGGAGGGAGGTGGGAGGAGGGAGGTGGGAGGTGGGAGGAGGGAGGAGGGAGGAGGGAGGTGGGAGGAGGGAGGTGGGAGGAGGGAGGAGGGAGGTGGGAGGTGGGAGGAGGGAGGTGGGAGGTGGGAGGAGGGAGGTGGGAGGTGGGAGGAGGGAGGTGGGAGGTGGGAGGAGGGAGGTGGGAGGAGGGAGGAGGGAGGAGGGAGGTGGGAGGAGGGAGGTGGGAGGAGGGAGGAGGGAGGTGGGAGGAGGGAGGTGGGAGGTGGGAGGAGGGAGGAGGGAGGTGGGAGGTGGGAGGAGGAGGGGGAGGAGGGAGGTGGGAGGAGGGAGGTGGGAGGAGGGAGGAGGGAGGTGGGAGGAGGGAGGTCGGGAGGTGGGAGGAGGGAGGAGGGAGGAGGGAGGAGGGAGGAGGGAGGTGGGAGGTGGGAGGAGGAGGAGGGAGGAGGGAGGTGGGAGGTGGGAGGTGGGAGGAGGGAGGTGGGAGGTGGGAGGTGGGAGGAGGGAGGAGGGAGGTGGGAGGAGGGAGGTGGGAGGTGGGAGGAGGGAGGTGGGAGGAGGGAGGTGGGAGGAGGGAGGAGGGAGGTGGGAGGAGGGAGGTGGGAGGAGGGAGGAGGGAGGTGGGAGGAGGGAGGTGGGAGGAGGGAGGTGGGAGGTGGGAGGAGGGAGGTGGGAGGTGGGAGGAGGGAGGAGGGAGGTGGGAGGTGGGAGGAGGGAGGTGGGAGGAGGGAGGAGGGAGGTGGGAGGTGGGAGGAGGGAGGTGGGAGGTGGGAGGTGGGAGGAGGGAGGAGGGAGGTGGGAGGAGGGAGGTGGGAGGTGGGAGGAGGGAGGTGGGAGGAGGGAGGTGGGAGGAGGAGGAGGGAGGTGGGAGGAGGGAGGTGGGAGGAGGGAGGAGGGAGGTGGGAGGAGGGAGGAGGGAGGAGGGAGGTGGGAGGAGGGAGGTGGGAGGTGGGAGGTGGGAGGTGGGGAGGGGAGGAGGAGGAGGGAGGTGGGAGGAGGGAGGTGGGAGGTGGGAGGAGGGAGGAGGGAGGTGGGAGGAGGAGGTGGGAGGTGGAGGAGGGAGGAGGGAGGAGGGAGGTGGGAGGAGGGAGGTGGGAGGAGGGAGGAGGGAGGTGGGAGGTGGGAGGAGGGAGGTGGGAGGTGGGAGGAGGGAGGTGGGAGGAGGGAGGTGGGAGGTGGGAGGTGGAGGAGGGAGGTCGGGAGGTGGGAGGAGGGAGGAGGGAGGTGGGAGGTGGGAGGAGGGAGGTGGGAGGAGGGAGGAGGGAGGAGGGAGGAGGGAGGTGGGAGGTGGGAGGTGGGAGGAGGGAGGTGGGAGGTGGGAGGTGGGAGGTGGGAGGAGGGAGGAGGGAGGTGGGAGGAGGGGAGGAGGGAGGTGGGAGGTGGGAGGGGGAGGAGGGAGGAGGGAGGAGGGAGGTGGGAGGAGGGAGGTGGGAGGTGGGAGGTGGGAGGAGGGAGGAGGGAGGAGGGAGGAGGGAGGAGGGAGGTGGGAGGAGGGAGGTGGGAGGTGGGGAGGAGGGAGGAGGGAGGAGGGAGGTGGGAGGAGGGAGGTGGGAGGTGGGAGGTGGGAGGAGGAGGTGGGAGGAGGGGTGGGAGGAGGGAGGAGGGAGGTGGGAGGTGGGAGGAGGGAGGAGGGAGGTGGGAGGTGGGAGGAGGGAGGTGGGAGGTGGGAGGAGGGAGGTGGGAGGAGGGAGGTGGGAGTGGGAGGAGGGAGGTGGGAGGAGGGAGGAGGGGGAGGGGGTGGGAGGAGGGAGGTGGGAGGAGGGAGGAGGGAGGAGGGAGGTGGGAGGAGGGAGGAGGGAGGAGGGAGGTGGGAGGTGGGGGTGGGAGGTGGGAGGAGGGAGGAGGGAGGAGGGAGGTGGGAGGTGGGAGGTGGGAGGAGGGAGGTGGGAGGAGGGAGGAGGGAGGAGGGAGGTGGGAGGAGGGAGGTGGGAGGTGGGAGGAGGGAGGAGGGAGGAGGGAGGAGGGAGGTGGGAGGTGGAGGAGGAGGAGGAGGAGGGAGGAGGGAGGAGGGAGGTGGGAGGTGGGAGGAGGGAGGAGGGAGGAGGGAGGTGGGAGGAGGGAGGAGGGAGGAGGGAGGTGGGAGGTGGGAGGGGAGGTGGGAGGAGGGAGGAGGGAGGAGGGAGGAGGGAGGAGGGAGGTGGGAGGAGGGAGGAGGGAGGTGGGAGGAGGGAGGTGGGAGGAGGGAGGAGGGAGGTGGGAGGAGGGAGGAGGGAGGTGGGAGGAGGGAGGTGGGAGGAGGGAGGAGGGGGAGGAGGGAGGTGGGAGGTGGGAGGAGGGAGGTGGGAGGTGGGAGGAGGGAGGAGGGAGGAGGGAGGTGGGAGGTGGGAGGAGGGAGGTGGGAGGAGGGAGGTTGGGAGGTGGGAGGAGGGAGGTGGGAGGAGGGAGGAGGGAGGAGGGAGGAGGGAGGTGGGAGGTGGGAGGAGGGAGGAGGGAGGAGGGGAGGGAGGTGGGAGGAGGGAGGTGGGAGGTGGGAGGAGGGAGGAGGGAGGAGGGAGGTGGGAGGAGGGAGGAGGGAGGAGGGAGGTGGGAGGAGGGAGGAGGGAGGTGGGAGGAGGGAGGAGGGAGGAGGGAGGAGGGAGGAGGGAGGTGGGAGGAGGGAGGAGGGAGGAGGGAGGTGGGAGGAGGGAGGAGGGAGGAGGGAGGTGGGAGGTGGGAGGAGGGAGGTGGGAGGAGGGAGGAGGGAGGAGGGAGGAGGGAGGTGGGAGGAGGGAGGAGGGAGGTGGGAGGAGGGAGGTGGGAGGAGGGAGGAGGGAGGAGGGAGGAGGGAGGTGGGAGGAGGGAGGAGGGAGGTGGGAGGAGGGAGGAGGGAGGTGGGAGGAGGGAGGTGGGAGGTGGGAGGAGGGAGGTGGAGGAGGGAGGTGGGGAGGAGGAGGGTGGGAGGTGGGAGGAGGGAGGTGGGAGGAGGGAGGAGGGAGGAGGGAGGAGGGAGGAGGGAGGTGGGAGGTGGGAGGTGGGAGGAGGGAGGTGGGAGGTGGGAGGAGGGAGGTGGGAGGAGGGAGGAGGGAGGTGGGAGGAGGGAGGTGGGAGGTGGGAGGAGGGAGGAGGGAGGAGGGAGGAGGAGGAGGGAGGTGGGAGTGGGAGGAGGGAGGAGGGAGAAGGGAGGAGGGAGGAGGGAGGTGGGAGGAGGGAGGTGGGAGGTGGGAGGAGGGAGGTGGGAGGAGGGAGGAGGGAGGTGGGAGGAGGGAGGTGGGAGGAGGGAGGAGGGAGGTGGGAGGAGGGAGGAGGGAGGTGGAGGAGGGAGGAGGGAGGTGGGAGGTGGGAGGTGGGAGGAGGGAGGTGGGAGGAGGGAGGTGGGAGGTGGGAGGTGGGAGGAGGGAGGTGGGAGGAGGGAGGAGGGAGGAGGGAGGTGGGAGGAGGGAGGAGGGAGGTGGGGAGGGAGGAGGGAGGAGGGAGGTGGGAGGAGGGAGGAGGGAGGTGGGAGGAGGGAGGAGGGAGGAGGGAGGTGGGAGGAGGGAGGAGGGAGGTGGGAGGAGGGGAGGTGGAGGAGGGAGGAGGGAGGTGGGAGGTGGGTGGAGGGAGGTGGGAGGAGGGAGGAGGGAGGTGGGAGGAGGGAGGTGGGAGGAGGGAGGTGGGAGGAGGGAGGAGGGAGGAGGGAGGTGGGAGGTGGGAGGAGGGAGGTGGGAGGTGGGAGGAGGAGGGAGGTGGGGAGGGAGGTGGGAGGTGGGAGGTGGGAGGTGGGAGGAGGGAGGTGGGAGGTGGGAGGAGGGAGGAGGGAGGTGGAGGAGGGAGGTGGGAGGAGGGAGGTGGGAGGTGGGAGGAGGGAGGTGGGAGGAGGGAGGAGGGAGGTGGGAGGTGGGAGGTGGGAGGTGGGAGGAGGGAGGTGGGAGGTGGGAGGTGGGAGGTGGGAGGAGGGAGGGGAGGTGGGAGGAGGGAGGAGGGAGGAGGGAGGAGGGAGGAGGGAGGAGGGTGGTGGGGGAGGGAGGAGGGTGGAGGGAGGAGGGAGGTGGGAGGAGGGAGGAGGGAGGTGGGAGGTGGGAGGAGGAGGAGGGAGGAGGGAGGTGGGAGGTGGGAGGAGGGAGGTGGGAGGTGGGGGAGGGAGGAGGGAGGAGGGAGGTGGGAGGAGGGTGGAGGGAGGAGGGAGGTGGGGGAGGGAGGTGGGGGTGGGAGGTGGGGAGGAGGGAGGAGGGAGGAGGGAGGTGGGAGGAGGGAGGTGGGGGTGGGGAGGTGGGGAGGAGGGAGGGGGAGGTGGGAGGTGGGAGGAGGGAGGAGGGAGGAGGGAGGTGGGAGGTGGGAGGTGGGAGGTGGGAGGGAGGGAGGAGGGGGGTGGGAGGTGGGAGGAGGGAGGTGGGAGGAGGGAGGAGGGAGGTGGGAGGAGGGAGGAGGGTGGTGGGGGAGGGAGGTGGGAGGTGGGAGGTGGGAGGAGGGAGGTGGGAGGGGAGGAGGGGGAGGGAGGTGGGAGGAGGGAGGAGGGAGGTGGGGGAGGGTGGGGGGAGGTGGGGAGGAGGGTGGAGGGAGGGAGGAGGGAGGAGGGAGGAGGGAGGAGGGAGGAGGGAGGTGGGAGGAGGGAGGAGGGTGGAGGGTGGAGGGAGGAGGGAGGGGGAGGTTGGGAGGAGGGAGGAGGGAGGTGGGAGGTGGGAGGAGGGAGGTGGGAGGAGGGAGGAGGGAGGTGGGAGGGGGAGGTGGGAGGAGGGAGGAGGGAGGAGGGAGGAGGGAGGTGGGAGGAGGGAGGTGGGAGGAGGGGGGGAGGAGGGAGGAGGGAGGTGGGAGGAGGGAGGAGGGAGGTGGAGGAGGGAGGTGGGAGGAGGGAGGAGGGAGGAGGGAGGAGGGAGGTGGGAGGTGGGAGGAGGGAGGTGGGAGGAGGGAGGTGGGAGGAGGGAGGTGGGAGGAGGGAGGAGGGAGGAGGGAGGTGGGAGGAGGGAGGAGGGAGGTGGGAGGTGGGAGGTGGGAGGAGGGAGGTGGGAGGTGGGAGGAGGGAGGTGGGAGGAGGGAGGAGGGAGGTGGGAGGAGGGAGGTGGGAGGTGGGAGGAGGGAGGAGGGAGGAGGGAGGTGGGAGGAGGGAGGTGGGAGGTGGGAGGAGGGAGGAGGGAGGAGGGAGGAGGGAGGAGGGAGGTGGGAGGAGGGAGGTGGGAGGTGGGAGGAGGGAGGTGGGAGGAGGGAGGAGGGAGGAGGGAGGTGGGAGGTGGGAGGAGGGAGGTGGGAGGAGGGAGGAGGGAGGTGGGAGGAGGGAGGTGGGAGGAGGGAGGAGGGAGGTGGGAGGTGGGAGGTGGGAGGAGGGAGGTGGGAGGTGGGAGGTGGGAGGAGGGAGGTGGGAGGAGGGAGGAGGGAGGAGGGAGGTGGGAGGAGGGAGGTGGGAGGAGGGAGGAGGGAGGTGGGAGGAGGGAGGAGGGAGGAGGGAGGTGGGAGGAGGGAGGAGGGAGGTGGGAGGAGGGAGGAGGGAGGAGGGAGGTGGGGGAGGGAGGGAGGGAGGGAGGTGGGAGGAGGGAGGTGGGAGGAGGGAGGAGGGAGGAGGGAGGAGGGAGGTGGGAGGAGGGAGGTGGGAGGAGGGAGGAGGGAGGTGGGAGGAGGGAGGAGGGAGGTGGGAGGAGGGAGGAGGGAGGTGGGAGGAGGGAGGTGGGAGGAGGGAGGAGGGAGGAGGGAGGAGGGAGGTGGGAGGAGGGAGGTGGGAGGAGGGAGGAGGGAGGAGGGAGGTGGGAGGTGGGAGAGTAAAAACTCCCTAGCAGAGTGTGTAGCAGCTGTTCCATAACTAATTAGTGTAGGTAGGCAAATGGTATAAAGGACCTTGCTTGGAGGAGGGAGGGAGGGTGGGTCCTCGAGCAGTGAAGTGTATTTCACTCAATTAGGTGTGACTCTAGGCATTAGAGCTTTTGAAACATGTTTTCTATCATTTTTGCAGTGTATAGAATTTTTTAAAACTTTGAAAGTTCGCCTCCCCATTGAAGTCTATTGCGGTTCGCGAACTTTTTCGCGAACCGAACCTTTCGCGGAGGTTCGCGAACAGGGTTCGCGAACCGAAAATCGGAGGTTCGGCCCAACTCTAGCTGTGGGCCCCGATGCAAGTTTTACAATGGGGCCCCTAAGAACGCTATACATAACAATTGCTACTGCGCACCAAAACCTGCTAATAGCAACTACAGTGTCAGAGGTGCAAGAAGGGGATGGGGAACAGTTTGTTAATGATTACCACTATTCAAAGTATCTATAGAAGTGATTATTATGAGCACAGGACCAATAGAGAGCTAATACTGTAGCTGAGGGAGGGCATTTTGGGGCCCCTCTGGCCCAAGCGCCCCGATGCGGTCGCTTCCTCTGCAACCCCTATTGCTACGCCCCTGGACACTATAGAGATAAACACAGCCAGCTCTGACAAGCTGTTTGTCAGCAGCACGGCTGTAATTTATGAGGGATTGCAGAGTGCAGGGGGACCTTAGGGGGGTTTGGGATAGCAACAGAGGCTGGGCTGTATAGGCAGATCCAGCCTCTGTATGCAGATAATATTCTTCAAACCCACCTCGGGTTCTCTTTAAAGGGAACCTAAACTGAGAGGAATATGGATTTTTCCTTTTAAAATAATACCAGTGGCCTGACTCTCCTGCTGATCCTCTAATGCTGGGAATACACGGTTCGTTTTTTGAGGTGATTAAATAGTTCGATAGATAATTTTCGACATGTCCGATCTCCCTTACGATTCTTTCGCCGCTCGATTTCTGATAGAAGTGAATGGAAAAAGATCAGAAAAACGAGCGGAAGATAAAAGAATCGACTGCAGAATCGAGACGCAAAAACGAACCGTGTATTCCCAGCATAATACTTTCAGCCACAGCCCCTGAACAAGCATGCAGATCAGGTGCTCTGACTGAAGTCAGACTGGATTAGCTGCATGCTTGTTTCAGGTGTGTGATTCAGCCACTACTGCAGCCAAAGAGATCAGCAGGACTGCCAGGTAACTGGTAGGGCTAGTTCACACTAAGGGTGTTTTCGCCTTTTTTTAAGCGCCAGCTATTTTCAAAATCGCCCTAAAAGCCCTTGTGCAATGATTCCCTATGAGAGTGTTCTCATATGAAATGTTTGATTCCGATCCAATCTGCTCACCAAAGCACTGCCTGGACCATTTGTGGGGCGATTTACCTCAATGGCAGGTATAGGGAAATCGCAAAACGCTTGAAAAAGCGCTTTGTATAGCGATTTCCTCAGCGCTTTTAAGAATAAATACATTGGGCTTGATTCACAAAGCGGTGCTAACCTACTTAGCACGTCTAAAGACTTTTGGGCGTGATAAGTATTGCACTAAGTAGGTTAGCACCGTTTTGAGGGAAAAACTTGTGCGCAAAGTTTTGCGCGCAAAGTCCGGTGCGCGCGAAACGTCGCATAGGGTTTAATAGTGTTGCGTGCGTAAACTTGTGGCCTTTTCACCAGCGTGCTAACAGTTAGCACGGCTTTGTGAATCAAGCCCATTGTATTTATTCTTTTCCGTGTCAAAGAGTTCACTTCCTGACTTTCTGACGTCAGGAAGTGAACAAACAAATTGCTCTGCAAAAGCGCTTATAAAATCGCTGTACAAAAAACGCTGGCCTCAGCTATTGCGATTTTAGATGTGAACAAGGCCTTATTGTTTAAAAGGGAACATCCATATCCCTCTCATTTAAGGTTCCCTTTAAAGAGACACTGAAGCGGAAAAAAAAATATGATATTATGATTTGTATTTGTAGTACAGCTAAGAAATAAAACATTAAGATCAGATACATCAGTCTAATTGTTTCCAGTACAGGAAGAGTTAAGAAACTCCAGTTGCTATCTTTATGCAAAAAAGCCATTAAGCTCTAAGACTTTCACAGTCGTGGAGAGGGCTGTCTTCTGACTTTTATTATCTCAACTGTTCCTGAACTATTTACTTTTTCTCTGCCAGAGGAGAGGTCATTAGTTCACAGACTGCTCTGAAAGAATCATTTTGAATGCTGAGTGTTGTGTAATCTGCGCATATTATAGAATGATGCAATGTTAGAAAAAACACTATATACCTGAAAATAAAAATATGAGAATATTTTCTTTGCTGCTAATCTTCTAGTAATTATTCATAGTACACAACCAATTCACTATATCATATTTTTATTTTCGCTTCAGTGTCTCTTTAAAGAATAAAGGGAATTACTTATGCGGCTGTTTTTATACTTACCTGCGGCTTCCTCCCCATGAGGTGCCTGGTCTTCCTCCCTGTCCTCTCCGGCCGTGTCTGTGTCTGCGCAGTAGTGCTGTGCAGGTGCAGAAAGCTCCCGGGCACAGCCGAGCCGCACATATGCTGAAGAGAATGACTGGCTAAGCAGCAGAACGGAGCAGCCAGAGAGGGAGCCCATGCACTTCATGAGACTGGAGGAAGCCCAAGGTAAGTATAGATACAGCCTGCTAAGTCATCTTAGGTACACGAAACACATTGGTGTGTGTGTGTATCAGCATATGGTGTGCTACGCAAAGAACATCAAAAGTGCATAGATCACACAGTGTGGCGTTCACACTTTAACACTGTGCAGCAATGTGATGCAAAAGGAAATCAATATGGCAGCCTCCTTATCACTCTCATTACAGTTGTCCTTTAAAGTAGAGCTGAACTCAGAACTTCCTCCCTGCTCTAAAAGATAAGCAACAGCATAATAACCTTTACAGAAAAAAACAATTCTTTGCTGCAGCTGATTCAAAGCCTGCAGTGTATCTACCTCCTGCTTTCATGGAAGCAGACATATTGTTCACATCCTGTGCTATCAAATGAGCTTATCTGCCGAGGCAGTCAGCTGTCACAGGGGAGAGATCAAATTATAACTTGTGATTAGAAATGTGACGAACGTTTCCCGAACCGTTCGCCGGCAAACATCTCAGCATCTCTGGGCCCTGTACTACTTCCGGGTCGCTGTGACCCGGAGTAGTACGCCTGTGCAGGCCCGTCATAGCGACCCGGAAGTAGTACAGGGCTCAGAGAGATTCGCCCGGCGCACGGTTCGGGCCATCTCTACTTGTGATTAGACACAGTGGAGGGGGAATTACAGTGGGTTGCAAAAGTATTCGGCCCCCTTGAAGTTTTCCACATTTTGTCACATTACTGCCACAAACACGCATCAATTTTATTGGAATTCCACGTGAAAGACCAATACAAAGTTGTGTACACGTGAGAAGTGGATCGAAAATCATACATGATTCCAAACATTTTTTACAAATAAATAACTGCAAAGTGGGGTGTGCGTAATTATTCAGGCCCCTGAGTAAATACTTTGTATTGTATGTATTTGTATTTGTATGGTGGCTGGATGGTGTAATGGTTAAAGGGAAGGTTCAGGGACACCTTGCAAAAAATAAAAATCGATATCCACTTACCTGGGGCTTCCTCCAGCCCGTGGCAGGCAGGAGGTGCCCTCGCCGCCGCTCCAGAGGCTTCCGGTCGTCTTCGGTGGCCGACCCAAACTGCGTGGGACGCAGAAGTGCCGGGCCTTGGAGCGCAGAAGAGCCCGACCTGGCAGCCGGCCTGGCCAGGTCGGGTCGGCCGCCGAAGACGACCGGAAGCCTCTGGAGCGGCGGCGAGGGCACCTCCTGCCTGCCACGGGCTGGAGGAAGCCCCAGGTAAGTGGATATCGATTTTTATTTTTTGCAAGGTGTCCCTGAACCTTCCCTTTAAGGGCTCTGCCTCTGACACAGGAGACCAGGGTTCGAATTTCGGCTCTGCCTGTTCAGTAAACCAGCACATATTCAGTAGGAGACATTAGGCAAGTCTCCCTAACACTGCTACTGCCTACAGAGCGCGTCCTAGTGGCTGCAGCTCTGGCGCTTTGAGTCCGCCAGGAGAAAAGCGCGATATAAATGTTATTTGTCTTGTCTTGTAGAACCACCTTTTGCTGCAATTACAGCTGCCAGTCTTTTAGGGTATGTCTCTACCAGCTTTGCACATCTAGAGACTGAAATCCTTGCCCATTCTTCATTGCAAAACAGCTCCAGCTCAGTCAGATTAGATGGACAGCGTTTGTGAACAGCAGTTTTCAAATCTTGTTACAGATTCTCGATTGGATTTAGATCTGGACTTTGACTGAGCCATTTTAACACATAGATATGTTTTGTTTTAAACCATTCCATTGTTGCCCTGGCTTTATGATTAGGGTCATTGTCCTGCTGGAAGGTGAACCTCCGCCCCAGTCTCAAGTCTTTTGCAGTCTCCAAGAGGTTTTCTTCCAAGTTTGCCCTGTATTTGGCTCCATCCATCTTCCCATCAACTCTGACCAGCTTCCCTGTGCCTACTGAAGAGATGCACCCCCCGAGCATGATGCTGCCACCACCATATTTGACAGTGGGGATGGTGTGTTCAGAGTGATGTGCAGTGTTAGTTTTCCGCCACACATAGCGTTTTGCATTTTGGCCAAAAGGTTCCATTTTGGTATCATATGTCCAAAGCACCTTCTTCCACATGGTTGCTGTGTTCCCCACATGGCTTGTGGAAAACTGCAAACGGAACTTCTTATGCTTTCTGTTAACAATGCCTTTCTTCTTGCCACTCTTCCATAAAGGCCAACTTTGTACAGTGCATGACTAATAGTTGTCCTATGGACAGAGTCTCCCACCTGAGCTGTAGATCTCTGCAGCTCATCCAGAGTCACCATGGGCCTCTTGACTGCATTTCTGATCAGTGTTCTCCTTGTTCGGCCTGTGAATTTAGGTGGACGGCCTTGTCTTAGTAGGTGTACAGTTGTGTCATACTCCTTCCATTTCTGAATGATCGCTTGAACAGTGCTCCGTGGGATATTCAAGGCTTTGGAAATCTATTTGTAGCCTAAGCCTGCTTTAAATGTCTCAATAACTTGATCCCTGACCTGTCTTGTGTGTTCTTTGGACTTCATGGTGTTGTTGCTCCCAATATTCTCTTAGACAACCTCTGAGGCCCTCACAGAGCAGCTGTATTTGCACTGACATTAGATTACACACAGGTGCACTCTATTTAGTCATTAGCACTCATCAGGCAATGTCTATAGGCAACTGACTACACTCAGATCAAGGGGGGGGGGGGGCAAATAATTACGCACACACCACTTTGCAGTTATTTATTTGTAAAAAAATGTTTGGAATGATGTATGATTTTCGTTCCACTTCTCACGTGTACACCACTTTGTATTGGTCTTTCATGTGGAATTCCAGTAAAATTGATTCATGTTTGTGGCAGTTATGTGACAAAATGTGGAAAACTTCCAGGGGGCCGAATACTTCTGCAAGCCACTGTAGACTGGCAAAACTCGCTAAATACATACAGGGTGCATTTCTCTGTGTTTACCTTCTCTCATATGCAAGAGTTCCGGTCTACTGGTCATGTGCAGACAGCCGGCAGTAGCTAAGGCTCTACAAACTATTTTCCTTGTTTATGTTTGCAAAAGTAGATTTCTTTTTTTACATAAAGTTTTATGCATAATTCATGTGCAATATTATTCTTGTAAACGCCAGTAAATAACGGCACCAGAATCGGGTCTTTAAATACCTTCCACCCTTTTTGGCTACAAGCTCGGCATAAAAAATAAATCTGGCTTGCGCTATTAATTTTTTAATGACTAGAGAACTAATTAGCAACCCTCGCAGACCGTCGCCTGTGAGTGTCTTTTATGCTGTAATTTTTTTTCCCAACACGAGCAGCTGTTCAGGTAATAAAACGCTTGATTCGCCGCCGCGCTGCAATAACATTATCGCTGTAAATAAAACTGATTTACTTCTCGGAGAATAGCAGGAAGTCCAGACTTCATCATCCAAATGTTAATCAGGGAGAAACGCCTGCCGGAACGCGGGGATTAAAAGGACATAAACAACTGCAATGTTACTTACATAATGAACTAAAATCACTAAAACCGGTCTCGAGCACTGCTCAAGCAGCCGCCCAACACACAACCAAACTTGTACTTAAAGTGAACCTCCAGACTAAAAATCGACTCAGCAGCACTGAAAAGGCTTGGTGTTTCTTTAACAGTTTCACAGCATCAGAACTTTATTTTTCTTATCTAAGCCTCATTTTTTGGCTGCACAGAAGCTAAGCTCCGCCCATCAAAGAAAACTGCCCAGGCATTATTCCTCTGAACTCTGATGTTGTTGTTCTTGTTGCCTAGCAACTGGGAGGGGTGATCAGGGCACAGAACAGTTGGAACTGCGTTTCATGCTCCCTGTCACCTCCTTTCAACCAAAAAGATGGCTGCCCCATGAAATCACAAACATTTGCCTGTTCTTTTACAACAGGGTGGGTAAGAAATGATATTACCTATCTATTTTAACTAATATACCTAATGTAACTTAATTACAGTATGTTTGTTTAGGCTGGAGTTCCTCATTAAAGTGTACCCAAGGCGCTTTTTGATATAAAAAAGGGACACAAAGGCATGTTCCCATCTAAAGTGCCCTCCGAGTGACTGACAGCCCCCCTGTGCTGTGCTAGCCAGCCCCCCCCCCCCAATATTGTAAATAGAGTAATGGGGAAGGGGCGCCTCTTGCAATATTTGCGCCAATGTTTCCCAACATCAGTTAACATCATTTAACATAATCATGTTAAACAATGTTGCCCCCCATGGCGATCGCGCGTCACTATGCGATGGACACGGCGGATCGGATCTTTAAGATCCCCGATGACTGCGCGAAGTACTGCAAGCGCTTACTTCCCGTCGTGTAGTCACGTGATGTTGTTAGCAGGAAGAAGCGTTAGTTATTTGGGTTGAAAAAAGACCTACATCCATCGAGTTCGACCAGACAACACCAGCCTGCTCCCTCACATATCCCTGTTGATCCAGAGGAAGGCGAGAAACCCTTACAAGGCATGGTCCAATTAGCCCCAGAAGGGAAAAATTCCTTCCCGACTCCAGATGGCAATCAGATAAAATCCCTGGATCAACATCATTAGGCATTACCTAGCAATTGTAGCCATGGATGTCTTTCAACGCAAGGAAAGCATCGAAGCCCCCTTTAAATGTTGATATAGAATTTTCCATAACAACTTCCTGTGGCAATGCATTCCACATCTTAATCACTCTTACTGTAAAGAACCCTTTCCTAAATAAATGTCTAAAACATTTTTCCTCCATGCACAGGTCATGTCTTCTAATCCTTTGTGAAGGCCTAGAGACAAAAAGCTCATCCGCCAAGCTATTATATTGCCCTGTGATGTATTTATACATGTTAATTAGATCCCCTCTAAGTCGTCTTTTCTCTAGACTAAATAAACCCATTTTATCTAACCTTTCTTGGTAAGTGAGACCTTCCATCCTACGTATCAGTTTTGTTGCTCGTCTCTGCACCTGCTCTAAAACTGCAATATCTTTCCTGTAATGCGGTGCCCAGAACTGAATTCCATATTCCAGATGTGGCCTTACTAGAGAGTTAAACAGGGGCAATATTATGCTAGCATCTCAAGTTTTTATTTTTATTCTTTGGATATCTTTTAATTAATACATGTTCCTCTCTCCTCCTTACAGCACATACGCTCCAGTGCCACGCAGAATCAAAGTTGCCAAAGAAAAGGTATGGTGTACTTTTTCGTCAGTCAGAGCCAGTCTACGCAGAAGTGAGTCCTCTACGTATCTCTGCAGCGGTTGCTGGAGAGATACACAAAGAGCGCACTTCTCTTACGTCAGACTAGCGTCTACTGAAGGAAGTGCGGGGACCCGGCACCGGCGCTGCAGAAGACTGAGGATGGCGGCGTGGGAGTGATTGGAGTGTATGGGGCTGGAGGAAGGCCCAGGTATGTATAAGGGCCTGTTTCCACTACACGCAGATTGGATGCAGAATAGATGCAGAAAAACTGACTCCAATGAATGCCTATGGGAAAATCTGCATCAGAAAAATCGCGTTTCGTGGAAACAGGCCCATAGGCATTCATTGGAGTCAGTTTTTCTGCATCTATTCTGCATCCAATCTGCGTGTAGTGGAAACCGGCCCTAAAACGTTTTGTGTAATCCAGCTCTGAGTCCCTATAAACAGGGGCAATATTATACTAGCATCTCTAGTTCCCTTTTAATGCATCCCAAAATGTTATTAGTTGCTTGATGACCGTTGTCAAGGGGTCGTCGCTGGACCCGTCGGGCAGTGCGTATGTAGCTTAAAGAGAAACCGTAACCAAGAATTGAGCTTTATCACAATCGGTAGCTGATACCCCCTTTCCCACGAGAAATCTATTATTTTTGTCAAGCGGATCATCAGGGGGGCTCTGTATGGCTGATTTTGTGGTGAAACTCCTCTCACAGGGTGATGTCAGCACCTCACAACACTGAGGTACTGACATCACACTGTGGGAGCCTTGTTGCATTGTGGAATTAACAGCTGTTTCCAAAAAAGCAAGCAGCATCTCCTTCCAGTGACGTCACCTGCCAGTAGTAAAAATGTCACCATGTGATTAATGTCACGATGTAAATGAGGGAGAGGAAAGATTTTACAATGGGCAAACACTGACTAAATCATTTATACACTAGTGACCTTAGACCATTTAAAAACAGGCTAGGTCTGTCATTACTTCGCGCGTTCTCACGTGATGCGCGAGCACGCCTGCCGCGCGCATGTGAGCGTGCAAGTCCGCGAGGTGTCCCCGTCGCCCGCGTGCACGCCACACGCCCGTCCCTTCTGGCCCTGTCTTCCTCCGGCTCTCGGTAGTGTCTCTGTGTCTTGTCCCTGCACATGCGCAGTGCAAAAAAGCACTGACACAGGGACACTTGCATATTATTGGAGAGGATAATTATTGTAATTATTACCCTGGAGTTCCTCTTTAAGCCTCTCACTGGCTTTCCTCTGCCTGCTCCTCGCCCCTGCATACCACTCGGCGCTCTGTATTCAGGGAGGAAAGCAGAGAGCTGCTTCCCCAGCATTACCCAAAGGTCACAAAAATGTAAAACTTAAGCATTGCAGAAGATAGGAGCAACGAGGAGAGTGGGCAATGGACACTACCTGATCCGGCCCTCCTCCTGCATCAGGTAGTATGCTTTTTTTATGTTATGTCCGGCTCATGTTCTCTTTAATGCTCACAGCTCTAACAGGATTTTTTTTTTACTCATTGGCCTCAATTCTGGTAGGTATGTAAGGTAAATATTTTTTTGTAGGTAAAATACCTCATGCAGTAGTTTCCTCTTTTTTTTAAGCAATTCTGAAAGATTTTTTTCCATTTCTGAATATGAGGTAAAAAATGAGGTAAATGCATAAAGTGAGGTATAACATGAGGTATTTCAGCGGTAAGCATGCAGTAAATAAATAATATCAGTCTTCAATTGTCTTCCATAAGTTAGGCTAGTCTTTGGAAGATTATTTTTTTTGAGGGGGGTAGGTGTATTTGATTATGTAGCAACCCATGAAATGTATATTTATAGGCATCCCTTAAAAAAAATCCAGTAAATATTTGGAGTTTTATTTCTACTATTCTATTACACAGCCTGAACAAACAACACTAAAACAGCAATAGGAACTCCACTAAAGACTGCAAAATGCATACAAACTGATTTTACCTCCAGGTACAGGCAGGTTTTAAACTGATTGGTAAGTTATGTGCTAACATGCACCCTAATTTCCATGACAATAGCTATTTTCGGTAAATTACCTCATAATTTACCTCATGAGGTAAAACATGACTAAAACCTACCAGCATTGCTAAATGTCATTACCTCATGAGGTAAATTACCTCACATGAGGTAATTTGTTTGATAACCCTACCAGAATTGAGGCCAATATGTATTCATAGCATGGTGGTATACGGATTATTAAAGTTTTAAGAAGAACTTTACCAAAAGATAGTAATACATTAATAATAACAATGAATCAATACACCGCAAAGTAAGAAGTTATATAAAAGATAGATCCGAAACATGATTGATACTCACCCTGTAATGTGTACATGTTGTTTGATCCTCCGTATTCCTGCAGGTCATCATCGTTACTACTGGCAGATAGTTATTGCTATTATCTATGAACACACCCACTAACAATGTGAAATCCCTTCCTGCAGTGTGATGTTATTGGCACTTTGTGCTGTCCGTTTTTTTTTTCATAGCTGCCAGCAGTAAAGATGCTGAATTGCAAGCTCACGGAGGATTAAATAACATTAACAAATTACACAGCGAGACAAATTACACAGTGAGACGTTTCTTGATGCAACGTCTCACTTGGCAATGTATTGGTTCCTTTTTCCCCCTAGAACTATCTTTTGGTAAAGTTCAGCTTCAGGCAATGAGGCAGCATGGAGGACTAACATGACAGTATGGGAGATGGGCTGGTGGACTTCACTGAGGAGGAAAGGTTAGGGACACGGGGAAATTTATCAATGCATTACCGACAGTTTTTTTTTCTTAATTTGTTCTAACCAGCCGGGAGAACAGTTCTGCATGATAGTAAGAAGATTCTTAAATCCTAGGTAATAGTGGCAGTTTAGCATGAATTTCTAGAGCTGCACTACAGTTAAGAAAAGTGCAAATCCATCCCTAAACTGACGTAGAATAAGAAGTGCTTGATAGGAGTTCTACAGATGTAGAACTGCAGGCTAGACATGATTGCAGAGTGCAGGCTAGACATGATTTGTGATGTGCTCCTCCCCATCCCCCCCCCCCCCCCCCTGCTGAATTCCTCAGAGCCTGCTATCAATACAGCAGGTGTGTTGGTTACCTCAGCAACAGCAATTCCCTCACACACTGCACTGTCTGCGAGACCTCCCTAGCTCCTCCTATTATACAACAGTTTTAGAAGGAATCTGCAATCCTACTAATATAATAAATGGGAAAGTTCGGATGTTTGGATGTTTGGATGTTTGTTACTCGATCACGCAAAAACGGCTGAACGGATTTGAATGAAATTTGGCACACGCATAGTACATTACCTGGAATAAAGTATAGGAAACTTTTTATTCCCATAACCAAAAAGAGACAAATACAAATTTCACTGGAAAATGTAAACTGCAGCCATACACTGTTACACTGGAGGTGTGTTTAGCTTCTAAGGGTAGAATGGTTAATTTGCATATATTCAGCAGTGATGCACTGGGAGACATCTCAAGCTCACTCCAACCTGAATTATCACAAATTCTTTCTGTTTTAAGAAAGCAAACGTTTGTTTTTTCTTAACATCTTAGTAAGGGGGCTTTTAGGACCATTGTAGTCCCTTACACATTCCAATGAGTTCTGGGTCACCATGAGCTAGCTGGGTAGTCTGTACCTCTCGGTGTTACAAGCCTTACTGCATAGAGCCAAATTCATCTATGCCATGCACTGATAAGGATCAAACAATCCAAAACAGTCTGTATGCATGTTGGATTATTATGGCTCTGTACAATTTAACAAGCTGACACATCATTGCATTCCAGCGGTTCTGGAGGTGTGTTTAGCTTCTAAGGGTAACAATGATTATTTTGCATATTTTCAGCAGAGATGCACTGGGAGACGTCTCAAGCTCACTCCAACCTGAATTATTGCAAATTCTTCCTGTTTTAAGAAAGCAAATGTTTGTTTTTTCTTAACATCTTAGTAAGGGGGCTTTTAGGACCATTGTAGTCCCTTACACACTCCAATGAGTTCTGGGTCACCATGAGCTTGCTGGGTAGTCTGTACCTCTCGGTGTTACAAGCCTTAGTGCATAGAGCCAAATTCATCTATGCCATGCACTTGTAATGATCAAACAATCCAAAACAGTCTGTATGCATGTTGGATTATTATGGCTCTGTACAATTTAACAAGCTGACACATCATTGCATTCCAGCGGTTCTGGAGGTGTGTTTAGCTTCTAAGGGTAACAATGATTATTTTGCATATTTTCTGCAGTGATGCACTGGGAGACATCTCAAGCTCACTCCAACCTGAATTATTGCAAATTCTTTCTGTTTTAAGAAAGCAAATGTTTGTTTTTCTTAACATCTTAGTAAGGGGGCTTTTAGGACCATTGTAATCCCTTACACACTCCAATGAGTTCTGGGATCACCATGAGCTTGCTGGGTAGTCTGCTCTGTACCTCTCGGTGTTACAAGCCCTACTGCATAGAGCCAAATTCATCTATGCCATCCTACTAATATAATAAATCGGAGGACGTGCGGATCGCGGCACTTGCTGTGCACCGTACGGCAGACAAGGGGCCACAGAGAAAGTAAGCATGAGCCGGCAGGGGCATGCGAGAAGGACGGCTAAAGGCACCTTGCCCACGGTCGTCCTTGTGCATCTCCCTCCCGGTAGATACTTAGTCCATGAACCCAGTTGGCAACAACTGGGGCAGGGGGGCCCTCCCATGCCTTCGGGAAATGAGAGGCCCCAAGTGGTCCCCGAGCCTCTGGCGAGGGGATAAGGGTTCCACTCCTCTCCGAACCTCGGTTCGGGGGGAAGGGAACCCTTGGGTCCTTCCCTTTGAGAAGGACCCAGAGGGCGCCGCATGCCCGGTTTTGTGGCAGTGTTATAATGGCACTGTCATTTTTCCCGGGTATGCGGCTTTAAGCCCTAGCATTCAGGGCCCCTGCCGAAAGGCGGGAGCCAAGGAAGCACAAAAAAAAAATAAAAATAAATGGGAAAGTTTGGATGTTTGTTACTCGATCACGCAAAAACGGCTGAATGGATTTGAATGAAATTTGGCACACGCATAGTACATTACCTGGAATAAAGTATAGGATACTTTTTATTCCCATAACCAAAAAGAGACAAATACAAATTTCACTGGAAAATGTAAACTGCAGATATTCTTACACTGTTACACTGGAGGTGTGTTTAGCTTCTAAGGGTAGAATGGTTAATTTGCATATTTTCAGCAGTGATGCTCTGGGAGACATCTCAAGCTCACTCCAACCTGAATTATCGCAAATTCTTTCTGTTTTAAGAAAGCAAACGTTTGTTTTTTCTTAACATCTTAGTAAGGGGGCTTTTAGGACCATTGTAGTCCCTTACACATTCCAATGAGTTCTGGGTCACCATGAGCTAGCTGGGTAGTCTGTACCTCTCGGTGTTACAAGCCCTACTGCATAGAGCCAAATTCATCTATGCTATGCACTGATAAGGATCAAACAATCCAAAACAGTCTGTATGCATGTTGGATTATTATGGCTCTGTACAATTTAACAAGCTGACACATCATTGCATTCCAGCGGTTCTGGAGGTGTGTTTAGCTTCTAAGGGTAACAATGGTTATTTTGCATATTTTCAGCAGAGATGCACTGGGAGAAATCTCAAGCTCACTCCAACCTGAATTATTGCAAATTCTTTCTGGTTTAAGAAAGCAAACTTTTGTTTTTCTTACACTGTTAATGGTAAGGTTCTCAAACTTTGCACAGTTGGTTGTTGGGTAACTAGGGTTATTATTCAGAAAAGTTGGAGCCTATAAAAGCCAATCACAATTCACCTAATGATTTTCAAGGGGAATATTTACATTTCTGCCATTCTTGCACTGTTAATGGCACAAGCCTCAAACCTGGTATAGTTGATCATTGGTTGACTGGGGTTCAATTTCAGAAAGGGGGTGGAGCCACAAATAGCCAATCAGATTTGATTCATTCCAATGCAAATTGTTGTTGCCAAACACCGCAAAGCTCACAAACTTGGTAATTGAGTCATTGATTAATTGTGTGTTAGGGTTAGGAAAGTGGGCACAGCCAACACCAGCCAAATACATAAGCGGGCAACGCAGGGTCATAAGTGGGCGGAGACAAATACAAATTTTACTGGGAAAATGTAAACAGCAACCATTCTTACACTGTTGATGGTAGGGTTCTCAAACTTTGCACAGTTGGTTACTGGGTGACTGGGGTTAATATTCAGAAAAGTGGGTGGAGCCTACAAAAAACAATCAAAAATTACCTATTGATTTTTCAGGGGAATATTTTGTTGCTGCCATTCTTGCACTGTTAATGGCACAAGCCTCAAACCTGGTACAGTTGATCATTGCGTGATTGGGGTTTAAATTTATATAAGGGGGTGGAGCCTTAAACAGCCAATTTGATTTGTTTCATTTTAATGCAGGTTATTGATGCCAAAGACCGCAAAGCTCACAAACTTGGTCATTGAGTAATTGTGTGTTAGGGTTAGGAAAAGTGGGCGCAGCCAACACCAGCCAAATACATAATCGGGCAATGCTGGGTCATCAGTAGGCGGAGACAAATACAAATTTCACTGAGAAAATGTAAACTGCAGCAATTCTTACACTATTAATGGTAGGGTTCTCAAACTTTGCACAGTTGGTCACTGGGTGACTGAGATTAATATTCAGAAAAGTGGGTGGAGCCTACAAAAGCCAATCAAAATCCACCTATTAATCTTTAAGGGGAATATTTAATTGATGCCATTCTTGCACTGTTAATGGCACAAGCCTCTTGCACTGTTAATCACCTGTACCTGGTACAGTTGGCCATTGGGTGATTGGGGTTCAAATTCAGAAAAGGGGTGGAGCCCCAACCAATCAGATTTATTTTATTTCAATGCAAATTATTGATGCTAAAGACCACAAAGCTCACAAACTTGGTCATTAAGTAATTTTGTGTTAGGGTTAGAAAAAGTGGGCGGAGACAAATACAAATTTCACTGGGAAAATGTAAACTGCAGCCATACTTACACTATTAATTGTAGGGTTCTAAAACTTTGCACAGTTGGTCACTGGGTGACTGGGATTAATATTCAGAAAAGTGGGTGGAGCCTACAAAAACCAATCACAATTCACCTATTGATTTTCAAGGCAAATCTTTAATTGCTGCCATTTTTGCACTGTTAATGGCACAAGCCTCAAACCTGGTACAGTTGGTCATTGGGTGACTGGAGTTTACATTCATAAAACAGGGTGGAGCCACACACAGCCAATATGATTTGTTTCATTTTAATGCAGGTTATTGATGCTAAAGACCGCAAAGCTCACAAACTTGGTCATTGAGTAATTGATTCATTGGCTATCATTCATAAAGAGGCTGTCGGTAAGGGGAATCAGTGCGGGAAAACACCGCTGGCGGTATTTTAGACTTCTGGGTGGGCATTCACAGAAAAGTATCCATGTGCGGTAGCACTGCGGAGATTCCCCGAACTAGGCTGGCGATAGGCAGGCGGTAGGCAGGTGGAGACACGGAAGCTGCAGAGTTGATACATTTCTCCGTGTTCCGCTCTGCTGCAGCTGCCTGGGAGGTCTGTGTGTCTCCATTCACTTGCATTGGTATCGCCACATCAGAGGGAGCGGGACTTCCCGACCTGACACCGCTTGCGGTGTTCTTCATGAATGAACATTTTGCTACATTTGTTCCGATAATCACCGCACAAGGCGGTGATTTATCACTCTGCTCGTTAGTGTCATTTTTTCATGCGGAAAGAGCCTTTATGAATGCTGACTTTGCCGAGTGGTCGGTAAAGTCAGCTGTTTTTAGCATTTCCGCATGCGGAAATGCTTTATGAATGATAGCCATTGTGTGTTAGGGTTAGGAAAAGTGGGCGCAGCCAGCACCTGCAAAATACATAATCGGGCAATGCCGGGTCATCAGTAGGCAGAGACAAATGCAAATTTCAGAGAAGTGGGTGGAGCCTACAAAAGCCTATCAAAATTCACCTATTGATTTTCAAGGGGAATATGTAAGTGCTACCATTCTTGCACTGTTAATGGCACAAGCCTTAAACCTGGTACAGTTGGTCATTGGGTGACTGGGATTCAAATTCAGACAAAGGGGTGGAGCCACAAACAGCCAATCAGATTTGTTTAATCTCAATGCAAATTATTGATGCCAAAGACCGCAAAGCTCACAAACTTGGTTATTGAGTAACTGTGTGTTAGGGTTAGAAATAGTAGGCGGAGCCAACACCAGCCAAATACATACCTGAACAATGTTAGGAAATAAGTGGGTGGAGAAAAATACAAATTTCATTGCGCAAATGTAAACTTCAGCCATTCTTACACTGTTGATGGTAGGGTTCTCAAACTTTGCACAGTTGGTCACTGGGTGACTGGGATTAATATTCAGAAAAGTGGCTGGAGCCTATAAAAGCCAATCAAAATCCACCTATTGATTTTTAAGGGGAATATTTAATTGCTGTCATTCTTGCACTGTTAATCATCTGTACCTGGTACAGTTGGCCATTGGGTGATTGGGGTTCAAATTCAGAAAAGGGGTGGAGCCACAGCCAATCAGATTAATTTTATTTCATTGCAAATTATTGATGCCAAAGACCGCAAAGCTCACATACTTGGTCATTAAGTAATTGTGTGTTAGGGTTAGGAAAAGTGGGCAGAGCCAACACTAGCCAAATACATATCCGGGCAACGCCGGGCATCCAGCTAGTATCTAATAATTTCTTAAGATGACTGAGACAGTTCTGCACGGATTTCTAAAAACCTACCAATACATTGGCCTCAATTCACTAAGCTTATCTCCTGTCTTTAATAACTCTTCTAGAGTTGTTACCATGGGGATAAGGCATGTAGTATTCAGGAAACATTTTACCTCAGGCAAACCTAAAGTTAACTCTTCTGTCTTTAAGTTAACTCTTTAATCCTTAAAATAACTCCAGAGTTAAAGACAGGCTGTTAAATTAACTGCGTGTGAAAATAACTACAGAGGAGATAAATTAACTACAGAAGAGGTAACGTAAGGAATGAAGAGATAAGCTAACTCTCTCACTGTGTGGAGGTAAGTTTTCTCTTGCCTTATTATCGCCAGCCTGATCTTAGTGAATTGAGGCCTTTGTCTCAGGCACTGTTGATAAATCTGGCCCACTATATGGCTGAGGATTGCATAATAGATGGGGCTGTGTGACCTCCGGTAGACAGGTGTTGAGGTGGAAGGCTGGTCCGTTTTCCATTTTTGAACAGAGGTTGGAACAGAAGGCTTGGGCGGTGCCCTCTTTGTTAAAGTGGACCTGAACTCTTGCACAGGACAGAAGGAAAACAGAGAGAAATGCACCCTGTGTGTATTTAGAGAGTTTAGCCTAGTCTAATTCCCCCTCATCTGTGACTAACCACCAGTGTAATTTGATCTCTCAGCTGTGTCAGCTAGCTGCCCCAGAACAGCTAATTTGTAAACGCAGGGTGTTAACTATGTCTGTTTTTAATATATGACAATAAAGGTATGATTTTAAATAATGTTAGCTATTAAAAAAGCTGCATATGCAATGATGCCGATGTTTAAGGGTGCACTCACTTATGCACAAATTTATCTATGCACCAAAGCCACGCATGTAATGAAAGATGTCACTAATATGAAACCCTTTGTGAGTTTTTCACTACGCCTAATAAAGTTTATGGTTCATGTTTCGTTTTTACAATGCTGAAGGTTTTTTGCACTCATGCCATATTTTTATACGCACCGAGCACTTATCCCAAATGTTTGTACGCATTAAGCACGCATCCCAGCAATACTATTTAACCACTTCAGGATTCGGCGTACGCTTAACTACGCCCCTGAATCCTGAAGTGGATTGCATGGAAACGGCCGCTCGTATGAGCGGCCGTTCCATGTCAGTTCACGGAGGGTGTCTCCGTGAACACCCTGCGAGCCGCCGATCGTGGCTCGCAGGGTAAATGTAAACACACGGGGAAGATCTTCCCCGGTGTTTACATGTATACGGCGCTGAAGCGCAGCAGCGCCGTGGCGGAGATCGGCGATCCCCGGCCTCTGATTGGCCGGGGACCGCCGGCACCTGATAGGCTGAAGCCTATCACATCAGGCGCAGGACGGAATTCCGTCCTGCGCCGCTCACAGGGGGAGGTAGAGGGAGGGAAGGCGGCCAGGAAGCGCTGCGGAGGGGGGCTTTGAAGAGAGCCCCCCCCGCAAGCGCAAGCAGCCGGCGGCGATCAGACCCCCCCAGCAGGACATCCCCCTAGTGGGGAAAAAAGGGGGGAAGTCTGATCGGCCTGGCTGCTAGCTGATCGGTGCTGCGGGCTGGAGAGCCCACGCAGCACCGATCAGCAAAACCACCCGGTATCCGGAAGTGGTTAATATGCCATGCGGATTTTTTGCCGCTAGATGGCGCGTCCCCGCCCCATCACATTTGACCTCTTCCTTGCACACACTCCAGACACTTCTTGTCAAGCTGTTGTATTCGTGGCTGTGTCACTGAATAAAAGGTCTTAAGGAGAAAAGTGCACAGTTATTTCTTTGTGTGCTATATTAACTATGTCGGCTTCCATGAAAGCAGGAAGTAGACACTGCAGATGTATTGCAGGATTTGTAACAGCTCTAACACAGAAATGTTTCTCTTTAACCCTCCTGGCGGTTTGCAAAAAAATCGCCAGGGGGCAGCAAATCTTTTTTTTTAAATTTTTTTTTTTTTTTTTCATGTAGCGAGACAAAGTCTCGCTACATGATAGCCGCTGCTCAGCGGCATCCCCCCAGCCCCTCCGATCGCCGCCGGCGATCGGAGATCCGGAGATCCCGTTCAAAGAACGGGATCTCCTGGAGGGCTTCCCCCGTCGCCATGGCGACGGGCGGGATGACGTCACCGACGTCATCGACGTCAGAGGGGACTCCGATCTGCCCCATAGCTCTGCCTGGCACTGATTGGCCAGGCAGCGCACGGGGTCTGGGGGGGGGGGGGGCGGCCGCGGCGAGAGGAATTGCGGCGGATTGGCGGGTAGCGGCGGCGATCGGGCACTGCACGCAGCTAGCAAAGTGCTAGCTGCGTGCAGCAAAAAAAAAATTATGCAAATCGGCCCAGCGGGGCCTGAGCGGTGCCTTCCGGCGGCATAGCCCGAACTCAGTTCGGGCTTACCGCCAGGAAGGTTAAAGGTCATTATGCTGTTGCTTAGCTTTTAGAGCAGAGAGGAAAAACAAAATTTTGGGATGCATTAAAAGGGAAATAAAAACTCGAGATGCTAGCATAATATTGCCCCTGTGTAACTCTCTAGTAAGGCCACATCTGGAATATGGAATTCAGTTCTGGGCACCACATTACAAAAAAGATATTGCAGTTTTAGAGCAGGTGCAGAGACGAGCTACAAAATTGATACGTGGGATGGAAGGTCTCGCTTACCAAGAAAGGTTAGATAAACTGGGTTTATTTAGTCTAGAGAAAAGACGCCTTAAATACATCAGAGGGCAATATAATAGCTTGGCGGATGAGCTTTTTGTCCCTAGGCCTTCTCAAAGGACTGGAGGACATGAGATGCGCATGGAGGAAAAACGTTTTAGCCATTTATGCCATTTATTTAGGAAAGGGTTCTTTACAGTAAGAGTGATTAAGATGTGGAATGCATTGCCACAGGAAGTCGTTATGGCAAACTCTATACCTGCATTTAAAGGGGGCTTAGATGCTTTCCTTGCGTTGAAAGACATCCATGGCTACAATTACTAGGTTATGCCTAATGATGTTGATCCAGGGATTTTATCTGATTGCCACCTGGAGTCGGGAAGGAATTTTTCCCTTTTGGGGCTAATTGGACCATGCCTTGTGGGGTTTTTTTCGCCTTCCTCTGGATCAACAGGGGTATGTGGGGGACGGGCTGGAGATGTACTTTGTACTGGTTGAACTCGATGGACGTATGTCTTTTTTCAACCAAAATAACTATGTAACGAAGTTCTGAGATCAGGTCGGCTTTAAGTTGGCAGGGGATATACGGAGGCTTTGTGTCGGTGCACACCTAAAAGCGCTAGCATAATCGCAAATGCCAGACGTGCATGTGCGATTTCCTAAGTATAGCAATTTTTGGAGCATTTCGGTGTAGATTTTTTTTTTTTTTTTTTTACAGTTTGACCTAAAAGTTAACAACTGTACCAAAAAGTGCTTGGAAAATTGCTCTGATCAGCACTTTTTAGAATGATTTTCCAAATTTCCTATACTTAACATTGAGGCAGAACCGCCTCCAAATGCTCCTGCGTTTCTCTAAAAATCGCATCGCTCTGGTGTGATGCAACAGTAGAAGAACATTAGCCAAGTGCTTTTTATAGCGCAAGCGTTTTGAAAAGCGATCGGAAGCGCTCTAGGTGTGCACCAGCCCTTAGGGCTCTTTTCCACTAGCAGTCGCTAGCGTTCACGCTGAACGCGAGCGATTGCTGAATCGCAAAAGTACAAAAATTTGCGGCAATTTCCCGACGTTTGCGGTCGCAATTTTGCTATGCTATGCACTGCATAGCAAAAGCGCGGCAATAATCGTTCCGCCGCGCGTTCGCGTTCCTGTAAAAAATGAATCGCGGTAGTGGAAATGACCTACCGCGATTCCTATGTTAAAAAGCAACCCGTAGCGATTGTAAAATCGCTAGCGGTTTGCGACTTTCCGATTCAGCCAGCGCAAACGCGCTAGTGGAAAAGGGCCCTTAGTGTGTTTTCCATGTGCTCTGCACAAACCTACACAATATCTCCTTCCCTGTGCCTTGTTATTTGGCGAACATTACGGAAAGTTGTGCGCAATCGCCAACGATTTTCGTATGGTCCTGCACAATTACTGTCAGTCCTGTGTAGAATAACACAAATACCTTTCTTTTGCTCTTCTTACTGAGAGCAACAGTCCTCCCCCACATCCTGTGTCAGGTCAGGAAAGAATTTCACACCAGGCCAACGCCCCTGGGCAGAGCCATTTGGCTACACAGCTCATCTCCCCCAAGCCAGCTCAAACTGGCTGAGATAAAAGTTCCCTCCAAGCTCATAGACTCAAACAAAGAGAACTTTAATTTATTAATAATTGAAAATAGGTTTGGCACAGCAAGACAAAAATGACATTTCCTGATACCTAGAAATCAGTTCTATCATTCACCTGAATTGCATTTTCTGGCTATCAGGAATCGGTAGAGAAACGGCTTTATCCGCATGTATAGCCTCGTTTAATACAGGGTCGCAGGCCGCTTAAGAATATAGTCTCGGATTTGCGATGCGCCAATCTGGGGCGAGTCACACAGATTATTAATTGGTACATTTCTTGCTCTGAGTCTGGAGGTGGCAACCTTGCTGCCAGGAGGTAACCCTGCCTTAAACACACCTACTTTCCAGGTAGTGACAGCCCCAAAACTCAGGTCCTATAAAAGTGGGGCGGGACCAAACCTGCCCAGTTCTCCAAATTCCATCGACCAGGAAAGTCCAGGCATGCGTTCCAAGGAGAACCGGCGCATGCTGTGGTCAAGGACTCTTAACATGAATGCCTACGTTTAAACTGGACTCTTCAAATGGACTATCAGCCATAACTAAGTAAGAATTTTCTGATTTTATTCCTTTTTATTTTTAAGCTCTGTGTGTGTATATGTTAATTGGTGTATATAACTGTATGTAATGCATTTTTGTTATTAAACGTTTTAAAAAACGTTTAGCGGTTATGACCTGTTGCTGAACATACACAATCGTACCTATTCTCCTGAAATCGCTACCCTGTGTTTAATAGAAGTGTACATTTATAACCCGTATGCGTGAATCCGGCTCAGATCTGACCCAGATTCCTGCATACTGCAAAGTGTTAATAGAGCGTTCTTGAAGTCCTAGTATAATTACAGTAGCGGGCTGTGTAACTCGCTTGGTGGCAGATCTTTGAATTGTATGAGTGAGGTGAATCCGTTGGCATCCGAACGCTCACTTCACGAGTCAGTTCATCAAATTGCGAACTCGGGTTACCCTTCGTGATGAACCAAATGACCGTGTGAGAGGATTTCTGACGCTGATCGATTGACCCCATCCGCAGACCGGCCTTGCGGTCTGTGACAGCCCCTGTTTGGACATACAGTGAAATTGTTAAAGAAAAAAAAACCAAAACAAACATTTTACTTATTCATTATTTTATTTCAAGTTAAATAAAAGTGTATAGCAATTTGGAATACAAAATCATAAAAAGCAATATCTCAAGGAAAGTAACTTTGGTTTTCTACATAAAGAACTATTTTTGTGGATTTTTGTTTACTTTTTTTAACAAAAACATTTTACAAATACAAACATCACATGTAAACACTTTGAAAATATTAAAAATAATTTTTCCTTATTTACATGTCTTTGCTGAAAGCCAGAGTTTACAAAGGACTTAGAAAAAAATACAGTTTCATTTTAATAATATTTAGATCTTACTGAGTAGAGTTCTAATTTGCATTGGATATAAACACACATTAAAAGTGGAATCCCAGCCATATTATCTTCACCAATAGATCACAGCAGGATCAAATCCTCTGTCAAGTATTAATTTCTACTAGAAAAATTATTCTTTACTTAAAGTGGTCTAGCACCCAGCATTTCAACTTTGCTTTAAAAGATTGCTTACAGCTTAGAAACTATTATGCCAGATTTTTTTTTTTTGCAGAAATTCACTGAATGGGTTAAACATGACATTTCAGTGTTGCATTTTTTAGCTAGAAATCCGAATCCATGCTGAGGTTTAGATACAAATGTATCTATTTACAATGCAAATAAACAAACACATCTCAGAGAGCACAGAGGGCTTCCCAGACAGGCTTTTCAGAGGTCTATTTGCATTCCAAACAAAGATACATTTGTATCTAAACCTCAGCACGGATGCGGATTTCTAGCTAAATGCAAAACTAAAAATGTCATGTTTAACCCATTCAGTGAATTTCTGCTTAAAAAAAAAAAACTGGCATAATAGTTTCTAAGCTGTAAGCAATCGTTTAAAGCAAAGTTGAAATGCTGGGTGTTAGACTACTTTAACAGAAATTTCCCAATGGGAATCTTGAGAAACAATTAATCCCATTTCACACCCGATCCATAATTAAAAAAAACAAAAACAAAAAAACAGCTAGTGTTCCACTTAAAATAAACTCAAATTTAATGTCTAAAAATGTAAATCTAATTATGCCACAGCCTTGTATTGTAAGAAAACATGAAAAATAAATAAACAGCAAGCAGACATTTTGTTTATCCGATATCAAGGTAATCTAAATCGTAATGAGTGAAAATGACAATCTTCTTTTTACATACATTTTTGCAAAAATATTGTTAATTTCGATTTTCAAATGAAAATGCCACTGAAAATAAGTTTTTTCACATCTTTGCTGTAAAAATATAATTTTCTGCATTTTCCCGCCTTTTCGCTGTAAAATAATGATATTTTATGTTTTGTTGTTTTTTTGCAAAAACACAAGTGATTTTGGATGCAAAAATGACTTTGGTAAAAATTCACAAGCAATACTAAATCTAAACAGTGGTTAGCAAATAATTTATAGCTGTTAATTGTAAAGATAGCCACACACTTATTGATTTTCCCAGAAGACAGTAGCTGGGCAGTGTATTGGTTAGGGGCTCTGCCTCTGACACAGGAGATCTGGGTTCCTATTCAGTAAGCCAGCGCATATTTAGTAAGGCGTTCTTGGGCACGACTAACATTGCTACTGCCTACTGAGTGCGCTCTAGCGGCTGCCGAGCAAGCACTTTGAGTCCTACAGGAGAAAAGTGCTATACAAATATTGGAATTATTAAGATTACTTTGATCCCATCTGCTAGAAACTGATGCGCCAAGATGGTCGCCTGATTTTTCAAATTTCAAAATGAATGACTGGACAGGAAATTTTGATTGATCAGGGTGGTAAATCAATGGCCTATAGTTTGATGTTCCTTAAAGGGACACTGTAGGGGGTCGGGGGAAAAGGAGTTGAACTTACCCTGGGCTTCTAATGGTCCCCTGCAGACAGGATGTGCCCGTGCAGCCACTCACCGATGCTCTGGCCCCGCCTCCGGTTCACTTCTGGAATTTCTGACTTTAAAGTCTGAAAACCACTGCGCCTGTGTTGCCGTGTCCTCGCTCCCACTGATGTCACCAGGAGCGTACTGCACAGGCACAAGACCATACTGGGCCAGCACAGTACGCTCCTGGTGACATCAGCGGGAGAGCGAGGACACGGCAACGCAGGCACAGTGGTTTTCAGACTTTAAAGTCTGAAATTCCAGAAGTGAACCGGAGGCGGGGTCGGAGCATTAGGGAGTGGCTGCGCGGGCACAGGATGTCTGCGGGGGACCATTAGAAGCCCCGGGTAAGTTCAACTCCTTTTCCCCCGAACCCCTACAGTATCCCTTTAAAAGCACTGAGTAACTGTGTCTAGTGGAACATAGTCTAAATACTTACATCCAGAATTGTATCCACTCCTGGACTGCATGGACCATTTCCCCTCCAAGCCTCCATTTGTCGACCATCCGTCACGTACTAGGCCTCGACTAACAGTGGTCGGGACCTTTGAACAGGATAACTGACTCTCGCTTGCACAGTTAGTCGCTTGTGGCCACTCTGCTTACGCTCCCGCACTGCTGAGAGTGCTGTAAATGCAAGCTGCAATAAGGAAGCCGCCAGTAGCGTGGATAGAGTGGAAAGAACATGTCAACTGCGCATGCGTGAGTCAAATTACATCCAGTTCAAAGGTCCCGACCACTGCTAATCCAGGAGGAAAATGACACTGCAGTCCAAGAGTGGATACCGTTCTGGATGTAAGTATATACTGTCTTCTTTTTCTTTTTACACCTCGGATATAGTTTAACTAGCATGCTGCCCAATAAATTAACACTACAATATAAATAATAAAAAATGATCTAAAATCCTATTCTCTGAACTTAAGAGCTCTGAAGAGAGAAAAAAAAGGAATTGCCGTTTCTGCTTTGAATTGTAATATTTTGTCATGCATATCAATGAAGCAGACAGTGTTTTTATTAGCTTGGCCTGCCACGGACACACCTGATTAGCTGCTGGAAGATACATTAGATTTCGCAGACTAGGAAGAATGTGTTGAGGATTGGAGCTGTAATTACATTTTCCGGCTCTGCAGCTGTGCGCAAGCTTATCTAATCGTACGGCCATATGTGGAGCACGGTCTGCGAGAAATTGTCTATTCGCTAGCGCCGCTCTAAAAAAACAGAATGGGGTAGAAGGCTGCATAGATTTCCGGACTCTGTGTTATATTCTATAAACAAAACATGGACTAGAACATGATACTCATTAGTAAAATCACACTTCAGGCACCGTTTTTTTTAACACACATTTAATAGAATGTTAATTTTAATTTATTATGCATACAAAAAGTTCTGTCAAAACACCATCATTTTTGCAAAAAAAAAAAAAAAAAAAAAAAAAAAAAGATAAGTGGCTTATCTAAAGGGGTGCAGGCACGGCTCACGCCATGGGCATCAAAACATCATTGGCGCCATGACTGCCCCTGTGCTCACATGGTTAGTTGAGACTTATGGTTGCCTAAGTTCCGGATAACGGGGACTTTGCTTTAAATGGACAATTTAGCCTCATTTTAAGACACTGGCAAGCTACTCTCCAAGAGAGACCTCAGTGTGCTAATCCATTCCCCAAAACTTCCGATATTTTTTCTTCAACTTTACGGTAGTTAATCAAAAGCTTTTTATCTTATTAATTAGAGAAATCTGATCACATGTTTCGTTTTTATCAATAAAAGTCGATTGGGAGTGCCGGACTTTTTTTTTTAAACAAACCTTATGAAAATTGAATGGTGTAGGATAGATTGTAAAATTCTTGATTTACTGTTCCAAAAATTATTTTTTTTTAGAGTTTTCAATGAATTATTTTTCTAATTGGGTAAAAAGTGAACAGGTGTGGCACATTGGTCAGTTTTTTTTTTCAAATAATACAACCAGAAAAATTGATTGTAATACTTAAAGGAATACTATCGATGTATGCATTTATTTTTAAATGCTGTATGTTGTAGCACACATTAGGGCAAGTACTAGGAGCCATTTGATTCCTCACACAGCTGTTCCTCTCAGCTGTAAAATCCTCCGTCAGTTTTGGCGTCAGTGTTGGATACAAAATGTATCTAAATACTGACTGCTCCCAGAGGGCTAGACCATGTCTCTGCAAAGGGGAGATGCTATCAACTCCTCAGTTTATAGTTTAATTATCACCTTGCTGAAAGAATCTTATTGATATGGTGGTAAGGGGTTAAAGATTCTAGCAATGCGTGTTTATTATCTTTGCTTCTCTTGACTGATAAAGATACTAATAATGCTAATTGTAGACAGTGGTCTGCCCCTCTCAGCAGCTTGTAAAGTGGATGCAGCCTGGAGTGAATCACCACAAGCAGGCAGCCAGTCTGAGTGTAAACACAGACTACTGTTATAGCTAGTTATATTCCAGCAATATTACAGCTCATTTAGTTACCTGTTACCACCTCAGATCAGCCTATTTCTCCTCATGTCTCCTGCATGCTGTGAGTGACACAGTGACATATATTTGTGAGCTGTGTGACAGAGTAACCAAGCAGCTCAGGGTGACCCAAACTACTATGAGCTGTGTGAGAAATGAATTTTTAAGCAGGGATAGCGAGGGAGAGACCTGGGTGAATAAATAAAGTGCCCCTAGCACTAGTGGTAATGTGTACACTAATATAGAGTATTAAAAAAAAAGTCGTTTCAAATCGATAGTATTCCTTTAAATTAAAGAGAAATGTTAAAAAAATGTATGGCTAGACAGGAGATAGTTATTACTTGAAATAATAAGACTGACATGCTACCATATTAGAATTTAGAAAAAATCAGTAATGCAAGTATGGTGTCTTGTTGATCCGAATCTCCTTTTTAAAGAGACACTGAAGCGAGAATAAATCTCGCTTCAGAGCTCATAGTTAGCAGGGGCATGTGTGCACCTGCTAAACCACCGCTATCCCGCGGCTAAACGGGGGTCCCTTCACCCCCAAACCCCCCCCGCAAAATCAACGACCAAATTGGTTGTAGATTTTGCTGCTCCTAGACGCAGGGCTAACGGCTGCAGCCCTGCCTCCAGTCCCGTCTATCAGCGGCGCATGGCCGCCTCTCCCCCGCCCCTCTCAGTGAAGGAAGACTGAGAGGGGTGGGGGAGAGGCGGAGATACGCGCTGACAGACGCGCGTGGGGCAGGGCTGCGGCGGTTAGCCCTGCCTCAATCCAGAAGAGATCCCCGCTGCTCAGAGGGGATTTCGGGGGTGAAGGGACCCTCGTTTAGCTGCGGGATAGCGGTGGTTTAGCAGGTGCACACATGCCCCTGCTAACTATGAGCTCTGAAGTGAGATTTATTCTCGCTTCAGAGTCTCTGTAACACATGTTAACCACATTAAAGTATAAGCAAACACTATAAATATACCTTATTGATGCTTTATTTGTAAGTAAATTCTGCAAATCATTTTTAACCAAGTGCAGTGCTTACTCCAGACTACAGGTGTCACTGTTACAGCCTCTTTTAAAATAGTAGAGCTCTACTGAAAGCTTTGAGAAGCAACAGTGACATCTATAGGTGCTGATGAGTACTGCATTCTGCAATTTTTCTTTTTTCTACTGAAAAGTTTCAGTTAAAAAAAAATAAATAATAATGAAAAAAAAAAACCAAAACCTGAAAATACAGATATCAAATAAACAAAAAGTCTGATTGCTGTGTGGCAAATACGAGTATTCTGTGGCAATCTTTTCTTTTGTAAAAATCCTAACTTCCAGTGGTCACTCTAGCAGCAAATACATTTTTATAAAGTACATTTCATGCATATATTTGGCACAGGCACTGAGCCTTTGATTAAAGTGGTATGTAAAGATTAAAAAAAACAAAACAAAAGAGGTAGATGTGTGATATTACCTTACATCTAGAACCTTCGAAGTATTCAAAACAAAGAAAGAAGAAGAAGTGCATAGATAAAGTTGTGTCAGTTGGATAGCACTGCATTGAAAAGGTCACACTATATAACAACAAAGAGAATAAATAGGTCTATGACATAAAGTATCCAATCTTTCAATGTGATAAGATATGTTTGCAGGATATCTCTTTTGTTGCATGAACAACCGGTCACATGCTATGCAAGAAAGATTCAAAGGCAAAACGTCATATTTATGTGCATTACAAAAAATAAGTTTACACAAACTTAAAAGAGTAACATACATTCAAAAAAGTTTAGGCTTTCAAAATATTGTGAAATGGTAACGACTAACAAAAGGATAAAGTCTTTTTAATAAGTAGAAATTCCGGGGTTCTAGCATTCAGGGCTTTGATTTCAGAAATCAGCAGTTTCTAACTCCAACCACTGGAGGTCACTGTTGGGAAACAGAGGACAAACTTCAAGACAACAGAGAGCCCGTCTCTAACAGCAACTTTTAATGGCCGATGACAATGAGGTTGTTGGATTTTTCAGGACACTGAATGTATGCAAACAATTCCTGGTCTCCTGTTTTTAAGGTGTTGCTCTGCCTTTTAAAAATTACTCCATTAGCTTTGCATTAAATTAGGAAACCTTTTTTTTATCAAAGTTTACCAAACACTGAGATTTTTTCACACGTACAGCATGTTACAAAAAAAGGTTTGCCAAACAAATTTACAAATTGTACATTGCATAGTAACATTGCATTTATCTGTACAACTGCAGGTTTTGCATGAATAGTATAACCCCCTAAAACAAAACATAAAACTCCAAAAAGAAAAAAAAATGATTAACGCATTACAAAGCACATAAGAAATTACATAATACTGCAACACCCTTCTGTAGATTTTATTTAAAAAATACTAAAATCTAATACTTTAATCTGAGCAATGTCCTGGTTTACTTTAAATAGGTTATTGAGGGCTACAGTTCGTGGAAAATTGAGGATGGTAATTGTGCACTTTGCTGCTTAGCAACCAGCTCTGATACATTGCTCCTCCCTGTGTGACATCACAGCACAGCAGCCAATGGATTGGTGCAGGGTTGACTTTTCACGATCGAATAAAACAGCATCTCTCATCAGTGAGGCTAAGCCTGTAAAGTGATGGTCAATAGCATAAGCCTAACTAGACTAAACTAAAATTTAGTCTGCAGTATATTTTACTGACTACAATAGTTAACGGCTGAGCCATTTTGAAAATGGCTATGAGAAGATTTCTTTTTGTGTGTGACATTCACCCGACCATAATACCGTCGTTTTTGTGGCTGAACATACAAATTAGCCCTTGTGTGATCTTAAGTATAAACTTACCATTTACCATCTAGAAAATTATATTGACATTGCCCATTACATTTAATATTCAGCTAATTTTAACCTTAAAAAAAAAAAAATCAAAATTATAATAACGATAAAAATGATAGTAAAAATTCATATAATGAAAAATAACCACAAAAGCAGTATTGATTTAAGCTGAGCAGAATTGGAGGAAAAATGTGATAATAGTCTCAATAATTGTTTCATTGACTAATCCATAAACACCACATTTTATTCAGGTGTTAGAGTATATCTGACAAACATAGTATGGTTTTGGAGCCAAATATAAATTAGATTGGGATACTTTTTTGGTAACATTTTAAATAAATCACAACCATATTTTAAAGAATGAAGCCCCTATTTCAAAGCAGGTCCTTGAAACTGGTAAGTTCTAAGGGCTGGTGCACACCGAGCGGCTTTTTGGGCGTTTTCAGATCCGCTTGCGGCTGCGGATCTGCTTGGTCAATGTATCTCAATGGGGTGGTGCACACCAGAGCGGCAGGCGTTTTGCAGAAACGAAAAATGCCTGGGTGAGGCATTTTTTGGATTTCGGATGCGTTTCTGCCTCAATGTTAAGTATAGGAAAAACGCAAACCGCTCTGAAAAACGGCACTTCAGAGCGGTTTTGCAGGCGTTTTTGTTACAGAAGCTGTTCAGTAACAGCTTTACTGTAACAATATATGAAATCTACTATACTGAAAACCGCAGCAGCAATCCGCAAAACGCTAGCAAAACGCCTCATAAAAATAAAAAAAAGCGTTTAAAAATCTGCTAGCATTTTGCGGATCTGCTAGCGGGTTTTGGTGTGCACCAGCCCTCAGAAAGGGCTGGGGCACACCGAGCGGGTTTTCAGGCGTTTGCGGATACGCTACGGTAATGTATTTCAATGGGGGTGTACACACCACAGCGGGAGGAGTTTTGCAGAAACGAATCCTCCCGGGGTGAGGCATTTTTGGGATTGCGGATGCGTTTCTGCCTCAATGTTAAGTATAGGAAAAACGCAAACCGCTCTGAAAAACGGCAGATCAGAGCGTTTGCCAGGTGGTTTTGTTACAGAAGCTGTTCAGTAACAGCTTTACTGTAACAATATATGAAATATGCTACACTGAAATCGGCAGCAGCAATCCGCAAAATGCCTCATAAAAATAAAAAAAAAGCGTTTAAAAATCTGCTAGCATTTTGCGGATCTGCTAGCGGGTTTTGGTGTGCACCGGACCAAAGAGAAGGTTGTTCCAATCAGCCAACATTAACTTTTTCTCCTGAGTTTGCTCCTAGGAGATAATTTTTCGCTTCTATTTAAAATAACTTTTAAAGGTATTTAATTGGTAAGTTTTAAAAAACATCTCCTTGGAGAAAAGTGAATTGAATAGGAGCCTCGGGCTCATATGCAATTCACTTTTTCTCCTGAATTTTCTCCTAGGTGATATGTTCCCACCTTGTCAGTAAAAGGCATTGCAAGCCACCAGCAAGCAAGAACATACTCAAAATAATTTTGATAGTACTTTTTCACCTACTTTTTGGTACTTTTTGAAATATAAAATGCTGAAAGTTATTTTAAAGAAGATGAACATTTATCTCCCAGGAGAAAACTCAGGTGAATTGCATATGGGCATCGGTCTCTTATACTGTAGTCAAACCAAAACGGCTCGGACTACGTCAAGATCCATTAACTCTAAGCCATTCTGCTAAGTGGTTAAAACAGGGAACAAAAAAGTAAACAAGCACAACACCCCTAGAAGTGGTTATTGCTTAAACTAGAGTAAGTAGTGATCTTTAAAGGGAAGTTTCGAGCTAATAAAAAAAAATCTACTTACTCTAGGCTTCCTCCAGCCCCTGGCCCCTGGCAGCCGTCCTGTGCCCTTGCCGCAGCTCCAGCCTCCGGTACAGGCGCAGTAGAGGACGACCTGGCAAGGTCGGCCTCTGCACTGTCGGGGATCGGGAGACAGCAGCAGTGGCGAGGGAGATATAGGCTGCTAGGGGCTGGAGGAAGCCCCGGGTAAGTAGGTGTCATTTTTTTTCTTAGCTCGGATATTACCTTTAAGCTCAAATTTGAAAGAGGAAAAGCAATTCTGTACACAAGACCTTAAATGGCAATACTAGTAGGCCCCACATGGGATGATTTCAAGTTTGTTGCAAAATTGTACGGCCATCAGAATATCCTCATAAAAGATACGGTGTATGGCTGCTTTAGTAGGTTGTAAAGACTACGGTGACATAACAACAAACATTGTTTAGGTGATACCTTTAAGGGAATACTGTAGGGGGGTCAGGGGAAAATGAGTTGAACTTACCCGGGGCTTCTAATGGTCCCCTGCAGGCATCCTGTGCCCACGCAGCCACTCACCGATGCTCCGGCCCCGCCTCCGGTTCCCTTCTGGAATTTCAGACTTTAAAGTCTGAAAACCATTGCGCGTGAGTTGCCGTGTCCTTGCTCCCGCTGATGTCATAGGAGTGTACTGCGCAGACACAGACCATACTGGGCTTGTGCAATACACTCCTGGTGACATCAGCAGGAGAGCGAGGACACAGCAACGCAGACGCAGTGGTTTTCAGACTTTAAAGTTTGAAATTCTAGAAGTGAACCGGAGGTGGGGCCTAAAGCATCAGTGAGTGGCTGTGCGGGCACAGGATGTCTGCGGGGGACCATTAGAAGCCCTGGGTAAGTTCAACTCATTTTCCCCTGACCCCCCTGCAGTATTCCTTTAATGACTAACTGTACAAGATTTCTTTGCAAGTTTTCAGAACTTTAAGTTTCTTCAGGCATGATACAGGTATGGTTCTAATCCAAATTTGTAACATGCCTGGTGTGGTTCTGATCCAGTTCTGTAACATGCCTGAAGGAGAAACCTAAAATTTTTCGAAAGCTTGCAAAGAAATCTTGTACATTTAGTAATTAAAGAGAATCTGTATTGTTAAAATCGCACAAAAGTAAACATACCAGTGCGTTAGGGGACATCTCCTATTACCCTCTGTCACAATTTCGCCGATCCCCACCGCATTAAAAGTAGTCAAAAACAGTTTTAAAAAGTTTGTTTATAAACAAACAAAATGGCCACCAAAACAGGAAGTAGGTTGATGTACAGTATGTCCACACATAGAAAATACATCCATACACAAGCAGGCTGTATACAGCCTTCCTTTTGAATCTCAAGAGATCACTTGTGTGTTTACCTCATGTCCCCCTGCAGCTCTCATCCACTGAATACTAGTGACAGGCTGTTTCTTCCTGCAGACAGCTCTGCCCCTGTCTGTAATTCCTCAGTATGTGTCAGCCAGCTCCTTTCACAGCCAGAGGAGGATTTTTATCCAGCTCTCTTCTTCTTTCACTGATATCAGATAGCAGAGACGCTGCTGGCTTATGTAAATAACACACACACTGGAGTGTGCATAGAGGGGCCTGGAGAGGGGTGTGCATAACAGATCAGCACGGAAGAGTTGGCAGCCTTCCAGACACAGGGCGTCAAGTCCGACAGGGGAAAGATACATTGATTTATTACAGAGATTGTGATAGTGGAAAGTGCTGCAGTAAGCCAGAGCACATTAGAATAGGTTTAGGAACTTGTAGGATGGTAGAAAAAAGGATGACATTTTTGTTACAGAGTCTCTTTAAAGGTATCACCAAAACAACTTTTGTTGTTATGTCTTCAGATTCTATCCATGACTAATATCGGACCACACACAGCTAATCCCCCTCCCCCCAAAAAAAAAAACATTAATAACTTAAAACAGAAATACTATACTGAAAAAAGCGGACATTCTAATACTGCAAAAGCACTCAAGTTAATTTTAAGGCCCTAAAATAAATTATCAGCACCCTTAATTATCCCCCCAACACTCACACTTTTGTGTCTAAAAAACAATACTAAATACCTCAGTGGTACACAAGAATTAGTGCTAATTCGCAACAGCAAATAGGATTATGCTCATCCAGCTAAACTACAAAGCAAAGTTGTCAATGACTCATAAAAGTTGATCCACAGTCAACCCAATTCATTAAAACTCTGGTGGACTGATTTTGTACCACATGTACATGTTTGTACTGATTTTGTACCACCATGCTCAATAGTTACTGAACACCATAGTAACTAATAGGAGATTCGGGTAAAACAGATAAGTGTAGTCAGAATAATATTTCTGTTCGGTTACCGAGGACTACTGATTACCATTTTTCTTTGCAATGATATAAAAATAGAAAACTATTAGTGATGTTTTTTTCAAGACCTCAAATTCTTGATGTACCAAAGAGATATTTATACTTGCCCCTTTAGTAAAAACCCTCTTTAGTAACAACCAAAAAACTGAACAAAAGTCATCAGTATAAAACAGTACAAAATAATGATACAAACAATCTCAAGTTCGAATAAAGTCTTCATAGAAAAATAGCAAACCCTAAATTATTCCAGGATCTTTCTTACTTCAAGAGTAGAGAATGACTTAACATCACCCCAAAAAGGTTAAATGATTCTTGGCCATAAGGGGACCTAGAAGTCATCTGCATGCTCACGATCTGGACCAGAAAAATATTGAGCATATTCTCAACAGTCAAATTTTAGAGGTTCGTGAAAAACCCATTTGCATCCACAGAATGTATAGACCTCTTCCTTCTGATAGGCTGGACCAAAGTATGAGAAAGGAAAGACCAGCAATGCTGAACAAAGATGGTCTAAACCTTCAAATTTTCCGCTTTGGTTCTTAAAAAAAAAAACCACAAAAACTGGTGTTATTGAGTTTTTAATGGATTTCAGCCGCAATCAGATGGAATTTGCCCAAATTTCGATTAACCGGCATTGATTAGTAGTTACTCCTGGTGAGATCGAGATGTCCGATGCTTCAAATACCAGTAAAATTATCATGAATGTCACACGCTAACCAAAGTTTCTTTCTCAAACGCCATAGCAGTAAAATCACAAGAGGTTGATGGGTAATGTACCTGTGCCACAACCGAGTCCATTTTCAGCAAGGACTGGGTTTCTTGATTAGCACTAATACTTGCAGGGCCGTCCAGTGCTGATTTTGTTTTCCTTAAGTTAAAGGAAAAAAATGTGCCCTTCAAGGCAACTTGAACTTCACTGCCGAAAACTCTGTATCCACAATCACAGCAGTTAATAATACTGCCTATCTTGCCGACAGGGTGTGGAGTAAGTTGCCACAGTTTAACAAGTCAAGCCCAATATGAGTCAAATTCCTTCTCTTAAATACAGTTGGCTCAGGTAACCTGGCCATCTTCCTTGAGATCCAAACACAAAGAGGTCATCTCAAAGTGGCTCAGAAGGTACGGTAAATACTTTCCCAAGGAAATCTGAAAATGACCACTGGTAGTTTTCTTGCTTAACTTAAAATATACCAAGAAGTCCTTGAAAAAGCCAATACACCTAATATGCATTTGGCTTTTGGAGATGACCTTCTCCTTTGAAAGCATTGCAGAGAAAAACATGATGAGGGTGCTGGATCCCGTTGGTCATCAAGTTGGGGGTCATCTGCCTTTGAAAACACTAATTTTCTTTATAGACGTTAAATTGCCTATGAGTTCGGCCTCAAAGTCTCCATCGTGCACCCCAGTTTGCCGGAATGCCCCAGCGGCTTGATTGTTCTCAAAGTAATGGTGCCAGTTGCCTTTACTGTCTGCGCCAAACCCGTACAGGTCCACCTGTGTAGAGGGAAATAAGCATAACATTGATTAGATTTTTAAGAGATCTAACCTCACGTATCATAATTTATTTTTGCATAAGCCTGTTATATAACAAATATAACAGAAAACATTGGCCCATATGCAATTAACTTTTTCTCCTGAGTTTTCTCCCAGGTGATATTTTTACACATGTCAATGAAATGCCTTTTAAGCCACCAGAAAGCAAGAAAATACTTAAAGGATACCACAACTGACATGTGACCTGATGAGATAGACGTGTATGTACAGTGCCTAGCACACAAATAACTATGCTGTGCTCCTTTTTTTCTTTCTCTGCCTGAAAGAGGTAAATATCAGGTATGTAAGTGGCAGACTCAGTCCTGACTCAGACAGGAAGTGACTACAGTGTGACCTTCACTGATAAGAAATTCCAACTATAAAACACTTTCCTAGAAGAAAATGGCTTCTGAGAGCAAGAAAGAGATAAAAAAAGGGGGAAATTCTTATCAGTGAGGGTCACACTGTAGTCACTTCCAGTCTGAGTCAGGACTGAGTCAGCCACTTACATACCTGATATTTACCTCTTTCAGGCAGAGAAAGAAAAAAAGGAACACAGCATAGTTATTTGTGTGCTAGGCACTGTACATACACATGTCTATCTCATTATGCCACATGTCAGTTGTGGTATCCTTTAAGATAATATTGATATGTCAGAAAGTTGTATCCGGCACCATCTATGTATAAGCTCTTTTATTAATTAAAAAGACACATGACAGTTAACAGCAACGTGTCGGAGGAGAACCTCTTTTCTCAAGCTCTATCAGTGTCTACACTAAACATACAACCGCTCACGTGGGTTGCTAGTGTAAACATCGGCAACCAGGGACGCCCTCCGCCTCGCTGCATAGCAACAGAGCACGCCATGTAAAAGCAACCCGCATATCCATAGCTAGCAATTCTGACCATAGACAGAGCTGTCAATAAGCACAAGGGGACAGAAATAGATCCTTCAACCTGGATAGATAGGTTTCTACAAAGGTACCCATAAAAATATAACACAAAAGCAGACTATAGCCTCAATTCACTAAGATCAAGCTGGAGATAATAAGGCAAGAGAAAACTTTGCCACCACACAGTGAGAGAGTTATCTTATCTCTTTATTCCTTAAGTTACCTCCTCTGTAGTTAACAGAGTAACCAAGCAGCTCAGGGTGACCCAAACTACTAGGAATGTATAGGGGGGTAAAAGGAACCAAAAAGCCCTCCTACTAAAAAAGCAAAGCTTGGTGTAATTGCCTTCTTAAAACAGAAGGAAATTTGCAATAATTCAGTTATAAGTGAACATTTCTGGTTACCCACAATGCACTACTACTAAATATGCAAATTATCCCTTTTCACCCTTGTTAAGCAAAGCAAGCATCCAGAACCACTGGTGTATAGCATGCCTATAGCTTTAAGTTTTACACAGACATATCAAACCCACATGTAGACAGCCTGTTTTGGACTTTTGGCCCTCATCAGTACATGGCAGGGGTTGATATGGCTGTATGAGATAGGGCTTGGACCAGTACAATAGAATAACCAAGCAGCTCAGGGTGACCCAAACTACTAGGAATGTATAGGGGGATAAAAGGGACCAAAAAGCCCTCCTACTAAAAAAGCAAAGCTTGGTGTAATTGCCTTCTTAAAACAGAAGGAAATTTGCAATAATTCCGATAAGATAATAATAAGTCCGAAACAGGCTGTCTACATGTGGGTTTGATATGGCTGTGTAAAACTTAAAGCTATAGGCTTGCTATACACCAGCGGTTCTGGATGCTTGCTTTGCTTAACAAGGGCGAATAGGGATAATTTGCATATTTAGTAGTAGTGCATTGTGGGTAACCACAAATGTTCACTTATAGCTGAATTATTGCAAATTTCCTTCTGTTTTAAGAAGGCAATTACACCAAGCTCTGTAGTTAAGTTACCTCCTCTGCAGTTATTTTCACATGCAGTTAATTAACAGCCTGTGTTTAACTTTAGCCACTTTACCCCCGCGCGTACGTATTTCTCCGCCCCTTTTTCCATCCTTTAAAAACCAGGGACGGAGAAACACGTACTTTCCGCGTTCCCGACGCTGCCCGCGCTCCCGCTCGTAAACACGCCGCCCGCCGCTAGTAAAACCGCCGCCGCCCGCTCGCCCAGAGATCAATGAACGGGAAAATCCATTCCCGTTCGTTGATCTAAGCCCCGCAATGATCAGCTGCTCTCCTATGGGCAGCGCGATCATTGTGAGAAAAAACTCACGTGTCCAGCCTCCTTATTCTTCCTCCAAGCTTCCGGAAGGAAGCTTGGAGGTCGCATTAAAACAAAAAGTTACTGTGGCCATCTTGTGGCCAAATAGTAAACTACACCCTACACATTTTTCACATACAAATAAATGACTTTTACACATAAAATTAACTCATTACCTCCCACACTCCCCATTTTTTTTTTTTTTTGTAATTAAAAAAAAATTAAAAAATTTACAATAAAAAAAAATACATAAATAGTTACCTTAGGGACTGAACTTTTTAAATATTTATGTCAAGAGGGTATAACACTGTTACTTTATAAACTATGGGCTTGTAATTAGGGATGGACGCAAAACTGAAAAAAATGCACCTTTATTTCCAAATAAAATATTGGCGCCAAACATTGTGATAGGGACATAATTTAAATGGTTTCATAACCGGGACAAAAGGGCAAATACGTTTCATGGGTTTTAATTACAGTAGCATGCATTATTTAAAAACTATAATGGCCGAAAACTGAAAAATAATTATTTTTTTCCCCACATTTTTCCTATTTTCCCATTAAAACACATTTAGAAAAAAATAATTCTTGGCATAATGTCCCACCTAAAGAAAGCCTAATTGGTGGCGAAAAAAACAAGATATAGTTCATTTCATTGCGATAAGTAATAATAAAGTTATAGACGAATGAATGGAAGGAGCGCTGAAAGGTGAAAATTGCTCTGGTGTTCAAGGGGTAAAACCCCTCAGTGGTGAAGTGGTTAGAATTCTGGAGTTATTATAAAGACAGAAGAGTTAACTTTAGGTTTGCCTGAGGTAAAATGTTTCCTGAATACTACATGCCTTATCACCATGGTAACAACTCTAGAAACGTTATTAAGGACAGGAGATAAGCTTAGTGAATTGAAGTCTATGTATAAAGTATTACCATGTTTATCAATACCATCAATCATAAAGCGCTAATATCATAAAATCAATAAAAAGAGAGAAATTCACAACACCGGCCGTGTGACCACAATAATCATATACCGTGCTGAGTATAATTTATAAACAATAGCTTAGCAGCACACGTGGTAAAATATCACCCATTGCGCTCAGTAATTGGAGCGCACGCTGGGAAATGAGCCCAGATTCAATATATCAACTCAGTGAAAGTGCAGCCATGAAAATACCTGTGCATATCGCATAATATAATCATAAGAGAGCAAACAAACAAGGGTGAAAAAAGTGCAAATGACCACAAACAGTCAGTAATAAAACTTTATGAATTATGCTTTATGGTTTTTCAAATAAACATTGGTACACTTTATACACAGTGTGGTGTTTGATATGGACCAAATGGTGGTTCTCCCTCTGCAAATTGAAAAGAAACAAAAAAAAAAAATTACCCGTATTTTTCGGACTATAAGACACTCCTGACCATAAGACACACCTAGGTTCAGAGGACAAAAAAACTGGGGAAATATATATATATATATATACACTAAACCTGGTGCAATTATGGTGAAGGGGCATCTTGTGGATTATGCCCCCTTGTACCTTTTGTGTCTCCCTGTGTCCTCCTCTGTCACCCTTGTGTCTCCCTGTGTCCCCCATGTGTCCACCTCTGTTCTTGTGTCCTCCTCTAAGCACCTTTGTGTCCCCGTGTGTCCTCCATTTGTCCCCCTGTGTCCTCCTCTTCATGGGCACTGTACAGGGAGTCCCCAACATTGTGGCACAAGTTGGTTCGTATTGACAGGCATACACAAGTCAGGAACTCCCTGCATTTGGACTATAAGGGGCAGTGACTTTTCCCCCCTACTTTTGGGGGAGAAAAAGTGAGTCTTATAGTCCAAAAAATACAGTATATTGTGTGTCTACCTTAAACACGAAACTCAAGTTCATAATCTCTGATGTCATGCAGGGAGAGGCTTAAGGTGGCCAAACACCATACAGTTTTGTTTCGATTCAAGCATTGAGATTGATCAGAAGTTTTGATCAGAATCTTTGAGGTACCACACACGTATTTTCGAGATTTCCACAATTTTGGGATAGAAGATAGCAAACATTGAAAAAATTGGTTGGTTAGAAAAATCAAGAGAAAAAAGTGAATAAATAAAGTTTGGTATGTACTGAATAGTTACATACTATTTTTTCTGGTTGAATAACAATTTCACAATCCAACACATGCCGTACAACACTTGTTGGAAAATTCGGACCAATTTTATCATGTCCAATCTCAAAAAACCAAACAAAAAAAAAATGGGAAGTTTGCTCGGATTTTTCAATCGAAAACAAATAAAAGCTTTCGATTTTTCAGGACAACCAATAGTATTTAATTGGTGTAAAATTAGATGTTTTAATTGTATGGAGTGTGGCCATCTTTAGGATACAAAGTAATTTTTTTGCCTTTATGTGGAACAATAAAAAAAAACAAAAAACATATCGCTGGTAACGTCAGCAATTTATGTTCCAGCTCTAAACATATCTGGTTCAAATCTATCATTCGTGATAGTGGTCCTTTAAGGGCTGTAAATGAGCAGGCTAGCTTGTCCCAATGCTCAGGCCTCTTACTTGTGATGGGGGCTGCTCTGTGCCCCCTTGCACGCTAGGCCCATCTCCTATGTCAGACGTGTGTGAGATGAGGTCATTTCCTGTGAGAAATTCACATGTTACAGACAGACTCTTTCAGCACGCCCGCCCCTTTCTCTACACCAGCGCTGTCCGACTCCAGTCCTTGAGGGAGGGCCAAGGTTCCCATACGTTTTTGGCTCATCTCAAATGAATTGATGGAACTAACTCAGGAAAGGTGTGGCTCCTCAACTAGAAAACATCCCTCCATCCTTGCTAGACACTGGCATGGATATGGCCCTCACGCATTTGAGTAAAGGTGGCCAATAAAGATCCAATTTCTAGCGAAAAATCATTAGAACCAACTGAAATTCTGATCAGATTGGTTGTAAATAATCTCAGTTGATGAGCACAATTGATTACGAACGATAATAAAAATAGTTATTCAAATTGGATTTTCGTCAAACCAAAATTTGTTAATTGTGATAGATAGGAAGCAAAGATTGGTTCGTTGATGGTGTAGTGAACGATTTCACTTCCGATCAGAATTATCTGATCGCTAGAACGATTTTTGCCTTAAAAATTGGATCGTTAGTGGCCACCTTTAGACAGCCCTGCTCTACATCTTTTAGATGGCGGGGGAGTGATGTGAGAGGGAGGGGTGGGACACGCAGGTCATCAACTACCACAGGTGGACAAACTTTGTAAGTATTTGGCCGCATTCTTCTCGAATGTGGCCTACTGTTACTGCAGCTCGCTCTCACTCCTCCCACCGGAAGAATGGCAGTGAAGGATTGGGTATAACGCACCCTATCATACTCTCCAGCTGTGATCTCCATGGCAACGGCGGTGCTACATAATGACAGCAAGTCACATGATGCCGCTGTTACCATGAAGATCGCCGCTGGAGTGTGTGATAGGGTGAGTTGGCTCCCTTGTACGTGCCCTGCACTTATCGCTCTAAGGATGGTGGAAGAGAGGAGCAGAAGCTGGCCCTCTATCGACGGGATGGCTTCATAGCACCCGTGGGCCATAGTTTGCTCACAGCTGATCTAGCAGTATAGCATGAGAGCACTAGGGTAAAGAAATCCATGTTGTATGCCAACAGCCCCGTACCCAGTATATAAAAGCCCCCATAGGTCCACCCCAATAGCTGCCCTGGGCGTATTACCTTGTCACAGATATGAAGGGCAAACACTATGCTCAGCAGTCCCGTGGAAGGGTAGCGACCGTGATGCAGCGACCACTTGTCATAAACATACTTCATAAACTCCGGGTGATAAACAAGAATCTGCAGAGATAAAAAGGTGGAAAACTTAAAATGTATAAAACCACACATACCACAAACACACAATTTCAGTAGGGAAAAAATAATAATAGAATGCTGCTACACAACCCATGTTGTTATGGACTCCAATAAAGATGCCCATGAACGATACAACTTTAGCGAACAATCGACCTTTCCGATCCGATGATTATGATCAGAAGGAATTGGTCAGGAGGAATCGATCGGGATTATTAGTGGAACAGAGAATATAACCTATACAACCATTTCAAACAGAATAGATCCGCAAAATGGATCAGTGAAATACTCAATAAGAAAATCGTTTTATTGTCTATCCAATCTGATGGATCGTAAGGTTGATCGTTCACTAAAATTGCATCAGTAATGGGCACCTTTAGAAACGACCTTTCAAGCATAACATTCTAGTTTCTTTGGAGCTGGGTGGGGGCTTGGATGGAGTTGAAGGTTTCTTCTCTGGTGTTATCATCGTCTGTAGACTAAATTTATCTCACTTCCTGTTCCTTAACAGGCGTGGTGACACGCGAAACAGCTGTCGACACAGGTGGTCGTTTTTTAACCTGTTGTAATTTTGTCCCGTGTTAAATAAAAATGTTCCTGAATCGAGTGCCAGAATCCGTTCAACCCTTTTGATTCCTGTTAAAGAGGGACTGTCAGCCACAAAATGAAATTCCATTTATCCGCGGCTCTGTGTCAATTATGCAGCCTGGAACCTCACCCTGCATTGCAAGCACTCCAATCTATTCAGAAATGTTTCTACAGTATTAAATCTTATCTCAAGTCAGCCTGGCCATTGCCAACGGGAAGGAAGCTTGTCATCACCCTTCCCACGTTTCTGCTCCTCACGGATTGGCTGAGGGCAGTTCAGTGAGCTTCTGAAATCTGATCTTTGCTGTGCTCACATGAGTTTACAAAGCAAGCTAGCTATGACAGGGCAGTTTCTAGGACAGGAAAAAGTAAGGGAGGAAATGACATCAGGATTGGCTTCAGTAAGAGGGAATTAAGATGGCAAATGCCAGGAACAGAATTCTCTTTATTTACTATATAAAATTCACTGAAATCAAAACGTGGACAGTACCATACATCTGTTATGTAAGTAGAGCAAGTAGTTATCTACTTATATTTGTTTTTTTGGGGGGGAATCCCTGCTGCTGTAAAGTAGATTCACAGTCTGCAAACAGGCTGTAGATTGATGGCGGTGATTGTTGGTGGGGTGACTACGTGAGGAAGATTCACCACTACCTAACTTCCCACACCGCTAAACTCCTGGCGCATGCTCTGGTCATTTCCCGTCTGGACTACTGCAATGCCCTCCTTCCTGGAGACCAGACTCCGCCCCCCTGCAATCTGTTATGAACACAGCTGCTGCTGTGTTTCTGGCCTAAAACCTGTCGGTTCTGTCAGATTTTAACTGCCTACTTTTTTTGCGATAGTTCTTTAAAGAAAAACATTTCTGTGTTACAGCTGAGACAAATCCTGCAATAAATCTACAGTGTATCCACTTCCTGCTTTCATAGAAGAAGACATATTGTTAACATCCTGTGTTTACCAGTTAGACGTTCTGCCGTGTTCAGCTGACACAGGTGAGAGAGATCAAATTACACTTGTGATTAGTCACAGATGAGGGGGAAATTAAGACAGGCTAAACTCTCTAAATACATACAGTGTGCATTCTGTCCTGTGCAAGAGTCTAGGTCCATTTTAACCCCTACATTGTTACATCAATATTCTGTGTACCATTATTGAATGTTAGAATGTCCCTGTGTAACATTGCATAATGTTGTAATGTCTCCCCATCTATTGTACAGCACTGGATAATAGGATTTAAAAGTTTAACAACAATCACAACATACCAGCTTACTAAGCTATCAGAGGGTATGTGTAGAACTGTTGGGCATTAGATAACAGGAAGTCACAGAGCAGTGCATGCTGGGACACGGCGGTTCTGCTGAACTCTCGGCTGTCATCATAACAGATGAGACGTCAGCCTGCTTATGACAGTCTTCATACCCTGAGGGGTTTTATTTTTAAAAACAAGCGAGGACTCTTAGCATTTATTAAGCTGGTACGTCTCTGATGTCCGCAGGCCAGAATTTAATAGCTTCCAGCCGGCACTGGCATAAACTTTTATTAGAGATCTTTGTGTTCCTGTAGCTGTTTAGTATTAAAACAGAGGACAGCTCATCTAACAACGCCATAAACAGGAGGGAGGAGGTCGCGAGGCACAAGTGACGCTGAACGAGGCTGTGGAACCCCCACCATGCCATAAACAGTGGGAGGAGGTTGCGACTCAGGCACAAGCGATGCTAAACGGGCTGTGGAACCCCCGCCATGCCATAAACAGAGGGAGGAGGTTGCGACTCAGGCACAAGCGATGCTAAACGGGGCTGTGGAACCACCGCCATGCCATAAACAGAGGGAGGAGGTCGCGAGGCACAAGCGCTAATAAACGAGGCTGTGAAAACCCCACCAGGTGTTACCCGGAATCACTGACGTTGTATGCTCCCAATCTTTATTGCCTGAGGAAGCAGGTTCAAACCTGCGAAACGAGTTGCAGTCCCCATTTTTCTCGGAGTACGCCAATAAAATGTATATTTATTTGAATAGACAGTTTCAGTGTCTGCTCGTACGAGGTAAGTACACCACTGCCTCGAAAGCTTTTTAAACGTTTTTATTACCTGCTTTTATCCTTTTGGCGCCTCTGTAATTTTTGCACATACTTACTATCCACCCCTGGTGGAGTGGGATACCCCTTTTTTCCTACCTACAGAGAGTGACTTATTCCTAAGTGAGGAGGACAGGATAATCTCCTCACCTGCATTATCAGTGGTTGCCTTGGAGGTAACCCTGACCCTGACTTGTGAGTATAATTATCATACTCTTTCACTATCCTAATAGCACAGTACATACTACACTATATTGGGCTCTCGGTTTCTCCCTTCTCTTCACCCCCGCCATGCCATAAACAGAGGGAGGACGTCGCGGGGAACCAGCAGCGCTGAACAGGGCTGTGGATCCCCCGTTTGCCTCAGCAACAGAGCAGTCACAAGTGGCGGGTATGGTTACGTTACACCCCCACCGTTAGCGCCACCTCTCATAGATCGTATCCGTAGAAACAAAATGTTCTGCAAGGACTTAGGACTGCAGCACACAAGGGGATGCTGTGGACCTGAATAGTTTAGTGTGATTTGATCTTTTCCTGTTTTCTGGATGCTCTTTGTCTGTATTTCAGGCTGAAGATTAGAGATGGAATGAACAGTTCGCGAGGCCCTGTAATGAACTGTTTGTTGCCTGCTGCTACTTACGGATCAGCAAGGTCTTTAGGTAATGCGCATGCGCTGGCCAGCAATACGCGTCCTTGATTACACAAACCGCCAGTCAGTGCCTGCGCATTCCTTACAGTGAACCTATGGTGCGCATACTCTTTGGAACTCCCTACCATACCCTGTAAAGACAGCCCCTTCCCTGGAGTTATTCAAATCCAGACTGAAAAGCCATCTGTTTAGCCTGGTTATTCCGGACTTATAGAATTCTTCCCCTGTACCATGATTTACCAATCAAGCAATTATTGGTCTGAGCCATGCTTATGCACTTTGAGTCCTACGGGAGAAAAGCGTTTTACAAATGTTATTTGTTGTTGTTGTTGTTGAGTTGCCTGGCAGCCCTGCTGATCTATTTGGCTGCTGTAGTGTCTGAATAACACCAGAAACAAGCATGCGGCTAATCTAGTCAGTTCTTTAAACAGGGAATCGTACACAAACACACCCAATGAAGGTCGGGCACAGACTTAAAGGCTAAGAAACATGTAAACACTGGTGTAATAAAGTACAACAACTTTTATAAAAAAAAGTACACCATACCTTTTCTTTGGCAACTTTGATTCTGCGTGGCACTGGAGCGTATGTGCTGTAAGGAGGAGAGAGGAACATGTATTAATTAAAAGATATCCAAAGAATAAAAATAAAAACTTGAGATGCTAGCATAATATTGCCCCTGTTTAACTCTCTAGTAAGGCCACATCTGGAATATGGAATTCAGTTCTGGGCACCACATTACAGGAAGGATATTGCAGTTTTAGAGCAGGTGCAGAGATGAGCAACAAAACTGATACGTGGGATGGAAGGTCTCACTTATCAAGAAAGGTTAGATAAACTGGGTTTATTTAGTCTAGAGAAAAGACGCCTTAGAGGAGATCTAATTAACATGTATAAATACATCAGAGGGCAATATAATAGCTTGGCGGATGCGCTTTTTGTCCCTAGGCCTTCTCAAAGGACTAGAGGACATGATCTGCGCATGGAGGAAAAACGTTTTAGCCATTTATTTAGGAAAGGCTTCTTTACAGTAAGAGTGATTAAGATGTGGAATGCATTGCCACAGGAAGTCGTTATGGCAAACTCTATACCTGCATTTAAAGGGGGTTTAGATGCTTTCCTTGCGTTGAAAGACATCCATGGCTACAATTACTAGGTTATGCCTAATGATGATGATCCAGGGATTTTATCTGATTGCCATCTGGAGTCAGGAAGGAATTTTTCCCTTTTGGGGCTAATTGGACCATGCCTGGTGGGTTTTTTTTCGTCTTCCTCTGGATCAGCAGGGGTATGTGGGGGACGGGCTGGAGTTGTACTTTATACTGGTTGAACTCGATGGACGTATGTCTTTTTTCAACCCAAATAACTATGTAACTATGTAAATACATTTAAGGGTTTTACAAAGCTGAGATAAATAACACTTAACTATATCACTACATATATCTGCTGCTTCTTGTTACTTAAAGAACAACTGTAGTGAGAGGTTGTTCCCACCCTTTAAATTGATATATTACTAATTTTAAAATGTTAATATGAAGGAAAATGCACCAGGATAGAAAGGACCAGTGTGGTTTAAATTATAAAACAACATATTATTCCTATGAAATCTTTATGGTATGCGTGACTAGGGGCGTGATTAGGGGTTAAACGGGGGTGTGGCAGGGGCGTGGCTTAAGTGTCCCTCTTTCCAGTCGCGTAGCTAAGAAGCTGTCGGCCTCAGTGCAAGTTTTGCCTTGGGTCCCCCCAAGTACTCTATACATAACAATTTATACGGCGTGCCAAACTCTGCCGGGGACAACCACAGTGTCAGAGGGGTAAGAAGGGGATGGGGAACAGCTTGTTAATGATTACCACTATTCAAATCATCTATAGAAGTGATTTATTACAAGCACAGGACCAATAAAGGGCTAATACTGTGGTTGAAAGTGGGCCCCTCTATCCCAAGGGCCCCGATGCGGTCGCTACCTCTGCACCCCCTATTGCTACGCCACTGCCTCTTTCTCATCTCAAAAGATTGGAGGTATGCAAATACATTTATCTTAAAGAGACACTGATGCGAAAAAAAATGATGATATTATGATTTGTATGTGTAGCACAGCTAAGAAATAAAACATTAAGATCAGATACATCAGTGTAATTGTTTCCAGTACAGGAAGAGTTAAGAAACTCCAGTTGTTATCTCTATGCAAACAAGCCATTAAAGGAAAGGTTCACGCAGGAGCTGTAAAAAATAGAAATCCAAATCCACTTACCTGGGGCTTCCTCCAGCCCGTGGCAGGCAGGAGGTGCCCTCGGCGCCGCTCCGCAGGCTCCCGGTGGTCTCCGGTGGCGATCCCGACCTGGCCAGGCCGGCTGCCAGGTCGGGCTGCTTCTGCGCTCCAAGTTGCGTGTCACTTGTGCGCGCTGACGTCATCGGACGTCCTCCGGGCTGTACTGCGCAGTACAGCCCGGAGGACGTCCGATGACGTCAGCGCGCACAAGTGACACGCAACTTGGAGCGCAGAAGCAGCCCGACCTGGCAGCCGGCCTGGCCAGGTCGGGATCGCCACCGGAGACCACCGGGAGCCTGCGGAGCGGCGCCGAGGGCACCTCCTGCCTGCCACGGGCTGGAGGAAGCCCCAGGTAAGTGGATTTGGATTTCTATTTTTTACAGCTCCTACGTGAACCTTCCCTTTAAGCTCTCAGACTAAGTTAGTCTTGGAGAGGGCTGTTATCTGACTTTTATTATCTCAACTGTTCCTGGACTATTTACTTTTTCTCTGCTAGAGGAGAGGTCATTACTTCACAGACTGCTCTGAAAGAATCATTTTGAATGCTGAGTGTTGTGTAATCTGCACATATTATAGAATGATGCAATGTTAGAAAAAACACTATATACCTGAAAATAAAAATATGAGAATATTTTCTTTGCTGCTAATCGTCTAGTAATTATTCATAGTACACAACCAATTCACTATATCATATTTTTTTTTCGCTTCAGTGTCTCTTTAAGAAGTATTATGTTTTTATACCTCTTCAGTTTTCAAAACCCCAGAACTTTCAAGCCCAGACCTAATCCCACTTTTATAAAATGTGACATAACAAAATAATAAACTGAATTTTTTTCCAGATCAGATCAGATCACGACTTCTGAAAAGATGCCCAATGGTGAGCTCCCAGGAGTTTGTGGGCTGCAGTTTCTTCTCTCGCTCACTAGATGGCAGCAGAGCACACGGTAACATCACGAGTCATGTAAGTGTATGGGTGGTGTGTCACGCTGCAGGCCTCTCTCAGCTTGTTCCAACTAGCACAGAGCACTCAGTAACACTCCTCCACCCTTTACAAGAGGCTCTTCAGTAGGAAAGTGACGCACACATGCACAATACAGGCGGCGACACTGGAAAGGGACCAGATGCCAAATGATGGAAAACTAAAACTTCACACATTGCCAAGCAAGGCGCTCAGGAGTGGGCGGAGGGAGAAGCCATGCAGCCATAAAATGATCCTGTTCCCTCATCTATGTTCCCATCAGCGACAATCCTCCCCTTCTCTGTATACAAGTGGTCCCCTACCTACAAACCAGTTCTGTTCCGGAAGATTCTTCATAGCTCCCAACTGTCCCTCTTTTGGAGGGAGAGTCCCTCTTTGGAAGCCTTGCCCCTCCTCTCCCTCTTTCTTCCTCATTGGTCCCTCTTTCAGGACTGATGTATTGAAAAATGTGTTAAATTGACTCTAAACTTTTATGCCCATCCTTTAAATTTATATATTTCTTATTTTAATGTGTTATGAAATCAAATGAAAGATGGAGGCGCACTCATCTAATGCTGGACGTACACGGCTCGATTTTGCTGCTCGATTCCGCGCCCGATCGTTTTCTGCGCTCGATTCTGCAGGCGATTCTCTTATCTTCCGCTCGTAGTTCTTATCTTTTTCCATTGTCCTCCATGCAGAATCGAGCGCGGAAACGATCAGGCGGGAGATCAGACGTGTTGGAAATGATCTGTCGAACCATCTAAATGGCTCAGAATCGAGCCGTGTATTCCCAGCATTAGAGAGGAAGTGAACCTGAGACGGCGGCGGGAGCGTGATGGGGAAGCGTGCGCGGCCAGACTGTGCCAACTGGCCCCAACTGAAGGACTTTCAGGGCCAAATTGCAAATGATCTAGGCAGCAGAGGAGGACGGCGAGGGAGCTATCAGCCTGGAGGGGGCTGGAGGAAGCCGCATGTAGGTATATATTTTTTCTTTCTCAGGTACACTTTAAGTGTTTGAAAGTGTACGTGAGATAAAAACAACCAAAGTTTTTATACTTACCTGGGGCTTCCTCCAGCCGTCTGTAGTTCATGGGCTATCTTGGGGACCTTCCAGTCCCACCCGTTCCGCCCCGGCAATACCAGTTAAGTCCTGAATGAGCCAATCAGGAAGTATTGCGCATGCGCGCCGCTGCCCACTTTCCTCCTTGATTGCACACCCGTGGCCAGAAGCATTCTGCGCCTGCGGAGTCACAAGCCTTAGCTAACTCCACACAACGCTCTTGGCTACTGGAGCACGACCATGGGGGCGAGTGGCCAGGACCGTGCATGGGCAGTAGTCAGCAACTACAGGGGCTGACACCAGGAGAACGGAGGGGACTGGAGGGACACGGATGGAGCTGACAAACTTCAGGGGTCTGGAGGAAACCCCAGGTAAGTATAAATTATTTTGTTGTATTTATCTTTGGTTTACTTGAGTCCCCTTTTATACTTGCATTGCAAATGTGCCTTGCGTTGCCCTGCTTTAAGGCAGGATAACACAACAGCAATGCAAGTATATGGGGGCGTGCACACTTACCGTGTCGTGTTGCGCCCAAAGCTTCCAAATTGTCGCTGAACTGATGCAAAGTCTGCAGCGAGTTGCTGTATTAAATCGACGGGAGCGTGGTGCGTCGAAACACATGTGCGGACCAGCGGGAATGCTGGTAACGTACTTCCTATCCAGCAGAGAGTACGTCAATGAGAGGGGGGCGGTGCTATGCATATGACCCTGTCAGCGCCCTCCTCCGCAGGGTTATGTGTTTGTCATGGTTTTGCACAATGCAAACATTTTATATAAAACCGGCCTCAAACTCCTTATAATAGTTCATACAACACCGCAATATTTAACAACAAAAACATTTCATGAAAACTAATATTGTATAATTTGCAGAAGAAGACAACTTTGTACTTCTGAAACGTTGCAAGAGCAGTTCAACAGATTTCTTATAGATTTTATGCTAAAATCTAAATCTTATCTAACGCATTTTAAAATCGGACAGCTTTCTGCCCTTTCCCACACGCATTCCCAATCACAACACCGAAAGTAAAAAACGAACGTGAAAAATCAAGCATGGAAAAAAGCGATCCCAAAAATTCCAAAATCACACGGTAAAACGGCTTCAGTAGGACAAGTGTGTGAGGACTTTAGTGTATTTCACGCATGTAACCGTTTCACTTCAGCCAGTTTGTTAATCAATACAGGAATCTGGAAAATGTGTGATAAAAAGAAAAACGAAAATTCACACATACAAAAAAAAAGGCCACTTTCTTTACAGTTACAAAAATTCACAAGAGGCGCAGTGCGAACCAAAGTCCGGCAACCTGCGAAATCGGAGCTGAACTCCGCCCTTCAGCTGCCATGAATGTAATAAAGTTCAGAGAACCTGACCCAGCGGACGTGCTCAGCCCCTGACCCGGCATTTAACAATGCACAATGCCCCCGCTCTGTTAGGAGAGTCACAAGGGGGATTTAGCCTTAAGCCATGATCAGAAAAGATGCTGCTTTGTTCTCCCTTATTAGCTGGAGGAGAGGTAATGAGCACGTCGGGGGACAGCTGGACTTCTGTGACCTGTAATTCAGTCAGGCAGGAACTCCGCTGCCAGTCCCAGAGGGGGCGCCCATCGCGGCGGCACCGCAGGTATCACTGTCACACCTGCAGCCGGGGACACAGAGCAGTCTTATGTCCAGATCTGAGGCCGGCTCTACACACTGGCTGCTGTAACCGATACTAATCCTCCTCTACATTCCACATAAAGGAACGGATTAGTCCGGTATAAATCTTTCACTCCCGGAATAATGCCGGGGCAGACTTGCACTATGCTGGGCTTACAGGTGCCGACTCCGGTTAATTACAAGTCAGTCTGCCCGTTATGGGTGGAGTCCAGCGCAATGAATGATTGACTTAAAGTGGACCTGAACTCTTGCACAGGACAGAAGGAAAACAGAGAAATACACCCTGTGTGTATTTAGAGAGTTTAGCATGTCTGATTCCACCTCATCTGTGACTAATCACCACTGTAATTTGACCTCTCAGCTGCCTGCCTCGGCAGAGCAGCTAATTTGTAAACACAGGATGTTAAAGCGGATCCGAGATGAAAAACTAACTAGAAGAACTAACTTGTCTATATATCTTATCTAAAGTTTAGATAGTTTACAAAGCAAATCTAGCTGCAAACAGCTTCAACAGTTTATGATTATTTCTTCCTGTGATACAATGAAAGCAGCCATGTTTTGTTTGTCACATTGTCACACAGGCACAGCTGATAGCATCTGCAGCCCTCAGCTCACTCCCCTCTCCTGCTCCCTCCTCCCCTCTGCCTCTGAAATCTCTGGCTAGTAACACCTCCTCCTCCTCCTGCCCAGACTGAGCTCCCATAAGCCCTTGCTACAGTGCCAAGGCTCTCTGGAAAAGCTGTGGGCGAGGCTTGTTTAGTTTATAGGGAATTAGAATATTAAAACAAAACAAGAAAAGTATTTAGCTAGAGGAATGCCCTATAAACTATATGTAAGGAACACAATTATGCAATAAGTAAAAGTTTATCTCGGATCTACTTTAACCCTATGTCTGCTTACATGAAAGCAGAAAGTAGACACACTGCAGATTTATTGCAGGATCGATATCAGCTGTAAAAAAGAAATGTTTTTCTTTAAAGGTTATTATGCTGTTACATTTCTTTTGGAGGAGAGAGGAAGTAATGAGTTCAGGTCCTCTTTAATTCCAGTACGACCTTCACAGCTAGCAATTTTTGGCCAACAGTAACCCTCTTCAATTCTGTTTCAGGATTTCCCACGGCATCTATTATTCTCCAGGGTGCAGGGGAAGCTTGAGGTGGATAATCCTGTAAAAGGATCAGGACCGGGTGTCGGGAGGCTCTGTACCTCCATCAGCATCGGGGAGGCGTGGCCCAGCATGAGTGTTGGGGGGTTCACGGCCAGTGCCAGCTCGTATGCTGTAGAGCATGTGTCCCCAACCTTTTTCGGCCCAGGGAACGCTATCTGACCAAAATTTTCTCTGGGGACGGGGACGGGGGACGGGGAGGGGGTTTGGAGATGTGTGTGTTTGGGAGAGGGGGAATGGTGGAGGGGCGGCGGAGATTGGAGGGGGGAGGGGTTTGGTGTCCGGGTACAGCAGCGTCGTGCTCAGCGGGTTGGGGACCCCTGCTGTAGAGGACCTACTGGTACGCCATGTCAATTAGGGGAGCTCGCTCATGGGGGCACTTACTTGTTGGGGATTGGTGAAGAGGAACATGTGTTCCCTGAGTCAATGAAAATGCCTGGGAATGAATGAACACGACTCCAATCAGGAGCCATGTTCATTCATAAAAATAAAAGTAAAAAATAGTGTAAAAAACGATCATACACGTCCTGCTAATTGCAATAGTTATTAACCCCTTCTAACCACTCCCCTGTAGTTAGGAAAACACAAAAAGTAACAGATTTCAAAATAGTTACCTAAAGGTTTTTTCTTTCACTATATATATATATATATATATATATATATATATATATATATATATATATATGTCATGATGAGGCTATATTACTGTATTTTTTTTTGGGGGGGGGAGGGGCAAATAAGGGCTTATTATTATTTATAGGGTACAAGCAACACAAAACAAACAAGACGAATAAGCAAATAATATGTAAGTTTTATCTATAGAAGCATTGTTTATTTTAAACCTATAGGTGATGAAATTGGAGAATTAGTGTATTTTTTCCCAATTTGTGGAGAAAAAAAACAAGATATAGATAATTTAGTTGTGATAAGCAGTGATAAAGTTGTGGCCAAATGAATGGGAGGAGCACTGACAGGTGAAAATGACTGGCAGTAAGGGTATAATAGTATAGGGTATAATCAGCAAAAATACAGCTCACGCGTATCGGAGCGTAACACATGGTTCCTTAGTCATAGCTGAGCAATTAGTCATAGCTCATCTATGACTAGGGAGACACGTGTTCCGCGTGAGCTGTATTTTTGCTGATTGTCCATTCTGCCTAATAAAAAATAGGACTTTTATCTAGAGCTGGTGCAGCGGGATTCCTTCTTTTCTACTATACTTGTGGCTGCCATGTCCCGCTCCCAGCTACGGGTGTGTGGTGGTTGTAACAACCTGCCCAGACTGTTGCTATAAGGGTATAATAGCCTGTGGGGTGGTTACGTGTATGTACCTAACATTAGACCAGTTCCATCGCACGCCTTCTATTATGTATTCAAGAGCAATATAAAGTAAACTTGACCTGGGTTTTTGGAGCCCTCCTCAGTAGGTGGTGCCCTAATAAACTGCCTAGCTTGCCTATGCCTAGAAACGCCCCTGGGCGTATATTTCTACTTCGAAAGGACAACTGATATGCTGACCTGTTCAGTTGTATACTGCATTATCTGTATCCCATTGTTTTGTACCTTTATATGCTTTGTGTTTTCTATTGTACAGCACAACATAAGATGCCGTTGGCACTATATAAATTCAAAATTTTATTATTACTATAATGGTATTATTTGAGATAAGCAGGGCTCCTTTAAGCCTTCCGCTGGTTCATTAAAAAAAAAGAAAAAAATTAAAAGTTTGTCACAGAAAGTTTTACATTTTTGCAGAAAACTTCATCCTTTTCAGTGTGAAGCTGACAAATTAACAGCTGCATTTTTTTTTTTTTTTTGCTGCGTACATTTATATTTTGCAGAGCAAACTAGGTCACAGCTAAAGCAAAAAAAAAAAAAAAAAGCTCTTAATGAAATGACAAGCCAGACGCAGCCGGCAAATTTCCCAAATTCAGCTTCTCGTCAGCTGTGAAGTGTACATATTTGCGGCAGTCTCGGGGACGGAGAGGAAGGGGGTGTCCGTAAATATAAGGCATTGATTTTCCTGCCTCGGGCATAAGGACACCTTGTGAGCTGCTAATGGGAGAAGCAGGGGCTGCATACAGTATATGTATATATAGATCGTATACAGAGCCTGTCTCCTGCGAAAACACGCTGCAGAAGCAATTAGCAGTAAAGAGACAGTGTCAGGCCTCCGCTAGCTCTGGGAGTTACCGATACGCCACTTACTCATACGGCTGGCTTTCTAGGTTTCCTTTACTGAAGAATTTATATACATACATGGCTGGGAAACAGATCAGCTCGCAGGAAGTGTATCTGTTCTTTACATTTGTGTTTAAACACCATGAAATCCAGACATTCTATAAAATGCCTGAGGGCGCTTTCACACTGGGGCGGTGCAGTGCGTCAAATGGACGCACTGCTACTGCACTCCAGTGCAAACCTACGGGGTCATTCATATTATCTGCGTCGCGGTGCGGTCCGCTGGAAGTCCTCGATCTGATGCTGGTTCAGAACTACTTTAGGGCCCTTTTCCACTATCAATTTACACTAGCGCTTGATCTAAACGCTAGCGATTGCGATTCAGCAAGTCCCTAATTTTTTTCCGCGATTGTGATCGCGATTTTGCTATGTAGTGCATAGCATCATCGCGGGAAAGATCGCTCTGCAGCACGATTGAGCTCTGGTAAAAATTGAATTGCGGTAGTGGAAAATACCTACCACGGTTCCTATGTTATTTAGCGAACCCTAGCGATTTAAAAATTGCTAGCGATTTGCAATTTTGCATCGCAATTGCCGCAAGGGGAAAAGGGCCCTTACCACGCGGCTTCTGTGGCGATCTACATCAGCCCGGAAGTCATGTTAGTCAATGGCGACGTGGGGATTTTTAAACATTTTTCGGCGCGACGTGCATGCGTAAAGGTGTATTTTTACAATACCCCGAAGCAGGAAGTGGCAGCAAGCACGTCACTTCCTGCTTGGCCAGATGAGGAGTACTGCGCAGTAACGCGGTATTACCTGAAGGCCTGTTTTTTGCCGACGTGGCTGCCACACCGCCAGTTTGCAGTGTGAAACCGGCCTGAGGCCTCGTTCACACGCAGATGGCCATGCGATCGGAACGCAACTCACGCAATCACACGGCCATCTGCGCTGCTGAACCCATTCACTACAGCAAATGGGTCAGCATTGCGCTTTGCTGCTCAGCGCATGTAATCTGCACATTGGACTGCTGCTCAGTGCATGTAATCTGCACATTGGACTGCTGCTCAGCGCATGTAATCTGCACATTGGACTGCTGCTCAGTGTATGTAATCTGCACATTGGACTGCTGCTCAGTGCATGTAATCTGCACATTGGACTGCTGCTCAGTGCATGTAATCTGCACATTGGACTGCTGCTCAGCGCATGTAATCTGCACATTGGACTGCTGCTCAGCGCATGTAATCTGCACATTGGACTGCTGCTCAGCGCATGTAATCTGCACATTGGACTGCTGCTCAGCGCATGTAATCTGCACATTGGACTGCTGCTCAGCGCATGTAATCTGCACACTGGACTGCTGCTCAGCGCATGTAATCTGCACACTGGACTGCTGCTCAGCGCATGTAATCTGCACATTGGACTGCTGCTCAGCGCATGTAATCTGCACACTGGACTGCTGCTCAGCGCATGTAATCTGCACATTGGACTGCTGCTCAGCGCATGTAATCTGCACATTGGACTGCTGCTCAGCACATGTAATCTGCACATTGGACTGCTGCTCAGCGCATGTAATCTGCACATTGGACTGCTGCTCAGTGCATGTAATCTGCACATTGGACTGCTGCTCAGTACATGTAATCTGCACATTGGACTGCTGCTCAGCGCATGTAATCTGCACATTGGACTGCTGCTCAGCGCATGTAATCTGCACATTGGACTGCTGCTCAGCGCATGTAATCTGCACACTGGACTGCTGCTCAGCGCATGTAATCTGCACACTGGACTGCTGCTCAGCGCATGTAATCTGCACACTGGACTGCTGCTCAGCGCATGTAATCTGCACATTGGACTGCTGCTCAGCGCATGTAATCTGCACACTGGACTGCTGCTCAGCGCATGTAATCTGCACATTGGACTGCTGCTCAGCGCATGTAATCTGCACATTGGACTGCTGCTCAGTGCATGTAATCTGCACATTGGACTGCTGCTCAGCGCATGTAATCTGCACATTGGACTGCTGCTCAGTGCATGTAATCTGCACATTGGACTGCTGCTCAGAGCATGTAATCTGCACACTGGACTGCTGCTCAGCGCATGTAATCTGCACATTGGACTGCTGCTCAGCGCATGTAATCTGCACATTGGACTGCTGCTCAGCGCATGTAATCTGCACATTGGACTGCTGCTCAGTGCATGTAATCTGGACATTGGACTGCTGCTCAGTGCATGTAATCTGCACATTGGACTGCTGCTCAGCGCATGTAATCTGCACATTGGACTGCTGCTCAGTGCATGTAATCTGCACATTGGACTGCCGCTCAGCGCATGTAATCTGCACATTGGACTGCTGCTCAGTGCATGTAATCTGCACATTGGACTGCTGCTCAGTGCATGTAATCTGCACATTGGGCTGCTGCTCAGCGCATGTAATCTGCACGTTGGACTGCTGCTCAGCGCATGTAATCTGCAGGTTGGACTGCTGCTCAGTGCATGTAATCTGCACACTGGACTGCTGCTCAGCGCATGTAATCTGCACATTGGACTGCTGCTCAGCACATGTAATCTGCACATTGGACTGCTGCTCAGCGCATGTAATCTGCACATTGGACTGCTGCTCAGCGCATGTAATCTGCACATTGGACTGCTGCTCAGCACATGTAATCTGCACATTGGACTGCTGCTCAGCGCATGTAATCTGCCCACTGGACTGCTGCTCAGTGCATGTAATCTGCACATTGGACTGCTGCTCAGCACATGTAATCTGCACATTGGACTGCTGCTCAGCGCATGTAATCTGCACATTGGACTGCTGCTCAGCGCATGTAATCTGCACATTGGACTGCTGCTCAGCGCATGTAATCTGCACATTGGACTGCTGCTCAGCACATGTAATCTGCACATTGGACTGCTGCTCAGCACATGTAATCTGCACATTGGACTGCTGCTCAGTGCATGTAATCTGCACATTGGACTGCTGCTCAGTGCATGTAATCTGCACATTGGACTGCTGCTCAGCGCATGTAATCTGCACATTGGACTGCTGCTCAGCGCATGTAATCTGCACATTGGACTGCTGCTCAGCGCATGTAATCTGCACATTGGACTGCTGCTCAGCGCATGTAATCTGCACATTGGACTGCTGCTCAGTCAACATCTGACAATGCAATCTATGCACTTCTGATGTTCTTGGTGATCGCACCCCACACACGTCACTGAAATGCGTAGTGCAGCACGTATAGTGTGCAGTACATTTTTGAATCACGCGGTGCTTTTTTCCATGAGCGTTTAAGGCAAGTCAATGCAAATGCAGAGAAATAACTGTTTTGAGGGGAATCGCAATAGATTTTGACGTTAATTAGATAAATTCTCATGCAATACTAACTTTATTGGTATCACCGTAATAAAACATTGCAATTTGAAAAATTGTATAAAGACCCGAACAAAAACTGCAGAGGAAAAGTCAAAGGTTAAAAGCCCCACCCCAGTTCAAAAAATTGCAAAGCGCAGAATTGGACACGAGATAAAACATGTTACATTGCAGGGTGGCTTAGTGGATAGCACCCTCGCCTTGCAGCGCTGGGTCCCCGGTTCAAATCTCAGCCAGATCACTATCTGCATGGAGTTGGTATGTTCTCCCCATGTCTACGTGGGTTTCCTTTGGCCACTCTGGTTTCCTCCCACATCCCAAAAACATATTGATATGTTTCGCCCTCTAAATTGGCCCCAGACTATGATGAACATGGGAGTATGGTAGTATTAGATTGCGAGCTCAGTGGTATGACCAGGGATGAGCAACAGATGAAATCTGAATGACTTTGATTCGGATTTCATCCTCCTAATTAGTGTGGGTTGGTGGTTTAATCTAACCCAGTCCTTTTTCATCTGTCCAACGGCGCCTCCCTCGCTGCGTACCAAGCCATGGTCACGTGACTACAGACACTTCCAGGTTGAAGGAGGAAGTGTTTGTAGTCACGTGACACGCTTGGAATGCAGCGTGGGAGGTGCCGGACACCCCCCCCCCCCCCCCCCCCCGCACACACAAGCTCAGGTGCATCAATTAGGAGGATAAAATCCTAATCAAAGTCATTCGGATTTCAACCATTAGCATTCTGGAGATCATCACTGGGTATGACTATATACTGTATTTTTCAGAATATAAGACACAAAATAGGTTGGAAAAGTCCTTGCGTCTTATAATCCAAAGACAAGGAGTCATCGCTAGATCAGGTGAGACAAGCTACCGCTGCACATAATTATACAGAGTGGGGGGGGGGGAAGAGAGGGGGTCAAAGGAGACCGAGAAAGACATAGGAGGGCAAAAAGGGGGTCAAGGGAGACCGAGGAAGACAAGCAGTCAGCTGACACAGCTGAGGGATCAAATTACAACTAGTGATTAGTCACAGATAAGGGGGAACAGGCTAAACTCTAAATACATACAGGGTGCATTTCTCTGTTTTCTTTCTGTCCTGTGCAAGAGTTCAGGTCCACGTTCAGACAACGGTAAATATTGCAGCTACAGTAATGCTTTTATGACTACCGTTGACAACAAGGCTGTTTTGTAATGATGATTTGCCTTTGATAAGTCCTGGAGATCTTTCCAGAAGGAAAACAGGAAGCTGCACCTCATAATGGGATGACAGAGGAATTGATTATCTCCAGTCAGCTACTGTGACCTCAACTCAGGCCTGGCTCTGTCAGGAGGCTGCTTATCAGTTCCTCAATGTACCCATCACTATCAGGCAATGCAAACTTACTACACAATAAACAATGATACAAAAAGGGGGGGGGGGGTATTCGATGCTGCTGACTTCACAGGAAAAATACCCCAAAACATAACCGTACAAATCTGATCTGAGATTGGTGGAGATTGAGCGTGGAGCTTCCACTCCCACTAACTTTAAAGCGGAACTATAGTCTAGGCCAGTGGTCCTTAAACTAAGGCCCGGGGACCGAATGTGGCCCCCTGAGGATTTTTTACCGGCCCCCCACACACAAAATGTATTACTTATAGATGCGGTCAGCTACAACTTTAAATATTGGTGGTCCACATATAGATTAGCAGTGCTGGCACCACCCATCCACATGGAAGCCAGAAAGCAGTCATTCGCTGGTTTCCAATCAAATTCCACATCAGGTGACACTGCTGTTCAATTGGACTTCAGGTTGTCACCTTGGTATGCTTCACTGTCTGGCCCGCAAAGACATCATTTTATGTATACTCCGGCCCTCCAGCAGTCTGAAGTATGTTGACCCGGCCCTCCACCCAAAACGTTTGGGGACCCCTGGTCTAGGCTATGCATCACCAGGAGGGCGGCGCTACATACTAATGTACAGCAATATATAGATATAGGAAGTGTTTCTAAGGGCTCTTTCACATTAGGGCAGATTTTCTGCGTTTCAACGCAATGGGTAAAGTTTGCGTTGCCCAAGGTGAAATGAAAGTCCATAGACTTTCATTTTAGCTTTCACATATAACGCAGCCTTTTTGTGCGTTGCGTTACACTGCACCCAGGCGCAGTTTTTCGGCCGACGCTAGCTTTATGCGTTACAATGTTAGTCAATGTAAAACGCACACTATGCGCGTTTTTAATCCGTTAACGCAGGCAATCAGTCCCAGAATGCAACAGAGGAACAATGTAGAAAGTTGAAAACTAAAAGAAAAAAAAATTACCTGCGTTTTCCTATGTGCTGTAACGCATTGAAAACGGATTAAAAATGCACACTCACTGCAGTGCAACGCATTAAAATGCATACAACAAAACGTATGCTTTGAGCGTTCTCCAACGCAAACTCTGATGTGAAAGAGCCCTAATGCAGAAACCAGGATAATTTATGTAAAAGTGGGTATCCTGAATAATTTATTGCATTCTATTATGTGTCACTACAGGGCCTCTTGAAATAATGCTGCTTTCAGCACATTTCCACTTTCCTCTATCTCTACAGCTAATTTCTGATGTCGATATCTGTTGCCCTCGTGACCATTGCCCTCTCGCCGGTGACATCAGCACGGGACAGGACCAAATGTCTTTACACCGCGCTGTCACATCATCCTGTCTGCTCAGGTGAGTGTCAGAAAATCAATGTGTTATCAGATGTGTACCAGTGAAGTTTGAGCCCCCCCCCCCCCTCTGCTCCCCCACGCCCCCAACACCTCCTCCCAGTTATCCGTCACCAACAGTCCTACCAGCATGCAGACTGAACGTTATGCAGCGTGCACCTGCCACTACTAATTGTGAGCAAAGAGGTGAAGAGCTGCGCAAAGCACTATTTATAATTACACAAGAGAAAGATAGAACTTACAGTTTTGTACACAGTAGAGAGGAATGGCAGCGCATCTAAGGCTGGTTTCACAATAGGACGTTAAAGTTACAGTGACCATACGTCCCGCTTTACCCGGGACGCGTCCCGCCTTCGGGGGGCGCTGTCCCAGGCTGCATGAGGTCCCGGGAAACGTCCCGCTTTTAGCAGCGGGACGTCCCGGCCTCGGGACTCTGGCCACCGTACAATGAACTAGCCGCAGCGTCTACTAGACGCTGCGCTAGTTCATTCCCCGCAGCCCCGCTCCAGCCTGCAATGTTCTCCTCCGGCAGGCACAGGCAGAGCAGGGCTACGGGAAGATGGCGTCCGGAGGCGGAGCCCTGTATTGGAGACTTTTTGTCTCCAGTACAGGGCTCCGCCTCCGGACGCCATCTTGCCGTAGCCCTGCTCTGCCTGTGAGAGGCTGAGCGGGAGATTGAACATCGTCCAGGCCAGGGGGAGCTGCACCTGAGGCACCAGAGGCCGGCTGCGTGAGGGGACGTCTTCTGCCAGGTGAGTAAATGCCTTTTCTTGCAGGTGAAGTGTTTGGCCGCATTGCGTGTATTTTGTACTGACATGTTTGCCCGCAGTGCGTTTATCTTGTACTGACATGTTGGCCGCAGTGCGTTTATCTTGTACTGACATGTTTGGCCGCATTGCGTGTATTTTGTACTGACATGTTTGCCCGCAGTGCGTTTATCTTGTACTGACATGTTTGCCCGCCGTGCGTTTATCTTGTACTGACATGTTTGCCCGCCGTGCGTTTATCTTGTACTGACATGTTTGGCCGCATTGCGTGTATTTTGTACTGACATGTTTGCCCGCAGTGCGTTTATCTTGTACTGACATGTTTGGCCGCATTGCGTTTATTTTGTACTGACATGTTTGCCCGCAGTGCGTTTATCTTGTACTGACATGTTTGGCCGCATTGGGTGTATTTTGTACTGACATGTTTGCCCGCAGTGCGTTTATCTTGTACTGACATGTTTGGCCGCATTGCGTGTATTTTGTACTGACATGTTGGCCGCAGTGCGTTTATCTTGTACTGACATGTTTGCCCGCAGTGCGTTTATCTTGTACTGACATGTTTGCCCGCAGTGCGTTTATCTTGTACTGACATGTTTGCCCGCAGTGCGTTTATCTTGTACTGACATGTATGCCTGCAGTGCGTTTATCTTGTACTGACATGTTTGGCCGCATTGCGTGTATTTTGTACTGACATGTTTGCCCGCAGTGCGTTTATCTTGTACTGACATGTTTGCCCGCAGTGCGTTTATCTTGTACTGACATGTTTGGCCGCATTGCGTTTATTTTGTACTGACATGTTTGCCCGCAGTGCGTTTATCTTGTACTGACATGTTTGGCCGCATTGGGTGTATTTTGTACTGACATGTTTGCCCGCAGTGCGTTTATCTTGTACTGACATGTTTGGCCGCATTGCGTGTATTTTGTACTGACATGTTTGCCCGCAGTGCGTTTATCTTGTACTGATATGTTTGGCCGCAGTGCGTTTATCTTGTACTGACATGTTTGCCCGCAGTGCGTTTATTTTGTACTGACATGTTTGCCCGCAGTGCGTTCATTTTGTACTGACATGTTTGCCCCCATTGCGTTTATTTTGTACTGACATGTTTGCCCCCATTGCGTTTATTTTATGCTGACATGTTGCCCGCAATGCGATTATTTTGTGCTGAAATGTTGCCCATTGCGTTTATTTTGTGGTGTCTGGGGTAACTGTTGCTGCATTTATTATTTAATGGTCATAGTTGGCTGTGTTTGCTGCTTTGGGGTTATGGCATACTATTAAATAGCATTACACAGTTTCTGCACACCTATGATGTGAATCCACGTTTGACCACATCACGGCGTAAACACTGCTTTCTTATGCCTCGCTGTTGCATCATTCTGTTAGCTCCGCCCATAGAATGTCATGACCACGCCCATTTTTCGCGCGCGCTGCAGACACCAAATTTCGCGCGCCGCACCCCCTATTAGCCCCCCCCCCCCAATTCACCCCGTCCCAGGTTGAGCCTACAAAAATCTGGTCACTCTATTAAAGTCCCACATTACAGCAGCCAGTAACGCAACCTAACTCACAGCACTGTAAAATCAATGTGCACACCTTGGGTTACATAGTAACGCAGCACGTTTAAACAAAGTGCTGCATGCTGTACGTTATACTGGGCTAAGCCACGTTAGACTGTTTGCACATGCTCAGTAATGTTGGAGGAGGAGGTCTCCCCTCCTCCTCCGCAGCCAGCCACATGGCTAATTAATATTCACTGCACTGCAGAGACTCGAGGTGGGACTGTAGTGTTGTCCGGATCATGAACGAATCGTTCATTTGATCCGGATCTTTTTTGTGAGTTGAATCATCCGGATCATCACAATGAAAGATTCGGTTCACAGTGGATGTCTGTCTGGAAGAAACAGGAACATACAGAATGTACAGTGCAGGGAAAGTCCTGTCCTGCTAGTCATTTCACCCAGTCTACTTCCCTAGTAAAATGATTCAAATGATTTGGTTCAAAAATCCGGATCTTTTCAATGATCCGACTCAAATGATCCGAATCCTTAAAAAGATACGGACTTCTTATCACTAACCTGGAGTGGCTGCTTTGAGAGCTGCATAACGCAGCTGAGGTCTGACGTCCAACTTCAACACCACCATGTGTTGCATTAGGGGCACGTTATGCGACCATAACGTCCCCTAAAACGCAACGTCTTGGTGGGAAAGTAGCCTAAACCAAGCTGCACCTGACTGACACCATCTGCATATAGCTGCAAGGCCTCTTAAAGCGGATTGTCACCATAAAAATCAAATTTCAACAGCAACTGGTCTGAGTGCATTAAAGAGAGACCGTAACCAAGAATTGAACTTCATCCCAATCAGTAGCTGATACCCCCTTTCCCATGAGAAAGCTATTCCTTTTCACAAACAGATCATCAGGGGGCTGATTTTGTGGTGAAACCCCTCCTACAGTGTGATGTCAGGACCATGGTCCTGGCAGTTTCCTGTCTGTGAACCTCATTGCATTGTGGGAAATAGTTTACAGCTGGGTCCAACTGCCAAAAAAGCAAGCAGCATCTGCTTCCAGCAGTAAAAATGTCACCATGTAGTAGATGTCAGAATGTAAATCAGGGAGAAGAAAGATTTTACAATGGGCAAACACTGACTAAATCATTTATACTTATTAATAATTATTGTAAAAAAGCACTTTTTTATTACATTATTTTCACTGGAGTTCCTCTTTAAAGAGACTCTGAAGCGAGATTAAAACTCGCTTTTTACCTTATATTTAACAGGGGCATGTTTACCCCTGCTAAAACGCCGCTATCCCGTGGCAGAACGAGGGGTCTTTACCCCCAAATCCCCCCCTGCAAAATCCACAACCAACTTGGTCGTACATTTTGCTGCTCATGGAGGCAGAGCTTTCGGCTGTAGCCCTGCCTCTCAGCGCGTCTATCAGCGGTGGATCTCCACCTCTCCCCCGCCCCTCTCAGTGAAGGAAGACTGAGAGGGGCGGGGGAGAGGCGGCGATCAGTGCTGATAGATGCGCTGAGAGGCAGGGCTACAGCCATTTGCCCTGCCTCAACAGGAAGCGATCCCCGGACACCACGGAGGGGATTTGGGGGGTAAAGACCCCCCGTTCTGCCACGGGATATCGGCGTTGAAAATAAGGTAAAAAGCGAGTTTTAATCTCGCTTCAGATTCTCTATAAGTGATAAAGATGCTAATCCTGCATTCAAAACTTTTTCTGCTGTTATGGTTTGGAGTTATCACAAACCTTAGGAGCACTAGCCCTTTAATTGCCATTGCCAAACAGTTGCATGCTGGGGGGTCTTTTTATCTATAATATATTCCTCCTCTTCCCTTTATTTCCCCCTCCTTCTAATGACATAAGACAGTACAATTCCTAGTATAGACCTCAGTGGGAGTGTCTGAAGACTCTGGGAGGAGGGCCGGTAACCAATACACAATTAGCAAGAGGAGAAAAAAAAAGTGAGGGAGGAAATTATGTCAGGTGGCCAAAGGTCACCAAGATGGAAACTGTCTAGAATAGGAGTCTCTGCTTTTCCTTTATAAAATTCACAGGAATCATAACGTGGACAGTGCAATACATATGTTATGTAAGTAGAACTAGTTTTTATCTACTTATATATGTGTTTTTTATTTCCAGGTTAGCATGGGTGTCACTTATTCTTTAAAGACACAGCTGTGCTTTTTACAGCTGAGACAGGTGCTCCACACCTATTGGAGGATGTTTGCTTCCAAAATAATTTGCATGCAAAGGATTTCGTACTAGACCCTTCCACCGCTATGAGGTCAACTTTTAGAAGGGACCCTAGCAATAGACATTAAAAGCAGTTGTGTCTTTAAGAGGCCTTGCGGCTCTGCAGATGGTGTCAGTCAGGTGAAGTTAGGTTTAGATCCACTGCCATTCCTCTCTACTGTGTATTTATTATATTATAATTACACACATGCCAGGTTTCTCAGATCATATTGTATGAAAAGAAAAGAGCTGGTGGGCCCAATACATCCTGATTGATTGCATTAGCGATCGTTTCCTTCAAGTAAATCTGTATCTTAAAGAATCTTACATAATTAGCAGCTCTGCCTTGGCAGAGGAGAATCCTTAGCTGACACAGCTGAGAGATCAAATTACACTTGTGATTAGCTACAGATAAGGAGGAGTTAGACAGGCTCTTCTCTCTAAATACATACAGGGTGCATTTCTTTGGGTTTCCCTTGTGTCTTGTGCAAGAGTTCAGGTCCACTTTAAAGAGACACTGAAGCGAGAATAAATCTCGCTTCAGTGCTTATATATAGCAGGGGCATGTGTGCCCCTGCTGAACCGCCGCTATCCCGCGGCTAAACGAGGGTCCCTAACCCCCCCAACCCACCCCTGCAAAATCCACGACCAACTTGGTCGCAGATTTTGCTGCTGTTGAGGCAGGGCTAACGGCTGCAGCCCTGCCTCTCAGCGCCGTCTATTAGCGGCGTATCGCCGCCTCTCCCCCGCCCCTCTCAGCAAAGGAAGACTGAGAGGGGCGGGGGAGAGGCGGAGATACGCGCTGACAGATGTGCATGAGGCAGGGCTGCGGCGGTTAGCCCTGCCTCAATCAGGAAGTGATCCCCGGCGAGGACGGAGGGGATTTGGGGGTAAGGGACCCCCGTTTAGCCGTGTGATAGCGGCGGTTTAGCAGGGGCACACATGTTCCTGCTATATATAAGAGCTGAAGCGAGATTTATTCTCGCTTCAGACTCTCTTTAAAGGATACCCGAGGTGACATGTGACATGATGAGATGGACATGTGTATGTACAGTGCCTAGCACACAAATAACTATGCTGTGTTCCTTTTATTCTTTCTCTGCCTGAAAGAGTTAAATATCAGGTATGTAAGTGGCAGTTTTTGTCTGAGTCAGAACTGTGTCAGACTACAGTGTGACCCTCACTGATAAGAAATTACAACTATAAAACACTTTCCTAGCAGAAAATGGCTTCTGAGAGCAGGAGAGAGATAAAATGGTCAATAGTTCATAGATTTTAGCTCTGGCATACTTCAATGAATGTGTCATTGAGCAAAAACAATAAAACAGTTAAAATTTAAAAAGTAGACTTAAACATAAAATAAAACTGTGGAATATCTTAAAAAGTCATTTTTAGGAGAAGGAAGATAGATACAATTGTTTATTTCATTAGTTTGTTTTCGCCTTGGGTCAAAGGGCAGCAGGCCTAAAAGAACCACCCATTACCCCTTTCCGCATCAAGCAGACTCAGGTACCCGCCGGGAGATCAGGTAACCGTGGTGAAAAAGTACTTGCGGCACCGTGCCGCGCCGCATAGCCCCCCCTCCCCCCTCTTTTGTGCATTGCTATTCAGCGGTACTGCGCACAAAGGTAACGACATCATAAGATATTCTCTTTTTCTCGTTTGAGCAGACGAGGAGCGCCGCCCACCATCTTTAAAAATGACTTTTGCGTTCAGCGAAAGGGCATGCTCGCTGGTTCGCTTTATTCCGCCGCGACTTGACACGGATGCTCTACAGCGCTGGCGTTCCCTAGACTGACCCCCTCCTGTAATGTGCTCAGTGAACAGCAGCGTCTGCTGAGCTGGCAGAGGCCCCGCTGAATACAAAGTAACACATTAATGGCGCAGAATAGCCTGCTAATGAGATTAGTGTCTTGTATTCTAAACACTGCAGCTTCCTAGGAGCCAAATACAAGAGGCACTCAGGAAGAGGCGGCTGCTGACTGCGATCGACAGTTACACAGCTGCAGCCTTCTGTGGCCAAGGCGCTCATCTCTTAAAGAGGAACTCCAGTGAAAATAATGTAATAAAAAAAAGTGCTTCATTTTTACAATAATCATGTATAAATGATTTAGTCAGTGTTTGCCCATTGTAAAATCTTTTATATCCCTGATTTACATTCTGACATTTATCACATGGTGACATTTTTACTGCTGGCAGGTGATGTTGCTGCTGCATGCTTTTTTGGCAGTTGGAAACAGCTGTAAACAGCTATTTCCCACAATGCAGCAAGGTTCACAGACAGGAAACTGCCAAAAGTACGTACTCAGAATTTCTTTGTGGGAGGGGTTTCACCACAATATCAGCCATACAGCGCCCCCTGATGGTCTGTTTGTGAAAAGGAATAGATTTCTCATGTAAAAGGGGGTATCGGCTACTGATTGGGATAAAGTTCAATTCTTGGTCGGTGTTTCTCTTTAACCCTCTGGGGGATAATCCCAAGCTGAGCTCGGGGTAAGCCGCCACAGAGGATTTCTCAGGCCCTGGTGGGCCAATTTGCATAATTTTTTGTTTGTTGCACGCAGCTAGCACTTTGCTAGCTGCATGTATATACCGATCGCCGCTGCTCCGCGCTGATTCGCCGCTACCCGCCGTGCCGCGCCGTTCCCCCCCCAAGACCCCGTGCGCAGCCTGGCCAATCAGTGCCAGGCAGCGCTGAGGGGTGGATTGGGACTCCCTCTGACGTCACGACGTCATCCCGATCGTCGCCATGGCGACGGGGGAAGCCAAACAGGAAATCCCGTTCTGAATGGGATTTCCTGTTTGCTTTGATTGCCGGAGGCGATCGGAGGGGGTAGGGGGATGCCGCTGCACAGCGGCTATCATGTAGCGAGCCCTGGGCTCGCTACATGATTTAAAAAATAATTTTTTTTAAAAAATAGTGCTGCGCCACCTCCTTGTATCCCCCAGGAGGTTAAGGGACTCCTACACTGTACGATTTCAGCCATCGATCGACGTCCGATTCGACCGCTCTGATCGAATTTAGATTTGCAGCAGATTCGACCATCAGAAGAATCTGACAGGAATCTATCTGATGTGTGCCACACACTAGGAACAGATTTCAGAATGAAATATATTGAGAATCGATCGAAACGCATTATTGCACCATTCAATCCAATGCAACTCTATGAGCCATCGATCTGCTGCAGCAGCCCATCAACCTAGATTTTCCACCCGGAGCAATCGAGCAAATCGATTGAAATCGTCCGGAAATTGATCAGTCGGCCGATCGATCATGCTTCCTGCTGCATCATTTTCTATCCAATTCGATCAGAGCGGTCGATCGATGGCTGCAATTGACCAGTGTATGGGCCCCTTAAGAGATGAACACCTTGGCCACAGAAGGCGTTTTAAAACGCACCTGAACTCAGAACTTCCTCTCTGCTCTAAAAGATAAACAACAGCATAATAACCTTTACAGAAAAACATTTGTTTGTTACAGCTGATACAAATCCTGCAATACAGCTGCAGTGTGTCTACTTCCTGCTCTCATGTAAGAAGACAAATAATTAACATCCTGTGTTTACATATTAGCTGTGTCTGCCAAGGACTGTCAAATTTCTCTGCTGACACAGCTGAAAGATCAAATTACACTTGTGATTAAATGAGGGGGAAATAGACGGGCTCTATACTCTAAACACAAACAGGGTGGATTAATCTGTGTTTTCCTTGTGGCCCATGCATGAGTTCAGGTCCACTTTAAAGAGGCACCTCAAAAACACTTCCTATGTGTATATATTGCTGTATATGGAAATGTAGCCTCGCCCTCCCAGTGATGCTTAGCCTAGGCTATGAGGTCACACAGCCCTCTGCCCCAGAGCCCTCTGGGAGACCAGGTGTTGTTTCTGTTGACTTTGGAACACACAACAAGAAAACGTTCCGCAGTGATGCACCTTGCCAGCAGTAAAGATGTTGCTGTCAGTGAGTTTATAAATGAACCTTGAAAAATCTAAGCCATTTTAATCATTAAGCTGTATTCATAAAAGTTCCGTTTTAGCCACTTCATGCTGCGCATTGAAAAGTGGTAAAATGCATGCGCTTGTACGCAGGCGATCACGTGAATTTCAGCAGAATGGACCTTTATATAAATGTCCTATTTGCACGAATGGCAAAAATAAAACTGTGGGATTCTCACTGAGCCCCCTATCTATAAAGACAAGACAATATCCCCCCGCCTGGGACTTACAAGTTGATGGTGCCGGAGGTCAGAGCGCTGACGAGCCACTGCAGGTCCAAAGTCTTGAAGGGGATGAGGACCATGCTGACGTTCTCCGGCAGGTCCCGCATGCTCTCGGGGTACACAAAATGGTGCGTTGTCTTATTGCCGACATCCTTCTCAAACTTTTCCGTAGGGGCGTGGTTCATCCTGGGGGGGGGAGGCGAGAAAAAGTTTCAATGTAATAACAGTCTCCAAGATTTTGAGCACACCTGCTCCACCCTCATGCGCACAAATTAAAGTGGTATGAAACGTATTATTTTCCTTTTTTGGTCTAAAGGATTTTTTAAAGCATTCCAGCCGGTGTTCCCGGGTCCCCACCGTTTCAGATGCCGGCCTCGCCAGGTCGGCATCTTCTTCGACTGCGTGAGGTCGCAAGGCTCGCCATCGGGTTCACGTAGCGTGGAGTGCAGGCGTAGAAGACATCTGCAAAGCAGGGGACCCTGGGACACCAGTTGGGAGCGGAACTGCAGCGAGGAACAGACAGGCTGCCAGGGGCTGGAGGAAGCCCCAGATAAGTAGATATTTTTTGTTTGTTTGTTTGCTTTTTACCCCGGATGTGTCTTTTAAACACCTAAAGGCTCATACACACGGCGGATTTTTCCAAACAACCGGTCGTTTGGACATCAAATCGGGCATGTGTACAGTCGGTCGTTCAGCTGATAACGCTGGTTTCGACGGATCCGCCAGGCATTATCTACTGAACGACTGACTGTACACACGCCCGATTTGACGTCCAAACGACGGGTCGTTTGGAAGAATCCGCCGTGTGTATGTACCTTAAGACGTGAATATAAGTCTCTGCATTCTCCTTCCTACAAAATCTTAGATAACGCTGTTTATTTATCTCTGACCTGATAACATCACTAGAGTTGTAAAGTAATGACAGCAAACCCCTCTCCTCCTCCCAGGGAATTCAATGGCAGAGTTAGTTAGTAAACAAGTGTAAAATACACATCCCAGGAGCAGACAGTAGCAGATTGTATACATTACTTAATTATTACATCTAATATATTTTCTAAAGAAATGAACTGTTTGAATAAACAGGAGGGATAGACAAATAAAACGTGTGGGTTTAATGTACAATAGAACTCTTTACATGAGAGCTACAATGTAATGAAAGTGGATAAATTGGGTATTTTCTTCACTTTTTTCCTTATTTTCCTTTTAAAATGCATGGAAAATAAGGTAATTACCAAAAACAAATATCAGCCACATAAAAGCCTAATTTGTCCTGAAAAAAAAAAAAACACTACACAGATCATTTAGTTGTGGTAATTATTGATAAAGTTATTGCCAAAGTAATCAGAGCTGAGCTGAACTGTGAAAATGAACAGGGTAGCGAACTGGTTAAAGGGATACTGTAGGGGGGGTCAGGGGAAAATGAGTTGAACTTACCCGGGGCCTCTAACGGTCCCCCGCAGACATCCTGTGTTGGCGCAGCCACTCACCGATGCTCCGGCCCCGCCTCCGGTTCACTTCTGGAATTTTAGACTTTAAAGTCTCGATCCCGCTGATGTCATCAAGAGCGCACAGCGCAGGCCCAGTATGGTCTATGTCTGCGCAGTACACTCCTGGTGACATCAGCGGGAGCGAGGACACGGGTGTGCAGGCGCAGTGTTTTTCTGACTTTAAAGTCAGAAATTCCAGAAGTGAACTGGAGGCGGGGCCGGAGCATCGGTGAGTGGCTGCGCCAACGCAGGATGTCTGCGGGGGACCATTAGAAGCCCCGGGTAAGTTCAGCTCATTTTCCCCCGACCCCCCTACAGTATCCCTTTAAGGTTCACAGCTTTTTGAACAACATCTAAATAACATAAGGTCAATACAGGGCATATAAAACAGAGCAGAGCAGTTGACTGGTCTCAGTAAGCTGGTCCTCTGTGTTTTCTGGAAGCTCATTCAGAAGCACATTACACTGAGAGTTTTGACTCTCTCCTCTTTCTACTTCCCTGATTGAGGCAATGCCCAATGCTCTCCATCAGCCCATCAACTGAAAGCCTCAAATGACTCTGCAGACAGAAACCACAGAGGTAAAGGTGGCCATACATGGAGCGATGATGGGCAGATTCCACCAAGAGACTAATCTCTCTCGAATCGAATCTAATTAGAGAGAAATCTGTCGGCAGCACAGGCCGATTCTGAAATCGATCAGGAATCGGCCTTGTGACGCCACATCCGCCGGCCCAACGCTGTCCCTCTAATATTAAATGTGTCCCCCTGGTGCCCGGTGCACCATACTTTACCTGTTTGTGGCTCATTGGCTCTGTCCATACGCACAACCCACGTGGTTGCCGAAGTAACATGGCATGTGTGTGACGTCACATAAGCGACCATCTGTTCACCGGCAACCACGTCGGGAGTGTGTATGGACAGAGGATACAGCCAGCGATGGACAGGTAAAGTATGGTGCATCGGGGGGGGGGGCACATTTGACATTGGGGGGGACAGCGCCGGGAGTTTTGTTGCATTCGTTGCTTGTTCTATTTTCGCTCATGGTTACCGCCTTGCAGCAGACTGGCCACGGCGGCCCGACATCTTGCAGCAGTCCTATCTACATGCTCGGCCTGAAATTGATTGCACTGTCGATTGGGCGTGCACTTGCCAACACCTATTTTCATCCGATTCGATAGTGATTGATTGGCCGCCAAGTCGAAAGATGTATGGCCACTGTAAGAACCACCTAGCATGTGCAAAAATGTCACTAGAGCCGTCATGTAAGCCAGAAGTATTAGCATCTCTATGACCACCGATAGAGTGTGTTCATCCCACCTGAACACAAAGGTGTGGGAGTCGATTTCTCCCCCGTAGTCCGACTCTTTGAGATTGCCGGAATTTCCCACCACGGCACACGATCGGCACTGGTACGGACTGCGATCCTGCAGACTGCTCTCTCCCGGGATGACTTTGAAGAGCTCCTCCATGGCTTTGTTGATGTCCATGGGGTTTCTCTCACCTTGCAATCGCTGTGGAAGGAAATAGAAAATACTTGAACTTCAGTGGATTTTCATCTGCACAGTTAAACGATATGTAAATATTAGTCATTTTATCCTGCGGTCTCTGGGTGACGGTACATAGCTGGATAAATACAAACAAAGGACGCCGCTTCTATCATCGCTCCAGACAAACCTCTCGGGCTCAGAGTCGGTTATTTGCACCACGGCACGTGGAATTGCTTTCTGACCTGCTGCAAAACCCCAAGGAAGCACAAATGTAGATCCAGTAAAACTGGATAATTAAAGTACCGTTTTTCATTTCGTTTTTTTAAAGGACCACGATCGTAAAAAATTGTAAAATTTAAAATACATGTGCACACATACTTATAATACATCTTTACTTTTTACAGTTACTTTTCTCCTACGTTGCTGTCGCTTACAGTAGATGGTAAAAATCTGTCAGATCTGACAGCTTTTCGACTAGTATATCTCCTCATGGGGGATTCTCAGTATTTCCTTTTTTCTTCACAAGTCCACTCTATGGACAGGATTGATGAAAAGATCCTCCCTACTTGCTTGCACACTGTTCTGGCAACTGGACTGAGAAAGTGCTTTTGAAATTAAAATAAATAAAATCCAGAGAGTCCTCCAAGAGGAGGTAGACTATTCCAAAAGCTGTCAGATCTGTCAGATGTTTACAACCTACTGTAAAGCTAAGTAGCCACCGGCAGATCACAGGCAGATGGACTGGGGATCTCCGCCGACGAACGGTTGTTGAGTAGGGAGATAACTGTAAAGCTGCAGCGCTGACCACAAAGAGTTAAGCTAGGTACACACGATGCAATTACCCATGCAAAGTGCACCCTGACAATAAAGCGATCGATATTACAATTATAAGTGCGCAAAATCGATCACTTTATCGATCGGCAGTCAATTGGACATTTCAGAAATAATCGCCCGATTCCTGCCTATTGGGTGGGAAATTACATTGTGTGTACCCGGCATTAGGTAGCCCAGGGAGTTGGGTAAGATGATCTATGCAGACAGAAACAGACTCTCTGCTGCCCTCTTCAACCTCCTCCTTGACTGCTGCATGTAGTTGATGGTGGGATAGGAAGGAGATGTAACATTGCGCTGCCATTTCAACAGGAAAAGGAGCTGCAGGACGCAGCCAGCCAGGTACTTTCAGTAGGTTTATTGCAAAAAGCATAGGCGTGTAATGTACAAAACATTATACACAGCTAATTAATGCAAATTTACAAATCATATGCATTGAAACTGATCCTGTTATGTGGGTTTAAAGCAAAGGCCCTGAAAGATTTCACCTACTTCTGGGAGTTATATAACCTTAAATCACACATTTATAAATACAGTAGAATTGTGACGTTAATTAGCTGGCATATCTTTTATACCAGTCTTCTTCTCACGTCTCGCTTCTTTTACACAGCTTAGCGGTTAAGTCAGTCGCTCGGGAAAGAGATATATATATATATATATATATACACGTTGGTGTCACATCATAACTTAATATAACAGCAGCTACATCTGTAGCGTACTCGTATTTCTGTCGACAGCCAATTACTGGCGGGAGAGCGGTCTATTATTAGCGTAAAGGTAGGGCGAGTTTACGCCGCTGCGTGGGAGACCCCCGTGTCAGGGTAAAATGCCAGTTTGTTTCTGTGTCTTGCTTTATAAAATAAAGAAATTCTAATTACGTGTCTGCTGACGCCAGCAACGGCGACCGTTCCGATGAGCGGATCGCAGAGCTTGCAATTAAAAGGATTCCCGTGTGGCCAACTGGCTGAAGACGATTAAGACATTTAAGAAACTGACAAAAGAACGAGACATCCTTGTCTTGTAATTTACTTTAATGTTCCAAACTTCTTCAGTCAGTTAGCAATTTTAGCTCCAGGGCATCTCAATAGCATGTTCAAAATACATACTAACAATGTGGCTCATTACTAAAAAAATATTCTATCTTTTCTTTTTATATTTAAAAGTTTGTTAGAGGCTCTTATTTCCCTACTTCCACTGCCTGCCGTCCACAGAAAGAGCAGGCAGATAAGGACTGCTGTTATTTGCAGTCGCAATAAGGACTGCTGTTATTTGCAGTAGCAATGAGCAAACAAAAGCTTTCATCAGTAATGGTGGTGTAGAGATTGGACATTGTACTTCAAATAGTTAATTACATTCACACCTTCCCCTGGATAAATGAGGGATAGGTGGGGGAGGGGGGAGGTGGCAGCGCCTACAGCCATTAGAAACCAGGACAAACTTCAGAAAAAAAAATTCTTCTTGGATCCCTTTAAGGCCCCTTTTACGCTTGCCTTGCGGTACCTTGTTTTAGTGCAGGGTACCGCAACAGCAAAGCAAGGCAATGGGACCTAACACACTTACTGCGTTGTACCGGAAGTGCCCGAACGGCCACCAAGCCGCTGCAAAGTCAATCGCAAAGTCAATGGCCAGGTGTAAAACTGGCCTCACAACCAAAATCAGGTAGATAATTACCTTAGTAGAGAAGCTCACCATGTAATCTAATCCCTACCATAGTCATAGTCTAATGTCCTTACAGGAACTTCAGCCTAAACAAACATACTGTCATTAAAGTTACATTAGCTATGGTAATTAAAATAGATTGGTAATATAATCTCTTACCCACCCTGTTTTAAAAGAACAGGCAAATGTTTGATTTCATGGGGGCAGCCATCTTTTTGGTTGAAAGGAGGTGACAGGGAGCACAAGACACAGTTCCAACTGTCCTGTGTGCTGATCACCCCTCCCAGTTGCTAGGCAATGTGAACAACAACATAGGAAATCCCATCATGCTTTGCACAGCATCAGGGAAAAAAAGCCCGGGGAGTTTTCTTTGATGGGTGAAGCTTAGCTAAAAATGCAGCTAAAAATTATGCTTTGGTAAGAAAAACAGTTTCTTTCTGATGCTGTGAAACTGTTAAAGAGTAACTGTCAGGCTGCAAAAGCTAATTTAAACCTCTATTCTCCTTTGTTAAACAGTTTAGAAGCAAACCAAAAAGGCAATACTGAAGTTAAAAATCTCTCTTACTTTTGATGTGTGCTGACAGCAAGGTTCTGTATTCCCAAGCCCTTAAAAAGGACGAGAGGCCGCATACCATACAGCAAAGCATTCTGGGGCCCTCCCCTTGGCTGCTAGTGAGAAGTTACAGGCTCAAGTTACAACAGCATGTAATGCAGCCCAGCTCACAGCACTGATAAATCTCAGGGCAGAGTACACTGCAGGAGTCCGCTATTGTTCCTAGCAACATGGCTAATTAATATTCACTGCACAGTAGTGTTATTCATTACGAGCTTTTATGTGAGTGGAATCATCAGGAAGCAGGGAGGATATGACATCACAATTGGCGTCATAGGAGACAGACAAACATGGAAACTGCCATGAGCTGTCAGGAGCATCATTCTCTGCAAATACTATATAAAAAATCTCTGAAGTACAAACGTGGACAGTGAAATGCATATGTAATGTAAGTACAGCCAATATTTAGCTACTGATATATGTGTTTATTTTCTCTGAGACCCTATACCAAACAGCTCCTCTTTAAAGAAACACATTGGCCTCAATTCACGAAGATCATGCTGGAGATAATAAGGCAAGAGAAAACTTACCTCCACACAGTAAGAGAGTTATTTTATCTCTTCATTCCTTACGTTACCTCCTCTGTAGTTAATTTACCTCCTCTGTAGTTAATTTACCTCCTCTGTAGTTAAGTTACCTCCTCTGTAGTTATTTTCACACGCAGTTAATGAACAGCCTGTCTTTAACTCTGGAGTTATTTTAAGGATTAAAGAGTTAACTTAAAGACAGAAGAGTTAACTTTAGGTTTGCCTGAGGTAAAATGTTTCCTGAATACTACATGCCTTATCACCATGGTAACAACTCTAGAAGAGTTAATAAAGACAGAAGATAAGCTTAGTGAATTGAGGCCATAGTCTTTTCAGCAGGGGCGTAGCAATAGGGGTTGCAGAGGTTGCGACCGCATCGGGGCCCTTGGGCCAGAGGGGCCCCGAAGGGCCCTCCCTCAACTGCAGTATTAGCTCTCTATTGCTCCTGTGCTCATAATAATCACTTCTGTAGATACTTTGAATAGTGGTAATCATTAACAAACTGCTCCCCATCCCCTTCTTGCACCTATGACACTGTAGTTGCCGTTGGCAGGTTTTGGTGCGCCGTATCAATTGTTATATATAGAGTGTTTGGGGGGGCCCCATTGTAAAACTTGCATCGGGGCCCACAGCTCCTTGGCTACGCCACTGCTTTTCAGTTCTGCTGAGTAGATTTTTAGTCCGGAGGTTCACTTTAAGGTAGCCATACACCATACCATTGAGAGCTTTCTTTGTTTTCGATCGATAAATCCAATCGAATTTCCTGTTTTGTTTTTTCCATTTTTGGAGATTGGACATGTTGGAAATTTCAGACCAACTTTATCAATACTTTTATGGTGTGTGATGGATTGTCAGTTACTTGAGGTACAGTTCCAATCTTTTTTTCTTTCTGAGCTTCCAATTATTTTATTCGTGATTGGGGAAAAGTTTAACATAGATGTGTGGTACATTGGTCAGATTTTTGAATAGTTACAATCAGTCAGAAAACTGATTGCTATTCTTGAATTGAACAGACTATTTAAAACAATTGTATGGTGTGTGGCCACTTTAAGGGCAACATTGGGAAGAACCTGTTAAGGTACCAGTAAGTGTCTGGGAGCTGGAAGAAAACATTGTAAACCTCTTATGAGTCAATATTGCAATGTTTGCCCAAAAGCAATATTTGATATGTCTGTGAGGTCATCAATCCACCACATGGAGTGCCCCAGAGTGGTCACCACGTCAACAGACAGCTACCTACCTGACTACTAGGCTTTGCCAAGGCCTGAATATTGATTTATACTCCAATTTCAGCTTTAACACACACTGATATGATTTACTCAGAGCGAATGCTCTCCACATGTATATCAAAAACAGTACAGCAGTACAAAGTTATGGGGACGCCACTCACATGACACTCTCACCCAATCTCTTCATAGGGGATTCTCAGCAAGGCTTTTATTCTTTACAAAGATATTCCCTAAAAAGGATTTAAACAATGATGCTGGCCAGCTTCCCTCCTTGTTTTTTGGCAGTTGGACAGAGCAACTGCCATTCACTAAGTGCTTATGAAAATAAATAATGAGAATCCCTCATGAAGAGATGGACTAGTCCAAAACCGGTCGCTTCTGTCAGATTTCTACTACCTACTGTAAGTGACAGCAACATAGGAGAAAAGTGGTTTATGGCTCATTTTACTCTGGAAAAAACACACTTCTTATTTGTATATGTTTGCACATATTTAAAATTGTACCATTTTTCACCATAGTGCCCCTTTAATAAATGTTCAGATCGTGTCACTAGGCTTCAGTGAGTACAGTATGTACAAAATTTAATCGTTTAAAAATTATCTGACCACAAAAGTATCTGCTTATTTCAGAAGCTGTAAGATTGGAAAACATCACTTCCTCTTCAAACAAACAGATTTGATTTATATCTTACCGCGTGCCAGACAACTTCCTGTCTAAATCTCAAACCGCCCAGATGAACCATGCGAATCACAGATAAAGAGACCAATTCAGGAAATTCAGTGGAAGCACCCATAACGGCAGCTTTGTTATGATTTCAGCATATCATTGTACAAAAGTATAGAGTATTTTCAGTAAATAGGATAATAACAATATGTATTTATACATCTGCTGCAGCAATATGTATTTATACATCTGCTGCAGCACTTTACAGGGTACATAGTCGTGTCACTGACTGTCCTCAGAGGAGCTCACAATTTAATCTCTGCTATAGTCATAGTCTAATGTCACTACCATATTATTATTATTATTCTGTATTTATATAGCACTGGCATTTTCTGCAGCACTTTACAGAGAACATAGTCATGTCACTGACTGTCCTCAGAGGAGCTCACAATCTAATCCTACCATAGTCATAGTCTGATGTCATTACTATATTGTTATTATGTATTTATACAGCACTGACATCTTCTGCAGCACATTACAGAGTACATAGTCATGTCACTGACTGTCCTCAGAGGAGCTCACCATATAATCTCTACCATAGCCATAGTCTAATATCCTTATGAAAAACTAAGGGCAAAACCTGTTAACCTACCAGTAAGTGTCTGGGACCTGGGAGGAAACCAATGTAAACATCTTATGAGTCAATATTGCAATGTTTGCCCAAGAGCAATATTTGATATGTCTGTGAGGTCATCATTCCACCACATGGAGTGCCCCAGAGTGGTCACCACGTCAACAGACAGCTACCTACCTGACTACTAGGCTTTGCCAAGGCCTGAATATTGATTTATTCTCCAATTTCAGCTTTAACACACACTGATATGATTTACTCAGAGCGAATGGTCTCCACATGTATATCAAAAACAGAAAAATGGAAACCACAGCTTCCATTTAAGGAACGTCTCACTCCATATGGCATTTTTCAGATTTTTCCAGAGAAGATAGATTGTGAGTCAGAGGAGAACGCTGCCCTAATTATTAGAAGCTGTTCACACTCGGCTTTGACACGTGTTACAGGGTACAGTATCTGCTGCATCTTCAGTTGGCTATTCTGAATTATAAAATTAAAAATTAAGTATAAAAGCCCATCTAAAGGGTGAAGAAACAAAAAGGCACATGTAATGGACAGCCCATTAGTGATGTCAGCAGCCTGAGGCCCCCTCTCTGTAGCTAGTTGACCATTACTGGAGTACAATATGGTCAGGTATTAAAGGGGCCCATACAACGATTTTCCCGCTGATATACAGCCGTTTCGATCACAGTGATCGAAACGGCTGTGAAATCGGCGCGCACACCGCTGACAGAACGATCGATTTCCGTTCGAAATCGATCGTTCCCGTCAATTCCCGTCGACCGATCCGTGCGGAAGATTTTTCTCGGTCGCCGGCGGGTCGGGAGTTCGTTGTTAGCAGCGTTCAAATGCCCGACGACCGACGCAATACAGCGGTAATACATTACCTGCTCCAGCCGGCGCGAGTGCCCTGGTCTTCTTCTCTGCTTCGGGCTCCAGAGCTACACAGAACTTCCTGTCCTGGCAGGAAGTTTAAACAGTAGAGCACCCTCTACTGTTTAAACTTCCCCTGGACAGGAAGTTCAGTAGCTGCAGGAACGGTCTGGAGCCCGGAGCGGAGAAGAAGACAGCAGGGACTCGCGCTGGACGGAGCAGGTAATGTATGAGGGGGGGGGGGGGGGGGGGCGGCAGCGGCAGCACCACCACAGATTGTGATCGGTTTTAGGCTGAAATCGATTCACAATCTGTTTGCAGCAAGGGTGGCCATACGATCCCTCTCTGATCAGATTTGATCACAGAGGGATCAACCTGATGGCAAATCGACCAGTGTATGGCCACCTTAATATGGAGTGGATCAGGGGCGGACATACGGCCGTGCAGGCCGTGCCGCCGCACGAGGGCCCCTGAAGTTCCGTTTTCTTCAGGGGCCCATGGCATTAAGTACTTTTTTTTTTTTTTTTTAATATTTTTTTTTTTTTTTTATTATTTTATTCCCGGGGGCCCCCCGACTCCTATCCTCCCTCCCTCCCTCACCTCGGGGGCCCCCTCCCGATATGCGCGGCGGGAGAGCGAGCGAGCGGCAAATGCAGGAAGGGCTCTCCAGGCATCCGCTAGAGGCCCAGCCGCTTGGTCTCCAATATGTCTCCAGTTGGAGACATATTGGAGACTCAGCGGCTGGGCCTCTAGCGGATGCCTGGAGAGCCCTGAAGACTTCCTGCATTTGCCGCTCACTCTCCCGCCGCGCATATCGGGAGGGGGCCCCCCGAGGTGAGGAAGGAAGGGAGGGAGGGAGGATAGGAGTCGGGCCCCCCACCCGGATAGCTACCCACCCGGCTACCTACCCACCCGGCTACCTACCTACCCACCCGACTACCTAACCACCCACCAGGCTTCCTACCTACCTACCCACCCGGCTACCTACCCACCCACCAGGCTTCCTACCTAACCACCCACCCAACTACCTAACCACCCACCCGGCTACCTACCCACCCGGCTACCTACCCACCCACCAGGCTTCCTACCTAACCACCCACTCAACTACCTAACCACCCACCCGGCTACCTACCCACCCGGCTACCTACCTACCTACCCGGCTACCTACCTAACCACCCACCCGGCTACCTACCTAACCACCCACCCGGCTACCTACCGGGCTAGTTACCAACCCACCCACCAGGCTACCTACCCACCCACCCGGCTACCTACCTAACCACCCACCCGGCTACCTACCTAACCACCCACCTGGCTACCTACCTAACCACCCACCCGGCTACCTACCGGGCTAGTTACCAACCCACCCACCAGGTTACCTACCCACCCACCAGGCTACCTACCTACCCACCCACCAGGCTACCTACCCACCCACCAGGCTTCCTACCTACCCACCCGGCTACCTACCTACCCACCAGGCTACCTACCCACCCACCAGGCTACCTACCTACCCACCCACCAGGCTACCTACCCACCCACCAGGCTTCCTACCTACCCACCCGGCTACCTACCTACCCACCCGGCTACCTACCCACCCACCAGGCTTCCTACCTACCCACCCGGCTACCTACCTAACCACCCACCCGGCTACCTACCTACCCACCCACCCGGCTACCCACCCACCAGGCTTCCTACCTAACCACCCACCCGGCTACCTACCTAACCACCCACCCGGCTACCTACCGGGCTAGTTACCAGCCCACCCACCAGGCTACCTACCCACCCACCCGGCTACCCACGCACCCACCAGGCTACCTACCTACCCACCCACCGGGCTACCTACCTACCTACCGGGCTAGTTACCCACCCACCCACCAGGCTACCTACCCACCCGGCTACCTACCCACCCACCCACCAGGCTACCTACCCACCCACCCACCAGGCTACCAACCCACCCACTCAACCAGGCTACCCACCCACCCACTCACCCACCCACTAGGCTACCTATCCACCCAACCACCCATGGGAGCTGCGCGCCGGATGGAGGCTGGGACAGGAGGTCTGCTGCTGCAGGTGAGTAAATGTTTTTGTTTTATTTATATTAGCAGGTGTATGTTCTGGGCAGGTCTGCCACATGATTGCATGTATTTTCTTCGCAAATCTGCCGACATGATTGCATGTATTTTCTGGGCATATCTGCCGACATGATTGCACGTATTTTCTGGGCATATCTGCCGACTTGTTTGCACGTATTTTCTGGGCATATCTGCCGACTTGATTGCATGTATTTTCTGGGCATATCTGCCGACTTGTTTGCACGTATTTTCTGGGCATATCTGCCGACTTGTTTGCACGTATTTTCTGGGCATATCTGCCGACTTGATTGCACGTATTTTCTGGGCATATCTGCCGACTTGATTGCACGTATTTTCTGGGCATATCTGCCGACTTGATTGCACATATTTTCTGGGCATATCTGCCGACATGATTGCACGTATTTTCTGGGCATATCTGCCGACATGATTGCACGTATTTTCTGGGCATATATGTGTATTTTCTTGAGAAAACCTGCACAATTATGTGAATTTTCTGGGGAAAGGGTCACCAAAACTTGGGCCCACTGTCTTTGCGTTGCACTTTTCAAGGGAACCTGAGGTGAGAATAATATTGAGGCTGCCATATTTCTCTCCTTTTAAGCAATACCAGTTGCCTGGCTGCCGTGCTGGTCCTCTGCCTCTTATTCTTTCAACCATAGACCCTGAACAAGCATGCAGCAGGTCAGGGGTTTCTGACAATATTGTCAGAACTGAGAAGATTAGCTGCATGCTTGTTGCTGGTGTAATTCAGTTTATTACTGCAGCCAAATAGATCAGCAGGGCCGCCAGGCAACTAGTATTGTTTAAAAGGAAATAAACCCTCACCCCGGGTTCGCTTTAAGTTACAGTTAGCTCCGCCCTCATCCGGTCATTGCCACGCCCATTTTTTTTGCCGCGGCGCTACGCGCCGCAGGTTCTGTCCACTAATTTTTGCCGCGGCGCGCTTCGCGCGCCGCAGGTTGTAGCCACGCCCATATTTTGCCGCGGCGCGCTACGCGCGCCGCAGGTCATAGGGGGCCCACAATTACAATTTTGCACAGGGGCCCACTGCTGGCTGTGTCCGCCACTGGAGTGGATCACTATAGATTCTGACTTTGCTTTCTGGAAGGTCAGATATCAGATAAGATGCAGCAGGACCTCTCTGGATCTCTGTAGCCTTTAATTATTTGTAAATCACCTTAGGGTGACAGGAGACTATTGCTGGAACATTTATGACGAAATGACCCCTGAACAGGAGACAAAAAAAAATAAATGACTGAAGCTGTGGAGTCGGGGTAATTTTTGGGTACCTGGAGTCGGTGGTTTCATAAACTGAGGATTCGGATCATTTTTGTACCGACTCCACAGCCCTGCTGAAGCCCATGGTGAACTAGATTACCTTTCAAAAGTGTCCCAGCGTTGCTCGTTGACCTCTACCACCCCCCACCCCCAACTATCTCAATATTTGACGGAATCCTGCAGTCGAATATGAAAAACCAGGAAGTTACCCTAGTAATGGCATGTAACTCGGAACTGCACAGGTGCAAGTTTCGAAAACCCATGAACACAGGGAAAGCAATCTGTCATTCACAAGCACAGGCGCAATTTAAAACTTGTGCCTGCAAAGTTCAGAACAAAGCAAAAATATTGGGGAAGCACCTTTAAAGATCAAGACACAATGATCCCAACAGCATGGTTCCATCGATAACCTACTGTCAGGTGACTATGAAAAGGGCACTCACATTAAACATCACCCACCCTTGTTGTATGGTGTTCACGTTTAACTGTACATACCCTGTGGATAAGGGAAGGCCCTCATCACAGCTGGAATCTCAATACAAGCTTTGCAATTGACTTTTAAAAAATATCTGTAGCTCAGACCCAACCAAAACTGATATGAAACTCACCGTCCACCACTTGTAGGTGCTCTCCGATATAAAACCATTCTCTTTGGTCAAGAAGGGAGAAAAAGTCACATTGAACTTCTCGTCAAACCAAAGGGATATGTCCATCTCTGACACGCAGGTCTCACAGCCACAAGGCCTTCTCATGGACGCAAGGAACCTGGCAAGTGGGCCTGAGAAGTGGAAATACTTCTCCGGGTTCCACATATCCAAAACGGAGTTCTGTGTGTAATTGAGAAGAAAGGAGGTGATAGTGATGGCAAAGAAAGCCAAAGCCACCGTAAAGAGCTTTAAGTTCCTGTGCCGGAGGCCAATCATGTTTGCTCTGTGTCCTCGTCGTTATCCCTGACCAATTAAAATATGGATGAAGTTGACGATGTGGCCCAAAAAAATCCTTAAAATATTGTCATCTGTCCATAATTCCAGTGTGGGTAGAAGATGTTTTAAAAGGGAATAAAATAACGGTTTGCCAAAAATGCAGAAGACCCAGTTACCCGTGTCTTTTTATAGATCCATCTCTGAACAATCCTGGACATCAGTATGCGTAGAACTCTGGGCCTCTTAATTGCAGCTTAATTTCCGTATTCTGCTCGGATAATCGAAGAACGGAGGAGCAGAGATTTCTAATGATCTTGTGGGTTTCATTCCTGCAAGCCGAGAGAAGAGAAGGAGAACGTTACTGATGTTTTTTTGAATGTCTGACAAGAAATATGACAAATATGTCTAGAGTATTTTTTTTCCCCCAGAGGCAGACGGGAATAAGAATGACAACATTGAAAGACAGGAACAGGAAAACAGTCTGAGAAGACTCAGGTTTTTTTTTTTTTTTTTTAAATAAAACAGCTCATCTATATTTTATGAGGCAAACAGTGACACACTCGGTGACCAGGAGATGCAGAATTCTACGTTCAGATGTTGCCATCACCAGGAACCAGCCATAGAAAAACAAATGACGGAAGCCTCAGGTAGTCAGCTTTTAGTGTTTTTTAAGATTTTTATTCATTTATGCGGCACTAATATCTCTACACTGTTTTTAGGGAGTACATATTAATGTCAAAGTTCTATTCAAGGAGTTCAGACTCTAATCTGTACCTTTCTAAAATCGAATGTCCTTGCCACATCGTTCCTCTTTGTAGGTGGGTGTGATCACAAAGAAGGTTACCTCTCGGAGATTCCGGTTGTGTTTTGAGAGAAATTATGACCGCCTTTGTGCCTGGTGGTTGCTTTGAGTGGTTGCTGGGTCCCACATGAGCCTCCCCCTCTCTTGTCTTTTCTATCATCCTATTTCCTGACACTTCTGGAGTTTAGGCACTACTATTGACTTGAGGAAGCAGCTTAAAGGAAAACTTAAAGGGGAACTGAAGAGAGAGGTATATGGAGGCTGTCATGTTTATTTCCTTTTAATCAATACCAGTTACCTGGCGGCCCTGCTGGTCTATTTCTCTGCAGTAGTATCTGATTAAAACCAGAAACAAGCATGCACCTAGTCTTGTCAGATCAGACTTATAAGTCTGAACCACTGAAACACCTGATCTGCTGCATGCTTGTTCAGGGGCTATGGCTAATAGTATTAGAGGCAGAGGATCAGCAGGGCTGCCAGGCAACTGGTATTGTCTAAAAGGAAATAAACATGACAGTCTCCATATACCTCTCTCTTCAGTTCCCCTTTAAGTCAAATAAAAAAAATGACATTTACTCACCTGGGGCATCCCTCAGCACCCCGAAGCTGGATGGTGCCCTCGCAGCCCCGCTCCGATCGTCCTGTCCCCGCCGGTGGCTACTTCCGGTTCGGCGACAGCCGCCGACAGGCTGGGAACGCGGCTGATTCGGGGTGCTGAGGGATGCCCCAGGTGAGTAAATGTCATTTTTTTTATTTGACTTAAGTTTTCCTTTAAGCTGTGAAACGCGTTGTCCTGTGCACCAATAAAAACAAACTATCTTTAATCATATTTCTCCATTCCTATACTTCCCATAATGGGACACCTATAAGGTAGGACCGCACCTTTTTATAGTTACTGTTGTCTCTGCCATTTAGAGTGTATTTATATCATCACCTTGACCGGTGCCTCCTAACCCTACCTTAACTAGTCAGTACTATGCTTAGGGGAAGATCGATATCGGAAGGCTTCCGATAGATCTACGTTTTTGGAGCAGCGACTAACAACCAAGGCCGAGTGGGGACGGTACCTCCCAACATGCGAGATCGAGTGGTTGCCTTACCCAGCAACCCACTCTTGTGAGTATCCAATCTTTCCATTTACGAGAAATTCCCTGATCCACTAATGTTATTGCACCAGATTGGGCTCTCGGACCTCCCTGTGCTTTCTTCCTCTACACTTCTTCTTGTGAGAGGAATCTCTCCTTGTCCTGCTGCTCTCGGTTGGGGAGGACACCCTCTTCCCATTAGATAGCCTGGTTTATAGCATATACTGGAATAGGTCCCTTGGTGTATGATTCCTTACGGGCCCGAGGGTACTCATCTATCACTTAAGGATACCAGAGGTGACATGTGACATGATGAGATAGACATGAGTATGTACAATGCCAAGCTCACAGATAACTGTGCTGTGTTCCATTTTTTCTTTCTCTGCCTGAAAGAGTTAAATATCAGGTATGTAAGTGGCTGACTCAGACAGGAAGTGAGTACAGTGATAAGTTATTCCAGCTATAAAACATTCCAGCTATAAAACACTTTCCTAGCAGAAAATGGCTTCTGAGAGCAGAAAAGAGATAAAAAGGGTCAATAGTTCATAGATTTTAGCTCTGTCATACTTCAATGAATGTGTCAGGGCTAGAGCACACCAAGCGTTTTCGGTAGCGTTTTCAAAACCGCTCCAGCTTGTGAAAACGCTTGGCTAATGTATCTCAATGGGATGGTGCATACGGGCGGTTTGAGGTTTTTAGCAAAACGCAAACATGGCTCCTGCAGCATTTTTGCGGTTTGCAGAAGCGTTTCTGACTCAATGTAAAGTATAGGAAGAGCTCAAACCGCTCTGAAAAACTCTAGATCAGAGCAGTTTTCCAGGCGTTTTTGTTACAGTAGCTTTACTGTAACAATATATGACATCTGCTACACAAAAACGCTCCTAAAAAGCTAGGCATGTTGAGAAAACGTCTCTAAACATGCCTAGAATCGCTCTGAAATCTGCTTCAAAAGCCTCTAGCGTTTTTCCGATCTGCTAGAGGTTTTCGGTGTGCACTGGGCCTCATTCAGCAAAAACCATAAAACAGTTAAAACTTAAAAAGTAGATTTAAACATAAAATAAAACTGTGGAATATCTTAAAAAGTCATTTTTAGGAGAAGGAAGATAGATACAATAATTTATTTTATTAGTTTATTTTCGCTTCGGGTGTCCTTTAATCATTTATACAAAGCAGTGTCAGCTGCTGTGTCTGTCCCCTATTTCCACATTCGGGCTTCACGTGACTATCAGCATACAGCACGTCGGGCGCTTCTGTGACGTCACACACGAGTCCCAAGTGCTTTAATACTGGCAACCACCTGGGGGCGCAAAAGCGGATGTATGGACAGCAGACAGGTAAAGTATAACTGCACGGCCTCCGGTGGGGGGGGGGGGGGGGGGGGAGAGATAAAACATTAGGGGGAAAGCAGCCAGGGGCGGAGTCATAAGGGGCAGCGTCGGCCTATGATTTATGGCAGAAAACAGATCTCTCTCCAATCAGATTCGATCAGTCTCTTGGTCGATTGGCCGCCAAAAATGCTAGATGTATGGGTACCTTAAAGAGACTCTGAAGTCTCCCTATAATGAGGTTTTTAGTTTAAAAACCTCATTACCATTATAGTCCGACCTAAAACGCTGATCACCCCAAACTCACGGGGGTACACGGAGGCAACTTCCGCATAGAAGCAGCGCAGCTCTGCCTCTATGCGCGTCAATCAGCTCAGATCACCGCCTCTTCCCCGCCCCTCTTAGTCTTCCTTCACTGAGAGGGGCGGGGGAGAGGCGGAGACATGCGCTGATTGACGCGCATAGAGGCGGCAGCAAAATCCACGACCAAGAAAGTCGTGGATTTTGCCTGCCCTGTACCCCCGTGAGTTTGGGGTGATCGAGGGGGTTTTCAGCCGCGGTTCTGCTGCGTTTTAGGTCAGACTATAATGTTAATGAGTTTTTTAAAATAAAAACCTCATTTTAGGGAGACTTCAGAGTCTCCTTAAAGGGATACTTGAGATTTAAAAAAAATGAGTTTTACTCACCTGGGGCTTCTACCAGCCCCCTGCAGCCGCCCGTGCCCTCGCAGTCACTCTCTGATCCTCCTGTCCCCCGCCGCCAGCTAGTTCTGCTTCTACCAGCCCCCTGCAGCCGCCCGTGCCCTCGCAGTCACTCTCTGATCCTCCTGTCCCCCGCCGCCAGCTAGTTCTGCTTCTACCAGCCCCCTGCAGCCGCCCGTGCCCTCGCAGTCACTCTCTGATCCTCCTGTCCCCCGTCGCCAGCTAGTTCTGCTTCTACCAGCCCCCTGCAGCCGTCCCGTGCCCTCGCAGTCACTCTCTGATCCTCCTGTCCCCCGCCGCCAGCTAGTTCTGCTTCTACCAGCCCCCTGCAGCCGCCCCGTGCCCTCGCAGTCACTCTCTGATCCTCCTGTCCCCCGCCGCCAGCTAGTTCTGCTTCTACCAGCCCCCTGCAGCCGCCCCGTGCCCTCGCAGTCACTCTCTGATCCTCCTGTCCCCCGCCGCCAGCTAGTTCTGCTTCTACCAGCCCCCTGCAGCCGCCCGTGCCCTCGCAGTCACTCTCTGATCCTCCTGTCCCCCGCCGCCAGCTAGTTCTGCTTCTACCAGCCCCCTGCAGCCGCCCGTGCCCTCGCAGTCACTCTCTGATCCTACTGTCCCCCGCCGCCAGCTAGTTCTGCTTCTACCAGCCCCCTGCAGCCGCCCCGTGCCCTCGCAGTCACTCTCTGATCCTCCTGTCCCCCGCCGCCAGCTAGTTCTGCTTCTACCAGCCCCCTGCAGCCGCCCGTGCCCTCGCAGTCACTCTCTGATCCTCCTGTCCCCCGCCGCCAGCTAGTTCTGCTTCTACCAGCCCCCTGCAGCCGCCCCGTGCCCTCGCAGTCACTCTCTGATCCTCCTGTCCCCCGCCGCCAGCTAGTTCTGCTTCTACCAGCCCCCTGCAGCCGCCCGTGCCCTCGCAGTCACTCTCTGATCCTCCTGTCCCCCGCCGCCAGCTAGTTCTGCTTCTACCAGCCCCCTGCAGCCGCCCGTGCCCTCGCAGTCACTCTCTGATCCTCCTGTCCCCCGCCCCCAGCTAGTTCTGCTTCTACCAGCCCCCTGCAGCCGCCCCGTGCCCTCGCAGTCACTCTCTGATCCTCCTGTCCCCCGCCGCCAGCTAGTTCTGCTTCTACCAGCCCCCTGCAGCCGCCCGTGCCCTCGCAGTCACTCTCTGATCCTCCTGTCCCCCGCTCCCAGCTAGTTCTGCTTCTACCAGCCCCCTGCAGCCGCCCGTGCCCTCGCAGTCACTCTCTGATCCTCCTGTCCCCCGCCCCCAGCTAGTTCTGCTTCTACCAGCCCCCTGCAGCCGCCCCGTGCCCTCGCAGTCACTCTCTGATCCTCCTGTCCCCCGCTGCCAGCTAGTTCTGCTTCTACCAGCCCCCTGCAGCCGCCCGTGCCCTCGCAGTCACTCTCTGATCCTCCTGTCCCCCGCCCCCAGCTAGTTCTGCTTCTACCAGCCCCCTGCAGCCGCCCCGTGCCCTCGCAGTCACTCTCTGATCCTCCTGTCCCCCGCCGCCAGCTAGTTCTGCTTCTACCAGCCCCCTGCAGCCGCCCGTGCCCTCGCAGTCACTCTCTGATCCTCCTGTCCCCCGCCCCCAGCTAGTTCTGCTTCTACCAGCCCCCTGCAGCCGCCCGTGCCCTCGCAGTCACTCTCTGATCCTCCTGTCCCCCGCCGCCAGCTAGTTCTGCTTCTACCAGCCCCCTGCAGCCATCCTGTGCCCTCGCAGTCACTCTCTGATCCTCCTGTCCCCCGCCCCCAGCTAGTTCTGCTTCTACCAGCCCCCTGCAGCCGCCCGTGCCCTCGCAGTCACTCTCTGATCCTCCTGTCCCCCGCCCCCAGCTAGTTCTGCTTCTACCAGCCCCCTGCAGCCGCCCGTGCCCTCGCAGTCACTCTCTGATCCTCCTGTCCCCCGCCGCCAGCTAGTTCTGCTTCTACCAGCCCCATGCAGCCGCCCGTGCCCTCGCAGTCACTCTCTGATCCTCCTGTCCCCCGCCCCCAGCTAGTTCTGCTTCTACCAGCCCCCTGCAGCCGCCCCGTGCCCTCGCAGTCACTCTCTGATCCTCCTGTCCCCCGCCGCCAGCTAGTTCTGCTTCTACCAGCCCCCTGCAGCCGCCCGTGCCCTCGCAGTCACTCTCTGATCCTCCTGTCCCCCGCCGCCAGCTAGTTCTGCTTCTACCAGCCCCCTGCAGCCGCCCGTGCCCTCGCAGTCACTCTCTGATCCTCCTGTCCCCCGCCGCCAGCTAGTTCTGCTTCTACCAGCCCCCTGCAGCCGCCCGTGCCCTCGCAGTCACTCTCTGATCCTCCTGTCCCCCGCCGCCAGCTAGTTCTGCTTCTACCAGCCCCATGCAGCCGCCCGTGCCCTCGCAGTCACTCTCTGATCCTCCTGTCCCCCGCCCCCAGCTAGTTCTGCTTCTACCAGCCCCCTGCAGCCGCCCCGTGCCCTCGCAGTCACTCTCTGATCCTCCTGTCCCCCGCCGCCAGCTAGTTCTGCTTCTACCAGCCCCCTGCAGCCGCCCGTGCCCTCGCAGTCACTCTCTGATCCTCCTGTCCCCCGCCGCCAGCTAGTTCTGCTTCTACCAGCCCCCTGCAGCCGCCCGTGCCCTCGCAGTCACTCTCTGATCCTCCTGTCCCCCGCCGCCAGCTAGTTCTGCTTCTACCAGCCCCCTGCAGCCGCCCGTGCCCTCGCAGTCACTCTCTGATCCTCCTGTCCCCCGCCGCCAGCTAGTTCTGCTTCTACCAGCCCCCTGCAGCCGCCCGTGCCCTCGCAGTCACTCTCTAAACCTCCTGTCCCCCGCCGCCAGCTAGTTCTGCTTCTACCAGCCCCCTGCAGCCGCCCGTGCCCTCGCAGTCACTCTCTGATCCTCCTGTCCCCCGCCGCCAGCTAGTTCTGCTTCTACCAGCCCCCTGCAGCCGCCCGTGCCCTCGCAGTCACTCTCTGATCCTCCTGTCCCCCGCCGCCAGCTAGTTCTGCTTCTACCAGCCCCCTGCAGCCGCCCGTGCCCTCGCAGTCACTCTCTGATCCTCCTGTCCCCCGCCGCCAGCTAGTTCTGCTTCTACCAGCCCCCTGCAGCCGCCCGTGCCCTCGCAGTCACTCTCTGATCCTCCTGTCCCCCGCCGCCAGCTAGTTCTGCTTCTACCAGCCCCCTGCAGCCGTCCCGTGCCCTCGCAGTCACTCTCTGATCCTCCTGTCCCCCGCCGCCAGCTACGGTCGTTTTCGGCCTTAGGTGAGTAAAACTGACTTTTTTTTATATTAGGCTTAAAGGGAACCTGAACTGAGTAAAATTATTTAAAATAAACACATGATGTAGCTGCAAACTAGTCATCAGTTCCTCTCAGAAGCTCAACATTTTATTCTTATGCTCGGTACACACTATTAGATTTTATGGTCGATTTACAGTCAGAGCAATTATTTCCAACATGTCCGATTTGCTTTCCGATCGATTTCCGAGCATTTTCCAATCGATTTTCTATTAAAGTAATGGAAATCGATCGGAAAATGTTCAGAAATCGATCAGAAAGCCAATCGGACATGTTGGAAATAGACAGTAAATCGACCATAAAATCTCCCAGTGTGTACCCAGCATAACAGTGATCCCTTCCAGTTCTGACAAGATTTTGTCAGAACTGAAATATACCAGTTGCTGTCAGTTATATATCAGCTGCTGTCAGTTACAACTGAATGTGCAAGGTAATGTCCATGTTTCCCTATGGCTCAAGTGGGCGTTATAACAGTTTAACAGTGTGCTAACCAGGAAGCTGTTATGGGGTAGTGGCCATTTTCAAAATGGAGGACGGAGAATTCCATTGATCACAATGAACAAACAGAACGCAGGAGAGGAGAAAGAGAACGACGAGCAGGCTACATGGGAGGGAAGTATGACCTGTGTATGTTTAATTTGACTTTTTATTTTCAGTTCAGGTTCTCTTTAAGTATCCCTTTAAGAATCTCCTTTGGATCTTATGGCAACTTTTTTGTTGTAATGAAACTTAAAGTACTAACGTATTGCTACTAAACTAACATTTGGAAGAAAAACTGCCATCTTTCCTTGCAGATTACAGGCAATAGCTGGCATTATTAGGGTTATACTTGTATTAAAATATCTTGGCTCACTCATATAAAAGTGATTTGGCATCAGTAGACTCGGAAGTGGCTGCGCAGATGCAGCCTGCCAACGGACGCTGCTCAACACTGGGAAATAGCTGAGCTTTAGAACATTAGTATTCTTAAAGGATACCCGAACTGACATGTGACATGATGAGATAGACATGTGTATGTACAGTGCCTAGCACACAAATAACTATGATGTGCTCCTTTATTCCTTTCTCTGCCTGAAAGAGTTAAATATCAGGTATGTAAGTGGCTGACTCAGTCCTGACTCAGACAGGAAGTGACTACAGTGTGACCCTCACTGATAAGAAATTCCAACTATAAAACACTTTCCTAACAGAAAATGGCTTCTGAGAGCAAAAAAAGAGGTAAAAAGGGGAATTTCTTATCAGTGAGGGCCCTTTTCCACTAGCAATCGCAATCACAAATCACAAACGCCAGCGATTGCGATTGTGATTTTTCATTAATTCTATTATGCGATTGCGATTTGCGATTTTCATTTGCATTGTATTATCATTGTAAAAATCGCTCCAGCAAGCGATTGCGATTTGCGATTAGCGATTTCCAAATCGAATCACTGTAGTGGAAAATACTTCTCGTGATTTCTATGATAAAGTAACAACCCTAGCGATTTAAAAATCACTAGCGATTTGCGATTTTGCGATTCATCAATCACAATCACTCTAGTGGAAAAGGGCCCTGAGGGTCACACTGTAGTCACTTCCTGTCTGAGTCAGGACTGAGTCAGCCACATGTCGGTTCGGGTATCCTTTAAAGGTGGCCACACAGCAATTTTTTTTTTTTTATTGCGTTCGAGCATTCCGATCCAATTTTCCGATTGATCGGAAGTTTCAATTAGAATCTTAGAGGTACCACACACATTTTCGAGATTGCTGCAATTTTGGGATAAAAGATCGTAAACTCAGAAAAAAATTGGTTGGTTACAAAAATTGTGGGGGAAAAAAGGTACTGAATAGTTACATACAATTTCACAATCCGTCACACACCATACAATTTTTGATAAGATTGGTCTAAATTTTCTAACATGTCCAATCTCAAATACATTGAAATTCGATCAGATTTCTAGCTTTTGCTTTTTTGGGACAACCGATCGTATTTATTGAATTGGCCTAAAATTGGATCTTTGCATTGTATGGTGTGTGGCCACCTTTATTCTTTAGTGTGCTTGAAATGTCATAGGGCCCGTTTCCACCAGCGCGGAAATCGGGCCGAATCCGCAGAGTTTCCCTGCAGGCAAATAGCGCGGGGGAACTCGGCCATAGGGGATAATGCTGCCGCAGTCTGAATTGCTTGCCCTAGCGATTCGGACGACATTGCTGTTAGTTTTTCGTGCGGGATGCAGCGATTCCCATAGCTGTGCATGGCGCGGCTTCCGGGATTCGGCTACTCACAGAAGAGGAAATGCCGCTAGTGGAAAACAGGGCTGTGGAGTTGGTGCTAAAGCCGTCCGACTCCAACTCCGACTCCTCAGTTTATGAAACCACCGACTCCAGGTACCCAAAATTACTCCGATTCCACAGCCCTGCTTAAAGAGAAACTCCGACCAAGAATTGAACTTTATCCCAATCAGTAGCTGATACCCCCTTTTACATGAGAAATCTTTTCTTTTTCACAAACAGACCATCAGGGGACGCTGTATGACTGATATTGTGGTGAAACCCCTCCCACAAGAAACTCAAGTACATACTGCTGGCAGTTTCCTGTCTGGGAACCTTGCTGCATTGTGGTAAATAGCTGTTTCCAACTGCCAAAAAAGCATGCAGCAGTTACATCACCTGCCAACAGTAAAAATGTCACCATGTGATAAATGTCAGAATGTAAATCAGGGAGAGGGAAGATTTTACAATGAGCAAACACTGACTAAATCATTTATACATAATTATTGTAAAAATGAAGCACTTTTTTATTACATTATTTTCACTGGAGTTCCTCTTTAAGGCTGGATGCACACATAGAGCGTGAAAGGTCGAGTTTTCTGTCATGTGCAGCTTTTTTTTTGTGTGTGCGTTTTTAGTGCGTTTGTATTTTTTCCGCATATGTGTTTTTCTACCGTTTTGCGTGCGTTTTTACGCGTTAGCAGTTCGCATATACAAAACGCATGTGTTTTGTAAGCGTTTTCAATGCGTTTTTATATTTCGTTTTATGCAAATCACTAGGAAGACAAAAGGAAGCGTAAAGACATCACAAAACTATTTTTTTTTTAAAAACATGCATACAAAAACACTTCAGAAACGCATACAAAATGCAATACATTGCGTTCCAATTGACTTTCATTATGAGTGTTTTTGAAGTGTTTTTGAATGCTATGCAACAAAACCAGCGTTTTTAAAAAAAAACAGCCTTTTTTTTTTTTTTAAATGGCCCAGGTGTCCCTGATTGTAGATTATATCTTTGCACTAATGATTCTATGCGCAGATTGTCATAAAAAAAGAGGAATTAGCAGTTAAAACTAGACTAAATTGAGTACAGCACAGAAACATTAAAGCGGATTCGAGATGAAAAACTAACTATAACAAGTAACTTGTCTATATATCTTATGTAAAGTTTAGATAGTTTACACAGCAAATCTAGCTGCAAACAGCTTTAATAGAATATGATTATTTCTTCCTGTGATACAATGACAGCAGCCATGTTATTTGTAAACATTACACAGAGGCAGGCTTATCTGTATCTTGAGCAAAAAAAACCTAAACCCCCCTCCTCCTCCCTCCTCCCCTCTGCCTCTGAAATCTCCGGCTAGTAACACCTCCCCCTCCTCCTGCCCAGACTGAGCTCCCATGAGCCCTTGCTACTGTCTGAAAGTGCCTTGGCTCTCTGAAAACCTGTGGGCGTGGCTTGTTTAGTTTATAGGGAATTAGAGTATTAAAACAAAAACAAAAAAGTATTAAGCTTGAAAAATGCCCTATAAACAATAGGAAAGGAACACAATTATGCAATGAGTAAAAGTTCATCTCGGATACACTTTAATGACAACAAAGTTACATACACACCTCAGAAGAAAATAGGCCTAAGGCCCAGTGCACACCAAAACCGCTAGCAGATCCGCAATACGCTAGCGGTTTTGGGAGCTGATTTCAGAGCGATTCTAGGTATGTTTAGAGAGGTTTTCTAAACATACCTAGCGGTTTTGGGTGCGTTTTTGTGTAGCAGATTACACATATTGTTACAGTAAAAGCTGTTACTGAACAGCTTCTGTAACAAAAATGCCTGGCAAACCGCTCTGAAGTAGCGTTTTTCAGAGCGGTTTGCGCTTTTCCTATACTTTACATTGAGGACGAAACGCTTCCGAAAACCGCAAACGCGCAGCAGGAGGCGCGTTTGCGGCTTGGCAAAAACCGCAAACCGCCGGTGTGCACCATCCCATTGCAATACATTAGCCAAGCGTTTTTCCAGGCGGATGCGGCCGGCGGATCGCTCCAAAAACCGCTCGGTGTGCACCATCCCATTGCAATACATTAGCCAAGCGTTTTTCCAGGCGGATGCGGCCGGCGGATCGCTCCAAAAACCGCTCAGTGTGCACTGGGCCTAAGACTGGGTCCACACTAGAAACAGTTGCAGGACCGATGTTGCAGTCCGGATCAGGGGAAGATTAGGGGAAGTACCACCATACTGCAAACTGATGAAAGTGCATCAGTTTTGCATCAGTTTCCGTTCAGTTTTTCCCTGACAGAAAACGTCTCTATCATTAGGACCTGAATTATTGCAAATTCTTTCTGTTTTAGGAAAGCAAACTTTTGTTTTTCTTAACATATTAGTAAGGGGGCTTTTAGGACCATTGTAGTCCCTTACACACTCCAATGAGTTCTGGGTCACCATGAGCTTTCTGGTTAGTCTGTCCCTCTCGGATTTACAAGCCCTACTCCATAGAGCCAAATTAATCCATGCCATGCACTGATGAGGATCAAACAATCCGAAACAGTCTGTGGCTTCTAGGACTTTTGGCGAAGATCAGGTGGAGGATATTTACTTGGAACGAGGGGTATTCTAAGGGTCCTCCTTGTGGGGGCCCTGGATAAACGTGGAGAGGATGGCAGCTGCGTCGAGTGGAGGAGGTGGAGGAGGCATGCCAAAACTGCGGAACTCAATTCGCTTTGTCGTAAAGACGGATTGGAGGAGACATGGTCCGAAGGCGTTCATCGATAAGGTACTGGTGGAGGGGTTGAAGCTGAATAAGAGCAAGATGTTTGCAATACAAGATTTCCCAGGACAAGGGGCCTATGATATCACAATGCATAATGAGGAAGATGCGCTAAAAGTGCTGGCAGATTATAGAGAGAGCAGGGAAGATTATGTTAATTGCTTGGAGTCGGTCACGCCATTATTTAATGAAAAGGCGAGACAGATTTATGTGCATATGTACAATCCTTTCGTGGAGCCAGATGTGGTCAGGCTGTTCATGCTGCGATATTTTGAGGATGTGAGCGCTGCTGAAAAAATATACAATCACATAGGAGTATACAGAAGCAAAATGAAGTTTATTGTGAAGTTCAAGAGGCAGGAGGGGTGCTGGCATGATGTAGTTCACCCACCCCCTGTCTTCTCTATTGCCGGGGAGAGAGGTTATGTCACGTATCCTGGGCAGCCTCTCTACTGCCGGAGGTGCTATATGTTTGGGCATGGAACTGGAAGTTGTGTCTCGGAGGAGCGGTGCAGACATTGCAAGGAGCCAGTGCACCCTGGCTCCAGCTGCAAGAAGGTGAAAGTGTGTGACCTCTGTGGTGTGGGCGGCCACTTGGCCAAAGATTGTGAAAAGCGTGGTAAAACAAGGATTTACACGTATGCTGCTGCCGCTGGTTCTTATGGTAGGGGCAGGAGGTGGTCTCTGAGGCTGTTACTGAGACCCCACTTACTGATGCAGCTGGAAAAGGCACCAGTGTAGTCCATATGGGCCCAACCGCTGCTGAGACCCCCCCTGGCCCCCCTGTGGATGAAGTAACTGATTCCCAGATGCTGCAGGCAGAGGAGTTGCCAAAGCTGCAGCGAGTGAAGAAAAGAAAACTGGGTGAGGATGTGGATGAAAATGATGATGCTGTAGGGAGTGGGGGTGAAGAGGACGCCGTGCCTCTGTCTGCAGAGTTTCCCTCTGATGTGCAGAAGGCTGCCGGTCCTGCCTGTAAGAAGGCTGCCGCTGCCAAGTCTGCAGCGAGCAGGACAGGAGAGGCCGATGTATGTGCTGTGACTGAGGTTGCCCCGAGTCCCCCCACTGTGGAGAGTCAGGCGGGGGCTGTGCAGAGTGAGATTGTGGAGGAGACCCCCCCGGAGCAGCTCCCCGAAGATGTGCCCGGCTCTCCAGCAGAGCGGGATTCCCCTGGCGCAGGTGACGTCATCAGCTCAGTTTCTACTGAGCGGGACCCGCAGCGTGAGCCTGGAGAGTGTGCTGAGGCTTCACCGACCCCTGCCACCAGTACCGAAGCCTCCCCCGTGCTTCTCGTGAGCCAGGCAGAGGTTCCTGATGTCTGCACAGACCCCCAGCGGCCTGCCATGGACGCTAGTAGCCGCAGGTCTGCTGGGAGCAGTAGTGCCACAGTTCCTGGAGCCGGCTCAGCCGGCGAGAACAAGAAGAATGCAGGCGGGGAAACAGCTGTACAGTCAGCTGATCCCCTGCACAATCCTGACTCCACCCCTTCTTCTGCTCTCTCGCAGAAGACTCTGCCAGCACATTCTAGCCCTGTGAAAAGCGCAGGGAAAAAGACAAAGACTGACACTGCTGTGGGGAGATCCCGGCAGGGGACTCCCTCACTTCCCTCCAAAAATAACAGCTCCCCAAATTCAAATAAAGGAAAGAAATCAGCCAGCATGATGTCAGAGGAGGTGGGAGGAGGTTATGCAAATGAGGAGGAGGAGTGTGAGATGGACATAACAGACCCTGGGAAGGTGGAAGGGGAGAAAGAGGTGGTGATAGAAGAGAGTGACAGTGATTATCCACTACCTTATCAAGAAAGAAAAGAGGCTGTGACAGAATCAGAGAGTGATGACACCCATGTGGCAAAAATGCGTATTGTCAGTGACATTTCTGAGGGAGAGTTAAAAGTTGACATGACGCAGTCTCCTGTACCCACTAGCTGGAAAAACACCAAACCAGCTAGGAGGATTAACCCAGAGGTGCCTGGGCCGAGTACTGCTGGAGATTCTGGTCCAGAGGACTGGAATATGGTGGAGTCAAAGAAACAAAAAAGAAAGAAAAACAGAAAAGGAAAGCAGGAGCCCGCTACAGTGGGCTTAAGGAAGAGTCCCAGGGCATCCAAGAAGTGATGATGGCTGAGTGTAGGGTGCATAACACGTGGTGTCTTTTGGTGATGGTCCTGTCCCTGCTGTCTGTAAATGTGAGGGGGATCGGCTCCTCATACCGCCGGGCTGCAGTCCTGCAGGACCTTGCAAATTTTAGGGCGGATATTTTTTGTCTGCAGGAGTGTATATTGAAGACGGTACCAGGCTCTGGGGAATGGGCAGGGGGCAATGCCATCTGGTCCCCTGCCTGCCAGAGTAGGAATGAGGGCATTGGCGTGCTGTTTAATAACCCAGGCATAAAGGTTTTGTCACATGCTGTCATCATTCCGGGAAGGATGATGGTTGTGAATTTTGATTTTTTTGGTTCCCAGTACCGTCTTTTTAACTGTTACGCTCCTGCAGACAAAAATGAGAGGGCGGAGTTTTTGGAGGTGCTCAAGTTCAATCTGCCAGGCCGCATTAAGACCATTGTGGCCGGCGATCTGAACTGTATAAGATCGGTTGGGGATCGAGTGGGGTCAGGAGAGACCAAGCTGGACTCCACCAGTAGGATCCTCAACCAGATTGTGACAGATTTTGGACTGCAGGATGCAGCTTTGGCGGCAGGCAGTAGGGACAGGGAATATACTTACTTTTCGGATGCGGGCACAGTTAAGTCACGCATAGATTACTTTTTATTTTCTAGGTATGTGTTGGTTTCTGCTGTCTCTTATCACCAGGTCACTTTTTCTGATCACAGAGCCATTCTTTGTTCCCTGGAAACGTCGGAGAGAGTGGTGTTTGGGAAGGGAGTCTGGAAGTTGAATGTGGAGTTGTTGGAGGATGTGGACGTACTTGAAAGATTTAGGGTGGAGTATGCAGGATGGGTGTGTAGGAAGAGAGGTTTTGTGGATTTGTTAGAATGGTGGGATTGGGCAAAGAGGAGGATTTCTGGCTTTTTCAGGAATCTGGCGTATGAGAAGAGGTGTTTGCAGAGAGAGGAGGAAGAGAAGTGGAAAGTGAGATTGCAGTATTTGGTGAAGATGAAGGAATGGGGGTATGAGGTGGAGGAAGAGTTGGAGGAGGCAAGACAGCGAATGAAGGGGATGTTGATGGAGCGTGGGAAGAGGATTGTGTATCAGGCGAAAGTGAGAGATTTGGAAGAGGGGGAGTCTTGCTCCCGGTTCTTCTTTAAGAAGGTGGTGTCCAGTAGGGATGTGTTAGAGTCAGTGGTGGTGGATGAGAAGGAAGTAGTTGGTTCTGAAGTGGTGGAAGAGGTGCAGAAGTTTTATGTGGATTTGTATGGAGGAGGGAATGTTGTGTCAGATGTGGAGATGGAAGAGTATTGTGATGAGGTGTTGGAGGAGTGTTTGGATCCGTTGGAGGTACAGCAGCTGAAAGAGTCGGTGGCCACGGAGGAGGTATGGGCGGCAGTGGGTGCCATGCAAACAGGCAAGACTCCAGGGAAGGACGGGCTCCCAGTGGAGTTTTTTAGGTGGGCCTGGCCTATCATTGGTGGGGAAGTGGTGGAGGTGGTCCAGGAGGTTTTTTCTTCTGGACGGTTGTCCCCATCAATGCGGGAGGGAGTCATCACCCTGATTTATAAGAAAGGAGACAAAAAATTGATAAAAAATTGGAGGCCGATTTCGCTGTTGAATGTGGACTACAAGATAGTGGCGAAATTGGTCGCAAACAGGTTAAGGAGTGTGATAGCATCTATGATTGGAGAGGGGCAGACCTGTGCGGTCCCCGGTCGAAGAAGCGCCGATAACCTGGTTTTGTTAAGGGACATGATAAGTTTTTCACAGGAAAATAAAGTGCCGATGGTCATTGAGGGTATCGATTTGGAAAAGGCATTTGATAGAGTATCACACTCCTTCCTGTTCGGGGTGATGGCAAAATTAGGGGTCCCTGATTGTCTCCTAAAAGTTATTAGAAGTTTTTACACTGGAATTTCGAGCCAAGTCTTGGTAAATGGGGTTTTGTCCAGGTCATTCCCCGTTTTGTCCGGAGTCAGGCAGGGGTGTCCACTGTCGCCTATGGCTTTTATTTGTGTGGTGGAGCCTTTGCTGAGGTATGTCCAACGGGACAAGGTGGTGAAAGGATTTGTTGTGCCAGGTGGTGGTGGAGAGCAGGTGAAGTATTTGGCTTATATGGATGATGTGGCGTTTGTGGGTGGGTCGCAGGCTGATATTGATAGGATGAATTTGCATGTGAAGGTGTTTTGTGGAATGTCTGGAATGGCTGTGAATTGGGAGAAGTCCCAGCTGGTTTCCTTTGGGAGGCCTGTACCTTTGAATGTGGAGAAAGTGCCGGTGAGTCAGGAGATCAAGGTGTTGGGTGTGGTGTTTGATGCAGAGATGAAAGGTAGAAAGACTTTGGATGAGGTGAAAGGGAAAGTGGTAAGAAAGTTGAATTTTTGGAGGTTGCGGAAGTTGTCTTTTTCAGGGAAAGTGTTGGTGGTGAAAGCTGTGATATTGCCGTTGTTGTTGTACTTCTGTTTGGTCTTGCCTCCTGGCAAAAGATGAATGCAAGAGGTGCAGAGAATGTTGTTTGTCTTCTTCTGGGGTTCAAAGATGGAGAGGGTGGCACGGGTGACGGTTCACAAGGGTGTGTCTCTGGGTGGTTGGGATTTCCCTGATGTTGCTTCCTTTTTGTCTCTGCACTATCTGGTGTCTGTCCGTAGAGTATTGGAGTCAGAGGGGAGGGTGAAGGATTTTGTAAGATACTTGGGAGGATGGTTGTGGAACAAGTTGGGATGGGTTGCTAAGGACCTGAGCAAGCCTGTTGCATTCACAACCACGCTATGCTATCAAAAGGTCAAAGAAATTCTGTACAATTTCAATATGACAGGAGCAGCCTTGGCGGATATAAATAAACAGAACATAAAAAAATGGATCACAAGAAATGATATAATATGTTATATAAAAGGAATGACAAGTGCACAAGCAGAGACAATATGGAAAAGAATGAACATTAAAGGAACAACAAACAGACAAAAAGATGTGGTGTGGATGTCCCTGGTATCAGCACTCCCTACTAGGGTTTTTTGCAAAAGGAGGGGTATGACTCCCTCAGGAAGGTGCCCAAGAGAAGGGTGCGGAGGGGAAGAAGATGTGGATCACGTTTTTTGGGAGTGTGATTTTGCAAGGGATTTTCGGAGGAAGTTGGGTTTTTTTTTAGAGGTGGTGGTGGAGGTTAGGGGCACATCTCTTTTAATGGTGATGGGTGGAGTGTCACTGGGTGCAAAGGAAAAGGATAGAAAGGGGTGGATCGTGTTTTCTGTATTCAAGGAAGTTCTGTGGGATGCAAGGAATCTAATTGTATTCAAGAAGGAGCAGTTGTCATTGGAAGCAGTATGCAATTTTTTCTTGGCGAGATTGTATGTGGTGTATTTGGCAGATAAAAAAAGTGTTGGAGAGGAGAAGGCTCAGGAATGTTGGAAACAAAAAGAATGGAGCTCATTGATATAAAAAGTGAACAGATTTAATAAAGGCCGGTATGATGATTTAATTATGAAGGATGGGCAATATCGCTGCCAACCTGATGGAGAGATCCGCGTGATGGCTGGTTTTTAAGTGATTTTAATCTGAAAGGCCAAAAAAAAAAAAAAAAAAAAAAAAAAAATCCGAAACAGTCTGTATGCATGTTGGATTATTATGGCTCTGTATAAATTAACAAGCTGACACATCATTGCATTCCAGCGGTTCTGGAGATGTGTTTAGCTTCTAAGGGTACAATGGTTAATTTGCATATATTCAGCAGTGGTGCTCTGGGAGACATCTCAAGCTCACTCCAACCTGAATTATCGCAAATTCTTTCTGTTTTAGGAAAGCAAACTTTTGTTTTTCTTAACATCTTAGTAAGGGGGCTTTTAGGACCATTGTAGTCCCTTACACACTCCAATGAGTTCTGGGTCACCATGAGCTTGCTGGTTAGTCTGTCCCTCTCGGATTTACAAGCCCTACTCCATAGAGCCAAATTAATCCATGCCATGCACTGATGAGGATCAAACAATCCGAAACAGTCTGTATGTATGTTGGATTATTATGGCTCTGTACAAATTAACAAGCTGACACATCATTGCATTCCAGCGGTTCTGGAGGTGTGTTTAGCTTCTAAGGGTACAATGGTTAATTTGCATATATTCAGCAGTGATGCTCTGGGAGACATCTCAAGCTCACTCCAACCTGAATTATCGCAAATTCTTTCTGTTTTAGGAAAGCAAACTTTTGTTTTTCATTAGGAAGGAGTGGGAGGATTTTTTTGGGCCAATCATAAAGCTCAGGCTATCCGTTTTCACATCAGTTTTTTTGCCTGTGGAGCTGGAGATGCGTTTTCTCATTGCTTTTCACTACCCCTGCGTGTATCCGTGGTCCTGATCCGTTGCGTGAAAACGCAGACGGATCCGTTTTTTACTTGGGTGAGGCTGGCTGCTATTTTCAACATTAGTATCCGGGACTCCGTTTTTCATCCGGTTTGAAAAACGCAGCCACGGATACGTTTCCGGATGTAGTGTGGACTAGGCCTAAATGAACAATAACCGATGATCGATCAGCAAAAGTTATAGATATAGTGAAAAAAATAAAGTGAAAGATATTGACGGATAATGCGGAGGGGACATCTGAGGTGCAATTAACTGAAACAATCGATATCTGTACAAACGTAGGCGATTATGAACGATCGAATGTGGCGCATGTGCTGTACACAACAAAATGAGGATCTAATCGCCTGAACACATCCCTTTTTCGACAAAATCCAACAGGATGAATCACGACCAGCCCACCATATTGATCGTTTGTTTCCGGCGGTGACAGTTGGTCGTGTGCAATTGGTCAAAAGCTCATTGATCAGTCGTTTTAATTGTGTTCAAACCAATATTTATCTAATGTGTGTACGCAGCTTAAAAATGATACATGTATCGACACACATGGCAGAATTTGTTAGAGATTTCCGTTATTGTGAATTTGTATTCGCTGCTCATCTAATGCAAATCAACAAAATCGCTTTTCACCTGCGTTGTGTGAATTTTCTGGGGAAATAATAACAGTCTACATATATGCTTTTTTTTCGCACCAGACATGCGAATCGTACTGCAAGTAAAAACTGGCAGTCAGCCCAAACTCCACTGCTCTGCAACCATGGCAACAGGACTCTTGTTTTGGAGTACAGATATCCCCCCAACACCCACCTTCCTGCATGAAAAAAAAATTAGCTGTACAGCGCAAAGGCCATTGTTCTTCATTTTCAACGTTTGCATTAAGTCACCGACTGGCAGGAGATTTTGGCAGTCCTGTAAAGTGTTATTGCTTAGTGAATGGACCCCCTACCCACAAAATGTTCTCCCTGAAAGGTACCCCTCTTTATGTTGATCTCTCGTAGGAGAACGCTTCTCGTAAACTCATGATTTACTACGAATGTAGAATTCGAATGCAGCAGAACACGTCACCTCTCGCTGACCCCCTCGTTTTGGCCGCCTGAGCGTTCTGAAAACCGCGTACAGCTGAGGCCAGGATTCCGAGCCAACAATCACAATACATCCAGCGCATTAAAAGAGGTCCATCTATTTTCAAAATAAACAACGTGGTAATTTGCGGGGTTGACGCTGTTTGTCGCTGTGTTTACCTCCAGGCACAACAAGCAATGACCTGCAGCTCCCCAACCGCGAGGAGGCCACCGGCCAATCAAGCGCAACCCTGGCTGTGAACGCGACAATAAAACACAAACACTTAAAGGGACATTCTACGTTCCTCATGAAAAAGTGCTAAGTCTTTATAAGGGTTAGTCAAGTGTTTACTGTTGTTTCAAATTGAATTAATTTTAATTTGTACCTTAAAGGACAACCGAGGTGACATGTGACATGATGAGATAGACATAGGTATGTACAGTGCCAAGCACACACATAACTAGGCTGTGTTACTTTTTTTCCTTTCTCTGCCTGAAAGAGTTAAACATCAAGTATGCAAATGACAGTTTCTGTCTGGGTCAGGACCGGGTCAGACTATAGCATAATTCTCACTGATAAGTAATTACAGCCATAAAATACTTTCCTGTCAGTAAATGGCTTCTGAGAGCAGGAAAGAGATAAAAAGGGTCAATAATTCACAGATTTTAGCTCTGGCATACTTCAATGAAGGTACCATTGAGCAAAAACAATACAACAGTAAAAACTTAAAAACTAGATTTAAATATAAAATAAAACTGTGGGATACCTAAAAAAAAAATCATTTTTTTAGAAGGAGGATAGCTACAATTGGTTTTCTCATCAGTGTATTTTCACCTCGGGTATCCTTTAAGGACTACTGAAGTGTGAAGAGTACAGAGGCTGCCATATTTACTGTATTTCCTTTTAGACAATATCAGTTGTCTGGCAGCCCCGCTGATCTATTTGGCCGAAGTAGTGGCCCTCATACTACACGGAGGTGGTGAAATTGGCCAGTGATTGGCCAATCAATATTGGATGTGTGTATGCAGCCTTAGCTCACACTGCAAAACGCAATGCGATTTCAGAGCAATTTTTAAAGGAATGTGTTGTTTTTGCACATCACTTTAAAGGATACCAGAGCTGACGATAGTTGGAGAAACAGGGGAACAGGCATGTATGGGAAGCTGTCCTGCTGCCCACCGCTTTCCCCATTCTCCTCTGACCGCCTCCTTTTCTACCTAAATGCCCCAGCAGCCTCGCTGGGTTGGGCATTAGTGCGAAGGCGTTTCTGCGCCCGTCCTACATTGCATGCCCTGGTCTAGGAACACACTGCGCATGACGTAATTGTGACGTCATGCACGTGCGTATTGTGCTCCCAGTCGTACGCATTACTTCCTGTTCATGTGCTAATGGTACAATCAGGAAAGTAACGAGTGAGGACATCTTGTGGCCGAATAGTAAACTTACACATTATACATCTATTTTAATAAAAAGACCTACACATAATTTAAAATGAACCCCCTACCTCCCATAAATACCCAAATAAAACTTTTGCACGAAAAAAAAAAATAATGACAATTAAAAAAACAAATACATAAATAGTTACCTTAGGGTCTGATGTATGTGACATATTACTATTATTTTTTAAAATATGGGCCTGTAAATAATGACGGATGCAAAACTGAAAAAAATGCACCTTTATTTACAAATAAAGTATTGGCGCCATACATTGTGATAGGGATATCATTTAAACAGTCTAATAACCGGGACAACTGGGCAAATAAAATATGTCAGTTTTAATTATAATAGCATGTTTTATTTTAAAACTATATTGGCTGAAAACTGAGACATAATAAATTATTTCCATTTTTTTTCTTATTAATTCCGTTAAAATGCATTTAGTATAAAATCATTCATAGCCAAATGTATCACCCAGAGAAAGCCTAATTGGTGGCTGAAAATACAAGATATAGATCATTTTGTTGTGATAAGTGGTAATTAAGTTATTGGCTAATGAATGGAAGGGGCGCTGAAAGGTGAAAGTTGCTCTGGTACAGAAGGGGAAAAACTCCTCAGTGGTCAAGTGGTTAAAAGGACATAAATATGGCAGCCTCCATATCTCTCTCACCTCAGAGTTCCCTTTAAATACAATATACCTGCACCTGTTTATAGCTCAGCCACACAAATATATAAAGACTAGCCCTACTGGCTGACTCTGAAGGGGTTTTCAAACATAAAAGTAAGAGAAATGTAAATAAAATGATGTTGTGAAATTCCCACTGCAAGCCAGGAGCTTACCGAACTCTACAAAACACACCAGCCGGCCCACGAGAATAAACAGCACCCCGGCTGTCCAGCTACAAGCGTCTGTCCATGAGACCCTCGCAGCTCACTCCGGGACCCCCGGCTCAGAAGAGCTTGTCATCTATCAGAGCTGTTACAGCAGTTGCAGCACTTCACAGCCGCTACGGATCCGCACCAATGAAGTAATGTCTGGCCTGCAAGTTAACTGGAATTTGCTGAGGTCATATGTAGCTGGTATGGGATTCTCTGTCAGCTCATCTCTGGGCTGGATGGGACAGAGGAGTACGTCACATGATTAAAGAGGCCCTGTTAGAGACATATAGTCTCTCCCTTGTACATCTCCTCACTAGTTTCCAGATACCAACCCAATCGTAATCTCAGATCTGCACACAACCTTCTTTTGTCTCTAGAATCACCTTCTCACATTCACGTATACAAGACTTCGCACGTGCTTCACCCCTCCTCTAAAATCTCCTTCCAAAAACATCTTTCATTCTCCAACTGGTGTTACCTGTGTTAACCAACGGGCGTGGTCGCATGGCGCCAGCCCCAGGACCGCCTAACACCAATTGGCGACAAGTCCTGGGGCTGCATTTTGCAGGAGATCGCACGCAGGGTCACCATGAGCTTGCTGGTTAGTCTGTACCTCTCGGTGTTACAAGCCCTACTGCATAGAGCCAAATTAATCCATGCCGTGCACTGATGAAGATCAAACAATCCGAAACAGTCTGTATGCATGTTGGATTATTATGGCTCTGTACAAATTAACAAGCTGACACATCATTTCATTCCAGCGGTTCTGGAGGTGTGTTTAGCTTCTATGGGTAACAATGGTTAATTTGCATATATTCAGCAGTGATGCACTGGGAGACATCTCAAGCTCACTCCAACCTGAATTATCGCAAATTCTTTCTGTTTTAAGAAAGCAAACTTTTGTTTTTCTGTATTATTATGTATGGGCAGCACGGTGGCATAGTGGGTAGCGCTCTTTCCTTGCAGCGCAAGGTCCCCGGTTCTAATCCTAGCCAGGGCACTATCTGCAAGGAGTTTGTATGTTCTCCCTGTGTCTGCGTGGGTTTCCTCTGGGCACTCCAGTTTCCTCCTACATCCCAAAAACATACAAATAAGTTAACTGGCTTCCCTCTAAATTGGCTCTAGACACTACACGATACATACATACATATGACTATGGTAGGGATTAGACTGTGAGCTCCTCTGAGGGACAGTTAGTGACAAGACTATGTTCTCTGTACAGCGCTGCGTAAGATGTCGGCGCTATATAAATACATAATAATAATATTACCCCATGTTTGTTTACTTTGTACAGCACCGCGGAATATGTTGGCACTTTATAAATCAATAACTTGACGTCTGTGATGTCAATCGGCTGGGCCTTTGCAGAGGGTCACGTGACTTCTGCCAGCGATGTTCCCCGAAACCCACCAGCAGCAAATAACAGGCTATAGAAATCGGAGGCCGAATCCTCTTTAATAGGTGGGAGGGAAACCTCTCCTATCATCTGTTTGTGGTCTGGAGGAATATCTCCCTGGATTGCAGCTGACAGCTGTGCCTGGTTCTCCTGATCTCCGACATCTGCAGGAGAGACGCCTACATTCTGACCACCAAGTCATAGCTCTCCCTATCATTACCTGGGAAACAATCTGCACTTCACAGAGGCCCAGATGTGCTACAAGCTAACCTGTCATTAGGGTTAAACAAAAGGCCAATTGAAGCATCACATAAAGGGCCACTATCGCAAAAAAAAAGTAGGCAGTTAAAATCTGACAGAACCGACAGGTTTTGGGACAGTCCATCTCTTCAGGCACAGGAGAGTTGCGCCTGCGCAATAGAGCGGCCCGACAGCGATGGGCTATTTCTGCCTATCTCCGAGCGGAGAGCCGATACTGCGCCTGCGCTGGAGCCGGGAAGGTAAATATTTACATCCTGCTGTTCGGGGAGCTTTATCGCTGCCGCCGTGGGACCGACGAGGACGGGGGAAGCCTCATTAGGATCCAGAGGCTTCCCCCACCCGAGGTGAGTACCCCCAGGGGAGGTTTTTTTAGTTACAGGTTTTCTTTAAAGGGAACCTAAAGCAAGAGGTATATGGAGGCTGCCATATTTATTTCCTTGTAAACAATACCAGTTGCCCGACTGTCCTCCTGATCCTGCGTCTCTAATACTTTCAGCCATAGACTTCAATGAATGTGTCAGTGAGCAGAGACAATGTAATGGTAAAAAAATTTAAATAATAAAAAATCAAAAAAAATGTCATTTTTAGGTGTAGGAGGATAGGTACAATTGTTTATCTCATCAGTTTATTTTCGCCTTGGATGTCCTTCAAGCAATTGATCCTACAGTAGCCACTCTGTGTGATCAGACCAGCCAGGCTACCCTTCACATCTCGCATGCACCACAACCCTGTCACCAGTTTTCTATTCACCCTTTCTTAAAGAGGAACTGTAATGGCAAAACGTCCCCTGGGGGGTACTCACCTCGGGTGGGGGAAGCCTCAGGATCCTAATGAGGCTTCCCACGCCGTCCTCCGTCCCTCAGGGGTCTCGCTGCAGCCCTCCGTACAGCCGTGACCTAATATTTACCTTCCTGGCTACTGCGCAGGCGCTCTGACGGCTGTCGGCTCCGAAGTAGGCGGAAATACCCGATCGCCGTCGGGTCCGCTCTACTGCGCAGGCACAAGTCTCCGGCGCCTGCGCAGTAGAGCGGACCCGACGGAGATCGGGTATTTCCGTCTATTTCTGAGCCTAAAGCAACCACAGCGCCCCCGCTGGAGCCAGCAAAGGTAAATATTGAAATTACAGCCGAGCATGTCGCCGGCTGTTCAGAGGGCTGCAGCGAGACCCCCGTGGGACAGAGGACGGCGTGGGAAGCCTCATTAGGATCCGGAGGCTTCCCCCATCCGAGCTGAGTACCCTCCAGGGGATCTTTTCTAAGTTACAGAGTCTCTTTAAAGGACAACTGAAGTGAGAGGAATAGGAAGCCTGCCATGTTTAATTGCTTTTAAACAATACCAGTTGCCTGGCAGCCCTGCTGATCTATTTGGCTGCAGTAGTGACTGAAACACACCAGAAACAAGCATGCAGCTAATCTTGTCAAATCTGACAATAATGTCAGAAACACCTGATCTGCCGTATGCTTGTTCAGGGGCTATGGCTAAAAGTATTAGAGGCAGAGGATCAGCAGGGCTGCCAGGCAACTGGTATTGCTTAAAGGGAACCTAAACTGAAAGGGATATGGATGTTTCCATTTAAACAATACTAGCTGCCTGGCATCCTGCTGACCTCTTTAGCTACAGTAGTGGCTGAATCACACACCTGAAACAAGCATGCAGCTAATCCAGTCTGACTTCAGTCAGAGCACCTGATCTGTATGCTTGTTGAGGGGCTGTGGCTAAGAGTATTAGAGACACAGGATCAGCAGGAGAGTCAGGCAACTGGTATTATTTTAAAAGGAAAAATCCATATCCTTATCAGTTTAGGTTCCCTTTAACATGAAATAAATATGGTAGTCTCCATATCGATCTCACTTCAATTGTCCTTTTCACCTCCCCCAGCACGAGTATCCACCTCCCTGTATTTACACAAATATAAACAAATACAAACACTTTGTTCTGTTTCTATTTTTAGAACACACTAACTCTGTATCTCCATCTTGTGGCCAAAAAGTAAAACCACATCCAAATACCCTATTATACACCTCCCCATAGAGAAATGAAATACATTTTCATTATTTTTAAAACCCTTCGAGGTGAAATGGGTTAAACCTCTTTTGGAAATGTTCTGATCTAGTTGTCTAGCCCTCACAATGTAGCCCTTGTCAAAGTTATACAAAGCCTTACACTTGGCCATTTCACTGTTTACAATACAAAACATTAATAACATGCTGCCAAATGAATTCCACCCTTGACTAGAGTCTTTGTCACGAGATAATCGATGTCATTCACCAGTCAGTGGTTTAAGGTTGTGATTGATCGCTGTACAGTTTATCTTGTTTCCCAAATCTATATTTGATTTAATTACATGTGAGGCAGAGCAAGGGTCCCTTATAGCAAGCCTGAAGTGAAAATAAACGTATGAGAAAATTAATTGTATGAGTAGTACAGCTAAAGGCTCCTACACACGCCCAACTTAATGCACAACCAACCGCACAAAATGACCAACCGTGACACAGTGCATACACGACAAGTACGTAAACACGCCAACCAACTAAACAACCAACTCACTTAAAGGATACCCGAGGTGACACGTGACATGATAAGATAGACATGGATATGTACAGTGCCTAGCACACTAATAACTAGGCTGTGTTCCTTTTTTTCTTTCTATGCCTAAAAGGTTTAAAAATCAGGTATGTAAGTGGCAGTTTCTGTCTGAGTCAGGACTGGGTGAGACTACATATTCACTGATGGGAACTGAAGGAATTACAACCATAAAACACTTTCCTAGCAGAAAATAGTTTCTGAGAGTAGAAAAGAGATAAAAGGGATCAATAGTTCATAGAGCTTAGCTCTGGCATACTTCAATTAATGTGTCATTGAGCAGAAACAAAGTAACAAAATAAAAATAAAACTGTGGGATATCTAAAAGAAGCCATTTCTAGAAGAAAGGCCTAGTGTACACCAGAGCGGTTCTGGTGCGGTTTGCGATCTGCTTACTGGTGCGGATCCGCTAGGGTAATGTATTTCAATGGGCTGGTGCACACCAGAGCGGGAGGCGTTTTGCAGAAACGCATACTCCCGGGCTGCTGCAGATTTTGGATTGCGGAGGCGTTTCTGCCTCAATGTTAAGTATAGGAAAACCGCAAACTGCTATGAAAAACGGCACTTCAGAGCGGTTTGCCAGGCGTTTTTTGTTACAGTAGCTGTTCAGTAACAGCTTTACTGTAACAATACATGAAATCTACTACACCAAAAACGCTTCACAAAACCGCAAAATGCTAGGTGAAACGCTACAGAAAAATAAGAAAAAGCGTTTCAAAATCTGCTAGCATTTTGCGGATCTGCTAGCAGTTTTTGGTGTGCACCAGGCCAAAGAGAATATATTTCACCCCGGCGGTCCTTTAAATGCTTTGCATGCAAGCTAAATGGCAAACTGCACAACCTGTCTGCATTCAAAAACAACAGAGTTGTTCAAAAGACTTGTACACTAATTCCAACCTACATGATAGTTGGTTAGATTGATTCACCGCTTGGATCTGGCAAACAACCTGTTATCAGTTGGTCATCTGGTTGTTTGCCAGCCGTACAAACACCCAACTGATCTTCCAACAGACAAGTTTGAAAGATAGTTTGGCAGATTGTTGGGACATGTGTATGAGCCTTGTGAGATGGAACATTAGTAGCAAAGAAAACCAAAACGCTATTTCCCGACCTCTGCCACTCTACCAAACTCCTCATCCATGCCCTCAAATTTTCCTGCCTTGACTACTGCAACGCCCTTCTGTCTGGTCTCATGACCTGAATTTCCCCGCTGCAGTCCATCATGAATGCGGCAGACAGAATTATCCACTGCTCCCATCGCTCCACCAGGGCAGCTCCCCTCTGTGAATCCCTCCACTGGCTTCCTATCCAGTCCAGAATCAGATTCAAGATACTGTGTCTGACTTACAAATCTGTCCACAAAACCTGTCCAACACACATTTCCGAACTTACTCAGAGGTACACACCTAGCTGCTCACTCCGCTCCTCCAATGAACTTCGCCTGACCACCCCCCGCATCACCCAGTTCCATGCACGCCTCCAGGACTTCTCAAGAGCTGCTCCAACACTATGGAACTTCCTACCTCCACCCATTAGGGCAGCCCCCTCCTTCAACATCTTCAAGAAGGCCTTCAAAACTCACCTTTTCACTCTGGCCTACCACCCCTCACAAGTGCTCTAAACCCGTAGCTGATCTCTGGTCCCCTACCTTCCGTGTCCTAACCTCTCCCTCTAGATTGTAAGCCTTTGGGCAGGGTCCTCCTCCTTTTGTGTCCTACCTGATCATGCACCTCCATTACTGTGCACCCATGCTATGCATCTGAGTGAACCTAATTTGCCTAATCTCCATGCTCCCCTCCAGTGACTGACTAAAGGCTCATACACACATCAGACTATAGTCTTTGGAAAATGAAAGATCACAGACCAATCTTACCACCCTTCATGTAGTATGAGAGCCATACTCTACACAGTCTTTTCTATGGAGCTGAACTCCACATCAGAAAAAAATCTTTGCAAGATGCTGCACACACACAGATGCTGTACAGACACAAAAGATCAGTATCTGCAAAAGATCTGTTCCTGCCAAAAATCCATTCCTGCAAATTGCAATGATAGTCTATGAGATCTGCAGATCATCATACACACATGATTTAACTGACATTCATCTGCAGATCAGACAATCATCTGCAGATGTGAAAATCCATCCTGGTGGATCTGATCTGCAGATGAATGTCAGTTAAATCATGTGTGTATGATGATCTGCAGATCTCATAGACTATCATTGCAATTTGCAGGAACGGATTTTTGGCAGGAACAGATCTTTTGAAGATACTGATCTTTTGTGTCTGTACAGCATCTGTGTGTGCAGCATCTTGCAAAGATTTTTTTTCTGATGTGGAGTTCAGCTCCATAGAAAAGACTGTGTAGAGTATGGCTCTCATACTACATGAAGGGTGGTAAGATTGGTCTGTGATCTTTCATTTTCAAAAGACTATGGTCTGATGTGTGTATGTGGCCTAAGCATTACCTTGTACTCATACTGTGCTGCCTGATCTGGTCTTTCTTGTATTCCTGTATTGTCGTATTGCTGTGTCACCCCTAAATATTGTCAGTAACCTAAACTAATGTCCAGCACTGCGTAATATGTTGGCGCTTTATAAATACAATAAATAAATAAGAAAAGGGCCCCATATTGATTTCCAATACAGGAAGAGTTAAAAAAAAAAGTCAGTTATCTATGCAAATAAGCTTCTCTGAGCTATTCGACCCATTTCTGAAATATTTGATAGCCAAGAAACAGCAAGAGACAGCTTGAGATACAGTTTTTCTGCAGGAAAGTTCAAAGGGACATTAATTCTGCTTTGTTTTATAGCTTTAAAAACAGACAGAGTATGATTTCCAAACTGCAAATATGGCAGAATGATTCAATATTATAAAAAAAGCTATATAACTAAAAAAAAAAAAATACCCTTTTCTTTGCTTTGCTTTATTCATTATTCGTACTACACAGACAATTCTTATATCAAGTTTTTTTTCACATCAGGTTTGCTATAATGAGTTGGTGTTTATAAACAGGCGGGGGTGGCGATTACTTCAGTCGAGAGTCTGATGAGTATCAAATTATAATTACGTTATTGATCGGGGAACAGTTTGGCATAGATCTGGCATATTTATGGCGCGAGTTTGCTTATCCTTTAACTAAAGAGCGGCGTCACTCAGCAGACCGTCACTGCGTCCGCGAGCGCTTTTCATAAATCGCCGAGCAGCTTGTTGAACTTTCATCGGTAACCGAAACCCTCCTGTCGCATAAACAATTAATGAAGACACTTGCTGGCAACGCCGGCCAAAGCCGCGACCTCCTCCTTCCATAATTTATAGTGATGGACGTGCAATAAACAACTCCTGAAGCATAACCGGTGTCACCTGCAGAGCCTTCGTGGCGTCAGGCTTAATAGCTGGTATAAATCTCGCGGCCTAACAAACTGGAACGCTAAACCAGTAGAGAAAAGAGGAAAGGACGGCGTCCTTCGTTAACTAATTAATTCTCTCAGGAACAAAAAAAATGGCCTGTTGGCCTTTTATTTTTTCTTTGTTTAAAGGAAACATCAATCAAATAGTGCTTCCCTGTGATATACTTACCTGGGGCTTCCTCCAGCCCCTTGCAGCCGACATGTCCCTCGCAGCATCTCCGCTCGCAGCCGCCGGCCCGGGCTCCCCGCTGGTGGAGAGGCCGACCTCGAGGTCATCCTCTACTGCGCCTGCGCGAGCGACGCTGTCATTCAAGTCCATGTTGTCTGCAGCGTGCTGCGCAGGCGCAGAACAATTGTGCCTGCGCAGTACACTGCAGACAACGTGGACTTGATTGACAGAGGCGCTCACGCAGGCGCAGTAGAGGAGGTCAGGCCTCTGCACCGGCGGGGACCCATCGGCTGCAAGAGGAGATGCTGTGACGGACATGTCAGCTGCAAAGGGGCTGGGGGAAGCCCACAGGTAAGTATATCACGGGGAAGCACGATTTGATTGTTGCTTCCTTTAACTTCTTGCCGACTGCTCCACGCCGATTGGCGTGAACAGCTGCCAATGGACTTTCTAGGAAAGTGTGTGCACTGATCTACGCGCATCTCCGCTTAGCAGGTGGAGCTACACTCCGCCTTCAGTCTGCCAGCGGTGATCGCAGCTCGGAGGCTGTTAAACTGTGAAACCGCTGTCTATTTAGTTAGTACAGCGCTGCGCTCTAAGGCAGTGCTATTCTAGGGACAGCCGTGTGACACGGCTGCCCCCTTGGGGGACACAGGAGCGATCGGCTGTGATAGGCTGCCGCTGGGAGGGAGGGTGGTTAAAATATTTAAAAAAAAAAAAAATTAATAAAAAATAAAATAAATATTTATTAAAAATAAATAAACAATCCTGGCGGCGATCTGACCCCACTAACAGAAAGCTCTGTTGGTGGGGAGAAAAGGGAGGAGGGATCACTTGTGCGCCGAGTTGTGCGGCCCTGCAGTGAGCCCTTAAAGCTGCAGTGGCCCAATTTGTCAAAAAAGGCCTGGTCACTAGGGGGGTTTAACACCGCGGTCCTCAAGTGGTTAAAGAGGAACTGTAACCCAGGATTGAACTTCCCACAAGAAATCTTTCGCTACATCAGTCTGTATGGCTAATATTGTGGTGAAACCCCTCCCACAATGTGATGTCATGACCATGGTCCTGACAGTAGGGATGGTCAAATTCGGATTCGGAAGATACCCGGATAGTTGCAATCCGGATATCTCACAGTAATGCTGTGCGGGCTGGACAGGGGGGGGGGTCAAGCTTACCTCTCTGACGTCTTCTTCGCTTGTCCCTCAGCGCCTCCCATGATGCGGTCCATGCGCATCACGTGACTACAAACGCTTCCTCCTTCAACCCGGAAGGAGGAAGAGTTTGTAGTCACGTGACCGCCGCTTGGACCGCATCGTGGGAGGCACCGAGGGACGAGCGAAGAAGACGTCAGAGAGGTAAGCTTGACCCCCCCGCCCAGCCCGCACAGCATTACTGGGAGATATCCGGATTGCAACTATCCGGGTATCTCCCGAATCCGAATTTGAGCATCCCTGCCTGACAGTTTCCTGTCTGTGTACATTGTTGCATTGTGGGGAATAACAGCTGTTTCCAACTGCCAAGCAACCAGTATCTCCCTCTGTGCATATGTATATATATTAAAAAAACAACCTTTTAGCCTATCACAGTGTTAGGGGGCGTGATTACAGGTAATGGCAGTGGGTGCTGTCTAGTTGTTGTTTTTTTTTCCTTGTCTGCCAGCAGTAAAGATGATAACCTGCAGGCTGATTGGGGATTAAACAACATGAACAAATGACATGTCAAACATCAATCATTTATTGATCTCTCTTCGCACACAAAGATGGAAGGCAGGATGTCACACAGGTGGCCGCAACTCGATACGGATCCACATCTACAAGATAACCCTCTCTTCTTTCTACTTATTTTTGGCATAATGTTTTGTGCTGTTTAAAGTGAACTAGTTCAGACTCGTATCTTTTTTGACGCATGCTGTATGAAAGCAAATTTGAGTTAACCACTTGAGGACCGCAGTGTTAAACCCCCGTAAAGACCAGGCCGTTTTTGGTAATTAGGCCACTGCAGCTTTAAGGGCCCTTTTCCACCTGCAGTCGCTAGCGTTCACGCTGAACGCTAGCGATTGCTGAATCGCAAAACCGGCGATTCCCCGACGTTTTGCGGCCGCGATTTTGCTATGCTATGCACTGCATAGCAAAATCGCGGCAAATATCGCTCCGCCGCGCGTTCGCGTAAAAAACGAATCGCGGTAGTGTAAATGACCTACCGCGATTCCTATGTTAAAAAGCAAACCGTAGCGATTGTAAAATCGCTAGCGGTTTGCGACTTTGCGATTCAGCCAGCACAAACGCGCTGGTGGAAAAGGGCCCTAAGGGCTCGCTGCAGGGCCGCACAACTCAGCCCACAAGTGATTCCCTCTCCCTCCTTTTCTGCCCACCAACAGAGCTCTCTGTTGGTGGGCTGTGATGGCTCCCAGGAGTGTTTGTTTATTTTTTATAAATATTTATTTTATTATTTTTGTAATAAATATACTGTTTTTTTTTATTGTTTTTATAATTCCCTCTCCCTCCCTCCCCTAGCCAGCCTATGACAGCGATCGGCTGTCACAGGCTTCAGCCAATGAGAGCGGATTGCTCTCCTGTGCCCCAGGGGGACAGCCGTGTCACATGGCTGTCCCCAGATCGCAGTGCTGTACATTGTAAATAGACGGCAGCTTTGCCATCTAACAGTCTCCCAGCGGCAATCGCTGCTGGGAGACTGAAGGCGGAGCGGAGCACCGTCATCAGAGTGGAGATGCTCGCATCGGCACATGCAATCTCCTGCAAGGACCTTACGCCGATCGACATTAGGCAGTCCTGGGGCTGCCGCCGTGTCCACACTAATTGGGTGGAGCGGTTTTTAAGTGCTTAAGCGGAAGTGAACCGAGCGCCATTTTTAGCACCCAGGGCATCTCAATAGCATATGAAAAATGCATGCCAACAATATGTCTCACTATTAAAATAAACTTCCATTTCCATTTTACCTTTTATTTTACATTCAGAGTTTAGCAATTAAGTTGTATTAGCCTACTTCAGCAGGCCTGCCTGTCTGTTCCCGGCCACAGAGATTTCAGGAAGCTAATTGTTTTATTGTAGTCATTACAATACCAGAGTCTATCAAGATAGCATCTCAGACTTCTGTAAATAAGGACTGTGAGAAGGGGAGGAGGGACATGGCAGCTTCTATGCCAGGAGAAATTCCAGTGAAAGAAAGGGTGCTTAGTTCCCTTTAAAGGGGAACATCAGCCTAAACAAACATACTGTCATTAAGTTACATTAGTTATGTTAAATTAATCTCTTACTTACCCTGTTTTAAAAGAACAGCAAATGTTTGTGATTTCATGGGGGCAGCCATCTTTTTCATGAGGGCAGCCATCTTTTCGGGTTGAAAGGAGGTGACAGGGAGCACGAGACACAGTTCCAACTATCCTGTGTCTTGATCACCCCTCCCAGCTGCACACACTAGGCTTCAAATTTCAAATTCAAAGTTTAAAAAAACAAATTTGCGCCAAAACAGCAGAAGGAGAACAACAACATCAGAAATCCCATCATGCTTTGCACAGCATCAGGGGAAAAATGCCCGGGCAGTTTTCTTCTGTGCAGCTAAAAATGAGGCTTGGGTAAGAAAAACAAAGTTATGATGCTGTGAAACTGTTAAAGAAACACCAAGCCTTTTCAGTGCTGCTGAGTACATTTTTAGTCTGGAGGTTCACTTTAAAGTAGACCCGAGGTGAAATTGATATGGAGGCTGCCATATTTATTTCCTTTTAAACAATACTAGTTGCCTGGCAGCCCTGCTGATCTATTTGGCTGCAGTAATGAATTGAATAACACCAGAAACAAGCATGCAGCTAATCTTGTCAGATCTGACAATAATGTCAGAAACCCCTGACCTGCTGCATGCTTGTTCAGGGGCTATGGCTAAAAGTATTAGAGGCCGAGGATCAGCAGGACAGCCAGGCAAATGGTATTGCTTGAAAGGAAATAAATATGGCAGCCTCCATATTATTCTCACCTCGGGTTCCCTTTAACTGAACTCAGAACTTGTATGGGGGTATCGGCTCCTGTTGAATCCTGGGTTAAAGTTCCTCTTTAAGTTAATCAACCCTGATGGTGATACTTATTGAGTTCTTTATAAGGAGTGACACAAGGTAGACATTACTGTAAGATGCTTGCCTATCACTCTTACTTCCAGCGAAGCATTGCGGTGTCTAACTAGTCATCAGGGTGTAGTAATCCCGGATAACTAATGGCTCAGCTAATGAGAAACTGATCCAGGAGAGAACAAAGAGGCCATTAGCGCTGACAGTATAATACGATGATCCCCATCCAGGCATCCGTCACCGGCGCTCCACTTATAATGGACACCGCGGGCGATGAGACGTGTCCGCCGCAGGAAGTTATCCCCGCAACACAATCTCACTCACCGCTATTTGTGAAATACACACGTCTCCTAGAACACGCAGGTCACAGTTATTTCCTGAATTTAAAGAGGAACTTTAAAGGGGCACTACAACGAAAAACTGTAATATTTAAAATGTGTGCAAACATATACAAATAAAAAGTATGTTTCTTCCAGCGTAAAATGAGCCATAAATTACTTTTCTCCTGTGTTGCTGTCACTTACAGTAGGCAGTAGAAATCTGACAGAAGTGACAGGTTTTGAACTAGTCCATCTCTTCATAGGAGATTCTCAGCAAGGCTTTTATGCTTTATATAGATATTCCCCTAAAGGATTTAAACAATGATGCTGGCCAGCTTCCCTGCTCGCTACACAGTTTTTTGGCAGTTGGACAGAGCAACTGCCATTCACTAAGTGCTTTTGAAAATAAATATATCCCTAAGAATCCCCTATAAAGAGATGGACTAGTCCAAAACCTGTCACTTCTTTCAGATTTCTACTACCTACTGTAAGTGACAGCAACATAGGAGAAAAGTAATGTATGGCTCATTTTACTCTGGAAAAAATGTACTTCTTATTTGTGTATGTTTGCACATATTTTAAATTTTACAGTTTTTCGCTGTAGTGCCCCTTTAACTGAGGATTGAACGTCATCCCAATTAGTAGCTGATGCCCCCTTTCCTATGAGAAATCTTTACCTTCTCTTGAATAGATCATCAGGGGGTTCTGCATGGCTGATATTGTGGTGAAACCCCTCCCACAGTGTGATGTCATGACCATGGTCCTGACAGTTTGCAGTCTGTGAACCTCATTGCATTGTGGGAAGTGATGGCTTTTTCCAGCTGCCAAGCAACCAGTATCTCCCTCTGCGCATAGAACTCTCAGTAACGAACATTCCGTACAGATCACCTGATCAACTGAATATTTCACCACCAGCGATACATTTCCAAATGTAAATCAGGTAGAGGAGAGATTGTACAATGGCCAAACACCGACTAAATTATCTATAAATGAATATTGTAAATAATAAGCGATTTTATTCATTATGCTATTTCTGCCACAGTTCCTCTTTGAAGGATCACGACCGCAAAAAAAGTAGGCAGTTAAAATCTGGCAGCACCGACAGGTTTTGGGCCAGTCCATCTCTTCATGGGGGGTTCTTTGGGTTTTGTTTGTTTTCAACAGCATTTCCTGAGCAGCAATTGCAAAGTCTAACTGCCAGAATAGTGTGCAAGCGAGTAGGGAGGCTGGCTGGTATCTTACTATTTTGGCAGTTAAACCGCTGTTCAGGAAATGCTGCTGAAAACAAAGAGAGCCCTGAGAATCCCCCATGAGGAGATGAACTGGCCCAAAACCTGTCGGTTCTGTTAGATTTTAACTGCCTACTTTTTTTGTGATAGCGGTCCTTTAAAGAGAACCTGAACTGAAAATAAAAAGTCAAAATAACCATACACAGGTCATACTTACCTCCTGCATAGTCCACTCAACAATCTCTTTCTCCTCTCCTGCGTCCTGTTTGTCCTCTGTGATCAATGGAATTCTCCATCCTCCATTTTAAAAATGGCCATTACCCCATAACAGCTTCCTGGTCGGCACACTGTTAAACTGTAACATCGCCCACTTGAGCCATAGGGAAGCATGGACATTACCTTGCACATTAAGTTGTAACTGACAGCAGCTGATATATAACTGACAGCAACTGGCATATTTCAGTTCTGACAAAATATTGTCAAAACTGGAAGGGATCACTGTAAGAAGAAAATGTTGAGCTTTTGAGAGGAACTGAGGGTGAGATTAGTATGTAATATTCATTTGCAGCTACATCATGTGTTTATTTTAAATAATTTTACTCACTTCAGGTTCCCTTTAAAGGACAACTCCAGGGTTTTCCTGAACAGCAGTTGCTAAGCCTTAGCCCTGTTTACACTTAATCAGTTGCTCTCAGTTATAACTGAAAGAACAACTGATCTTCAAAGTAATGCCCATGTTTTCCTTTGGCACCTTTCACACTTAACGCGTTTTAACTGAAATCTTTTTCACAATGCATTGCTATGGAGAAGAAAAAAAAACGCGTACCAACTGAATAAGTGTAAATGGGGCCTAACAGACAAAATAGTGTGCAGGTGAGTGAGGAGGCTGGCTGGTATTTTACTATTATGGCAGTTAAAAACCCATTCACGAAATACTTTGAAAAACAAAGAAAACCCTGAAAATCCCCCATGATGAGATGGACAAGTCCAAAACTTGTCGGTTCTGGCAGATTTTAACTGCTTACTTCTTTTTTCGCGGAAGTGGTCCTTTCCTTCTGAAGATATATATATATACTAGCTGGTTGCCCGGTTATGTAAATGGCTAGTGTTAGCTCTGTCCACTTTTTCTAATCCTAACACACAATTACTCAAGGATGACTTAGTTTGTGAGCTTTGCGGTCTTTGGCATCAATAATTGGCATTGAAATGAAATAAATCTAATTGGCTGTGGCTCCACTCCTTTGAAAATCAATAGGTGAATTTAGATTAGCTTTTGTAGGCTCCACCCACTTTTCTGAATATTAATCCCAGTCACCCAGTGACCAACTGTGCAAAGTTTAAGAACCCTGCCATTGACAGACAGTGTAAGAATGGCTGCAGTTTACATTCTGGCAGTGAAATTTGTATTTTTCTCCACCCACTGATGACCAAATGTTTCCCGGGTATGTATTTGGCTGCTGTTGGCTGTGGCCACTTTTTCTAACCCAAACACACAATTGTCAATAGTCAATGACCAAGTTTGTAAGATTTGTGGTCTTTGGCATGAATAATTTTCATTGAAATGAAACACATCTGATTCGCTGTTTGTGGCCCCACCCCTTTTCTAAATATTTAACCCCAGTCACCCAATGATCAACTGTACCAGGTTTGAGGCTTGTGCTATTAACAGTGCAAAAATGGCAGCAATTAAATATTTGCCTTGAAAATCAATAGGTGAATTGTGATTGGTTTTTGTAGGCTCCACCCACTTTTCTGAATATTAATCCCAGTCACCCAGTGACCAACTGTGCAAAGTTTTAGAACCCTACAATTAATAGTGTAAGAATGGCTGCAGTTTACATATTCCCAGTGAAATTTGTGTTTGTCTCCGCCCACTGAAGACTCGGCATTGCCCAGGTATGTATTTGGCTGGTGCTGGCTCCGCCTACTTTTTCTAACCCAAACACAAAATTACTTAATGACCAAGTTTGTGAGCTTTGCGGTCTTTGGCATCAATAATTTGCATTGAAATAAAATAAATCTGATTGGCTGTGGCTCCACCCCTTTTCTGAATTTGAACCCCAATCACCCAATGGCCAACTGTACCAGGTACAGGTGATAACCAGTGCAAGAATGGCATCAATTAAATATTCCCCTTAAAGATTAATAGGTGGATTTTGATTGGCTTTTGTAGGCTACACCCACTTTTCTGAATATTAATCTCAGTCACCCAGTGACCAACTGTGCAAAGTTTGAGAACCCTACCTTTAATAGTGTAAGAATTGCTGCAGTTTACATTTTCTCAGTGAAATTTGTATTTGTCTCCGCCTACTGATGACCCAGCATTGCCCGATTATGTATTTGGCTGGTGTTGGCTGCGCCCACTTTTCCTAACCCTAACACACAATTACTCAATTACTCAATGACCAAGTTTGTGAGCTTTGCAGTCTTTGGCATCAATAACCTGCATTAAAATGAAACAAATCAGATTGGCTGTTTGGGGCTCCACCCCCTTATATAAATTTAAACCCCAGTCACGCAATGATCAACTGTACCAGGTTTGAGGCTTGTGCCATTAACAGTGCAAGAATGGCAGCAATGAAATATTCCCCTGAAAAATCAATAGGTAATTTTTGATTGTTTTCTGTAGGCTCCACCCACTTTTCTGAATATTAATCCCAGTCACCTAGTAACTAACTGTGCAAAGTTTGAGAACCCTACCATTAACAGTGTAAGAATGGCTGCTGTTTACATTTTCCCAGTAAAATTTGTATTTGTCTCCGCCCTCTTATGACCCTGCGTTGCCCGCTTATGTATTTGGCTGGTGTTGGCTGTGCCCACTTTCCTAACCCTAACACACAATTAATCAATTACTCAATTACCAAGTTTGTGAGCTTTGCGGTGTTTGGCAACAACAATTTGCATTGGAATGAAACAAATTTGATTTGTGCTATTTGTGGCTCCACCCCCTTTCTGAAATTGAACCTCAGTCACCCAATGATCAACTATACCAGGTTTGAGGCTTGTGCCATTAACAGTGCAAGAATGGCAGAAATGTAAATATTCCCCTTGAAAATCAATAGGTGAATTTTGATTGGCTTTTATAGGCTCCAACCACTTTTCTGAATAATAATTCTAGTCACCCAACGACCAACTGTGCAAAGTTTGAGAACCCTGCCATTAACAGTGTAAGAAAAACAAAAGTTTGCTTTCTTAAAACAGAAAGAATTTGCGATAATTCAGGTTGGAGTGAGCTTGAGATGTCTCCCAGGCACCACTGCTGAATATATGCAAATTAACCATTCTACCCTTAGAAGCTAAACACACCTCCAGTGTAACAGTGTAAGAATGGCTGCAGTTTACATTTTCCAGTGAAATTTGTATTTGTCTCCGCCCCCTTTTTGGTTATGGGAATAAAAAGTATCCTATACTTTATTCCAGGTAATGTACTATGTGTGTGCCAAATTTCATTCAAATCCGTTCAGCCGTTTTTGCGTGATCGAGTAACAAACATGCAAACATCCGAACTTTCCCATTTATTATATTTTAGTAGGATATATATATATATATAACAAAACCCCTGCCCCGGGCTTTAAACCACTCAGCTGCCTGAGATTAGGAGCCTGTTTAGTTGAGGACGTCTCTTTTCCCCTCCCACTGCTAACAAGTCACCTGGCAAGGCGTCGGGGTGGGGGGCTGGCAAGGCGTCGGGGTGGGGGCTGGCAAGGCGTCGGGGTGGGGGGTCGGGGGGGAGGCTGGCAAGGCATCGGGGTGGGGGACTGGCAAGGCGCCGGGGTGGGGGGTTGAGGGGGCAATCTGCCTTCCCATAGGACGAGCATTCCTGCGCCTGATTTTACAGCCTAGACGACTTCCCATCTTTAATTCAAAGCGACTCTTCCCTGCAATTAACAGCTAATTAGGGGCTGCTAATTAGTAACTGTACAGGGTGGTGAGACTGAATGATAACATCTGCGGAGACTGCCGGGGCCCTGAGCTGATCTATAAAGTCAACATAAAGAGATCTGCAGATGCTGAATAAATTTATTCATAATGGCAATACACTCACAACTATGCCCTGTGCTTATTTTAAGAAGAAGCGATGCCGACTACGTCTAATGTCATGGGAGATGAAGACACGGTAAAAATAAAACTAAAAAGTGGGAAAAACAGAAAGTGCAAATCCATGCATAACTTTTTGCTTTGGCTCTGCATGTTGTGGGAAGCCTCAGAGCCTCCGTGGGCTTTTATTTGCTGTTTTTGTCACTGGCTAGCTAACCAATTGTAGAAAACCGTTATGGCGGAAGAGAAAAAAGTGAATCTCTTTGTGTGCAGAGTCCAGAGTTAAACCCTACAGAAAATCTGTAGCATGACATTCAGCCTACAGCCCACAAAAGGAGAAAAATGTCAATCGCTGTGTGCAGAGCCCAGAATTAAGACAAAGACAAGACAAATAACATTTATATCGTGCTTTTCTCCTGGCAGACTCAAAGCGCCAGAGCTGCAGCCACTAGGACGCGCTCTATAGGCAATAGCAGTGTTAGGGAAACTTGCCTAAGGTCTCCTACTGAATAGGTGCTGGTTTACTGAACAGGCAGAGCCGATATTCGAACCCTGGTCTCCTGTGTCAGAGGCAGAGCCCTTAACCATTACACCATCCAGCCACTACAGAAAATCTGTAGCATGATATTCAGACTACAGCCCACCAAAGGAGGAAACTGTTCATTTCTTTATGTGTAGAGCCCAGAATTAAACCGTATAGAAAATCTGTAGCATGACATTCAAACTACAACCCACCAAATGAGAAAAAGGTTACTCTATGTGCAGAGGCCCAGAATTAAACACAAAGAGAAAGTATGTAGAGTGATATTCAGAATACAGTCCACCAAATGAGTAAAAGGTGAATCTCTGTGTGCAGAGCCCAGAATTAAACCCTACAGAAAATCTGAAGCATGACATTCAGACTACAACCCACCAAAGCAGGAAAATGTGAATCTCTTCGTGTGCAGAGCCCAGAATTAAATTTAACAGAAAATCTGTAGCATGACATTCAGCCTACAGCCCACCAAAGGAGAAAAAAATGTTAATCTCTTTGTGTGCAGAGCCCAGAATTAAACCCTACAGAGAATCCGTAGCATGGAGTTGATGCAGTTCAAATAGAGCCTCAGTTCATATGGGAATACTGAAGACCAAGCACTAAATGTATGTATGTGTTACAAAGTTATGATACTGGTAGTAGTCTTGTGTGTTACATATGCTGGGAAACTACTCACCTTCTAGAAGAATGTTTTCTCCCACAGAGAGTTTTTCTCCCACTAAAATCTCCCTTTAGATTTCTATTTCCGCAGAATTGCACCGAAGACTTTGATGTGCCGCGGCTACAATGCCATTTTTCTGAAGCTCCATCAAACAACGCACTGATGAAATTTTGTCTTGTCTCGTTGCCGTGTTACAAAGCGCCGGGTCTCGGAAATATTCGCATTAACCCGCTGACACGCCAGCTCGGGCACATTAGAAGGGATCGTTACCGGGTGCCCCGACCGTGCCTAGCAGCGCTCACGGGAGACGGAACAATGTGAGGAGGGCGGCAATCGCTTCTCTCTGCCATTTTTACAACAGTTTCATTACTGGGAACGTGTTTTACAGCTCTGATTTCAAACCCCGAGGACAAAACTCACAAAAGACATGACAGGACCCGTCGGCCATTCACAGGCTGCAGCTTAATAAAGTTTTTGTCAGCCAGGAGAGTTTACAGAGAAAAATATACCGCGGGGCTCCGTAACGTGGGAACAGTGGCTGAAAGCAAACCTGTGTCACAAGGTAACCTTAAGCAAATAAAAGTTTAACTTACCTGGAGCTTCTACCAGCCCCCTGCAGCCGCACTGTGCCCACACCGTCATATCAGCTTATTTTGTGAGTTATGTGCCCTTAACCACTTCAGCCTTCAGTCGTTTTTCACCTTATGCATCTGAGCAACTTTCACCTCCCATTAATTCGCCAATAACTTTATCACTACTTATAACAATGAAAAAACAAGAGTGAAAAAAAACGAGAGCTCGATCCAGTGTAATAGGTTTTTTCAAAAGTGGAATTATGATGAAATAAAAGTTATACTCACAAGTCAGGGTTACCACAAAGGCAACCACTGAAACAGCAGGTGGGGAGAATTGTTACCTGACCCCACTCAGGTTTAAAAAGTCGCTCTCTACAGATAGGAAAAAGTTGTGGATACACCCCTCCACCAAGGGTGGACTCAGATATTGAAATAAGAGGGATAATAGAGGCGCCAAATAAGTATAAAATTGGTTAAAAGACGTCTAAAAGGAGGGAAATTGGTGGATTCACCTCCCCCAGATACACAAATGACCAAGATGACTAAGATAGAGGCGCCTTGGCTACATACTGACCTGGATGTGTGTTCTCCTTGTTATATTGCCTGATGAAGCAGGATGTTGGCCCGTGAAACGCGTTGCATCACTATTAAAGAATTGTTTTAAATAAATATATTTATAGATCTTACGGCTGAACTAGCCTGGTCATTTGTGTATCTGGGGGAGGTGAATCCACCCATTTCCCTCCTTTTAGACGGCTTTTAACCAATTTTATACTTATTTGACGCCTCTATTATCCCTGTTATTTCAACTTATAACAATGAATTCATCTATATCTTGTTTTGTTCCGCCACCAATTAGGCTTTCTTTGGGTGGTATATTTTGCTAAGAACTATTTTTCTCTAAATGCATTTTAACAGTAATATTAAGAAAAAAAAATGGAAAACATTCATTGTTTCTCAGGTTTCGGCCATTATAGCTTTAAAATAATACATGATACCATAATTAAAACCTATGTATTGTATTTGCCCATTTGTCCCAGTTATTACACCATTTAAAATATGTCCCAATCACAATGTATGGAGCCATTATTTTATTTGGAAAAAAAGGTGAATTTTTTTCAGTTTTGCATCCATCACAAGTTTATAATTTGAAAAATATTAGTAATGTATCACTGATTTTTTTAGTTTTTTATCCTGTGAGCAAGCACGCTCGCTTACAGGAAGCACAAGGAGGACGTGATTTTTTTTTGGGGGGGGGGGGGTCAGAAAGACCGCGGCCTCTGGAAAGAAGCTGTCGTTTTTTGTACTGGGGACTTAGATCAATGAATGGGAACAACATTGTTATTCATTGATCTCCGGGCTACCAGGGGAGAGGGGCACGGGAGCGCGCAGCAGTCTTTTGGACGTGAAAGTCACGTCCAAAAGGCGAAAATGGTCAAAGTGTCCCAGAGATGAAAAATAAACAAAAATTCATCCATACCTGCCTGCGGCCTCCTCCAGCCACCTCCGGCCTGATCGCTCCCTCAGTGCCGTCCTTCGCCATCTGTATTCTCCGTTAGGGCTCCCGGTATCTTGGCCAGTGAGGGCGTACTGCGCATGCCCCCCCCCCCCCCCCCGCGTCGCCGGGTGCTTTCTGCACCTGCGCAGTGGTACCGCTCAGGCCTCTCCTGGCCACGGTAGCGAGATGGGGGAGCGCGTGCAGCCTCACTGCGTATGCGCCGCCTGGCCGAGATCCCGGGAGCCCTTACGGAAAGTACAGAAGGTGGAGGACAGCACTGAGGAAGCGATTAGGCCAGAGGGGGCCGGACGAAGCCCCAGGCAGGTATGTATGATTTTCTTTTTTATTATTTTCATCTCTGGTACACTTTCAAATTCAGTTAAAAAGTACGAACGGAGAGATAATTCATGGGATACATTTTGTGAATGAGCCCCTAAAGCCTTATACACACGCCCGGAGAATGTCGCCGGGAGGGATCGGAATTGGATCTCCAGATGGCAGTTTGAGGTCGAGTCTGCATAGACACATCCATCACTGGGGGCTCCTGTACACATGCTAGACCAGGCATGGGCAAACTTGGCCCTCCAGCTGTTAAGGTACTAGAAGTCCCACAATGCATTGCAGGAGTCTGACAGCCACAGTCATGACTCATAAAGGCAAATGCATTGTGGGACTTGTAGTTCCGTAACAGCTGGAGGGCCGAGTTTGCCCATGCCTGGTCTAGACTGAGGCAGTGTTTATTGGCCAAACCTTATCTAACATGTGTACGCAGTTTTATGCTGGGTACACACGTTACGATTTTCCGTAAGATAGATGCATCCGATTGATAAAATCCCTCATGTCCGATATTACTCCCAATCGATTCTGTGCTCGATTTCTCATAGAAGTGAATGGAAAAAGATAAGAAAAACAAGCGAAGATAAGACAATTGAGTGCAGAATCGAGCAGAAAAACAATCGGATGGGGAAATCGAGCGGAAAATCATAACGTGTGTATCCAGCATAAGCAAGGTACACACCATGAGATTTTCTGTCAGATTTAATGTCAGATCGATTATTTCTGACTGGTCCAATTTGATTTAAGATTGATTTTCCGTTCACTTCTATAGAAAATCGATCAGAAATCAGATCATACCTGTCGAAAATAATCGATTTGACAGTAAATCTGACAGAAAATCTCATTATGTGTACCTAGCATTAGAGAGGAACTGTAACCCAGAATAGAACCTTATCCTAATCAGCAGCTGATACCCCCTTTCCCTTGAGAAATCTTTACCTTTTCTGAAATAGATCATCAGGGGGGTCTGTGTGGCTGATAGTGTGGTGAAACCCCTCCCACAGTGTGATGTCAGGACCATGGTCCTGACAGTTTCCTGTCTGTGAACCTCGTTGTATTGTGGGAAATAACGGCTGTTGCCAACCGCCAAGCAAGCAGTGCGCGTGTGTGTTTATAGATAAGGGCAGTTTGTGGTGTTGGTTTTTTCTTGTAAAGATGCTGACCAACAGGCTCACGGTGGATCAAACAACATGAACAAATTGCACTACGAGTGTCAATCATTCTTTGCTCTATCTTCTATGTTTTCAACTTTACTTTGCAACATCTTGTTTTTTTCCCCTTACAACTGTATTTCGGTGAAGTTCCTCTACAAGGGCTCTTTCACAAGTTTCGACGGAATACACCTAGGATGCAGTAAGAAAGGTCACATGAAAGTCTATTTGACGTTCATGTTAACATTCACATAAAAGCGGATCCGAGATGAAAAACTAACTATAACAAGTAACTTGCCTATATATCTTATCTAAAGTTTATCAAATCTAGCTGCAAACAGCTTCAACAGTTTATGATTATGTATTCCTGTGATACAATGAGAGCAGCCATGTTCTGTTTGTCACATTACACACAGGCAAGCTGATAGCATCTCCAGCCCTCAGCCTGTGACAAATTCAGTCCCCTCTCCTCCACAACCCTCTGACTCTGAAATCTCTGGCTAGTAACCTCCTCCTCCTCCTGACTGAGCTCCCATAAGCCCTTGCTACAGTGCCAAGGCACTCTGAAAAAGCTGTGGGCGAGGTTTGTTTCGTTTATAGGGAATTAAAGCATTAAAACAAAACAAAAAAGTATTTGGCTTGAGGAATGCCCTATAAACTATATGAAAGGAACACAATTATGCAATGAGTAAAAGTTTATCTCGGATCCACTTTAAGACGAAGCGTTTCAAAACGTTACATTGTAACGCATCTGGGAGCTTTTAATTGTCTGACGCAAGCGTTTTCCCGTCCGGTGAATTAGAACTAGCATCACTTATATGCATCGAATTGCAACTTTCCGACGTCATGCCGTAATTCATAATGCTTGTATAAAATCGGGTTCGTGCACGTGTTAGCTAATTTGAAAGAGCCCTAAGTTATTCCCTCTAGATCAGAGGTGCCCACACTTTTTCGGCTTGTGAGCTACTTTAAAAAAATAGCAAGTCAAAATGATCTCCCTATGTACAATTTTAGTAGCATGCTTGTATATGCTGAATGGAAAATGTAGTGGAGTCGGGATCTACCATAAGTCCTTTGCGATCTACCGGTAGATCGAGATCTACCTAATGGGCACCCCTGCTCTAGATGGCATCACTGGAATTACTAGACACTAGACCTATGATGATCTTGTAACCATATTGATGATCAGTGAGAAGGTGACACTGGGGCTAAAAGGTGAAATTAGGGGGTGTCCATTTCCACTAAAAACCAAAAGCTGCCCCCACGGTACATGCCCAGTACTACGTGGTACACCCCCCCCCCCCCCCTCCCCGTGGTACACGCCCAGCGCTCAGACAGATCTTATGCGCCGCTTACAAGGAATAAAATAGTTTATTGACCAAAGAGATAAAAACTTCCCAGAGGACCCCGGTATATAGATGTGCACCTGTCTATCTTTCTGGTGTAAAGAACAGAAAAGTCCACATTCCTAGCCTGAGTAAACTGTGATAAAGTATAGATTATGTTGCATGAGGTCAGGACTTTGGACGGGGAACTTGGAAGATACGCAGGTACATATTTATCTATCTGTTCCTAGGATGAATTTTTCTCTAGTTGGAATGCAGCTGTACTATTTTGTTATAATAATAGAAAGAGTTTCAATCATTGACGGCTAGTTGTAACCCCTAAGTATCTGGGGAATGAAACACCAGGAGTCCAATGGTGCAGTATCTTTGGACAACGAGGTAGACAATTTTTTTATCTCATCAGTTTATTTTTTATCTCTGGTTCACTTTAAGACTGATGTTAGACAAGCTTTCTACTCAAATCGCATCTAATATCTACTAGTGAAAGATGGTAGACCAGGTAAATGATAAATACCTAGCAGACACTCGGGGGGCATGAGTGCAAATCATGCCCCCCCAGCAAAACTTTAATGGGGGCTCCCCAATGTTTACACCCTTTCCCTTGCCTACCCCTGGAGGCCCTTAAAGTGATGTTAGCAGCTCCTGGCATCAAATAGCTGAAAGGGCTGCCATGTTTGAGAAGTTCAACCCCCTGCTACTTTTCCACTGCCATTATCCAGGCTAGGTGTGAAATTCTTCAAGTGTGACTAATGTTTTCTGTTCGAAGTATGGTGGGGAAGACTCAGGGTTTGTTTGTGGTCAACTAAAGTCTAATGGGGGGATTTCTTATCTGCTTTCCATCATCTGTTGCCCCTGCGTCCGCAGGTCCTTTCACTGATGGAAAAGGTGCCTATTTTAACCCTTAAATGTAAAAAATGTAAAATGAGGTCAAATGAAACGACGCTGAGTGGCCGCCCCGGCCCAAAGGATACAAAGCGTTCCTAAGGTTTCAAGACTAGGATGTGTCGGCCTGACACCCGGCCCGGGTGTCGCCGGCAACTGAGCCGCCAGCGTGACCCGCAGAAGAGTCAGGAGGGCGGCGGGGGACCTCGCAGCCTACGGTGGGCTGGAGGAAGCCCCAGGTAAGTGAAAGTTTTGATTTTAGTTACTGCTCGGGGTCCCTTTAAAAATGATGCTTGGGGGGGGGTCATCTTGCGAGGGTCATAAAGCGTGGGGACATCATAATTGCCACGCCCATAACAAGTGTAGCCATAAACCCTATCTGAAGGTTGGACCCCTTTATCGGAGGGTGTGAAGTAGAAAATGGGGCCCCCTCATAGCTCTGGGCTCCCTGCAGTTGCGCCCCTACAGACATCGATTTTTTCCCTAATCTACCACAAATTGTATGGTGTATGCTTGGCATTAGAAACAGCTGATTAGCAGTTTGGTGGAGGCATACAATTGATCACACAAAATAAATGGAAGAATGCAGCTTCTTACTCTCCCCACTGTGCGTTCTACTGAACCCAGCCACATGTAAGCTATGCAATGGAAATAATAATCTCATCCACTATTTAGCCCCTCGGCTGCCAAAAACATGACCTCAGCTCACAAGAAACGGCTCATGGATGGGAAAAATCACTATACAGGATGGGGAATTGGGGGTTTCACGTGTTCTGGGCCAGAGAATGCAGGAAATCCTTTCAATAACCCGAGATTGGACAATTAGGTTGAGTTGCTCATTGGTAATCAACAGATGAGTCATTAGTTCACCTCGATATCTACAACCATCTGTTGTAGAAAGGGGGGGGGGGGAAATCAGCACTTTAGAAACAAGAGAAATCAGTTCCCTTTTCAAGTACAATGTACCCAGACCTTACTGCAACCATATACAAGCAGGGCTGGCTCTGCCATAGGGGCAACCTAGGCAATTGTCCCAGCCTCCAAACTGGCTACTGCTCCTAAGAGCCGGTGTTGTGCTTGATTACACTGCCTGCTGATTTGCGCTGCCCCGCATGCGCAGTAGGAGACTGTGCAGCCACATTTGCTATTTAATTATGCTGCTGGTGGTAAAATAGTAAATATCTCTGCTTACACACATCCTACACTCCTCAAATTGTCAGGGTAGGGAGGGAACCCCCCGAACTACCTCTATGCCAAATTGCAGCCCCTGAGCCCCACTGGTTCCCGAGATAGGTTTCTCTAATCTATCTCCTGAATCAGCGGGGCTCGGGGGCTGCAATTTGGTATAGAGGTAGTTCTGGGGGTCCCCTCCCTACCCTGACAATTTGGGGAGTGTAAGAGATGTGCAAGTGAAGATATTTAGTATTTTACCTCCGGCACCATCATTAACTTCACACTGAGCATGCGTGCTACTCAGTGTGGAAGGAAGCTTCCGGGCAGCGCAATCAGACATTACACCGGATTAAAGGGCAACTGAAGTGAGAGGGATATGGAGGCTGCCATATTTATTTCCTTTTAAACAATGCCAATTTCCTGGCAGCCCTGCTGGTCTGCAGTAGTGTAGTAGCACCTGATCTGCTGCATGCTTGTTCAGGGTCTATGGCTGAAAGTATTAGAGGCAGAGGATCAGCAGAACAGCCAGGCAACTGGTATTGCTTAAAAGGAAATAAACATGGCAATATCACACAGAAGTGAGTGCACTTCTAACAATACATACAGGGTGCATTTCTCTATGTATTCCTTCTGTCCCGTGCAAGAGATCAGGTCCACTTTAAATCAAAACACACTGTGCCAAAGGCAGTTATAGCGCTGCATAGATCTGGCGGTATGGGATCCGCTGCAGGTTTCCAAAGCTTGTCTCATATTAAATTTACTGCTTTGTTCTCCAACCTGAACTCTGCAATGCAAGATAACTGGTTGCTTAAGCTCTGTCCTACACGTTTCGTCCTCCCACTGTACTCATCAGGGGCCACTGATATAGCACTATAGGTGGCTTCTATCTGGTAAACAATCACAGTGTGGGGATCGGTGCGTGGATTCAGCTTATGTATGAGAACCCACACCTATCTCACAGGGACATTGAGGTTTATGTAGGAGATTGATCTAAACAATAATAGTCTGGTCCATATGCAATTAAATTTTTCTCCAACTTTTTCTCTTAGGAAATATTTTTTTATCTTGTACAACTGTAGCAAGAGGTATATGGAGGCTGCTATATTTATTTCCTGTTAAGCAATACCAGTTGCCTGGCTATCCTGCTGGTCCTCTGCCTCTAATACTTTTAGCCATAGCCCCTGAACAAGCATGCAGCAGATCAGGGGCTTGATTCACAAAGCGGTGCTGTTAGCATGCCTGTGAAAACCCCCTTGGCACGTCTAAACGAGCTTTACGCGCGCAGTGCACAGAGCGCAGGGCGCTCCGCGCGAAGTGCCCATTAACCTGCTGAGCGGTCTGGACGAGCTCAGCTCGTCCAGTACCGCCGGAGCCTGCCGCTCAGGCCCTGCTGGGCCGATTTGGCTCAAATAAAAAGCAGCACACGCAGCCGGCACTTTGCCAGCCGCGTGTGCTGCCTGATCGCCGCTGCAGTGCGGCGATCCGCCGCATGCAGCGGCGAAAGAGGGTCCCCCCAGCCGCCTGAGCCCAGCGTAGCCGGAACAAAAAGTTCCGGCCAGCGCTAAGGGCTGGATCGGAGGCGGCTGACGTCAGGACGTCGGCTGACGCCCACGACGTCACTCCGCTCGTCGCCATGGCGACGAGGTAAGCGAAACAAGGAAGGCCGCTCATTGCGGCCTTCCTTGTTACTTTTGATCGCCGGAGGCGATCGAAAGTGCGCATCCGGAGCGCCCTCTAGTGGGCTTTCATGCAGCCAACTTTCAGTTGGCTGCATGAAATAGTTTTTTTTTTATTAAAAAAAAACCCTCCCGCAGCCACCCTGGCGATTTTATCAGAACGCCAGGGTGGTTAAAGCCTATGGGACTTAGCGCGCACATAGGACTTTGCGCACGCAAAACTTTGAGCACAGTACTTAGCGTGCGATCTGATTGAGAAAACCGGTGCTAACCTACTTAGCACCCTGGTTAGCGCGCCTAAAGACTTTAGACGTGCTAAGTAGGTTAGCACCGCTTTGTGAATCAAGTCCCAGGTGTTTCTGACATTATTGTCAGATCTGACAAGATTAGCTGCATGCTTGTTTCTGGTGTGATTCAGACACTATAGATCAGCAGGGCTGCCAGGCAACTGGTATTGTTTAACAGGAAAGAAATATGGCAGCCTGGTGGTCTTGAGTGGGCTAAACATAATTCAAAGTGGGTAAACCACTTAAAGAGACACTGAAGCGAAAAAAAAAATTATGATATAATGATTTGTATGTGTAGTACAGCTAAGAAATTAAACATTAAGATCAGAGACATAAGTCTAATTGTTTCCAGTACAGGAAGAGTTAAGAAACTCCAGTTGCTATCTCTATGCAAAAAAGCCATTAAGCTCTACAACTTTGGTGGAGAGGGCTATCTTCTGAAGTTTATTATCTCAACTGTCAGTGAAAACTTTTGTTTTTCTCTGCCAGAGGAGAGGTCAATAGTTCATAGCCTGCTCTGAAAAAAATCATTTAGAATGCTGAGTGTTGTGTAATCTGCACATATTATAGAATGATGCAATGTTAGAAAAAACACCATATACCCTGAAAATAACAATATCAGAATATTTTCTTTGCTTCTAGTCTTCTAGTAATTATCCGTAGTACACAACCAATTCATTATATCATATATTTTTTTTTCGCTGTGTGTCTCTTTAAGGGCCAAATGTAATGGCAGAGGGCCAGATTTGGCCCATGGGCCTGAGTTTGACATGTATGCTCTAGTGGAATCTGTCTCATCCATTTACATTGGCAGAGCGTTTAGGGAAATCGCTAGCGATTTAAGGCGCTCCCTAGACGCTAAAAAAAACTGCTCTAGTGGGTTCCAGGCCTGAAAGTTGGGGTGGTGATCATCTGGTGAGTGTTATATATAAAGGGTAAGTTGTTCTTTCACCAAGAGTGGTATCCCAGAATCCTCCCTGGCACGGGTTATTATATCTTTTCATGGGACAACAATGAAGCTAGGACACTTTGATGCAATGTAAAGTAGTCAGTGTACAGCGTGTACAGCTTGTACAACAGTGTAAATTTGCTGTCCCAATAAAATAACATCAACACACACAGCCATAAACGTCATAAACCGCTGGCAATAACAGTGAGTACAGAAGTGAGGCAGATCAACAACTTTACGATTATTTACACAGAAAATAATGTGATTGGCCCTTGTACTACTTTCATTGTTGCCTAAGCCTGCCACACGGTGAACTCGATTGTTAGGGCTGTGAAAATCACGCCAATGGTGCCCATACACGGTACAATCAACATTTGATTTTTCTGTTTATTTGACCAAAGAGATCGAATTGAAAATACTTTTTTTTTCGATCAAGAAAAATGATTACCCCGTTTTTGTTTTTTAAATTTGATCGGACATGTTGGAAAAATCTTTACATTTACATTTACATTCTAACACAATAATTGAACAAAGATTATCTAGTTGAAAAATTGTACCATGTATGGGCACCATAAGAAAGATCGGGGCTGATTTACTGCAAAACCAAATTGTCAATTTCACTCGCTCATCCCCACTAGTCATAAACAGGTCAATTATGGCCCGATATGCCTAGCCATTTGAATTCAATTGGATAGTGATCCACTCCTATCACCACAAATTTAAAGGAAAACTATTGATTAACATGTTGTTTTCAATTGAGATAGGGAATGTTTGGGAATCGGTGCTCAGTACTGTGTATATATTTGAATTCTTATCTCTTTGTTTGTTGTTATCTAATTCCTTTCACAATTTCTTGATGGCAGTTCTGACTGCAGACTGAGCCATGAGGGGAGGGAATTCCCTCACACTTCATCTGTTAATCCTGTGTGTGTGTGAGAGAAAGCTCTGCCCGTCTCTGACTGAGCTGTCTGCAGAAAGCAGAGGAAATGTATCTTATGTGCAACATAAACATTTGTAATTGTGTGTGTGTGAAACCTGATACCTGACAGGCTTTTCATATAACTCTGCTTCAATATGACACTGTTCTTAGCATGTCAGACTGCAGAGATTCACCTATGCAAATGAGACATTCCAAACGTAGCTAAAATCTACACACAATGAATTACAGCATTTGCCTTTGATATTTAACATGAAAAGTAGGAGAATGTTTACCCAGCTACTGAGACATTATTTATACATTGTCATGTTAGAACATGTGGTTTAATAGTGCTTCTTTAACCACTTAAGCCTAACTGGACGAAAATTTTCGTCCAGTTAGGCTGCGCGCACTCCCGCGGATCGCGCGCGCTCCCGCGGGCCCCCCCGTGCGCGCCCCCGCTGCTGGCCGCTAGCCCACCGATCAGTTAAAGGGATTATAAATCCCTTTCGCTGATCGGACCCCCCCGGAGAAAAGCCGACAGCGTCTCTTCAGACGCTGTGGCTTTTCTGAGCTCTGGTCTCCTTTCTTCTGCCTGGGAGCGAGATCGATCGCTCCCAGGACTTTTTGATTGTGGCCATCTTGTGGCCAAATAGCTAACTACACCAAAAAAAACTTAACATTGAATAAAATACATTTACAAACATTTACAATTCCCTGTTTACCTCCCACACCAAAAAATACCCACATACAAGTTTAAATTAAAAAAAAAAAAAATTACAAAAAAAAAAAAAAAAAACATAAATAGTTACCTAAGGGTCTGAACTTTTTAAATATGCATGTCAAAGGAGTATATCAACATGATTTAATAAATTATGGGCTTCTAAATAGTGATGGACGCAAATTGAAAAAATGCACCTTTATTTCCAAATAAAATATTGTCTCCATACATTGTGATAGGGACATAATTTTAACGGTGTAATACCCGGGGCATATGGGCAAATACAATACGTGAGTTTTAATTATGGAGGCATGTATTATTTTAAAACTATAATGGTTGAAAACTGAGAAATAATGATTTTTTTCCGTTTTTTTTCTTATTCTTCCAGTCAAAATGCATTTACAGTAAAGTGGCTCTTAGCAAAATGTACCACCCACAGAAAGCCTAATTGGTGGCGGAAAAAACAAGATATAGATCAATTCATTGTGATGAGTAGTGATAAAGTTATTGGCAAATGAATGGGAGGTGAAAGTTGCTCGGATGTAAAAAAAATTCAACCCTTCGGGCTTAAGTGGTTAATTTTGATAGGTTTCAGCAGAACTCTATCAAATTTCAATCAAACTGCAAGCGCTGTACTGCTCAATGCGGGGCAAAGTTTTGGACCATCTATCGCTCCTGTTCTACCCCCATGCCACTGAGATTGATAAACAACACAAAAAATTGATTGAAAGCCAATCGATTGCAGTGTTTTTCCCGATTTTGTTTTAGAGCCGGGTGGCATGAAAAAGTAGCCGGGTGGGGCGTGACGGTGGAATGCAGGGCTGGTGCAACTCTGCTCACAGCATAGGATGAGTACAAGAAAGCGAGAAAATGACAGCCGGGTGCTCACCAAAATTAACCGGGTGGAGCACCTGACTAAAAGAGCCTGGGGAGAACACTGAAATGGATATGAATGAGAAGTCCGACGGCAATGCGCTGTTGACTTTGCAGCGGATCGTGCACCTCCGCCGCGACGCCATAAATGTGCTAGGCCCGATTGCCTCGCATTGCCTTTGCGCTCCCCCGCGACAAAACAGGGTAACACAGGTTTGCAAGGCAAGTATAAAAAGGGCCTGAAAAAAAACTTAGAAAACAAATAGTTAAAGATAAAATATTGGTTTGTAGACTTGTAAAACATCCCCCCTCAAATTGGATTGAAGCCTCGTATCATTTTACGGTAGAAGAAGCAGCACTTTCCTAATGACCGCACGTAGACTTCACGCATACAAATAGCCGACAGCGCATACAAAAAAGCTGACTCCATGGAAGCCATTAGAGGGAATCATTATCCGCGTCGCTTCATATCCTGCAGGAATGCTGAGCCCAGATACGCCCGGCCAAATTAAGAAAAAGCAGCTTTTGTAATTAACGTAGCCGTGTCCCCTCAGCGGCGGCGCTCTCTGTCTCCGCACCGCGGCGTTCCAAGAGCAGATTTTTCACTTAAAATTAACAGATCAATTATGTGCGCGCACCGCTCCGTAATCAGATGAATTATTTATGATACGGACAAAAGGAGAAGACCGATGATAGCTGGGGGGGGCGCCGGAGGGATTCTTCTGAAACTGAGAATGTCACGTCCGGCGCCAAGTTTTATAGACTTTAATTAAAGTGTGACTCTAGCCTATTTGTAACATGGTAGATTGTCAGGAAGGGTTAAACGTTTGTTGCACTAGAAGGAATGACATTACAGGATCCGATCAACAACACCTCCGAAAAATGTTTAAAGGGGAACCTAAAGTGAGAGGTATATGGAGTCTGCCATATTTATTTCTTTTTAAACAATCAAATTCCATTTACCTACTGCTCTGTTTATTATGTAGTCTACATGCAGTCTACATTGCAAGCATTTCAATATGATTATAATTGTTTCTGCTGTAATGAATCTTATTTTAGTCAGCCTGGTCCCATTCTGGTTCATTGCTGGGTAGAGGGAAGCTTGTTATCTCCCCTCCCACATTCTTGCTCCTCACTGATTGGCTGAGGGCAGTTCAGTGTGACATGAGGCTGAAAAGGGAAATACACCTCACCCCTCTGCAGAAGCTGCTGAAATATCATCTATGCTGTGCTCACATGTTTACAAAGCAAGCTAGATAGGACAGTGCAGTTCCTACAGAACTCAGTGGGGAGGAAGGCTGGGACTAGCTACCAGGGAACTGCATGGGGGGGGGGGGGACTGAACACAAGATAACTGTACAGGGGAGGCAGGTGCTACTAGGCAGCATTCAATTTCCGCCCACTTTTTATTTGTGTTTGACGCCCCTAAGTTGAACCATTAAATGAGCTTATGCTATTGCTAAGCAATGACAAATCTGTTGTACGAGCAAGTGAAAGATGTTGCCTCTTTAAGGAAAATAAGGAAGCAAGGTTGCTACACCAAGTGCAGCGCTCTTACCGATTGTGCCGAGCTGCAGACGCCACGGTAGCTGATCCCAGGGGCACAGCAACAAGTGCGGGGACAGTCTGATGTCTCCTCCCACTCTGTTCCGCCTGAGACTTCTGCTCTGCCACGGACCATCTCCAGCTCACCTATCTGTAGGTGGCCAGCCCACGTGCCTCTATTTATCTTCACCCTCTCCCTTTATCCCGCCTGCCTTTTTCTCCACTTTAAAATATTCATCAAAGACGTTTCCCTCCCTGCAGGAAGCCGCCATCACCTGTGATTCATTAGCAGGGCTCCCAGCTGCAGCGCCATTCAATAGACGCGGTACAAATACAGCTACGGGAGGGGATTAAACGTGAGCTTATTACCATCTTCATTTGTCACTTCAAAAGACGAGAGCGCTCCATCTCCGGCTACTGCAGGTAATTATTCCGAGAGGCGGGAGAGGAAATTATTTCAATTTAAAACGCAGACACACAAAGATGTCTTTAATTACCCAAAAGTGCGAAACCCACGCAGCGCGCCCAAACCGCAGAGCCAAAGGATGGCAGACTGCGATTCTCCTCTTTAGTAAGCTGCTGCGATCGCGAACAGGAGGCGATCGCAAAGATTCAGGAAGTAATTAAAAAAATGACAGCGGTAATAATAATAATCTGAACATTTGTGTAGTGCTTTTCTCCTGTCGGACTCAAAGCGCTCAAGAGCTGCAGCCACTGGGACACGCTCAAGAGGCCACCCTGCAGTGTTAGGGAGTCTTGCCTTGAACACCTTACTGAATAGATACTTGACCTAGCCAGGATTTGAACCCTGGTCTCCCATGTCAAAGGCATAGCCCTTAACCAGTACACTATCCAGCCACTACACTATCCAGCCACTACAATAATGTGACCTCCTCACTCCTGCTGGGAAGTTAAAGCTAATGGGAACCTAAAAACCCCCAAAAACAAACAGATAGGTCTGGTTCACATCATAAATCGCATTCGCTGATGCGATTTTGTGAGTGATTTGTTTTAGCGCCTCCCGGGGCTTACCTACGCGTTAGCGATTTTTGGTAAAGCGCTTTTCTAAGCGCTTTTGCAGAGCGATTCGTTTTTTCATTTCCTGACGTTAGCCAGGAAATGAACTCTTTGACCCAGAAAATAATAAATACAATGTATGTATTCTTAAAGAGGAACTCCAGTGAAAATAATGTAATTAAAAAGTGCTTCATTTTTACAATAATTATGTATAAATGATTTAGTCAGTGTTTGCCCATTGTAAAATCTTTTAAATCCCTAAATTTACATTCTGAGATTTATTACATGGTGACATTTTTACTGTGGGCAGGTGATGTAGCTGCTGCATGGTTTTTTGGCAGTTGGAAACAGCTGTAAACAGCTATTTCCCACAATGCAACAGGGTTCACAGACAGGAAATAGCCAGGAGTATCACGGTCCTCAGTTTCTTGTGGGAAGGGTTTCACCACAATATCAGCCATACAGCGCCCCCTGATGGTCTGTTTGTGAAAAGGAATAGATTTCTCATGTAAAAGGGGTATCAGCTACTGATTGGGATAAAATTCAATTCTTGGTCGGAGTTTCTCTTTAAAAGCACTGGGGAAATTGCTATACCAAGCACTTTTTCAAGCGCTTTGCGATTTCCCTATATCTTCCATTGAGCAAAAACGCTCAGAAAATGGTACAGGCAGCGCTTTGGTGAGCGGATCAGAATCAAACCGCTCAGATGTGAACGCTCTCATAGGGAACCATTGCACAAGCGCTTTCAGGCCCCCTGCACACTGCAAATCCAATTTGCGATTCCGATTTGCGATTCTGATTTTCCCTGGATGCTATCAAAAGAAAAATGCAGAAAAAAGTGCAGCATGCAGTACCGATTAAAAATCGAAACTGCGTGTAAAATCACGTCAATATTGCAAATCGGAATCGCATGTAGTGTGCAAGAGGCCTTAGGGCTCTTTTCCACTATGAAATGCGATCACAATCGCTTTTCAATTTCCACCATGCAGTATAGTAGAGCTCAATCGCATACAAAACACGGCAGGACGTCGATTGCACTTGGACCAAAACCGCATCGCAATTGGATTGCACTAATGGAAATTGCTGCTGACATAGTTTAATGTACTTTGCGTTTTGCGATCGGAATCAAATCGCAAAATCAGCCCTAGACTACGATACATACATAACACTACAGATACATAGGCATATGCCTGTGATAGAGATTAGATTGTGAGGCATTGGAAGGGACAGTTAAGTGACAAGGCTGTCCCCTGTACAGCGCTGCGCTAGATCGCAGCACTGTACAAATGTTTGTTTGCTTTTTTTAATTTAAGTTACAGCCTGCCAGCTTCGATCGCGGCTGGCAGGCTGATAACGGATCCCCGCTTTATTTATATGCTGGGAACATGTGATTGAGCCTTCGTTCCCTGCTAATCTAGCGAGGAGCGAGATGACGCCTATTGGATTGACTAAGACCTGGGAGCGCCACTCTCCCACCGCTGAGCGGCGTTAGGCGGTTGGGAGATGGTTAAAATGTTTAAGCTTTGGCTGTGATAAAATACATTTTATGTTACATACTTTCAATCAACAAGATTGTTATATGTAAATTAGAGGAGTCGGAGTCGAGGAGTTTGAGTCAGAGGAATCAAACTGAGGAGTCAGAGTTGGAGGATTTTTGTAACAACTCCGCAGCCCTGCTTCTAACCAACAAACTTTTTCAACGTTTACGATCTTTTTTTTTTTTCAAACACACATGCGCCAATCTCAAACACGTGTGCTAAATCAGACAGTTTCTTCAAAACTTCAGATCTACAGAAAAATTAGATCAGATTGGTCCAAATAATAATAATGATAATAATAGTAAAAAATAATTAAAATAAACCTGTGTTCGGCCAACTTAGGCGTTAGAAAGGGGAGATTAGTGTTAGGCATTTGGGGATTTGTGTGAGAATCCAGGGCTTGGCAAGTATAGCAAAATATCGGTCATTTTATATGGGCATCAATCACCGGCCAATTCTACAGGCTATACGTACTCGGGCAGAGCGGTGGGGTGTGCGGAAGCCTTTCACAGTAATGCCCACTTACAAAGCAATCTAGGTGGAGAATGTCAGAATTCCGTCTGGTCACATGATCACGTTTCTGACACAGGGTTAGAGGTGCTCTGGGGCTATTCTATGTTAGATTAGTACAGGGGGGCTCCACATGCCCAGACAAGCCTGGCAACGTCCTGAATTCTATTTGTATTCCTTGAAAGCGCTGTCTTTTTATGGATCGTTGTGGGATTAATAGCCAGAGCCGAGAGAAGGGAATGGATGGCTGCGGAGCGCTGGCACTCAGGACCGGCTGGCGGAGAGCCACTTATCTCGCCATTGTTCGGCGACTTGTCTATGCACGCTGACTAAAGCGCACGGGTAACGCTACACTATTGTGCGCCGGGAACCAGCCCGTAGCGTAGTTAAGAGCCCATCTCTCAAGGCAACAATGAGAGCGGAGAAAATACGAGTCTGAGGAGAGGCGGAGGACAAGGTCAGGCTTCAGAGCGGGTGATAAATCCTACGTAAACATGTTCTGTCGGGGCACTCCATACATTATCTCCGCTTCCTCCTGCCCTTTCCTTCCACATCCCGATCGTCTCCGAACAATGGGAGAAATGGAAAAGCTTAAATGTAAAAATACGCTTAAAGAGGAACTCCAGTGAAAATAATGTAATAAAAAAAGTGCTTCATTTTTACAATAATTATGTATAAAGGATTTACATTGTGACATTTATCACATGGTGACATTTTTACTGCTGGAAGGCAATGTCACTGGAAGTTGCTGCTGCTTGCTTTTTTGGCAGTTGGAAACAGCTGTAAACAGCTATTCCCACAATGCAACAGGGCTCCCACAGTGTGATGTCAGGACCTCAGTGCTGTGAGGCACTGACGTCATTTGTGGGAGGAGTTACACCACAATATCAGCCATACAGAGCCCCCTGATGATCCGTTTGAGAAAAGGAAAAGATTTCTCATGGGAAAGGGAGTAGCCGCTACTGATTGGGATGAAGTTCAATTCTTGGTCACAGTTTCTCACTTAACGACCGCCTAACGGTGGCAGGTCGTAAGTGGAATTACATGGAAACTTTCCATGTCAGTTCACGGAGGGTGTCTCCATGAACAGCCTGCGAGCCTCCGATCACGGCTCGCAGGCTAATTGTAAGCACGCGGGGAAGAAATCCCCACTGTTTACATCATACGGCACAGTAGCGCCGTAAAGTAGATCGGCGATCCCCGGCCTCTGATTGGCCGGGGATGGCCGGCATCTGATAGGCTGAAGCCTATCAGAGGCGGCGCAGGACAGATCGCCGTCCTGTGCCGCCCACAGCAAGGAAGGGAGGGAGGGAATGGGAGCGAGGCAGAATATCGCTGCGGAGGGGGACTTTGAGGAGCCCCCCCACTTGGCCACACGGAGCAGCGGCGATCAGACCCCCCCCCCCCCCCAGCAGGTCATCCCCCTAGTGGGGAAAAAAGGGGGAAAGTCTGGTCGCCCTGGCTCACTGCTGATCTGTGCTGTGGGCTGGAGAGCCCACGCAGCACAGATCAGCAAAAAACAGCCCGATCCTTAAGTGGTTAAGAACCTCTCCGGGCAGAGAATCAAGACCGCACTGCCTTTCATGTGGCCAGGCCGAAATACAACAGCCTACATATGTGTTTTATCTCAATATTGAGTGGGTTTCCTCCGGGAACTCCGTCTTCCTCCCCATCCCAAAAACATAGAGATAAGTCAATTGCTCCGCCCCTCAATTGGCCTTGAAGCAAACCTGAAGCGAAAATAAACTTATGATATAATGCATTGTATGTGTAGTAAGGATAACGAATAGAACATTGGCAGCACAGAAAAGAGTCTCATATATTTCTATTTTTAGTTATATAGCTTTTTTTTTTTAATAACATTGCATCATACTGTGACAGTTGCAGTTTTAAAACCACACTCTGTATTTTAAAGGGGAACTGAAGTAAGAGGTATACGGAAGCTGCTATATTTATTTCCTTTTAAGCAATACCAGATGCCTGGCAGCCCTGCTGATCCTCTGCCTCTAATACTATTAGCCATAGCCCTTGAACAAGCATGTAGCAGATCAGGTGTTTCAGATTTCAAAGTCAGATCTCACAAGACTAGCTGCATGCTTCTTTCTGGTGTTATTCAGAAACTACTGCAGATAAATAGACCAGCAGGGCTGCCAGGCAACTGGTATTGATTAAAAGGAAATAAATATGGCAGCCTCCGTATACCTCTTACTTCAGTTCCCCTTTAAGCGGTAAAATAAAGCAGAAATAATGACCCTTTGCTCTATCCTGCAGTAAAACGTAACCACAAGCTGTCTCTCACTGTTTCTTGGCTGTTTAAGTGCTTCAAAAAACAGGGCTGTATTTCAGTGGGTCAAATAACAACTAAAGTTTTTTTTGTTTTTTATTTATTTATTTATTTAAATGCTGGGCAGCACGGTGGCGTAGTGGTTAGTGATCTTGCCTTGCAGCACTGTGTCCCCGGTTTGAATCCCAGCCAGGTCAAGACCTGCAAGGAGTTTGTATGTTCTCCCTGTGTCTGTTTGCGTTTCCTCTGGATACTCTGGTTTCCTCCCACATACAGATAAGTTAATTGGCTTTCCCCCTAAATTGACCCTAGAATAAGATACATACATAGACATAGGACTATGGTAGGGATTAGACTGTGAGCTCCTCTGAGGGACAGTTAGGTGACAATATACTCTGTACAGCGCTGCGGAAGATGTTGGTGCTATATAAATACTAAAATAATAACAACTCTTCCTGTACTGGAAAACAATATAAGACTCTTTTCTTTGCTGCTAATGTTCTATTTCGTAGCTGTACTACACATACAACTCATCATCTCATAAGTTTATTTTTATTTCAGATTTGCTTTAAGTTTTTATTGTTTCATTGTCTCTGCTCAATGACACATTCATTAAAATATGCCAGAGCTAAATTCTATGATCTCTGGACCCTTTTGATTGTTTTTTTTTTTCTGCTCTCAGAAGCCATTTTCTGCTAAGAAAGTGTGTTTGGCACTGTACATAGTTACATAGTTATTTTGGTTGAAAAAAGACATATGTCCATCGAGTTCAACCAGAGAACAAAGTACATCTCCAGCCTGCTCCCTCACATATCCCTGTTGATCCAGAGGAAGGCGAAAACCCTTACAAGGCATGGTCCTATTATCCCCAAAAGGGAAAAATTCCTTCCAGACTCCCGATGGCAATCAGATAAAATCCCTGGATCAACACCACTGGGCATTACCTAGTAATTGTAGCCATGGATGTCTTTCAACGCAAGGAAAGCATCTAAGCCCCCTTTAAATGCAGGTATAGAGTTTGCCATAACGACTTCCTGTGGCAATGCATTCCACATCTTAATCACTCTTACTGTAAAGAACCCTTTCCTAAATAAATGGCTAAAACGTTTTATCTCCATGCGCAGATCATGTCCTCTAGTCCTTTGAGAAGACCTAGGGACAAAAAGCTCATCCGCCAAGCTATTATATTGCCCTCTAAATGTATTTATACATGTTAATTAGATCCCCTCTAAGGCGTCTTTTTTTCTAGACTAAATAAACCCAGTTTATCTAACTTTTATCTAACCTTTCTTGGTAAGTGAGACCTTCCATCCCATGTATCAATTTTGTTGCTCGTCACATGCCTGCCTCATTATGTCACATGTCACCTTGTGTATCCTTCAAACCCAGCCTCCCGCAGTGGCATGTATAGCAGGGAGGATGTTGCTACTGTCCTCTATACTGAAACCACGCCTCCTTACTGGCTGATGGCCTATGCAATTTGTAATAAAATTATAAAAGATGAACGAAGAATATCCAGAAATTACAAAAAAAAAATGTTTTGCAGCTGAAAAATTTTACAGGCCTAAAAGAAAGAAAAATAACAGGTCTAAATTGCAAATGTTATCTTGTCATTCGGTGCCCGTCTCAATGACATTTCACGGAATTCGGTTATTCAGGCTGTGTAAGTCTCAACAATTTGCGACTAAATAGGGGTTGGTCTATAGTGTCATTTTCCTGTCTGCGGTGAGGGGGTGGAGCTATAGTGTAATACTCCTGTTTGCCGTGTGCTTATAGTCCAATCCCATATCTTACTATGTTGTCCTCTGAAATGTCTTATTTTTCCGAAGTAACGAGAGCCTCCTTCTGGCGAGTAAAAATGGCCCTCCGCTTTATTTTTGAAATTGAAAGCCCCTGGTCTTCAGACCCCCGCCGTCCGCATGCCATTTTCGCCCGCACTGCCGCAATCTGTTTGCATTTTAATCATGTCGATGACTTGGCTCGGAGGCTCTCAGACTAATCAAATTTGGAAGGGCAGTTTACTCTTGGAATAAAACGGATTTGAGCCGGAGCCATCTGAGCGTCGACCGAACGCCCCTGCCAAAAAAAATATAAACTGCGCCATAAAAGCCGTCAATTCGTGTAGCTTATTAATCAACGGTTTACCTAACCGTCCTCGGCAATTTTATTAATCAAATCCCATCCCGTTCGGAGATAATGACAAGAAAAACAAAATCAGGAAGTTCCTAATCGTTACTGGACAGCTTGTGGAGAGATTGCTGTCCGTGTGACAAGATAATTACTAAATGTTCCTCAGGAGACGTGTTGCTATGAGTTGAGACAAAGTAATTTTCCTAAACGGCACAAGAAATTGGGCTGGTGGGGATGACAATGAGAGATTTCATGATTTATAGAGACTCTATAGTGAGATTTCGAATCGCTGTACTTATAGGGCACCTGAATGGATGTGAAATTATGAGATAAACGTGTATAGACACACGTACGAGACCTGTCACCCATAGGGATCAGGAGTCAATCCTTCAGATGTCAGTTCGGGGCCGAGTTCTGTACAGATGCATTGTCGACAGCCTGATGAAGAACCATGGGCAGTTCGAAACGTGTAGGTGGGTGGAACTTCAGCCGGCTGTTGACCTCAGCTGCAGGTGAATGTGATGGGTATGTGCAATATCTCTGACCAGAGAACTATTACCTGTACATACAGTATGAAGAAGAGAGAACCGAGAGCCCGATATGGTGTAGTATGTCAAGGTAATTGGATAATTAGAAAGAGTATGAATTGTATACTCACAAACCAGGGTTACCTCCAGGCAACCACTGTGTAGGCAGGTGAGGAGATTAGCCTGTCCTCACTCAGGAATAAGAAGTCGCTCTCTGTAGGCTTGAAAAACAAGAAGGGGTATCCCCCTCCACCAAAGGTGGATACAATCAGTATTATGGTAGAGAACAGAGGCGCCAAAAGGATAAAAACAATATTTAAAAGTTTTAAAATTATTGCTTAGGAGGCAGTGGTGGACTCACCTCCCACAAGCAGACACAACAACTGTGTATTCACAAAAGGGACATTTATTGGTATACTCCAAATAAGGTTGCAACGCGTTTCGCAGGTCAAACCCGCTTCATCAGGCAATTACAGGAAGGAGCACACAACAGCAGTATGTCCAGATAGCACCTGGCGCCTCAGTCTGAGGCGCCAGGTGCTATCTGGACATACTGCTGTTGTGTGCTCCTTCCTGTAATTGCCTGATGAAGCGGGTTTGACCTGCGAAACGCGTTGCAACCTTATTTGGAGTATACCAATAAATGTCCCTTTTGTGAATACACAGTTGTTGTGTCTGCTTGTGGGAGGTGAGTCCACCACTGCCTCCTAAGCAATAATTTTAAAACTTTTAAATATTGTTTTTATCCTTTTGGCGCCTCTGTTCTCTACCATAATACTGATTGTACATACAGTATATTAAGAGTCGCTGAGTATTGAGGACATATGGCCACAGCTGGCATATGAAGTCTAGATTTGTGTTTTTATATGGTTCTATTTAGGTGTGAAGGCTATTTTATTTGTTAGCTCCACAATGAGAATTAATCGATCACTTTTTTGATTATTTGTTGACATATGAGCCTAGGAGCTTTTTGTATTCATATAGCAACAGATGCATTGCTAGGCTGCAGACTAGTGACACGTTTTGTTGCTATGGAGGTGACAGGAGGACTGATGGCACAGTACAAAGTGGGCAGGGTTAGTAGGAGAACAATGCCCTAGAGAACAATCCTGAACTCAGGCAGTTAGAATCAAAGCCACATTTTTAATTCAAGTTAAAGAAAACCTGAAGGGGAAAAAGGTCCCGATTTGGGTCCTTACCTGGGGGGAAAGAATCTTCTGGATCCTCCTGTGGATCTCCTTGTTGTCCTCTTCCTCACCGGTCCAGAGCTGAGACCCCCCACAAGCCCATTAACAAGGCCTTGTCGATGGAGCTGGCCCACACTGCCAACGAGCCCAAGTGGGGGCTCTGTGCTATTGCGCAGGCAAAACCTGTCTCTGCCTGCGCAGTGCAGGTGAGCTCCATGGAACTTGGGGGAGGGGGCCTGGCACAGGAACAGAGGGAGACTCTGAAGGATCCAAACGCTTCCCTCTCCCGAGGTAAGTACTCTAATATTCTACCTTAATTAAAGCGGACTATAACCCTGCATTTCAACTTTGCTCTAAAACATTATTTACAGTATATTATATGCAACCAGCATTTTTTTTTGACTAGACCAGCATTGGAAGGGTTACACAGGGCTTTAAAGTTCCTGGAGATTTCTGCAGAGGCATCCGAAGCTGACATAGATACATTTTGTTTACATAAATGTATCTAAGTGTTGAATGTGACTCATCTCTCTGACTGAGAAGGAGCTGGAGGACAGCCAAAGAGTGTGTAACATTTATCAATAGATACATATAACTAAATAGAATGTAACAATCTGAACTTCTGCATATCTCTCCACTGAACTTTAAACCTCTGTGTTTAACCCTTCCAATGCTGGTCTAGTAAAAAAAAATGCTTTTTGCATATAATATGCTGTAAATAATATTTTAGAGCAAAGTTGAAATGCAGGGTTATATTCCGCTTTAAGGATCCACCACTTTCACACAAGAAATTTGCAGACATTAGGCTTCATATGACCTTGCGCCATGGTTCAGCGACAGGGTCATATGCACAGACCTGCCCACCGGCTAGAGATGTACCCCACGCTGGGCAGGAAGTACGTCACTGGGATTCCCGCCGGTCCGCATATGCATGTCGCCCCGCGCTCCCGTCGTACACACTGCCTGCGTCGCCCACTGACTTGCATTATTGCATAATCCATGCGGTAACGCCCTGCAGGCTTTGCGGCGGGATTGCAGCGATTTTGCTACTTACAGCGCACCGCGCTGCATCGCGTGAACTGTGCCAGTCTCCATAGACTTGCATAGTCCTTGTGGCGGGGGAAGAGGACCGCGGTGCGACGCAGTCTGTAAGTGTGCAAGGGGCCTTAAAAATAGTGTCTAGTTAAACTATAGGTGCAATGAGCTTTGAATCTTTTCCTCTGGCCCCCTTAGAACCCCACTGATGAGGCAAATTTTAATTGGCCTAATTTCTCGGCACCAATTACCCTTAGCAGGTAGTCGGCAAGGATGGGTGTTAATTTGTGGTTCATTTTTTCTTGTAATTTCCTGTTACAAGCTTATGTTCTGCTTAGAACACAGATACACTCACTATTCTGTACTTTGCCTCTCCATCTGTCTATCGTTGATAGACAGATAGATCATAAGGCAATATAGTCTTTCTGGGCAGAGGGAACCAGTTCTGTATGGCTCTGAATCACTCCAATTACTATATTTTGCTGTATAAGATTGAAAATAGTTCAAGATGCAAAAACGTCAGTAGCCCATAGCAACCAATCAGAATACACTCTTGGGCCTAGACCAGAACAATATGGCTCCTGATTGGTTGCTATGGCTACTGCCCTTGTTTTCCAACACTCTGCTTTATTGAATAAGCCCGACACAGAACGCCTCCTCCATTGTTCCCGCAGATGTTATTTTATTCCAGGGATCAGATATTCTGGAAGCGAGCGTGAAGGAGCCTTCCCAAGCAGCGGCAGGCAAATGATCTCTGTCCTGGAACATTAACGTCTCCGTCTCAGAGAATCAGATAATTCCTCCCCTCCGTCTCCTCTGTCCAAGCCCGAAGATCCTGCCAAGCTCTCCACAAGAGGCCTGTTCAGACGCCCTGAGACCTGAGCCCTGCCTGGAACGGCCGAGACAAAGAGGGGAAAATTGGACTTGGGTCAGGTTTGAAACGAGTTCCTGGGAGACGGCGGGTCGGTTTTCATCCAAACCTTATTATGTTAGGCTGGAGAAGGCCATGCAATGTTTACAAATCATAGAGGGGAACAGCTGATTGGAATAAGAAGTCGGCAAACTATTTTTTGAATCCTTAAAGCGGAATATAACCCTGCATTTCAACTTTGCTCTAAAACATTATTTACAGCATATTATATGCAACCAGCATTTTTTTTTTTTACTAGACCAGCGTTGGAAGGGTTACACATAGAGCTTAAAAGTTTGTGGAGAGAACTGCAGAGGCATCGGAAGCTAAGATACATTTAAGCAAAGCAAAATGTAACAAGTGAGGAATGTTACACACTCTTCTGCTGTCCTCCAACTCCTGCACAGTCAGAGAGAGTGAGTCACATTCCACAGTTGTTACATTTTGTTTTGCTTAAATGTATCTATCTAAACTTCGGATGCGTCTGCAGTTCTCTCCAGGAACTTTAAAGCTCTGTGTGTAACCCTTCCAATGCTGGTCTAGTAAAAAAAAAATGCTGGTTGCATATAATATGCTGGAAATAATGTTTTAGAGCAAAGTTGAAATGCAGGGTTATATTCCGCTTTAAGTACTGCTCTGAAAATGTGCTTATTTGTTGAACTAACATCTCAGTTTAACCAGTTGCTTCATGAGACCCGTATGAGATGGACTTATGACCACTATATGCATACCTCTGCTGCTCCTTCACACAGGCATTTACCTTTTAGCAGCCAATTTATTTAGATGCTTGCAAGTGCCCCAGGCCAATTTATTTTAGCACATTTTATTTCTTATTTGTTGCATTTCCTTGCTTCTAATTAGTACTGCTGTAATGTGTATTTATGGGCACTTGTCACTAGGGGGCAGCGTGAGACAATAACAGGGGACCTCTGCTTTCAGTTTCTATATCCTCTGCTAACAAAGAGACATCAAAGCATTCCAAGAATTTACAGCACAAGGAGTTCTGCCGACTGAGGTCAAAAGCAGTGCACTTATCTCAAACAAGATAACTCTATTGAAGCTGCTAATGAGTTAAGAGGGCACCCCGCAGTGCACTTTCGTGCATCACCACATATTGCTCAACTTGTTTACCAATTGTTTTATTGTGTTTCGAGGTTTTGCTTTTGATCGAGGCACTTTGTTGATGTTTTTGAGATAGTTCTTTATTCCAGGTTGATCTTTTTTTTATTACTGGCTGTAATACAGTATTATTACTGTTTATTTATCACTAATTGTTTACCCAAAGCTTATTGTACAGTGTTCTCCCCGGGCTCTTTGAGCCATGTGCTCCACCCAGCTAGTTTTGGTCAACACCCGGCTGTCATGGGCTCACCTCCTTCTCTGCTGCAAGCAGAGTTGTTCAGAGAAGCGCCGGCCCTACATTCTCTTATCTCGCCCCACCCGGCTACTTTTTCATGCCACCCGGCTGGAAAAAATCCTAGGGAGAACACTGTTGTACCCAACAATTTTATGCAATATCATAACTCTAACAGTCACGTTGAGAGTTTTGATTACGTTCATAAATTCAGTACAAGGGGAGATTTTTTTACGGTTTTATTGTTACTGGATAAGTCCACAATAACATATTTTTTCTCACAGTACATGGGAACCTTTTAAATGTTTTTATGGTTACTGGATAAGTCCTCAATAAATGACATATCCTTTCTTACAAGGAGTGAGTTTATGACTATTTTTGATTACTAAATACTGTGTTGGCTGTGTTGAAATCACGCTTCTCAGTCTGGCAACCTGATGGACAAGTCTGGGCTTGGCCAATGCCAGGACTACGGTGCTTGCCTGACCTGCATTGTGCCAACTGTAAGGTTTGGTGGAGGGAGAGGAGTTAATAAATATTGTAAAATAAAAAAAATAAGCAACTTTATTCATTACGTTATTTTCACTACAGTTCTTCTTTAAAGTTGACATAAACTTTACACAGCCGTCTAATGTGTTAGCATATCCTAGCCTTTAAAGCCTTTTTTTATTAACGATTATCTCATTAGCGTGCCCAGGTGGCAGTCACCTGTCCAGAATGGGCACCTCCAGGTAACAGGCTGCGGTACGGCTTCCTCCCCCGGCCCTGTGGCTTTTAATGCCAATGTAAATGACAGTTATATCTTCTTGGTGTGTGCCGGCAGCAGGGTACCGCCAGGTCGCCTCCACGTCAACTCAAGCAACTCGGTGTTGCCAATAAAATAAGTGAGCGGCGTTCGCCAGCGTCCCCTTAGAACCCTCATTAAAGCGCAGAGCCTCCCACTTCCTGCTGAATTGATTTTAATTAAGATGATTTACAGCTTGGGCATGCGAGCGTACCTTGGGGTAGGATTATGCGCAATATATTGAAGGAGCTGCGCGAGGAACTATCTGCGGCCGGGGGAAAGGCTCAACACGAGTCGCTGATTAAAAAAATCCAAGCGAGTCATTTGTCGGGGAGGAAGAGAGACATCAGATAATACAACTGCTCAGAAAGAAGATTATCTCCGCACTTGTACACCGCGCCCACCAGGATGTTTAAGCCTCATTAAAAAGGCTGAAGTGAAGATGAGCGCTTACATACAGCGCTTAACGTGTACCTGAACTCTTGCACGGGACACAAGGAAAGCAGCGAGAAATGCAGCATGTGTATTTTTAGAGAGAAGAGCTTGTCTAATTCCCCCTGTACTGTGACTAATCACAACTGTAATTTGATCTTTCAGCTGTGTCAGCTGGCAGCTAATATGTAAACACAGGATGTTAACCTTTCGTCTGCTTCCATGAATGCAGGAAGTAGGCACACTGCAGATTTATTGCAGGAGTTCTGTAAGCTGTAACAAAGAAACGTTTTTCTTTAAAGGTTATTATGCTGTTTTTTTATTTTTTAGAGCAGAGAGGAAGTTGTGAGTTCAGGCCCACTTTAAAGGGTACCGGAAGTGACAGGAACATGTATACATATATTACCACTCCCACTGAAGCCTTGTACACACGCTGAATGGTTTGCGGCTGAGACTGACACTCGCATGCTGCCTCTGATGAAAATCTCGCATGTTTACAGTGGTCCCCAACCCTCCCACTCCCTCAAGCACCGTGGCTTAGTCCTTCTTTTCCACTCCGTAGTGACGCAAGTGAACAGTCGTCCCCAAACTGCCCCCAACTCTCATGCAGGCTGTCAGCCTCCGTAAAATCAGTGACTCGAGTCAGTCATGGACTGCTGGACACATGGACACATTGTTAACATCCTGTGTTTACAAATTAGCTTCTCTGTCATGGCAGCCAGCTGAGGGATCAAATTACAACTTGTGATTAGTCACAGATGAGGGGGAATTAGACAGGCTAAACTCTCTAAATACATACAGTGTGTATTTTTCTATGTTTTCCTTCTGTCCTGTGCAAGAGTTCAGGTCCATTTTAACCACTTCAGGACGAGAGCAACTTTCACATACCAGCACTGCTCCCATTCATTCACCAATAACTTTATTACTACTTATCACACCTAAATGATATATATATATTGTGGGTTTTTTCAGGACAAATTAGGCTTTTAGCATGTGATAATTTTGTTTAGTAATTACCTTATTTTCTATGCATTTTAAAGGGGAAAAAACAGAAAAAAAACCCACTATTTCTCCATTTACATTAATATAGCTTTACAATAAACAGTGCTAGCTATAAGTTAAACCCACAAATGTTATGTGCTTATTCATCCTGGTTATTAAAAAAAACATTTAGATTTTGTTCCTAGCACAATGTATGGTGACATTATTGTATTTGGAAAGAAAAGTGTCTTTTTCTTTTCTTTGTTTTTTTTTTTTCTTTCTCATTATACACTATCAATGATTACAAGACCTTATTTGCAAAACTAATAGTAGTATACCCTCATGGCGTACATATTTAAAAAGCCATGTTCTTAAATCTCGCTTCAGAGCTTATATTCAGCAGGGGCATGTGTGCCCCTGCTAAAACGCCGCTATCCCGCGGCTAAACGGGGGTCCCTTACCTCCCAAATCCCCTCGTGGAGTCCCGGGGATCTCTTCCTGGTGAGGCAGGGCTAATGGCCGCAGCCCTGCCTCCACGCGCGTCTATCAGCACATATCTCCGCCTCTCCCCCGCCCCTCTCAGTCTTCCTTCGCTAAGAGGGGCGGGGGAGAGGCGGCGATGCGCCGCTGATAGACGGCGCTGAGAGGCAGGGCTGCAGCCGTTAGCCCTGCCTCAAGAGCAGCAAAATCTACGACCAAGTTGGTCGTGGATTTTGCAGGGGGGGATTTGGGAGGTAAGGGACCCCCGTTTAGCCGCGGGATAGCGGCGTTTTAGCAGGGGCACACATGCCCCTGCTGAATATAAGCTCTGAAGCGAGATTTATTCTCGCTTCAGTGTCTCTTTAAGGTAACAATATATTTTTTTTCTTTTATATTCTGTAACTTTATTATAATTTTACAAGTCTTTTATTTTGGTGCAAAATATGTGAAAATGTAATTGCTTTTGATTCAGTTTGTGACTAAAAAGAATACACAAGACATGGGCCTCAACCCTAAAACTGTCTAAACTGTATTCTACTACTTATCCCTGTTAAAATGTTACCACATATGTCTCTAGTAGTTTTCTTACAACTTTCCCAAGTTTGATATTAATTTTGAAAATTAATTTTTATATTTTGATTGAGTTTGTCCCTACCTATTTTTTATGTGACAGGGGGCCAAGCTGTAAGACACACCAAAATGTATTCTACAACTCGTCATAGTTAAAATGATACCACATGTGCCATATTTAGTAACAAACTGAAACTGGTGGTGCATTGGCCACAAATACAATGGACATATATATACGTCCTTTGTCATGAAGTGGTTAAGTATATAAATACCGACGCCTTAAAGAGGCTCTGAAGCGAGTTAAAATCCATGTTTTTAACTTTTATTTATGTTAAGTACTACAGCTAGTGCTATAACGCCGCATCCCCGTGGCAAAACAAGGGGTTTAAACCACCCTAATCCCAGGGCAAAAATCCACGACTTTCTTGGTCGTAGATTTTGAGGCTCATGGAGGCAGAGCTTTGAGCTGCAGCTCTGCCTCAATTCTCGCCAATCTCCCGCAGATCTCCCCCTCTCCCCGCCCCTCTCTGTGAAGGTAGACTGAGAGGGGCAGGGAGAGGTGTCGATCAGCGGGGATTGACGCACGAAGAGGCAGAGCTACAGCCCTAAGCTCTGCCTCAATCAGGAAGAGCTCCCCGCAATTAGCCTAGGGGATTTGGGGGTATAAACCCCTCGTTTTGCCACGGGGATGCGGCATTTTAGCACTAGCTATATAGTGCTTAACATAAATAAAAGTTAAAAACATGGGATTTTAACTTGCTTCAGTCTCTCTTTAAATAATGGCTAAAATTTCACATTAATTAATTTTCAATGTACACAAAATGAATGAAAAAAAAATAAAACAACCCACAGCACAAATCTAACAAAAGCATATTGCCCCACACAATCATACCTTTCTCAGATGGTGATGTGGATTTCCAAGCATGCTAAGCCCCTCCCCTAACAGAGTCAACGAGGTGTAGAATGAAAAGAGAAAAAACTTGTGCAGGCATCTCAGTTCAGTAAATAGCAATCACATGACCAGAATACTCACAGGAACGTTGGAGGGAACGCTCACATGGTCTCAGAAGACGTTTCAGTCCATCTGGCTGGTGGTAACGTCCTACTTCCAGTAGCAAAATGATCTGAAATGAATAGGAGAATTTAAATTGACAAGGGTGTTGAGGTGAAAAGTTTCAAACATCATCACTTATAAAGATCAAAAGGCTTGACTACAGAGGTATCTACAGACCAGAGACCAACAGACCCTGAATAAGCATTCAGCAGACCAGGTACTGTGACTCAGCTGATTCAAGTTGTACTGGATTAGCCATATGCTTGTTCCTGGGTTTTACTTTAAAAGGAAATAAAAATGGCAGCTTATAGTAGCCCTGTAGTGACATCACAGAATGCAGTAATAATAATTATCCTGATTTCAGGATCAGAAACACTTCCTAGATCAATATGTTGCTTTATATTGGTATGTGGTCCCGCCCTCCCAGGGATGTCACTGCCTAGGCTGATTAGCTATGCGGAATTCTCCTCCCAGAGCATTCTGTGAGACCAGATATTATTTTCACTGGCTTTGGAATCCTCTGAAACAAACAAACATTCTCCTAGGCAAAAAAATAATGCCTTGAAACATAAGACTGGTGACTTCTTTCTACAGAAGTATCACCGCAGAGAATGCGGTAAACAGGCGCACACGTGATGAGGACTTAAAGTGGGAAAAAACTCTGACATAACATTCAATAAAAATGTGTTTTCCTACTTTTTATTTGTTTTTGTACACAAGTAATATTGTCTGTCCACAAATTGCAAATTCCCAAAGTACAGTTTATCTGCTCTGAAAGCTGCCATTTGAATTTTACTGCATAGGTGCTGTATTTATAGAGTATAAATGTATCCAGTGATCACTTCTCAGCTCTCTGGGCTGGTGCACACCGAGCGGCTTTTTGGGCGTTTTCAGATCCGCTTGCGGCTGCGGATCTGCTTGGTCAATGTATCTCAATGGGGTGGTGCACACCAGAGCGGGAGGCGTTTTGCAGAAACGAAAAATGCCTGGGTGAGGCATTTTTTGGATTGTGGATGCGTTTCTGCCTCAATGTTAAGTATAGGAAAAACGCAAACCGCTCTGAAAAACGGCACTTCAGAGCGGTTTGCCAGGCGTTTTTGTTACAGAAGCTGTTCAGTAACAGCTTTACTGTAACAATATATAAAATCTACTATACTGAAATCCGCAGCAGCAATCCGCAAAACGCTAGCAAAACGCCATAGAAAAATTTAAAAAAGCGTTTAAAAATCTGCTAGCATTTTGCGGATCTGCTAGCGGGTTTTGGTGTGCACCAGCCCTCTCTGCTTCTCAGCTCAGTGCAGTTCAGAGTCACCATGCTGCTGGCTGGATACTAATTTTAGCAACGGAGGAATGTAAACGAAAGATAATGTTATCACCTCTTCAGATGTGGGCAGAAGATGCCCACTGAAGCAAGGAGCTTTGCACTGAAGAACAAAGTGCTGTGTTTAACTGTTTGGATGCTGCTCTGCTACAATTTTTTTTTGTGGCAGTAGATTTTATGCTGTAAATAATCTTTTAGAACAAGGAGAAAATGCTGAGTTTCAGGCCACTTTAAAGTATAAACTGTTTGTAAAACTGTGAGAAGCAAAATAACAGAAAAAGAAGTCGAGTTTTGTGTTAATTCACGGCAGAAAGGCGTGCTGGCAGGGGGGAGACCTCGCCGCTATCGGAGGTGGAGGGAGCGGAGCAGGAATTCACACGCCTGCTTGAATTTCAGATCTCATTAGTGCGAGCAGCGTGACCTGATCACAGCGCAGGAAGGATTAGAATTTCCTCCACTTTAGTAATTCGTTAAGGAATTCAGACTCCCTGTTTCTCAGCAGAACGCCGATAAGAGTCGCTAATGAGAGCCAGACGTATCAACAGAAATTAGTTACTTTCTCGACATTTCTTTCAAAGTGTCAATACACCCAAAACGAAGAGAAACAGCTGGTACAACGGGCAGTAAACACGGTTTTTGGCAGGTGAGGAAAGCGTGGTTTGAAAGAGATCAACCGCCATGCCATTCAAATGAATGGATGTGTTTTTTAAACGATGGTTACAGCTTTTTGAGTCATTTGTGTAAACGTTGCCGTAGAACGCGCCCAGGACTGGGCGATACATGTAGTGCCCAGTGTCGACTGCGTTCGGCATTTCCCTGTCCCCCTCTGGTGTACTTGACAGGCAGCCTATTGGGCCAAAGTGCGGGGATCTCATCCAACAAAGTGAATCAACCCACAAGTCAGCTAGCTACAGTAATTGTACAAGTTGTTAGTCGGTATTTCTCCTGTCTGGCTCTCGGGGAAATTGCTGATGTTGTTGAAACCCAAGAGAAGCTGAAGACGTGTCTGACACTTCCACTGCCTGGTGGATCAACTGTATACACATCACCATGGCAACAGGAACGTGAGCCCTCTGCTGCGCATGCGCACTGTCCCAGTTTGAAACATATTGTATGCATCCCACGGAATTACATTTCAAAATATGTGGCGTTTATGGCTCTCTCAGCCAAAAAGGTTCTTGACCTCTGCCCTATGGCGTACGTATTATATCGTAGTCCGTGAGCAGAATGACGGGTCGCCCTGCTGCCGCTCAAATTCCTGGCGGCGTTAAATACTATTCCCCTCCAAGTCATAGCGATCGCCGGAACCCTGAATTACCCTTGTGCGGGGCTCGCACTACAGCACCGGGGCTCAGCGATAAAATGACCTGCTTCGCCTCTATGGGCTCAAAACGCAACAACAAAACTCTGGTAACCGATCCAAAACACCTTTCTGACCAATCGAAACTGAGAAACAACTGTTTTCCTTTTACCAAATCAGACTTGTTGGTAAATATTGGTCAGTCTTGCACAGATCCTGGTTTGTGTTTGTGCAGGAACAGGTGGTAGGAGCGAGGTTATAGGCGGGGCAAAGCTTGTAGAGTGGGTGGGGCACATCTGGTGATGTGGGCAGGACACAGCTGGTGATCTATTCCTGCTCCGTTTCTTCTCCATACTTTGGCCCTTTATTCTCCCCCTTGTGCTTCTAAGGGGCCCTGTGGAGGGCAAAAGCCTGGACATAACAACCAACCTAGTTGTCTGTGTGTTGGTTTGGCATTCCAATGTGATCGCTTATCCTTCTGAAAACAGTCGATTGACTAAAGCAGAGTTCCCGAGCCCTGTCCTCAAGGCCCACCAACAGTGCATGTTTCGTAAGCAGGTGCAGGGCTGTGGAGTCGAAACAAAATCATCCAACTCCAACTCAGACTCATCAGTTTATGAAACCACCGACTCCGACTCCAGGTACTCAAAAATTGCTCCAACTCGACTACGACTCCACAGCCCAATCAAAGTTCTAGAATTGGTACAAAAAATCATTCACCTTAGACTCCTCTGTTTATGAAACCACCAACTCCAGGTACCCAAAAGTTGCTCCGACTCCACATCCCTGCACGGTTGAGGTAATTCTCTCTGTGGATTTCTACAAAACAGGCATGTTTGGTGGGCCTTGGGAACAGGGTTGGGTAACAATGGGTTAAAGGATGACCCAAGAGATCCCAATGTGTGTCCACGCAGAGGCCCAAGTCCACGCATGTACTCTATATAGCCGTGTATCTGCACCGTGCTTCACTTTTAGCATGTAGAAAATAAATGGCTTTAGCAGGGAGGTGGAACATACTTTAGCGCCCAAGCGAGAACTCGCAAGAGAGCGGAAAGGAAGCTTTAGAATAAATATGTAGCGTTTAGAGCAGGTATGGGCAAACTTGGCCCTCCAGCTGTTAAGGAACTACAAATCCCACAATGCATTTGCCTTTATGAGTCATGACTGTAGCTGTAAGATTCCAGCAATGCATTGTGGGACTTGTAGTTCCTTAACAGCTGGAGGGCCAAGTTTGCCCATACCTGGTTTAGAGGATACTAGGCTGGCTTTCAGCTTACTTCATTTAAAGAGATGCCTGATTACTGAACCAGTCACAGGATTACAGTTCCCCTGTTCTTAATTCAAATGACATCATCTAGGAAGAGGGACTGTGTGTGCAGTCAACAGGCAGACCCCATATTTGCTTCTGGCTGAGAACAGAAGAGGCATCATTCCTTTATGTATATTATCATCTGTATAAACAAACCACAAACCAGTAATGCATGAATACTGCAGGTTGGTAAGAACCTTGTCATGTGATGTTAGGTTAGGCTAGGGATAGGCACCAGAATGGAGTCTATGCTGGGGGAGGCTAGAGATAGGCACCAGAATGGAGTCTATAGTGGGGGAGGTTAGGGATAGGCACCAGAATGGAGTCTATGCTGGGGGAGGTTAGGGATAGGCACCAGAATGGAGTCTATGCTGGGGGAGGCTAGGGATAGGCACCAGAATGGAGTCTATGCTGGGGGAGGCTAGGGATAGGCACCAGAATGGAGTCTATAGTGGGGGAGGTTAGGGATAGGCACCAGAATGGAGTCTATGCTGGGGGAGGCTAGGGATAGGCACCAGAATGGAGTCTATAGTGGGGGAGGTTAGGGATAGGCACCAGAATGGAGTCTATGCTGGGGGAGGTTAGGGATAGGCACAAGAATGGAGTCTATAGTGGGGGAGGTTAGGGATAGGCACCGGAATGGAGTCTATGCTGGGGGAGGTTAGGGATAGGCACCAGAATGGAGTCTATAGTGGGGGAGGTTAGGGGTAGGCACCAGAATGGAGTCTATGCTGGGGGAGGTTAGGGATAGGCACCAGAATGGAGTCTATGCTGGGGGAGGTTAGGGCTAGGCACCAGAATGGAGTCTATGCTGGGGGAGGTTAGGGCTAGGCACCAGAATGGAGTCTATGCTGGGGGAGGTTAGGGCTAGGCACCAGAATGGAGTCTATGCTGGGGGAGGTTAGGGATAGGCACCAGAATGGAGTCTATGCTGGGGGAGGTTAGGGATAGGCACCAGAATGGAGTCTATGCTGGGGGAGGTTAGGGATAGGCACCAGAATGGAGTCTATAGTGGGGGAGGCTAGGGATAGGCACCAGAATGGGGTCTATGCTGGGGGAGGTTAGGGATAGGCACCAGAATGGAGTCTATGCTGGGGGAGGTTAGGGATAGGCACCAGAATGGAGTTTATAGTGGGGGAGGTTAGGGATAGGCACCAGAATGGAGTCTATGCTGGGGGAGGTTAGGGTTAGGCACCAGAATGGAGTCTATGCTGGGGGAGGTTAGGGCTAGGCACCAGAATGGAGTCTATGCTGGGGGAGGTTAGGGATAGGCACCAGAATGGAGTCTATAGTGTGGATGTTAGGGATAGGCACCAGAATGGAGTCTATGCTGGGGGAGGCTAGGGGTAGGCACCAGAATGGAGTCTATGCTGGGGGAGGTTAGGGATAGGCACCAGAATGGAGTCTATGCTGGGGGAGGTTAGGGATAGGCACCAGAATGGAGTCTATGCTGGGGGAGGTTAGGGATAGGCACCAGAATGGAGTCTATGCTGGGGGAGGTTAGGGATAGGCACCAGAATGGAGTCTATGCTGGGGGAGGTTAGGGATAGGCACCAGAATGGAGTTTATAGTGGGGGAGGTTAGGGATAGGCACCAGAATGGAGTCTATGCTGGGGGAGGCTAGGGATAGGCACCAGAATGGAGTCTATGCTGGGGGAGGTTAGGGCTAGGCACCAGAATGGAGTCTATGCTGGGGGAGGTTAGGGATAGGCACCAGAATGGAGTCTATGCTGGGGGAGGTTAGGGATAGGCACCAGAATGGAGTCTATGCTGGGGGAGGTTAGGGATAGGCACCAGAATGGAGTCTATAGTGGGGGAGGCTAGGGATAGGCACCAGAATGGAGTCTATGCTGGGGGAGGTTAGGGATAGGCACCAGAATGGAGTCTATGCTGGGGGAGGTTAGGGATAGGCACCAGAATGGAGTTTATAGTGGGGGAGGTTAGGGATAGGCACCAGAATGGAGTCTATGCTGGGGGAGGTTAGGGTTAGGCACCAGAATGGAGTCTATGCTGGGGGAGGTTAGGGCTAGGCACCAGAATGGAGTCTATGCTGGGGGAAGTTAGGGATAGGCACCAGAATGGAGTCTATAGTGTGGATGTTAGGGATAGGCACCAGAATGGAGTCTATGCTGGGGGAGGCTAGGGATAGGCACCAGAATGGAGTCTATGCTGGGGGAGGTTAGGGATAGGCACCAGAATGGAGTCTATGCTGGGGGAGGTTAGGGATAGGCACCAGAATGGAGTCTATGCTGGGGGAGGTTAGGGATAGGCACCAGAATGGAGTCTATGCTGGGGGAGGTTAGGGATAGGCACCAGAATGGAGTCTATGCTGGGGGAGGTTAGGGATAGGCACCAGAATGGAGTTTATAGTGGGGGAGGTTAGGGATAGGCACCAGAATGGAGTCTATGCTGGGGGAGGTTAGGGATAGGCACCAGAATGGAGTCTATAGTGGGGGAGGTTAGGGATAGGCACCAGAATGTAGTCTATGCTGGGGGAGGTTAGGGATAGGCACCAGAATGGAGTCTATGCTGGGGGAGGTTAGGGATAGGCACCAGAATGGAGTCTATGCTGGGGGAGGTTAGGGCTAGGCACCAGAATGGAGTATATGCTGGGGGAGGTTAGGGATAGGCACCAGAATGGAGTCTATGCTGGGGGAGGTTAGGGATAGGCACCAGAATGGAGTCTATAGTGGGGGAGGTTAGGGATAGGCACCAGAATGGAGTCTATGCTGGGGGAGGTTAGGGATAGGCACCAGAATGGAGTCTATAGTGGGGGAGGTTAGGGCTAGGCACCAGAATGGAGTCTATGCTGGGGGAGGTTAGGGATAGGCACCAGAATGGAGTCTATAGTGGGGGAGGTTAGGGCTAGGCACCAGAATGGAGTCTATGCTGGGGGAGGTTCGGGATAGGCACCAGAATGGAGTCTATGCTGGGGGAGGCTAGGGATAGGCACCAGAATGGAGTCTATGCTGGGGGAGGTTAGGGATAGGCACCAGAATGTAGTCTATAGTGGGGGAGGTTAGGGATAGGCACCAGAATGGAGTCTATGCTGGGGGAGGCTAGGGATAGGCACCAGAATGGAGTCTATGCTGGGGGAGGTTAGGGATAGGCACCAGAATGGAGTCTATGCTGGGGGAGGTTAGGGCTAGGCACCAGAATGGAGTCTATGCTGGGGGAGGTTAGGGATAGGCACAAGAATGGAGTCTATGCTGGGGGAGGTTAGGGATAGGCACCAGAATGGAGTCTATACTGGGGGAGGTTAGGGGTAGGCACCAGAATGGAGTCTATGCTGGGGGAGGTTAGGGATAGGCACCAGAATGGAGTCTATAGTGGGGGAGGTTAGGGCTAGGCACCAGAATGGAGTCTATGCTGGGGGAGGTTAGGGATAGGCACCAGAATGTAGTCTATAGTGGGGGAGGTTAGGGATAGGCACCAGAATGGAGTCTATGCTGGGGGAGGCTAGGGATAGGCACAAGAATGGAGTCTATGCTGGGGGAGGTTAGGGATAGGCACCAGAATGGAGTCTATGCTGGGGGAGGTTAGGGATAGGCACCAGAATGGAGTCTATGCTGGGGGAGGTTAGGGATAGGCACCAGAATGGAGTCTATGCTGGGGGAGGTTAGGGATAGGCACCAGAATGGAGTCTATGCTTGGAGAGGTTAGGGATAGGCACCAGAATGGAGTCTATGCTGGGGGAGGCTAGGGATAGGCACCAGAATGGAGTCTATAGTGGGGGAGGTTAGGGATAGGCACCAGAATGGAGTCTATGCTGGGGGAGGTTAGGGATAGGCACAAGAATGGAGTCTATAGTGGGGGAGGTTAGGGATAGGCACCGGAATGGAGTCTATGCTGGGGGAGGTTAGGGATAGGCACCAGAATGGAGTCTATAGTGGGGGAGGTTAGGGGTAGGCACCAGAATGGAGTCTATGCTGGGGGAGGTTAGGGATAGGCACCAGAATGGAGTCTATGCTGGGGGAGGTTAGGGCTAGGCACCAGAATGGAGTCTATGCTGGGGGAGGTTAGGGCTAGGCACCAGAATGGAGTCTAGGCTGGGGGAGGTTAGGGCTAGGCACCAGAATGGAGTCTATGCTGGGGGAGGTTAGGGATAGGCACCAGAATGGAGTCTATGCTGGGGGAGGTTAGGGATAGGCACCAGAATGGAGTCTATGCTGGGGGAGGTTAGGGATAGGCACCAGAATGGAGTCTATAGTGGGGGAGGCTAGGGATAGGCACCAGAATGGGGTCTATGCTGGGGGAGGTTAGGGATAGGCACCAGAATGGAGTCTATGCTGGGGGAGGTTAGGGATAGGCACCAGAATGGAGTTTATAGTGGGGGAGGTTAGGGATAGGCACCAGAATGGAGTCTATGCTGGGGGAGGTTAGGGTTAGGCACCAGAATGGAGTCTATGCTGGGGGAGGTTAGGGCTAGGCACCAGAATGGAGTCTATGCTGGGGGAGGTTAGGGATAGGCACCAGAATGGAGTCTATAGTGTGGATGTTAGGGATAGGCACCAGAATGGAGTCTATGCTGGGGGAGGCTAGGGGTAGGCACCAGAATGGAGTCTATGCTGGGGGAGGTTAGGGATAGGCACCAGAATGGAGTCTATGCTGGGGGAGGTTAGGGATAGGCACCAGAATGGAGTCTATGCTGGGGGAGGTTAGGGATAGGCACCAGAATGGAGTCTATGCTGGGGGAGGTTAGGGATAGGCACCAGAATGGAGTCTATGCTGGGGGAGGTTAGGGATAGGCACCAGAATGGAGTTTATAGTGGGGGAGGTTAGGGATAGGCACCAGAATGGAGTCTATGCTGGGGGAGGCTAGGGATAGGCACCAGAATGGAGTCTATGCTGGGGGAGGTTAGGGCTAGGCACCAGAATGGAGTCTATGCTGGGGGAGGTTAGGGATAGGCACCAGAATGGAGTCTATGCTGGGGGAGGTTAGGGATAGGCACCAGAATGGAGTCTATGCTGGGGGAGGTTAGGGATAGGCACCAGAATGGAGTCTATAGTGGGGGAGGCTAGGGATAGGCACCAGAATGGAGTCTATGCTGGGGGAGGTTAGGGATAGGCACCAGAATGGAGTCTATGCTGGGGGAGGTTAGGGATAGGCACCAGAATGGAGTTTATAGTGGGGGAGGTTAGGGATAGGCACCAGAATGGAGTCTATGCTGGGGGAGGTTAGGGTTAGGCACCAGAATGGAGTCTATGCTGGGGGAGGTTAGGGCTAGGCACCAGAATGGAGTCTATGCTGGGGGAAGTTAGGGATAGGCACCAGAATGGAGTCTATAGTGTGGATGTTAGGGATAGGCACCAGAATGGAGTCTATGCTGGGGGAGGCTAGGGATAGGCACCAGAATGGAGTCTATGCTGGGGGAGGTTAGGGATAGGCACCAGAATGGAGTCTATGCTGGGGGAGGTTAGGGATAGGCACCAGAATGGAGTCTATGCTGGGGGAGGTTAGGGATAGGCACCAGAATGGAGTCTATGCTGGGGGAGGTTAGGGATAGGCACCAGAATGGAGTCTATGCTGGGGGAGGTTAGGGATAGGCACCAGAATGGAGTTTATAGTGGGGGAGGTTAGGGATAGGCACCAGAATGGAGTCTATGCTGGGGGAGGTTAGGGATAGGCACCAGAATGGAGTCTATAGTGGGGGAGGTTAGGGATAGGCACCAGAATGTAGTCTATGCTGGGGGAGGTTAGGGATAGGCACCAGAATGGAGTCTATGCTGGGGGAGGTTAGGGATAGGCACCAGAATGGAGTCTATGCTGGGGGAGGTTAGGGCTAGGCACCAGAATGGAGTATATGCTGGGGGAGGTTAGGGATAGGCACCAGAATGGAGTCTATGCTGGGGGAGGTTAGGGATAGGCACCAGAATGGAGTCTATAGTGGGGGAGGTTAGGGATAGGCACCAGAATGGAGTCTATGCTGGGGGAGGTTAGGGATAGGCACCAGAATGGAGTCTATAGTGGGGGAGGTTAGGGCTAGGCACCAGAATGGAGTCTATGCTGGGGGAGGTTAGGGATAGGCACCAGAATGGAGTCTATAGTGGGGGAGGTTAGGGCTAGGCACCAGAATGGAGTCTATGCTGGGGGAGGTTCGGGATAGGCACCAGAATGGAGTCTATGCTGGGGGAGGCTAGGGATAGGCACCAGAATGGAGTCTATGCTGGGGGAGGTTAGGGATAGGCACCAGAATGTAGTCTATAGTGGGGGAGGTTAGGGATAGGCACCAGAATGGAGTCTATGCTGGGGGAGGCTAGGGATAGGCACCAGAATGGAGTCTATGCTGGGGGAGGTTAGGGATAGGCACCAGAATGGAGTCTATGCTGGGGGAGGTTAGGGCTAGGCACCAGAATGGAGTCTATGCTGGGGGAGGTTAGGGATAGGCACAAGAATGGAGTCTATGCTGGGGGAGGTTAGGGATAGGCACCAGAATGGAGTCTATACTGGGGGAGGTTAGGGGTAGGCACCAGAATGGAGTCTATGCTGGGGGAGGTTAGGGATAGGCACCAGAATGGAGTCTATAGTGGGGGAGGTTAGGGCTAGGCACCAGAATGGAGTCTATGCTGGGGGAGGTTAGGGATAGGCACCAGAATGTAGTCTATAGTGGGGGAGGTTAGGGATAGGCACCAGAATGGAGTCTATGCTGGGGGAGGCTAGGGATAGGCACAAGAATGGAGTCTATGCTGGGGGAGGTTAGGGATAGGCACCAGAATGGAGTCTATGCTGGGGGAGGTTAGGGATAGGCACCAGAATGGAGTCTATGCTGGGGGAGGTTAGGGATAGGCACCAGAATGGAGTCTATGCTGGGGGAGGTTAGGGATAGGCACCAGAATGGAGTCTATGCTTGGAGAGGTTAGGGATAGGCACCAGAATGGAGTCTATGCTGGGGGAGGTTAGGGATAGGCACCAGAATGGAGTCTATGCTGGGGGAGGCTAGGGATAGGCACCAGAATGGAGTCTATAGTGGGGGAGGTTAGGGATAGGCACCAGAATGGAGTCTATGCTGGGGGAGGCTAGGGATAGGCACAAGAATGGAGTCTATGCTAGGGGAGGCTAGGGATAGGCACCAGAATGGAGTCTATAGTGGGGGAGGTTAGGGATAGGCACCAGAATGGAGTCTATGCTGGGGGAGGTTAGGGATAGGCACCAGAATGGAGTCTATGCTGGGGGAGGTTAGGGATAGGCACCAGAATGTAGTCTATAGTGGGGGAGGTTAGGGATAGGCACCAGAATGGAGTCTATGCTGGGGGAGGTTAGGGATAGGCACCAGAATGGAGTCTATGCTGGGGGAGGTTAGGGATAGGCACCAGAATGTAGTCTATAGTGGGGGAGGTTAGGGATAGGCACCAGAATGGAGTCTATGCTGGGGGAGGTTAGGGATAGGCACCAGAATGGAGTCTATGCTGGGGGAGGTTAGGGATAGGCACCAGAATGGAGTCTATGCTGGGGGAGGTTAGGGATAGGCACCAGAATGGAGTCTATGCTGGGGGAGGTTAGGGATAGGCACCAGAATGGAGTCTATAGTGGGGGAGGTTAGAGTAAGGCACTTGGAGGGAGTCTATGCTGGGGGAGGATAGGGATAGGCACCAGAATGGAGTCTATAGTGGGGGAGGTTAGAGTAAGGCACTTGGAGGGAGTCTATGCTGGGGGAGGCTAGGGATAGGCACCAGAATGGAGTCTATGCTGGGGGAGGTTAGGGATAGGCACCAGAATGGAGTCTATGCTGGGGGAGGTTAGGGATAGGCACCAGAATGGAGTCTATGCTGGGGGAGGTTAGGGATAGGCACCAGAATGGAGTCTATGCTGGGGGAGGTTAGGGATAGGCACCAGAATGGAGTCTATAGTGGGGGAGGTTAGAGTAAGGCACTTGGAGGGAGTCTACATTGGTTGAGGTTAGGGTTACTTGGGCAATCGAAGGGAGAGACGCACAGAAAAACACTTTGCAAGTATTGGTTACGGTTTTATTAGAAGTCTCCTTAGCCGATATCTAAATCATCTTTGCAAAACCCCTATCTGCTGAGTTGCGTTATGCTTATTTTCCACTTCTTAAAGACTGATGATCTAAAAACAAAACCAGTTTGCCACATTTAAATAAGTGAAAAACGTTTCTTTCCGAATTACAGATTGCCCAGCAAGCTCATGGTGAACTACAACTCCAGGGATGTGTAAGGGGCTGAAAGAGACCAAAAAAATCCTCCTTACTAAGATGCTTTGCAAAATAGAAACTTGCCTTCCTACAACAGAGGGTATTTGCGATTATTCCGGTTGAAGTGAGCTCTTAGTTTCCCACAATACATCACTGAGATGATTTGCATATTTCGCAGTGATGCATTTTGGGACGTCTCAGAGCTCACTCCAACCTGAATAATCACACAAATACCTCGTTTTAAGAAGGCAAACTTCTGTTTTTCTTTCCGATTGACCCCCCCCCCCCCCTTTTTTTTTTTTTTACAAAAAAATAGGCCCCCGTTGATAATTACAGAAACAAGACATTGGGCTTGTGCACACCAGAGCGGTTCTGGAGCGTTTTTAAAAACCCTAGAAGTTTGAAAACCGCTTGGCTAATGTATTTTAATGGGTTCGTTTTTTCCACAAACGCAAACTCGGGGGCTGCAGCATTTGTTAGATTTCTGAGGCGTTTCTGCCTCAATGTTAAAGTATAGGAAAGTGAAAAACTGCTCTGAAAAACGCTAGATCAGAGCTGTTTTCCAGGCGTTTTTTTGTGACAGAAGCTGTACTGTAACAAAATATGAAATCTGCTACATAATAACGCTCCAAAAAACGCTAGGCATGTTTAGAAAATGTCTCTAAAACATGCCTAGGAATCGCTCTGCAATCTGCTTCAAAAACGTCTAGCGTTTTGCGGATCTGCAAGAGGTTTTTGGTGTGCACTGGGCCATTGCAAGCTCCTCTGAGGAACAGCTAGTGGCAAACGACTATATATGGTAAATGAATAATAACCATTAGGCCTCTTTCACTTTAGGATGTTGCGTTTTGATGCAATGTTAAAGTCGCAACGCAAATTACAACGCAATGCCCCCAAAAAGTCGCAACGCAACTTAATGCCCCGTTATCGTCACAGGCAATGAAAAGTATGCTTCCAAGTCATTACTGAGCATGTGCAAACAGTCCAACGCAGCTAATAACGTGTATAACGCACAGCATGCAGCAGTTTCTAATAACGCTACACGTTACACACAAACGCAACGTGTGCACTGTGAACGTCGCACAGACTTAGTATTGCTGTGCGACTTTTTGGGGGCATTGCGATGTAGTTTGCGTTGCGACTTTGACGTCGCATCAAAACGCAACGTCCTACTGTGAAAGGGGCCTCAATACAAACCATGAAAAATCCCCATTTTTTCCTACAACCCAGATTTGCGTCTCTCGTTTCTCCAGCCGGTCCTATTGTTGCCAGAATATATATACGCACGCTATTTTTTTACAGGGCAGCCCTGTGCCGACGCTTGAAGATCTCTTTCAAAAACGCCACAATAGAATCCAACGCTCCTCGTAGCCCGTTCCGCGTTAATGTGCTCGTCGTGTTTTTCTTTTCGTTTTTTTTTTTTTTTGTAGCGTTCTTTAGTTTGCTGTGTTATCATTATCTACGGCTGGGAAGAGGGAGATAAAATACAGAACAAAGCGTTTTTTAACCTGCTAAATATTTCGCATTTAATATGTCGTCGGCTCTTTTGTGGCGCTCCCGCGGGCGAACAATAGGCCGTGTCTCTCCGTATCTGCCGGCCACATCGGGCCGCTTCGTGATGACATTTGAAAGGGGGATTTTTTTTGGCATAAGCTGAACCCGCTTTAGGAAAACCGCTCGGCACCTGTCCAGACCTCTCCGGCTTTCAACGACTGCAGCAGAACGGCATCGCCCCATGGCCAAAACACACACAGAAAAAGACAAAAACAACCAACAGTGTTCACTATCCAGTCCAAACCTTATTTTTAGTTCCCGGTAAAGCGTGAAAGGAGAAACTTGATCTTATTGCTGCTTGTCCTCCTGCCGGCATACATTAAATAGCCCTTATTAGCAGGGTAAGCCGATATCTTCTATAAGGAAGATTTTACAATTTCTTCATCTTAGATTAGTAAATATTTTACAATAACAGTATAAAAAAGGGCTTTTCTTTTATATATAAAACTCGCTCTTAAAGGGATACTGTAGGGCGGTCAGGGGAAAATGAGTTGAACTTACCCGGGGCTTCTAATGGTCCCCCGCAGACATCCTGTGCCCGCGCAGCCACTCACCGATGCTCCGGCCCCGCCTCCGGTTCACTTCTGGAATTTCAGACTTTAAAGTCTGAAAACCACTGCGACTGTGTTGCCGTGTCCTCGTTCCCGCTGATGTCACTAGGAGTGTATTACACAGGCCGAGTATGGTCTGTGCCTGCGCCGTGCGCTCCTGGTGACTTCAGTGGGAGTGAGGACACGGCAACGCAGGCACAGTGGTTTTCAGACTTTAAAGTCTGAAATTCCAGAAGTGAACCAGAGGCAGGGCCGGAGCATTGAGGAGTGGCTGCGCGGGCACAGGATGCCTGCGGGGGACCATTAGAAGCCTCGGGTAAAGTCAACTCATTTTCCCCTGACCCCCTACAGTATCCCTTTAAGTTTTTACTGTTTCATTATTGTCTCTGCTTAATGACATACATTGAAGTATGCCAGAGTTCAAATCTATGAATTATTGACCATGTTTATCTCTTGCCCTCCTCTCAGAAGCCATTTACTGACAGGAAAGTGTTTTATGGCTGTAATTACTTATCAGTGAGGTTATGCTATAGCAGGGCTTTTCAACCCTGTCCTCAAGTACCACCAACAGTGCATGTTTTGCAGAAGACCACAAACATTCACAGGTGAGGTAATTAGTGTCTCAGCAGAGCTGATTAACTGCCTCTGTGGATTTCCACTAAACATGCACTATTGGTGACAGGGTTGAAAAGCCCCGTGCTATAGGCTGACCCAGTCCGACCTGGACAAAAACTGTCACTTGCATACCTGATATTTAACTCTTTCAGACAGAGAAAGAAAAAAAGGAACACAGCATAGTTATTTGTGTGCTAGGCACTGTACATACACGTCTATCTCATCATGTCACATGTCCCCTCGGTTGTCCTTTAAGCCGAAATGGCATAATATTGTCTTTAAAAATGGAAATGAAAAGATATTTACAGTAGTAATGACCAGGCTAATGACGATAGTAAACCATTGGTAAACATTACCGATATTTTACTACAACTAAACCTAACCCCACTCTCACACAGAACACTCCCCCTCTGATGCCTAACCCTTAACCATCCCTTCCTAATGCCTAAACCTAAGATCCCCCTTCCTAACCCTAAAACCCCCTTCCTGACGCCTAACACTAAAACCCCCCTTCCTAACTCCTAACCCTAAAACCCCCCTTCCTGACACCTAACACTAAAACCCCCTTCCTGACGCCTAAACCTAAGACCCCCCTGTGCCGAAGCTTAAAACTCTCCTTTTTGACGCCTAACCCTAAGATCACTTTATCCTGACACCCAAGACCCCCTTCCTGGTTCCTAACCCTAAGACTACTCTTCCTCAGCTGCAAGTAACGTAAATACCAAAACCGATACATTTCTTAAAAGTAAATTTAAAAATGATAATTATCAAAACAAATATAAAAAGGATAATAGGCAATTGATAATTCTCAAAACAAACAAAAAAAATTGCCAGGTGCTCGCTATTTCTCGGGTGCCCAAATTTCTGCTTTTGGCGCCCAATAGCTGATATTTTGCATTAACGCATATGGCGGCGCCCGAATAGTCCATGCTACAGGCCCCCAAATTTCCTGCTTCCCTCCTGCTGGACCACTTACTTCCTGTGGTAGAATAACTGTTCCAGTGCTTTGGCGATTGGCAAGTGCTGTCAATGGGACCCAGGCCTCAGCATTGCTGCAGAATGTCAGCAGACACTTGTCACTGATCGTACAGAATATCCATATTATACAGACACGCAGTCATTCTGACCCAGTTTGAATCTCGCCTCCCTGAACAAACTTTTTTTTATACAGTGGCCCTTTAAGAAGGGGAGGGGCAGGGAGGAGGACAACACCATTTAAATGCATCTCCCGGGGTTGAAAAGCTCTGAGAGTGGCGGCAGTGCCAATCGCTCAGCATGCCCGCGCCACGTACGTCCCGGCAGATTGTAATTTTTCTTTTTAGGAAAGTAATTGCTTGCCTCCGGCACATGCGCGGGGGGCCTACTAGTCTACTTCTGAAAATACTACGCACCTCTGTCAAACCTCGTTACAAATCAATGCTCCAGATTCTCTACCACTTACTCAAGTCAAATTACTTATTTTCCACTCTAAAGAAAAAGAAAAAAGCATTTTAAACTTTTCAAACAAACTGAGAAATAAAATCGATGCATTATTAAAAAGAAAAAAAAAAGGATATATGTACTTAATGTTGCTATTCGGGGTAATGTTTGTATAAAAATAGCCGTAAGCTGAAATGACCATGGGGCGAGGGGAATGTCTCAGTAAGAAAAGCATTGATTGCTGTGTTTAGTCACAGGAAAAGGTTTGGAACCAAGATTACTACCCTCATAAAATGCTCCTCTCAGCCTCCTGATTGTCCCTCTGGACCCCCGAATGCTCGTCTCAGCCTTCTGATTGTCCCTCTGGACCCCCAAATGCTCCTCTTAGCCTCCTGATTGTCCCTCTGGACCCCCAAATGCTTCTCTAAGCCTCCTGATTGTCCCTCTGGGCCCCCAAATGCTCCTCTCAGCCTCCTGATTGTCCCTCTGGACCCCCAAATGCTCCTGTCAGCCTCCTGATTGTCCCTCTGGACCCCCAAATGCTCCTGTCAGCCTCCTGATTGTCTCTCTGGACCCCCAACTTCCCCTTTCAGCCTCCGGATTGTCCCCTGGACCCCCAAATGCTACTCTCAGCCTCCTAATTGTCCATCTGGACCCCCAAATGCTCCTCTCAGCCTCCTGATTGTCCTTTCGGACCCCCGATTTCCCCTCTCAGCCTGCTGAATGTCCCTCTGTACCCCCAAATGCCCCTCTCAGCCTCCCGACTGTTCTAGACCCCCAGTACCTTCTCCCACTTCAACACCAGATTTTGAGCACTTTGTATTGATTTTGTAAATGAGCTTACATGCTACATGGAAGTGATAATATTGGCCAATCAAAATTAGATGTGTGTATGCAACCTAAAGCACACCTATGATGAGGGGAAGGGGTAGATTTGGATACTTACCCGAGTTTTCCCAGATCCTCTTCCAGTCCCTCCAGTCCAACGCTACTGCTCATGACCTTCTCCTTCTGGCCATGCTCTCGGCATGGAGGATAAAGCCCTGCACAAGTGTACATGTTTTACCAGACGTGTGCGCGGACCTTACCTCCACATGCACAGTTTGGATGGTTGGTACACGGCAGGAGTGCGGCCATGAGAAACATATTTGAGGAGGTCTTGTCAAATAGGTTTGAAGAGAAACCGTAACCAAGAATTGAACTTCATCCCAATGAGTAGGCGATACCCCCTTTCCCAAATTTTTCTCAAATAGGTGGGCTCTGTATGGCTGATATTGTGTTGAAACCCCTCCCACAGTGTGATGTCAGGACCATGCTTCCATGAAAGCAGGAAGAAGACACACTGCAGATTTACTGCAGGATTTGTATCAGCTGTAAGAACTCGTTCACAATAGGGGCGTTTTTGCCCTTTTTTCAAGCGCAGACGATTTTCAAAAATACCCCTGAAAGCGATTGTGCAATGATTCCCTACGAGAGAGCTCACATCTGAGCGGTTCGTTTCCAATCCGATCAGCAAAGCGATGCCTTTACTTTTTTTGAGGCGATTCCGCCTCAATGTAAGGTACAGGAAAAACGCAAATCGCTCACAAAATCGCTTTGTGCAACGATTGCGTTCACATTTTTTGTATTTATTCCTTTCTGGGTTAAAGAGTTTACTTCCTGACTTGCGTCAGGTAATGAATTAAAAACGCTCTGGAAAAGCGATGAGAAAAGCGCTTTTAGCAAAAACGCACTGCCCAACCAAGCTCGGGAATCGCAAAAAATATTGCTTCAAGAAACGCCCAACGTGAACACTAACGCGATCGGAATGCAATGTGAACATGGCCTGACAAAGAAATGTTTTTCATTAGGGCCTCTTTCACAGTGCGACGTTAAAGTCGCACGTTAGAAAATGTTCCAACCCAGACTAACGCAGAGCAATACAAAGTCTGTGCGACACTCACAGTGCACACGTTGCGTTGTGTGTAACGTGTAGCAATATTTAGGTAGTGCTGCATGCTGTGCGTTTAGCAATACATTTGCTGTATTAGTTGTGTTGCACATGCTCAGTAATGTTTTTTTTTTAAATGTAACGCATGCTCCGTTTTCGTTCCATCACTGTGCGACGTAAATGGCGCACCAAACGCAGGGCTAAAGAATGTACTATAACGTTCAAGTTATAGTCTTTCAATGCGTTGCATTAGAGGTACGTTATGCGATCTTAAAGAGGAACTCCAGTGAACATTTTACTGTTGGCAGGTGATGTAGCTGCTGCATGGTTTTTGGCAGTTGGAAACAGCTGTAAACAGTTATTTCCCACAAAAGTTCAAACTTTTCTTGTGGGAGGGGTTACTTGTGGGAGGGGTTTCACCACAATATCAGTTATACAGCACCCCCTGATGGTCTGTTTGTGAAAAGGAATAGATTTCTCATGTAAAAGGGGGAATCAGCTACTGATTGGGATAAAGTTCAATTTTTGGTCGGAGTTTCTCTTTAACGTCGCAACAAACGCAACGTCCCATTGTGGAAGAGGCCTAAAGGTTATTATGCTTAACTTTTAGCGCAGAGAGGAAGTTCTGAGGTTGGCTTTAAAACCTCCCCATCTGCTTCCGACTATAACAACGGCAGACTATCGAGCTCCAGAGAGTATAAATAGATTACATTAATGGAATAATTATCTCCGATGTGCCGATAGATCTCGGGGATTCGCAATGCAGCAGAATTGTCATAATTTACATGCAATTATATAGATAGTTGTAATTATTAACTTTAGCTACCGCATTCCGATGACCGTAGCTGCTGGTTAGAAAGTGATCCGATTGCATTCCTCGCAGATAATGAAGAAAACGCAAGTCCCGATTGATATTTAAAGGGTAATTAAGCAATCATTAAAAAAAAAAAATTGCTGTGACATACATCAGTGTTACAGCGGCGCTATATTCTAATATCATGTTATTAAAAATGATCTTTACATTTTAGTTTGAAGCCTAATACACATGTCTTAAAGGGGAACTGAAGTAAGAGGTATACGGAGGCTGCAATATTTATTTCCTTTTAATCAATACCAGTTGCCTGGCAGCCCTGCTGATCTATATCTCTGCAGTAGTATCTGAATAACACCAGAAACAAGCATGCAGCTAGTCTTGTCAGATCTGACTTTAAAGTCTGAAACACCCGATCTGCTGCATGCTTGTTCAGGGGCTATGGCTAATAGTATTAGAGGCAGAGGATCAGCAGGGCTGCCAGGCAACTGGTATTGATTAAAAGGAAATAAATATGGCAGCCTCCGTATACCTCTTACTTCAGTTCCCCTCTAAAGCAGCAGTGACAGCCATACTATCCCAGGAAGAAAAAACACGAATATAAAGTAGATAAATACTTGTTCTCCTTACATAACACATGTATTGTACTGTCCATGTTTTGATTTCAGTGAATTTAAACAAAAAAAAAAAAAGCAGTATTTGTATAGCGCCTTTCTCCTGTCGGACTCAAAGCGCTTGCGAGGCAGCCACTAGAGCGCACTCAGTAGGCAGTAGCAGTGTTAAAGAAAACCTGTACTGAAAATAAAAGTGAAAATAAGCATACACAAGTCATACTTACCTTCCATGTAGTCTACTCCTCAGTGTCTTTCTCCTCTCCCGCGTCCTATTTGTTCACTATGATCAAGGGAATTTTCCGTCCTCCATTTTGAAAATAGCCATTACCCCATAACAGCTTTCTTGGTCAGCACACTGTTAAACTGTAACATCGCCCACTTGAGCCATAGGGAAACATGGACATTACCTGGTACATCAGTTTTCCTCTCAGCTATAACTGACAGCAACTGATATTTTACTGACAGCAACTGATATATTTCAGTTCTGACAAAATATTGTCAGAACTGGGAGGGATTATTGTCAGAAGAAAATGGTGAGCTTCTGAGAGGAACTGATGGCAAGGTAACTATGTAATGTTCATTTGAAGTAACCTCATGTGTTTATTTTAAATAATTTTTACTCAGTACAGGTTCTCTTTGAGGAGACTTGCCCAAGAAACTCCTTACTGAAATAGTTGCTGGCTTACTGAACTGAACAGGCAGAGCCAAGATTTGAACCCAGGTCTCCTGTGTCTGAGGCAGAGCCCTTAACCATTACACTATCCAGCCACTGATACTGATAATTTTATATAGTAAATAAAGAGAAAAAATGTTCTAGGCATTTTCCATCTTTACTGCCTCTGACTGAAGGCAATCCAGATGTCATTTCGTCCCTTAGGGCCCTTTCACACCTGAGGACTTTTTCGGCGTTTTAACGCCACGGCCGAAGTTGGCGTTTTCCTAGGTAAAATGAAAGTCCATAGACTTTCATTTTACCTTTCACACTTAACGCTGCGTTTTTACCTTTCACACTTAACGCTGCGTTTTGGAGCGTTGCGTTTTGAAGCTCCCAGGAGCTTTTTTAGGGCTGACCGCAGCGTTTTTCATTACAATTGATACTATGTATTGGCGTTAAAACGCCTTAAAAACGCCAGCAGCCAAAACGCAGCGTTTTAGCCTTTTACTGCTGCCTGTAGTGTGAAAGAGCCCTCAGGGATTGATCACACTACAAGACCTCTTCTAAGTACTTTGTGATTTTAAAAGCTCTTGCTAATGCTATCACTGAAGCGATGTGATTTTGCAAAAATCCCCCATAGCATTGCATTAGCAAGAGCTTTTAAAATCACTAGTGTTTAAAAAGCTCTTGTAGTGGGGCCCAGCCCTGAGGTCTCGTTCACACTAGGGAAGTTTTCGTCCTTTTATCAAGTGCAGGCGTTTTTTTAAAAATCACCCCCAAAACGCTTGTTCAATTAATCTCTATGAGAAGGTTTATATCGGCGTGGTTTGCACGCTGTGCGTTCAGCAAATCGGTGCCTGTACCATTTTTGGGGCGTTTTTGCCATAATGGAAGGTATAGGAAGTGCGCTAAACGCTGAACCGTTTATGCGTCAATTGAGATTGCGTTTTTTTTTAGAATAAATACATTGCATTCATTCTTTTCAGCGTCAAAGAGTTCATTTCCTGACTTGCGTCACGGAGTGAATGACAAAGCTGCTCTGGAAAAACGCTTAGAAAAGCGCTTTTACCAGAAATACAGCTCGCAGGGGAGCGCTGGGAGGGGTAAAAAGTGCACAAAAACTCAAAACGCTTGCTTTTTCCATTTGCCTCTGACTGTAGGCAATCTTAATGTAATTTCGTCCCTTAGGTCCCATTCACGCTTACAAATCGACAAACGCTAGCGATTAGCGCAAGTGTTTTGCGTGGGTGATTTTTTTCCACGACTAATGCGGGAAAATCACTGGACAAATTTGCAATGTTGGAGCGATTTGCACTTCTGTAAAGCTGACTGCGATTGCTCCAGAATCGCAGCAAAACTGCTGCAGGTAACGCGTTTGGGATTGGCACTAATCGCAAAACGCCCACGATCGACACCATTCGCAGCAGTGAGAACATTGCCGTAGGGTAACAAATCGTCCGCTAATCGCTTAGGTGTGAATGGACCCTAAGGGCCCTTTTCCACTAGCAATCGCTAGCGTTCGTGCTGAACGCTAGCGATTGCGATTCAGCAAAAGTGCTAAATTTCCCGGCGATTACCCGACGTTTGCGATCGTGATTTTGCTATGCTATGCATTGCATAGCAAAATTGCGGCAATAATCGTTCCGCCGCGCGTTCGTGTCAGTGTCAAAAACGAATTGCGGTAGTGGAAATAACCTACCGCCATTCCTATGTTATTTAGCAAACCCTAGCGATTGTAAAATCGCTAGCGCTTTGCGATTCAGCTGGCACAAACGCGCTAGTGGAAAAGGGCCCTGTCAGGCTAAACTCTCTAAATACATACAGGGTGGATTTCACTAGGTTTTCCTTCTGTCCTGTGCAAGAGTTCAGGTCCCCTTTAAAGCAAAGTGGATGAAGTCACACCAAGGCTTCAATGAACAAAGACCAGGGTGTGATGTCACTGGCTTCCGGAATAGAGAGCACTCCACCTCTTCCTGCCCTCCTGCTGTGATGGAGGTTTTGGCTGGCAGGGGATTGGGCGGGGAGGGTTCTCACCTCAGAGATCTTAATTCCAGGAAGGGCGTCCAGCAGCTCGTGTAATTTACACAAAGGTGTGACTCGCTCCCTAATCACAAATATCACTGAAGCTCTATAAAGTCTGTGCCCTGCAGGGGAAGGTATGTAGCAAAGACCTGTCACCATTCCTGTCACACCAACCCACTGCTGCAATACTCTCCACATCACTTCATGCTGTACATCATGTCACAAGAGGTTCTCTGCCGGCTCACCAAAAACTGACATTCTTACACAGTGGTGTATCTAAGGAGCTTGGGACCCCAGTGCAAATTTAACATGGGGCCGCAAGCACTGTATTGATATGGAGCCTCAAATCCTACCAAGGACAGCTGCAGTGTCAGAGAGATGTACAGGTAGTCTCCGGTTAACGAATGAGATAGGGACTGTACAGTATATTCCTGCGTATAAGACTACTTTTTAACCCTTGAAAATCTTCTGAAAAGTTGAGGGTCGTCTTATACGCCGGGTGTCATTGATGCCGGGTGATACCCCCTATCCTGTTACTGCCTCTCAGATCTCCCTGCAGAGGGAGCGCAATATTCTTCCAAACTGCTCTGATAAACAGGTAGACAAGGAGAGCTGACCAGTCTACTTAAGGAGAGTTGACCAATGCAACAAGTCAATTGACTATATACTGTTATATACTGGGTAACACATACAGTACAGCACCAGTATCTGTTCATACACAGCACCAGTACATGATTTATTTATTTTTTAATTTTAATTTGGTGTGCATTGGAAGAGGGGTAGTCTTATACAGCGAGTATATCCCAAACTCTATATTTTAACTGGAAAAGTTGGGGGGTCGTCTTATACGCCGGAATATACGGGTAGGTTTGTTCTTAACTTGAATCTGCTCTTAAAGGAGAACTGTAGAGAGAGATGTATGGAGGCAGCCATATTTATTTCCATTTAAGCAATACCAGTTACCTGGCTCTCCTGCTGATCCCTGCCTCTAATACGTTCAGCCATAGACCCCGAACAAGCATGCAGCAGATCAGGTTTTTGTGACAATTTTGAAAGATAAGACACGATTAGCTGCATGCTTGTTTCTGGTGTGATTCAGACACTTCTTCAGCAAAATAGATCAGCAGGACTGCCAGGTAACTGGTATTGTTTAAAAGGAAATAAATATGGCAGCCTCCATATACCTCTCCCTACAGTTCTCCTTTAAGTCGGAACATTGTGCCTCCTCTGTGCCCCCGTGGCCTCCAGTGTCCCCCTCTGTGTCACCTCTGCACCTACTTATACAATTTTAAAAGTCATTTTTTCTTTGAATTTTTTTAAATTGATTTTCTCAAAAACTACAAGTCCAATTTGGGAAAAAAAACATTTTGACACAGAATCCATGGCGTTCGAATCGGCGGGTCGTTCGTAAGTCGGGGACTACATGTATTTATAGGAAGAAAACAGTTTGTTAAGGATTACCACTATGCGATGCACATACTGTATACAGGTGTTCATTACCAGCAGAGCACCAATGAGTAGCTAATAAGGAAGAAGGCCCCTCTGAATCCCCCATTGCTACGCCGCTGTTTTTACATATTCTGCACCCACAAGAGAAACTACATGGGGAGCAGAAGGGGCCCAATTACTCAATCTCACTTTAAAGTGAACTCAAGTTGAGAGACTTATATGGAGGCTGCCATATTTAGTTCTTTTTAAGCAATACGGTTTTCAGCACAAAATACAGAAGCCTAAGTTACAGGGCCCAGACTTCTGGGGAAAGCTCATCAAGAACATTCCCAAAGAGAACAATAGGAATCTTGGAAACAGACACACAAGTCGTGTATAGTAAAAAAAAGTTTTGGTCCTTGATGGTTACCCATAACCTCCAAGTCTCTGTGAAGGAGCGAGACCAGGAGCCCAACGATGCAGTATCGTTAGACAAAGGGATGTAAGCACATGTGTATAAGTATTGTACTCACAAGGGTGAGTTGAAAATCTTGCAACCAGGGCTGCTCAAATCCGGATCCGGGATAGTTCTATCCGGATATCTCCCAGTTACCTGGGGGGGGGGTTCAATATTACCTGTCTGACGTCTTCTCCGTCCTTCGGCGCCTCCCACAATTCGGTCCAAGTGGCGGTCACGTGATTACAAACACTTCCTCCTCCCGGGTTGAAGGAGGAAGTGTTTGTAATCACGTGACGCGTGTGGAGCGCATCGTGGGAGGCGCCGAGGGACGGACGAAGAAGACGTCAGACAGGTAAGATTGACCCCCCTGCCCACCTCGCTCAGGTTTACCGGGAGATATCCAGATAGCTACTATCCGGGTGTCTCCCGGATCCGGATTTGAGCAGCCCTACTTGCAACTACCGTCTGAGCCTGCAGGAATATAACCGTCCTCCCACTCTGTCTCCCAGGTCTGTTGGCGCAGATGCTGGTCGGTCGCTCTCCTGGGTTAGTTGTGAGGACTAAGGTCCTTGTATGAACTTTACTAAAAAACACACAGGTGGAAGCTCCCTTAAAGGATACCAGAGTCCAACTCGCTTTGCTAAAAAAACATACTGTGCTGGTGAGAGGGGGTCAGCGTTCACTTACCGCTCCGTTTGCCGTTGTGTGCCTCCGTTCTCCCCTCCGTCATCCGTAGACGCGCCCAATCAATCCCGTTTGTACGCTCCACAGCCCTCTGCAGTTCCTGTTGTGGAGACACTGTGGAGCGCGCACACCTGGACGCCTGCAGACGGGCACGTCTAGGGTGACAGAGGAGCGCGATCACAGGGGAGAATAAGGAAATTCTGCGCATCCGCGGTGCAGTGTTTCCACACTGGACGCTGGGGTTGGATGACAGGACGGACCCGGGAACGGGCCGAACGGAGTTGGGCTCTGGTATCCTTTAATAATATGATACTACTAGATGTTACTGGGAGGGAGAAGGCACCCCTAAAAATAACCGTGGATGCAATAAATGTAAAACAACTTATATAGAGCAAAATCAAGAGGAGACTGCTACACCCACATGTGTTACACATGTGGGGAGCAGGGAGATCAGATGCCGAAATTCAGGAAGATAATCATAGCTATGATTAAGGAGCCATCTATTTCTCCGACACGTGTGAGCTTTTATCTGTGATGTTGGTGATGGATTAAAGAATAAGACTTTCAACTTCACCCTGGCATTTGGTGCAGCGGGGTTTCCTTGGTTATCTTCGTAAAAAAGCTTACCTCTAAGAAGAAGAGGCAACGCCAATATTAAAAAGAAATTTTAACAATCAGACACAAAAATCGATCGCCCCCAAGCTATTAGAGGTTGCTCTCAATTGTTTGTTTTGTGTACCCAAACAATCGTTTTTTCTGGAGTGCGACCCACACATTTGAAGAAAAAGAACCCGAGTGGGGACGGGATTTCCTCACTTGTTTTTATATGGTGGTTGCTGGTCTTGCAACCCACCTTTGTGAGTACCTCATCACGTTGTATTTATCCAGAACCTGACGTTAATATACTACACCATAAGGGGCTCCTGGCCTCGCTCTGTGGTTTTCCTGTATCCGTAGGAGGTTTTAGGACTCCTCTGGACTACACCCCTTACCCGCACTACTAGATGTTGTATACAAGGCTGTGGAGTCAGAGTTGGAGCAATTTTGGGTACCTGGAGTCGGAGTCGGTAGTTTCATAAACTGAGGAGTCAGAGTTGAAGTTGAATGATTTCTGTACCGATTCCACAGCCCTGGTTGTATATATGAGAAGCGTAATTTCTTTTCTTCTCAGAACCAATATTTAATGGAAAAATGTAATATTAATTCATGCACGGTAGACCAAGCGTTTCATGGGTCTTGAGGAAGCGGGCCAAGACCCTTGAAACACTTTGCCTACATGCATCAATAAACATTACGTTTTCCATTAAATAATGGTTTGTCCTTCTGAGAAGGTTAGAAATTACACTCCTCCTATATAAAACATCTAGTAGTATCATATCATCAAGGTCGCCTCCACCAGTGTATTTTAACACACAAGTCATGTGATGAGCGTCTTGGTATCTGCCACATGGTATTAGGGCAGTTATCTAGTTCGGTGGAAGAGAAGCAGACGTGAGCAGAGACTTGGAAGCTCTCCAAACTCTCGAGCATCTGTCTGTTTGCACGGACTGTTTACTGATCTCTTGTGGTCGCGTGTTCAGATGTGGCTGGTAACTGTCATTACTCAGTCATCATGTGGGCAGCTGTAAAAAGTAGGAGCCTGGTAACCACCTGTACCAAGCGCGGAGAAAATCCCTAGCAGCTTTTCCCCGGCTTTCGCAACACCCACCGGTCCAATAAAGATAAACGAGGACATGCAGACGTATTTCTGAATCAGGTGATGTGTATTCCTTATTGCCTCACACAATATTGACCCGTCTCCTGTCTGTCACTATCATCAGCTTACAAAATACCCAAAGATATTGACTGGATTGCTTAACAAGCAACAGTAAAAGAGCATAACAACAATTAGTAACCATGACTAAGCATAACCCCCCTCCCCCTCCCCCCATACTATGTATACATACGTACGACAGTCAAAACTGCCTATACAATAAAAGGATCAAAATGTTATTGCTCACGGTTAAATATTGACCTGCCAGAGAGGTATAGACAGGTCATAAAATAAAATGTATGCACTCTCCTCGAAGGGTTATAAACGATCAGGATATTTGAAGATCTAACAAAGTTATCTTTTCATAAAATGAGCTCGTCATATTAAAAAAAAAATCAATAAAAAAAAAAGACATAGCCAGATCATGTACATGTTCTATTCAACCGATGCCACCTTAAGTGTGTTGCGACCAATGCCCAATTTCCTCAGATGATCCTGGAACAAGTAGGCATGTACATGATCTAAACTGCCTTCAGCCAATCCGTGAGGTGCAGGAATGTGGGCGGGGAGATGGCACGCTTCCTCCTCGTGGGCAACGTACCAAATGAGCCAGTCTGACTCAGATAAGATTTATCACAGCAGAAACATTTTTAATTAGATTGCAGAGCTTGCAATGCAGGGTGAGTATCCAGGCTGCATAATGAACACAATTCAGTGGGTAGATGGAATTTGATTTTGTGTCAGACAGTCCCCCTTTAAAGGAAAACTGTAGTGAGAGGTATATAGAGGCTGCCATACTTATTTCAATTTAAGCAATACCAGTTGCCTGGCTATTCTGCTAATCCTCTGCATCTAATACTTTCAGCCATAGACCCTAAACAAGCATGCGGCAGATCAGGTGTTCCTGACAAATTTGACAGATATGACAAGATTAGATGCATGCTAGTTTCTGGTGTAATTCAGACACTTCTTCAGCCAAACAGACCAGCAGGGCTGCCAGGCAACTGGTATTGCTTAAAAGGAAATAAAGATGGCAGCCTCCATATACCTCTCACTACAGTTCTCCTTTAGCAAAGTTAACTGAAGTCCTGCAGAGCTTCCTCCTAAAATCTGTTTATTCTTAAACCTCTGTTCTTTGTGTTCTCTTGCGAGTTCTCGCTTCAGCGCTAAAGTATGTTCCGCCTCCCCGCTAAAGCCATTTATTTTCCACGAGTTAAAGTAGAAGACGCTGTCGATTTGCGACTTTGGAGAAAATTATTGCGCAGGATTAAAACACAACAGTTTCTGTTCTTCGCATGAATCAACCTTCATTTTTCCTGTGATAATGCAGAGAAGAGCTTAAAAGATTGAACAGCCAATTATAGAAAGACTTTTTCCTCTCCTAATCCCCCCGCAAATGAGCTAATACATTCTTTAGGCTTAAGCCGGGCTTACCGAATTTTGCCGCTTTTAATTATTATCCAATTTATCATTTGCGCCGAGAATGTGATGAAGTACAAATTTGGAGATGCTCTTCGGCCCAAACGGAAAAAGAATACAATACAAATTAAATCAATGAGGCTAAACGCTAAATGGAGGTCTGGAGCCTTCAGAGGTCTGCAGGATAAACCTACATCAAACGTTTTGTCAGAATAGGAATTCCAACTGTGTCCACTCCTTCTCCGACCACCACCTCCACCGCCAACATCAGTGTCGACAGCTCCACCACTACTATCATCCCACCACCAGTCCTGAGGCACTAGAGTCTGACTCTCTCTGGCCACTTTGTAGCTATTATTGACCTGAGGAAATGGGAAGTGCTCGCAAAACGTGTTGTCCAACCCTACCCTGTACAATAAACTGTTGAACTGATATCAAGTTATAATGGCTGTTTTGAAATCCATAGGAGAGGTAAGACAACTAAACCTCTACTTTAACAATTTTTTACATTATTTTATCATTTCGGGCTCTTCCATCTACCAATTACTATACTTATACAGGGGTGACTGGATTTGTAGGTCCATTCATTCTAAGCACGGGCCATCACGGCACAGGGTGAAGCTGAAAAACAGCTCACCCAGCTTCCAAGTTGTAGCTACTCGGAGGTGGGGCACATGTAATTCGAGCACCGGCTATTGCTGGCAGCCAAATTATACTTCTTCTTTAACAATTTGTGCAGCGCCCGGCTGAAACTCTGGGCGCCCAAATCAGGCAGCGCTGGTGCCAAAACGATCTGTATTTTGATTACTCGTTGTAGTTGCAACACTTTACTGCTTTTTCAATAGCCATTTCTGCCGCAGGGACATGAGCCTCACGTCCGCAGCGGCTACAGCTGTAGGGATGCGATAGTGACGCCCCTGCAGCTTGAGGGGGTGTGCTGGCGATCATGTGGGCAAATGCCCGGGATCGCGCTGTTGCCAAGCTGTACATGTCCCATTCATTCATCTCCCCGCAGGCCACCATGATCGCAGGCTTCCACTGATGCCTGCGTCACTTCCCTAGTTACAATGTAGCAACAATGTTGCTTCCTATAGGGTACATATTGTATGCGAATAGGAAGAGCTCAATGGGGACATCTTGTGGCCAAATAGTAAAATGACACCTACTGTGTTTAGGGAATACAATTTTTTAATATGTATGGCAAGAGCAGTGTTCTCCCCAGGCTCTTTTAGCCGGGTGCTCCACCCGGCTAGATTTGTTGAGCACCCGGCTGTTATCTGCTTACCTCCTCCTCTGCTATAAGCAGAGAAGCACCAGCCATGCATTTTCTCATCTCACCCCACCCCGCTATTTTCTCATGCCACCCGGCTGGAAAAAAGTTCTGGGGAGAACACTGAAGAGGGCATATTATTATTAATTTATAGTCTAAAAATTAGGGATGGATGAAAAACTGAAAAAACTTACCTTTATTTCCAAATAAAATATTGTCACCATACATTATACTAGGGATATAATTTTAACGTTGCAATAACTGGGACAAATGGGCAAATAAAATGTGTGGATTTTAGCATGTAGTATTTTAAACTTATAATGGCAGAAAACTAAGAAATAATGATTTTTTTCCCATTTTTTTCTTATTATTCCCGTTAAAATGCATTTATAATAAAATAATTTTTAACATAATATACCACCAAAAGAAAGCCTAATTGGTAAAAACAAGGTATAGATCATTTTGTTCTGATAAGTACTGATAAAGTTATTGGGGAATGAACGGGAGGAGCGCTGAAATGTGAAAATTCCTCATTCATAAGGTGAAAAATACCCACGGGCTGAAATGGTTAAAGAGGAACTTCAGCCTAAACACACATAGGGCTTGATTCACAAGGCGGTGCTAACTGTTAGCACACCTGTGAAAACCCCCTTAGCACGTCTAAACCAGCTTTTCATGCGCAAAACTTTATGCGCGTAAGACTTTACGCGCGTAAAACTTTACGCGCGTACTGCACAGAGCGCAGGGCGCTCCGCGCGAAGTGCCCATTAAAGCCTATGGGACTTAGCGCGTGCATAGGACTTTGCGTGCGATCTGATTCAGAAATCCGGTGCTAACCTTCTTAGCACCCTGGTTAGCACGTCTAAAGACTTTAGACGTGCTAAGTAGGTTAGCACCGTTTTGTGAATCAAGCCCCTACTGTCATTAAGTTACATTAGTTATGTTAATTAAAATAGATAGGTAATATAATCTCTTACCCACCCTGGTTTAAAAGAACAGGCACATGTTTGATTTCATGAGGGCAGCCATCTTTTTGGTTGAAAGGAGGTGACACAGGGCCAGATGTATCAAGAGTGTCTGAGACAAAATATTGGTAGGTGTTTAGAAATCTATGCAGAACTGTCTCAGTCATCTTAAGAAATTATTAGATATTGCAGATTCCTTCTAAAACTGTTGTAAAATGAGAGGAGCTGTCTCTCAGACAGTGCAGTGTGTGAGGGAATTGCTGTTGCTGAGGTAACCAATACATCTGCTGTATTGATAGCAGCAGGCTCTGAGGAGGAATTCAGCAGGGGGAGGAGCACATCACAAATCATGTCTAGCCTGCAGTTATACATCTGTAGAACTGCGATCAAGCACTTCTTAATCTGCGGCAGTTTAGGGATGGATATGCACTTTTCTTAACTGTAGTGCAGCTCTAGAATTTCATGCTAAATTGACACTATTAGGTAGGATTTTAGAAGGTTCTTATTATCATGCAGAACTGTTCTCCCTACTGGTTAGAACAGATTAAGAAGAAAAAACTGTCGGTAATGCGTTGATAAATCTCCCCCTCAATTTTCCAACTGTCCTGTGTGCTGATCACCACTCCCAGTTGCTAGGCAACATGAATAACAGCATAGGAAATCCAATCATGCTTTGCACAGCATCAGGGAAAAAAAGCCCGGGCAGTTTTCTTTGATGGATGGAGCTTAGCTAAAAATGCAGCTAAAAATGATGCTTAGGTAAGATAAACAAAGTTCTGATGCTGTAAAACTGTTAAAGAAAAACCAAGCCTTTTCAGTTCTGCTGAGTAGATTAATAGTCCGGAGGTTCACTTTAAGCTACAAAAAAAGTAGCAATCCAAAAGGTCCATTCCCATGAATGGAGGCTATCCTCTTCTGCTGCAACTCGTACTGAAAAAATGGTGATTCATGGGAAACCTGCCGATTGGGTGATTGATATAAATACCATTCTCCACATTGAAGGACATCGTGTTTCCACCCTTTCAAAGTTGATGAAAGGCGACAATCATAACACCGCATGCAGCACCAGTTTAGGTTTATAATGTACCGGAAATGAATTGGAGAAAAGGATTTTTACGTAACTGGGGCTTTCTCCAGCCCCTGTAGTCGGTCAGCTCCACTGATACCCTCCTGGTCCCCTCCATGCTACTACCAGCCCCGTATAGTCATTGGCTCAGCTCAGTCGCAGACTACTGAGCATGCGCCAACACGGTCACGCCCCCAATCACACTCCTGTGGCCAATCGTTAAGACTGTAACTGTGCTTGCGCAGATAGCTCCCGCCCCCAGGAGAGTGATGGAGGAGCCGTGCTGCCCAGAAAAGCGCATGCGCAGTGGCCTGCAAATCAGATGGATCTCGGAATTCACAGGAGCACAGCGGATTGGACCAGAAGGACATCAAAGGAGAAGACGGACTACAGAGCGGCTGGAGGAAGCCCCAGGTAAGTAAACATCCTTTCCAACCATTCATCTCAGGTTTACTTTAATTAAAGTGGACTGTCCCTTTAAAGTGGACAAGACAGAAGAAAAACATAGAGAAATGCACTCTGTATGTATTTAGAGAGTTTAGCCTGTCTAATTGCCCCTCATCTGTGACTAATCACAACTGTAATTTAATCTCTCAGCTGTGTCAGCTCAGGAACCTCCTCTGTCGGGGAGAGCAGCTAATTTGTAAACATAGGATGTTAACCCTATGTCTGCTTCCATGAAAGCAGGAAGTAGACATACTGCCGATTTATTGCAGGATGCCTATAAGCTGTAACAAATAAATGTTTTTCTTTAAAGATTATCATGCTGTTGCTTATCTTTTAGAGCAGAGGGGAAGTTCTGAGTTCAGGTCCGCTTTAAAACAAGGGAAGGAGGAATTCGAGCAGCTTGCGCCCCACCTTAGAGAGATCGATCAATCCTCTGAAGAAATCCAGCAGGTGAGATAAGCTGGGAGGCAGAGGCCGTGGGATGCCTGTATAGACAATAGCAATTTGTATACAGCGGCTCCAACGAGGATAAAATCAATGGAAAACCGTTTAAAAACGGGGACGTTGCTGGTCTTACCTCCCTCGTAGGAAACAGACAATAGTGAGTTTACAGTAATTCACATTTATTACAATCTCCAAGGTGCAACGCGTTTCACGGGTCACAATCCCGCTTCATCAGGCAATTACCAGGAGAATGCAAAACAGGGTCTGTACACTGGCCAAGCACCTCGGTCACAGCGTTGCACCTTAGAGATTGTAATAAATGTGAATTACAGTAAACATACTATTGTCTGTTTTCTACGAGGGAGGTAAGTCCACCAACTTCCCCCTTTTTAAACGGTTTTTAATTGATTTTATCCTCGTTGGTGCCTATGTATACAAATTGCTACCAGTCTAGTCCAGCCCTGGTGGAGGGATGTATCCCCATTTCTTCCTATCTACAGAGCGCGGCTTTTTAGACCTGATTGGGGTCAGGTTATAATTCTCCCCACCTGCCTGATTAGTGGTTGCCTGGTAACCCATGTTTGTGAGTATAATGACTGATATCTTTATGATTACACCAGATAATCGACTTAGACAATAGACTGTTATCCAAAAAGATCCGAAACGATCGCTGTGATAATCTGGCATCCGTATGTCGCTTTGGTTGTAAATTTCTGAACGTGTCGCTCCTTTTCCTTGTTTTGTTATTGGATCTTGGGAATTATCCAGGGTGGATAATTCCCAATCATCACCGATGTGGAGCGGAGCCTTGAGACTGCGCGGGCAGCCGGCCAGCCGCAGCTTCCCATGTTATTTCAGCGTTAACCCCGTACTACCCGTCTACTGAGATCCCACTTTCAGCACAAAAAAAAATGGCTATGAGTGTTTCAGAGCGACACAATTTCATTTATACTTTTATTTGATCAACCACTTAAAGAGAACCTGTACTTAGTAAAAATATTTAAAATAAACACATGAGGTAACTTCAAATGAACATTACATAGTTACCTTGCCATCAGTTCCTCTCAGAAGCTCTCCATTTTCTTCTGACAATGATCCCTTCCAGTTCTGACAATATTTTGTCAGATCTGAAATACATCAGTAGCTGTCAGTAAAATATCAGTTGCTGTCAGTTATAGCTGAGAGGAAAACTGATGTACCAGGTAATGTCCATGTTTCCCTATGGCTCAAGTGGGCGATGTTACAGTTTAACTGTGTGCTGACCAGAAAGCTGTTATGAATAATGGCCATTTTCAAAATGGAGGACGGAAAATTCCCTTGGTCACAGTGAACAAATAGGACGCAGGACAGGAGAAAGACACTGAGGAGCAGACTACATGGAAGGTAAGTATGACTTGTGTATGCTTATTTTGAATTTTAATTTTCAGTTCAGGTTTTCTTTAAGTACCAACGGTCTCTGCCTCAGAGACCGTTGGTACAATAACGACGGAATACCGACGAAGTGCCGTGCATACCTGCCGTCCACGTCACACGCCGGGATCCTCAGGACACCCACTCTGCTGTCTCTATGACGGCAGAGCCATGTGAGCTGGTCAGGAGCCGTTTTCAGTGGCTCCTGACCGTGTCTATTACTGTAAGCCTATGGGAGTTGCTTACATTGATAGACACGGCCAGGAGCCAATGAAATCGTCTCCTGACCGGCTCACATGGCTCTGCCGTCATAGAGACAGGGGAGCAAGTGAGCTGCGACGGGAGACAGCGGGGAGACAACGGCGAGATCAGCGGGGGCGACGAAAACGGCGGATGCACGCTGCGGCGGTGAATTGAAATCTACGCCCTGCCTGCCAGGTATCCGCCAATACAGGGCGTAGATTTCAATCACCTCGATCCTTAAGTAGTTAAAGGTGGCCATTAACGGTACAATTTTTCCTTCAGATTTTATCTTTCGACGCGATTTGAACGACCAAAACTAATCGGAAGGCAATTCCCATTAACGGAGCGATTAAAGAAGGTTTTATATTCACATTCGATCATCAAATCCAACTTTTGAATCAATATTTTTTCCTTTTCTAATCAACCAAAGAATTGCGTCACATCCATTTGCACCGCCTACGACGCAGTTTTCTATACAATGAGATTATAAAAATCGAATTGAAAGATCGAATCTGGAGGAAAAATTGTACCATAAATGGGCACCTTGAAAATGATCTCTCCATTTCCATTGGCTGCCAGCTGAGAATTTACAACACTGGCCACAAAGCTGCACTTCACTGTAACTATGGAGACAGAACTCTGTGGCAGAGACGGTTGAGATAGTGCTAATTTTCCAAGCAGATGCAAATTTTGTGGCAGATCGGAAACAGGTCAAACCAAATTGGCAGCGGGTGAATCTAAATGGCCCAACTCCAAGCACCATACCCCCTATGGAGGCGGATCTTAAGTTGTTTCCTAGTAAAGCCACGCCCCCCTCTCCCTTTTGATGACCTTTCACATCCCTTTTAGTGGACTCAGAGGTGGGGAACAGTATCTCCTTCATCACCAATACTGATGGAAGGGGGGGATGATGTCACGGAATGATGTCATGGATGACATGTAGGAACGGGAATGAAGCAATAGCAGGACCCGCTGATAAGATGGCATTAAGTACTTACAGGTGTGTGTACAGATTATGGTAGTTGCTGTGACGCTTACTATTGGATGACACTTTATGGCTGAGAAGTGAGGGCGTGGCCGGTTTCCAGCCTATCGTAGGCCTTGTACTTGGTGCCGGCCACCCTGATGATGCCATAGTGTGAAACTAGTCGGGAAGGAGACGGCCGGCACCATTACCTCTTCCCTGCTGGCACTTCATATAAAGCACATCTTACTGTTGGGGTCCCCTATATTTTTTTACCCTGTATATAAGTGTTTTGTTTTTGTTTTTTTTTCACTTATCTCATTTTATATTGTTTTTATGTCGTTTAATAAACAGTCTACACTTAAACTATTTTGCTTTTTCATTCTTTATCTTTTAGCGCAGAGAGGAAGCTCTGAGCTCAGGTCCGCTTTAATGTAAGAGTGAGTATCCTGAAAAATTGACTGCATTGTAGTATATGTCGCTACAGGGACTCTTTAAGACAACATGTGTTGCCCGTCTGGCTCAAGACAGGCAATTAAAGCAAACATCTGCGCGGCTGGCAAAAAGTTTAGCACAAAACGCCACTAAATTTCTCTCCAGTAAATACTCCTTAATGTTGCCCTCGAAAAACAACAAAACGCGCAACCCTTGTCCCTCTCGCCAGCGCCCGCAGCCCTCGCGTTTCCTGGCAGCCTAGATTGGATCGTTGCTCTTCATTTTCAGAACAGATGACTTTAATGACACCAGGAAGAAAAACAAGTAAAAAAAAAAAACACACACAAAACAAGAACGGGAAAAAACACCATCGTGATTTATAGCGGTTGTCCTATAACCACAGCTGATGTATCGCGTGCTCTGGACATAAACGCATTTTTTTTTATGAAGGCCGAAGCAAATTGGAAACAAATAAACACAGCAGCGTTGGAAACGCAGAGACAAGACGCGGCGCGGCAAACATAAAAGAATAAAACCGCACAGCAATCTAATCTATATCACAAAGGTCATCCCAAGCAATCGCGAGGCTGCATGTAAACACAAATGAGCTCCTTCCGTGGCTGACACGCTGAAGACGCCAGCTCTGGGGCTGATATCAACCTTGCTGTCTTGTTCTTCTAGCAGACCGCTATATCGTATCAACAAAAACTGGGGGGGGGGGGGGGGGGTGCACGTGCCCGGGCGTGCTCGGTAAGCTCCGACGGCTGAAGTTACTGCGACTGATAACAGAAAGTCCAGGAGGCAAAGGATGGAGGTGAGGGAGAGATCAAGCTAAAGGGGCCTGGAGGAAGCCCCAGGTATGCATGAATTTTTGCTTCCTTTTCGTCTCAGGTTAACGTTAAAGGAGAACTGGAGTGAGAGGAATATGGAGGCTGCCATATTTATTTCCTTTTAAGCAATACCAGTTGCCTGGCAGCCCTGCTGGTCTATTTCTCTGCAGTAGTATCTGAATAACACCAGAAACAAGCATGCAGCTAGTCTTGTCAGATATGACTTTAAAGTCTGAAACACCTGATCTGCTGCATGCTTGTTCAGGGGCTATGGCTAATAGTATTAGAGGCAGAGGATCAGCAGGGCTGCCAGGCAACTGGTATTGCTTAAAAGGAAATAAACATGGCAGCCTCCATATACCTCTCTCTTCAGTTCCCCTGAACAACTGAACAACTATACCAGCTGCCTGACTATCCTGCGGATCCTCTGCCTTTAAGGGCCCGTTTCCACTATCGTGGAAACCGCCGCGATTCCGCAGAGTTTCCCTGCACCTGAATCGCTGAATCACAGGGAAACTCTGCCATAGGGGAGAATGGCGCCGCCGGCCGCAGAATTCGCTCGGAAGGCTGTGATCCCCATAGTCGGATTCGCCTGCAATCCCGCTGACCTGGAAGAGCGGTTGCACGTGTCGCAGCTAAAGTGGAAACGGGCCCTAATGCTTTTAGCCACAGCCCCTGAACAAGCATGCATCTAATCCAGTCTGACTTCAGTCAGAGCACCTGGTCTGCATGCTTGTTGAGGGGCTGCGGCTAAAAGTATTACAGACACAGGATCAGCAGGAGAGTCAGGCAAGTGGTATTATTTAAAAGGAAAAATCCACATCATTCTCAGTTTAGGTTCCCTAAAGCATATCAGGTGTATCTGACATTATTGTCAGATCTGACAAGATAAGCTGCATGCTTGTTTCTGGTGTGTTATTCAGAAACTACTGCAGACAAATAGACCAGCAGGGCTGCCAGGCAACTGGTATTGTTTAAAAGGAAATAAATACGGCAGCCTCCATATTCTTCTCACTTCAGCTGTCATTTAAAGAGGAACTCCAGTGAAAATAATGTCATTAAAAAAAAGTGCTTTATTTTTACAATAATTATGTATAAATGATTTAGTCAGTGTTTGCCCATTGTAAATTTTTTCCTCTCCCTGTACTGACATCATTTGTGGGAGGGGTTACTTGTGGGAGGGGTTTCACCACAATATCAGCCATACAGACCCCCCTGATGATCCGTTTGAGAAAAGGAATAGCTTTCTCATGGGAAAGGGGGTATCAGCTACTGATTGGGATGAAGTTCAATTCTTGGTCACGGTCTCTCTTTAAAGAGAAACTCCGACCAAAAATTGAACTTGATCCCAATCAGTCGCTCATTTACATGAGAAATCTATTCCTTTTCTCAAACGGATCATCAGGGGACGCTGTATGACTGATATTGTGGTGAAACCCCTGCCACAAGTAACCCCTCCCACAAGAAAAGTTCGAACTTTTGGCAGTTTCCTGTCTGTGAACCTTGTTGCATTGTGGGAAATAGCTGTTTATAGCCGTTTCCAACTGCCAAAAACCATGCAGCAGCTACATCACCTGCCAACACTAAAATGTTCACTGGAGTTCCTCTTTAAGGCGGCCAATAACTTTTAGCTGCAGAGGTCTCATTTAACACAAAAAAGGGCTACATCTAACTGGTCCGACTACTATGCATTAAGATGGTGAATTTAGACCTGTGTTTAAAAATAGATTTTAAAAGCCGTTGGGTTCTGTTTCCTAAAGGCGGTGTAGCTAAACTCAGCAGAATAACAGTGTAGAGAGCGCCGCGGACAAACATGATTATCCTGCATTCCCAGGCCTGCGCCTGTCTCCAGACCACTCACTGCTGCTGAAGTGTCTCTTTCATATACATGTCAGATGTCAAATCAGCGTGACTTAAAATAGAATAAGGAAAGGCAATCATGTGAACGGCACATAGCCCCCATGACGCCCCGACTTCCCCTCCCCCCGCTGGGAGTCCCAGCATGTCACACTGTGCGTGCGTCGCACAGACAGGGCCCATCCGGCGTCCATTCTACAGGGACTCCGCGTACAATGCTGCGAAATGTGCTCATCACAAACCTATCAGACCCAATAAACGCTGCCGAGCGAACGCCGTGACAACCGCGGCTCCCAATCCTTCCGTTTACAGCGGACCTGAGCTCAGAACTTCCCCTCTGCTCAGAAAGATAAGCAACAGCATAATAACCTTTAAAGAAAATAATTTATTTTGTTACAGCTGATACAAATCCTGCAATAAATCTGCAGTGTGCCTACTTGTTGCTTTCATGAAAGCAGACATAGGGTTAACATCCTGTTTTTACAAAGGCGTCCATTCTACAGGGACTCCGCGTACAATGCTGCGAAATGTCCTCATCCCAAACCCATCAGACCCAATAAACGCAGGGTTAACATCCTGTATTTACAAATTAGCTGCTCTGCTGAGGCAGCCAGCTGAAACAGCTGAGAGATCAAATGACAGCTTGTGATTTTTCACAGAAGAGGGGGAATTAGACAGGATAAACTCTCTAAATACACTAAATACATACAGGGTGCATTTCTCTACGTTTTCCTTCTGTCCTGTGCAAGAGTTCAGGTCCACTTTAAACCGACTGAACTGTGTCGCAACCGCTGGCTGAGCAAATTGTATTTTTCGCACCAGCTGAGTGCATTTTTTAAAGGAACACTGTAGGGGGGTTGGGGGAAAATGAGTTGAACTTACCCGGGGCTTCTAATGGTCCCCCGCAGACATCCTGTGCCCGCGCAGCCGCTCACCGATGCTCTGGCCCCGCCTCCGGTACAATTCTGGAATTTCAGACTTTAAAGTCTGAAAACCACAGCGCCTGCGTTGCCGTGTCCTCACTCCCACTGATGTTACCAGGAGCGTACTGCGCAGTCACAGACCATACTGGGCTTGTGCTATACACTCCTGGTGACGTCAGTGGGAGAGCGAGGACACGGCAATGCAGGCGCAGTGGTTTTCAGACTTTTAAGTCTGAAATTGCAGAAGTGAACCGGAGGCGGGGCCGGAGCATGGGGGAGTGGCTGCGCAGGCACAGGATGTCTGCGGGGGACCATTAGAAGCCCCGGGTAAGTTCAACTCATTTTCCCCCGACCCCCCTACAGTGTTCCTTTAAGCATGATATCTCACACGCACCACTGCGTCTCCCCCTCACCCCCATCTGTACCGTCCCAGCCCTGCAATGTTCCCCCCAAGGCATCGGATCTCCTGATCCCCTCGGCGACATGCCTCATACAGGTGTACAAGGTTCAAAATGATCCAGCAAACCAAAAACTATGAACCTCAACAGAATCAAATAACAATAGAGTGGGGGGTGGCTGAACAGCAAGCGAATGAGACTTTGAGCTGCCGCAGGGTGCATGTACCACTCAGAGCGAGTGTTTAAGGAGAAAAACGCTATACAAATGTTAGCATTAGAATTAGGGTCGGATTTAACCTAAGGTGCTGTAGGCGCGAGCCTACAAGCGTCTGATGATGGAAAGCCGGCTCACTGCCCTCCACAAGTGTCTCCCTCCTTCCTTCGCTATGCAGAGTCGTGAGCAAAGTATTAGGGCTCGTTTCCACTATCGCGAATCTGCATGCGTCCAACGCATGCAGATCCGCACATGTAATGCAAGTGGATGGGCCTGTTTCCACTGTAGCGTTGTTGAGGTGCGTTTTTTTCAGCGTGAAAAAACCGCACAAAAGAGCCAACGATTTCGCCTGCGTCGGGAATCCGTGCGAATCGCCGCTAATGTATTTAATAGTAAAAACGCATGCGTTTGTTACATGCGTTTTTACCCGCGATTTCGCGTGCGATTTCGCACCTTTTTCAATTTTATTTAGCCCTGGCAGTGTCATGGTTAATTTCGCATGGCACCCTGCCATGCGAAATCGCATGCGAAATCGCGGGTAAAAACGCATGCGGAAACTCATCCGCATGCGTTTTTACAAGCGTCGGAATGCGGCCGAAATCGCGTCGCAACAGTGGGAACGAACCCTAAATGGTTACTAACCTTGCTCTCTGCATTCCACTGGTTGAGATCTCCCTTCAGCTACCTCTAGCTACGTAATTCTGAGGTTCCTATAGCTCCATAATACTTGGAGGCACCTCTAGACACTTAATATTGAGGTTCCTATAGCTCCATAGTACTTAGGGGCACCTCTAGCTACTTATTAAGGGTACATCTGGCTACCTAATACTAAGGGGCACCTGTAGCTACCAATGACGGGCAAGGGAAGTAAGGTGACGTTCAGCGGGGGTTTGTAGGTTTCTGGAGGGCGGAGTCCAAGGTGCCAGGAGGACATCTGTGCCTATAGGCTCCTGTGAGATTAATCCGGGCCTGATTAGCATTATAATAGCAAGAACTTTACAACACATCCAGGTCAGGCAAAGCACACATCTTTACAAGACAAATTAGAAGACTCGGCTAAAAAATGAGAATAATATGAATAAAACAAATTGGTTAAAGTGGACCTGAACTCTTTGCACAGGGCAGAAGGAAAAACATAAAGAAATGCACCCTGTATGTATGTAGATAGTTTAGCCTGTCTAATTCCCTCTCTTTTTTGAGTAATCACCGGTGTAGTTTGATCTCTCAGCTGTCAGCTGTCTGCCTCGGCAGAGCAGCTAATTTGTAAACACAATATGTTAACCCTAAGTCTGCTTCCATGACAGCAGGAAGCAGACACACTGCAGAATTATTGGAGGATTTGTATCAGCTGTACCAAGGAAATGTTTTCTTTAAAAGTTATGATGCTGTTGCGTATCTTTAGTAGCATAGAGGAAGTTCTGAGTTCAGGTCCGCTTTAAAAGAAAAAGCGTTGCATATCGGGTACGTGCCGGCGGAGATGAGAGGCAGCGATCGCGTTTTACACGCTGGCGGAAGGCCGGGGGCGAGCGTGCCATACGTGATTACTCATCTTCCGCATCCATCTATCCTGGCTGTAAAAAGTTATCACCACTTTGGTGGCAGATGGTCGCAGTAGAGCCGCCGCCGGTCAGATCTGTGCGGAACGCAGCCGCCCAATAGAAGCTGTTCCGTACAGAAGAGGAAAAACATTCCCATTAACGCTCTCCCATTAGTTTCACTGTATTGAAAACGGCACTGTTTTACTTTTCTGTACACAGTGCCGGAATTTAAAGGAGAATCCCGCCCCGTAACTCTCGTGTGTCTCAGAAAGGGGACCTATTCACAAACACTTTTCTCAAGAATAATATTGCCCCTCCGTGTTTTCTTCACTTAACACTTAAAAGTGGACCTGAACTCAAAACTTCCTCTCTGTTTTAAAAGATAAGCAGCAGCATAATAATCTTGAAAGAAAAACCTTTCTTTGCTACAGCTAATACACAATCCTGCAATGAATCTGCAGTGTGTTTACTTCCTGCTTTCATGGGAGCAGACATAGCGTTAACATCCTGTGTTTACAAATTAGCTGCTCTGCCAAGACAGAGGAGATCGCTGTGCTGACACAGCTGAGAGATTAAATTACAGTTGTGATCAGTCACAGATGAGGGGGAATTAGACAGGCGAAGCTCTTTAAATACATACAGGGTGTATTTCTTTATGGTTTCCTTCTGTCCTGTGCAAGAGTTCAGGTCCACCTTAAAAGCTCTTCATATCTCTTAAGTCTTATTCACATTGCGTGCGGCTCGCATGTCCGTCCGCATTGGGCTGTTTTTGAGACGTCTTTTTTTCCGATTCCCGGCGCTTGTGTGGGCGATTCGTTTTTGTGGTTAGCGGTTTTCTAAGTGTTTTTTTCCGAGTGGTTTCGTAATTCACTCCCTGCGCAAGTCAGGAAGTGAACTCTTTGACTCGGAAAGAATAAATACAATGTATTCATTCTTAAAAACGCTCTCACTGCACAAAGCAATTTTGTGAGCGTTTGCGTTGCTCCTATACTTTCCATTGAGGCGGGATGGCCTCAAAAAAGTCCCACGCTCCGCTTTACTGAAGCACGACCCGCGCTGATATGAACCTTCTCATTGACATTCATTGTCCACGCGGTCGGGGGGGGGGGGCGGAGTTTGAAAACGCCTGCAGCGTGAACAAACCCATTATAGGCTGATTTTTGCAATGCAGCAGACAAAACTCTAACGCACATACAGATGTAACCTCACAAGCACGATGTAAGTAGGAATGGAGTATTTTCAAAGAAGATGGGTGAATTGGGCTGATATTGAAAAGTTAGGAGCCGCCCCTAGACTACAAAATAAGCGTGTAAGGAAAAGCACAGTGAGTGCACTGCGGGTTCAGTTATCTTTAGCCAAACTCTGGACCGGATGCGGCACACGTATAGCTGAGTAATGTTTTTGGCTATACGTATATCTAACTACCGCTGTAGGGTGCGATGCAGTGGCATCAGCTGCAGCTCGGGTAGTGTTAGGTGTAGGAATGGGGGGTACGGAGAGGGGTGGACAGGGTAAGGGGGTGAGTTAGCAGTACAAAATGCTGAGTCATTTTTTTGAATCACAATATTCAAATAACAAATAACACCAGTACCCACTACCCAATTTAAAGAAAACCTGAAGCAAAAATAAACGCATAATGAATTGTATGTGTAGTACAGCTAAAGGGGCCCATACACCTAATGATTTTCGTGCCGATATACGGCCGATTCGATCACAGTGATTGAATCGGCTGTGAAATCGCCGCGCACACTGCTGACAGAACGATCGATTTCCGTCCGAAATCGATCGTTCCCGCGATCCGTCTGTGCGGAAGATTTTTCTGGATCGCCGGCGGGTCGAGAGTGCGTTGATAGCGGCGTTTGAATGCCCGACGACCGACGCAATACAGCGGGTATACATTGCCTGTTCCGGCCGGCGCGAGTCCCCTGGTCCCCGCTGTCTTCCGGACTGGCTGCAACTACACAGAACTTCCTGTCCCGGCAGGAAGTTTACACAGTAGAGCGCCCTCTACTGTTTAAACTTCCCCTGGACAGGAAGTTCAGTAGCTGCAGGAACGGTCTGGAGCCCGGAGCGGAGAAGAAGACAGCGGTGGACCAGGGGACTCGCGCCGGCCGGAACAGGTAATGTATGCAAGGGGGGGGCGGCAGCTCCACAGATTGTGATCGGTTTCAGGCTGAAATCGATTCACAATCTGTTTTCAGTAAAGGCAGCCATACGATCCCTCTCTGATCAGATTCGATCAGAGAGGCATCTATCTGTTGGTCGATCTGATGGCAAATCGACCAGTGTATGGCCACCTTAAGGAATAGAACATTAGTAGCAAACAAAAGAGTCTACTATTGTTTTCCAGTACAGGAAGAGTTAAAAACTTCAGTTGTTATCTATGCAAAAGAGCTTCTCTGAGCTATTCCACCCATTTGGGTGGAATACAGTCCTGTTTTCTAAAGCACTTAAACAGCCAAGAAACTGTAAGCGACAGCATCAGATAAGGTTCTACTGCAGGAAAGTTCAAAGGATCGTTATTTCTGCTTTGTTTTATAACTTAATGACCGAGTGTGGTTTCTAAACTGCAAATATGACAGAATGTTGCAACATTAAAAAACATGAGACTTTTTCTTTTCTTGGCTACTAATGTTCTATTCATTATCCGTACGACACACGCATACTACACATTATGGCTGGGTTCACATATGACATAGTGTGGAAAAGTAGCGTTTTTGGACGGTGCGTTTGCAATTTGTTGTTGTGTTTTCACAGCGTTTTTGGTGCGTTTTGCGATTGCATTTTTTTTACACAGATGTGCTTTTCATGTGTTTTAATGCGTTTGCGGTTTGCTAATGGAAAACGCACGTGCGTTTTGTATTATGCAAAATAGGAGGACAACAGGAAGTGGAGACAGATCAGAGATCTTTACTTTTTAATTAAAAATGCATGAAAAATGCATCTGCGTTACCATAGACTTTCATTATGTGCGTTTTGGCAGCCAGCCTGCATATTATGCAACACTGCAAGCGTCTGCAGAATGCTTACTGTAAAGCGCAAGTGCAACGCTGGTCCTTCTGCATCCCATAGACTAACATTGCTGCATCAAACGCAGCGTTTCCTGCTAGGCAAGCTTTTCTGCCATGTGCGCACCCGGCCTGAATCATAAGTGATTTTTTCGCTTCAGATGCCGCTCTATTAAATAGATGCATCTCCAACTCACTTTAGATAAATCCGAATGCTCGGCTTTGAGCGCTGTTTATAGGGTGTCAAAAAAAAATGTAACTAAAAATAGTCCATTTTTTGGTTAGAACAAAGTCCCTGCTCTAGCCGGGGTAAAGTCCTGTCCACAATATTGCGTCTGGGACAGTTACACAACCTCACAGGGCTGAGGAAATCTGTCAATATTAGTCAATGACATAGCAGAACATTGCACCCTCTGGCCCACCCAATGCACAACAAATATAACTCCCCCTAATTAATATGTTACAGATTCATTTTGCTACCGATCAAATTCTCACCATCTGCAGTCGTGTTTGTGAAGTACGCCGTGCAAGCTGTTTTCACATTCGCAGCCTCTCACACCAACACGCAGAGGAGAGCGAACGAACAAAGTAGCTTTAAAAAGGGGAGACTCAGATTCATCAAAGCAGACCTGAACTCACAACTTCCTTTTCTGCTCTTAGGCTACTTTCACATCAGGACGTTGCGGTTTGATGCAACGTTAAAGTCGCACCGCAAACTAACAACGCAGCACGGCCAAGAAGTCACACTGCAGCATTACCAACGCGTACAACATATACAGTAGAAAGTACAGGTAATGAAGAGTATGTCAGCAAGTCTTACTGAGCAGCATGTGCAAACAGTCTAACGCAGCTGATAACGTGTATAACGCACTGCATGCAGTACTTTCACTAACGTGCAGCGTTAGACACCAACGCAGCGTGTGCACTGTGAACAGGCCATTGATTTTTCATTGCTGTGAGTTATTCTACGCTACGTGTTGGTTAGAGCCCTAAAAGATAAGCAACGGCATGATAAACTTTACAGAATAATATTTCCTTGTTACAGCTTATAGAGCTCTTACAGAAATGCAGTGGTTTACTTACTTCCTGGTTTGCTGGGAGCACAGAAAGAGTTAACTTCCTGTTTTTAGCTCACAACTCCGCAGACTCGGCAGACAGTTAACAGCTCAAATTACACTGCTTCATTACTTGCTGAGAAGGGAGAATTAGACAGGCTGTTCTCTATAAACACACACAAAGTGGGTTTCTCTGTGTTTTCCTTCTCTCCTGTGCAAGCCTTCAGGTCTGCTTTAAAATGCCCAGGCCAGAAGCAGTTAATCTTTTTTTTTTGTTTTATTACACTTAAGGTGGCCACACACCATACAATTTTTTAAATATCTGTGCAATTCAAGAACTGCAATCAGGGAATTTTGAACTAGGGCTAGTCCACAGTGCTTGGTTGCATTGTTAAATAATTCTGCATGCCAACACACTGCCCATACAATGCTATGGGCCTGTTCACAATACTGCTTTGTAACTGAAATCGCTGCATGTAGGTTTTGTATTAAAGTCCGTACCCAGTTTCCATCATAGCTCACAGTCATTATAATGTCCGTGTTATGCAACGGACAACTGTGAAGCTAGCCTTAAAGTGTACCCCAGGCGACATGTGACATGATGACATAAACAGGTGTATGTAGAGGGCAACATATATAAATAACCAGGCTGTTTAACTTGTAAGGGGGATTTTTGCTGTTGCCTGAATGAGTTAATTTTCAGGCATGCAAGTGACAGCTTCTGTCTTGTCTGTACCTTATGCAATAAAGATACTGATAAAAACCAGATAGTATTGTTCCACCCCAAAGTCAAATATTATACAAGATCCAAACAGTCACGGGGCTTTTTATGAACAAATAGTCTTTTTAATTCTTCTCAATAAAAATTTCTTCAACACACAGGACAGACATGCGGATTATTTTCGGATTTCCAAATCTCATAAAGGTTGCCTGACGTGTTTCACGGCCAGAGGCCGCTTCCTCAGAGGCACACAGTATATATACATCAAAAATGGACCCTTAACAAAAATAAATCCGCGATCTGTCAGAAGACTAAAGTGCCCATTCAGCGAAGATATCATGGACGCTAACATGCATCCATGAATAGTGGATTTGGAAATCCGAAAATAATCCGCATGTCTGTCCTGTATGTTGAAGAAATTTTTATTGAGAAGAATTAAAAAGACTATTTGTTCATAAAAAGCCCCATGACTGTTTGGATCTTGTATAATATTTGTCTGTACCTTGTCGGGAATATAGTAAACATCACTAATGAAAAAATTACAGCCATAAAAGCTTTTCTGGCAGAATACAACTTCTGAGGACAGGGAGAGATAAAATACTTGAACTATTGACCTTTTTTATAACTATGGGACACTTAATAGGCTGCCACTGAGAAGAGACAATAAAACATTCATTCTACTTTGTAAAGGTTTAAACATGAAATAAAAACATGGGATATCTTAAAAAAAACACGTCATTTTTAGGAGTAGGAGGATAAATACAATTGTTTATCTCCTCAGTTTATTTTCATCTCGGGTTCACTTTAAGGTGACAGAATTTATTGGCTAGCTTTAGAAAAAGAAGATTCAAAGAGGAATCTTTGTGTAAGTCGTAATGCCTTCTTCAGACACTAAATCCTCAGGCTTGTCTCTGTTTGTTAGACTTGTGAAGGAGTATTTACTTAGTATTATGCGGTTTATACTAACACAGTCTGACCTTGTTTCTGGTTACAGTAAATCCACCCAGAACAGTCCCATGCCTCCCTTTTATAACAAAAGATAAAAGCTAGAACATAAGCTCCGTGTGATGGCTGTTTTGGCTGAGAGGATGAGATCACTGCAGAGAAGAGCAGGCTAAAAATGCTATGAATTCTCCATGTTCTGTACACAGTGCTAACATCCCTGTGCTGGTGGAGGGAGGCAGGATTGAAGAAGTCACGCCTCCCTGCTGATGGATAGCCTATCATGGCTGTCACTAGGAGCATAGCTTTACAGTCTGGAGGTGGGGGAATGAAGCCACACCTCCTTGCTGAAGGACAGCCCATCATGAGAGTGGGTATCTAGTGTTTGCACGGCTTTAGACATGAATGTGAAAGGGGGAGGAGGAAGACGTGGTGAAGCCACTCCCCCTGCTGATATACAGTCTATCATGGCTGTCACTATTTAGTAACCCGCAAGGCTTTATAGTCTGGGGGTGGAGGAATTAAGCCACACCTCCCTGATGAAGGATAGCCTATCATTACTCCTGATTGACTTTGGAGGGGAGGGTGGAAAACTGAGCAGAGGTAGCTAGAGGTGGCCACCCACTTAAAAAGATCTGACCATTGGGGGGGAGGGATACCAGTCGCATCAAATCCTTTCACCCGGATTTGATCGATTTCAGCCAAAAATCTTTAGGACTGTATATCAATAGGCCAGCCCACGGCATCAACTTCTAGCAGATTCAATCAGTAATCAAATCTGACAGGTATCATTGCAACATAGAATTGATAAGTGTATGGACACCATAAGGAGGAGATGTGATCTATGAGTTGGTGCATCAAGCGTTTTATTTTTGTATTTTACAAAAAAACTTTTCATGCACAATTCATGCCAAAAAATGTTCCACTCAAATGCATATAAGAAAAAAATGTCCTATGTGACCACTTAGAATGGTGGCTGGATGGTGTAATGGTTAAGGGCTCTGCCTCTGACACAGGAGACCAGGGTTCAAATCTCAGCTCTGCCTGTTCAGTAAGCCAGCACCTATTCAGTAGGAGACCTTGGGCAAGTCTCCCTAACACTGCCTATAGAGCGTGTCCTTGTGGCTGCAGCTCTGGCGCTTTGAGTCCGCCAGGAGAAAAGCGCGATATAAATGTTATTTGTCTTGTCTTGTCTGATTTAGAGGGAAGAAGGATGCGATTGGTTGATACAGGTTGACATTGTTTTTCCTGCGACTTAAAATGAAGCCAGATGTATATGGAGGCTGCCAAATTTATTTCCTTTTAAAGCGGACCTGAACTCAGAATTTCTTCTCTGCTCTAAAAGATAAGAAGCAGTTTTTCCTGCGACTTAAAATGAAGCAGTTTTTCCTGCGACTTAAAATGAAGCCAGATGTATATGGAGGCTGCCAAATTTATTTCCTTTTAAAGCGGACCTGAACTCAGAATTTCTTCTCTGCTCTAAAAGATAAGAAGCAGCATAATAACCTTTGAAGAAAAACATTTGTTACAGCTGATACAAGTTCTGCAATAAATCTGCAGTGTGTCTACTTTCTGCTTTCATGGAAGCCGACATAGGGTTAACATCCTGTGTTTACAAACTAGCTGCTCTGCTATGACAGCCAGGTGACACGGCTGAGAGATCAAATTGCGGTAATGATTAGTCACAGATGAGGGGGGATTAGACTCTCTAAATACATACAGGGTGCATTTCTCTATGTTTCCCTTCTGTCCTGTGCAAGAGTTCAGGTCCACTTTAAACAATACCAGTTGCCTGGCAGTCCTGCTTTTCTCTTTGGCATCAGAAATGTCTGAATCACACACCTGAAACAAGCGTGCATCAAACCTAGTCAGCCTTGAGTCAGAGGCACCTAATCTGCATGCTTGTTCAGGGTCTATGGCTAAAAATATGAATGGCAGGGGATCAGCAGGTCTGCCAGGCAATCTGCATTGTTTAAAAGGAAATAAATATGGAAGCCTTTATAATCCCTCTCCCTTCAGACTCACTGCTGTGACGGGGATCTTCTAGTGACACAGAACGCCTCGAGGCGACAGAAGATCCCTGACCAAACTCACCTCGGGTGGGGGAAGCCTCCGGATCCTATCGAGGCTTCCCCCGTCCTCCTGTGTCCCACGGCGGTCTCGCTGTGCCCTTCCGAACAGCGGGGATGTAAATATTTACCTTCCCGGCTCCAGCGCAGGTGCAGTATCAGCTCTCCACTCAGAGATAGGCGGAAATAGGCGATCACTGTCGGGCCGCTCTACTGCGCAGGTGCAAGTCTCCTGCATCTGCACATGCATAGTAGAGCGGACCCGACGGAGATGGGCTATTTATGCCTATCTCTGTGCTGAGAGCCGCAACAGCGCCACCCGCTGGAGCCGGGAAGGTAAATATATCAGTGTTTGTCAGGCATGTCGAGGGAGGATTGCTGGACACTTCGGGGGAGCCAGCACTGGACTGCCTGCAGCTATGGGGATGGGGGAAGCCTCATTGTAACCCCGAGGCTTCCCCCTACCGAGGTGAGTACCCCCCAGGGGAACTTTTTTTTTGTTACAGAGTCTCTTTAAAATAAATCGAACACTGATCCGAATGCGTAATTAGATTGCTAAGTGTGGGGTGTTGGTTTTTTCCTGTACCTATAAGCAGACATTATGCACGGCATCACCGGGACACACCTCCAGCTGACAAGATGCCATCCATGTCCATGCCTATCAACATCTGCATTTCAGTTTGGAGAGCGTGAAACAAAACACTGGGAATGACAGCGGCGAGGTTCCTGCGGCGTCCTACAGGTGGCAGCGCAGAGCAGCTCCTGGCTAGACTGCATGCCTTATATAAATTCCACCAGGTTCCAAACAAAGAAGGACTGAATAATAAAAATGACTGGAACAAATGATGCTGGGTGTAGCAGCTCTCTGGTCTTATCAGGATTCAGCACCTAATGTCAGCGGCGTCCCTCCGCCGCCTCCGGTCATTCTGAGCTGGCTGCACACGCCGTACGCACGCTTTGCCATATTAAAGCGGACCTGAACTTAGCACTTCCTCTCTGCGCTAAAAGATAAGCAACAGCATAATAACCTTTAAAGAAAAAACATTTCTTTGTTACAGCTGATAGAAATGTTGTTGGTATTTCCAGCTTTCATGGGAGCACACATGGGGTTAAAGGGAACCTTAACTGAGAGGGATATGGATGTTTCCTTTTGAACAATACTAGTTGCTTGGCAGTCCTACTGATCTCTTTGGCTGCAGTAGTGGCTGAAACACACACCTGAAACAAGCATGCAGCTAATCCAGTCTGACTTCAGTCAGAGCACCTGATCTGCATGCTTGTTGAGGGGGTGTGGCTAAAAGTATTAGAGACACAGGATCAGCAGGAGAGTCAGGCAACTGGTATGGTTTTAAAAGGAAAAATCCATATCCGTCTCAGTTTAGGTTCCCTTTAACATCCTGTGTTTACCAATTAGCTCTCTGCCGAGGCAGCCAGCTGGGAGATCAAATTACATCTTGTGATTAGACACAGATGAGGGGGAATTAGACAGGCTAAACTCTCTAAATACACACAGGGTACATTTCTCTCTCTCCTTCTGTCCTGTGCAAGAGTTCAGGTCCACTTAAACAAAAGGAAGTTATGGAACTGGCTGCGGCTCTCGTTATCTGTGGCTCCTTGTTTTACAGGCGTTTCTTTTAGGCAAAAGGACTCAGATTATGACGCAATCTTGAAGTGCAAAAAATAGAAAAAACTTTATTAACACATAACAAAAAAGGATCAATTCTTCAGATATACAAAGTTAGTCCTCATATAAAAATGATGAGCTGACAAGTACTGTAATTTGGCTTGATCAATAGATAGTTGTAACCTTTACAGGCGTACGTTTTAGAGGCAACGACACATGTTCGTTTCGGGCTTTTTTACATAATACAAGCGCCCTTCATCAGGCCGTAATATATAATTCTGCACGGCTCAACCAATAAAAAAAGTAGCCAGGAAGATACAGCAACACCAGAGAAAATGTGGCGTCTGATCCAAGCAAGCGCACACAGAGGCTTTCCCACTGGCCTGAGGCTATAACCAGGCTGCCACTCCGGGATTCCCAGGACAGGCTGTTAATTAACTGCATGTGAAAATAACTACAGAGGAGGTAACTTAAAGGCTCATACACACGGGGTACGGCCGTCGCCGCAACCACGTGGCACGCGCGTGTTGCGGCGACGGTTCGCCCGTGTGTATGACGCGCGCGCCCCGAACCGTCGCCCGTCGGAGCTGTCGCCAGGCAATTGACATGTTCAATCGCCAGCTACAGCCGTCGCCGCAACCTCGCCGGAACTGTCGCTAGCCCCGCATGTGTATGCGGGCTAGCGACAGCTACCCACACACGGCACACGGAGCTTCCGGCGGGGGGGAGGAACCTCGGCGACAGCTTCCGCCGCATCGCTAATCCCTCTGCTGCCGTGTGTATGCAGAGGGACTTGGCGACGAGCTGTCGCCGAACTGTCTCCGAACTGTCGCGCACACGCTCTCGTGTGCAGCGACAGCTACAATTGTCCCCCCGTGAGTACTTAGCTTAAGGAATGGAGAGATAAGATCACTCTCTCACTGTGTGGAGGTACGTTTTCTCTTGCCTTATTATCTCCAGCATGATCTTAGTGAATTTGGGCCATAGTATTGTTACAGAGAAATGAACTGAAATGCACAAAAACATTTCTTTTTAGCGTGAAAATTTGTATAAAAAAATTTGAAAAATAACAATGGTGTTACAAAATGATTTTTGATGGCAAATAGGCAAATATGGAAAACATGGGCTAATTACAAGCCCATATTTGCAAAAATAACAGAAATATACCCTCATGACATACATATTAAAAAAAAGTTTAGTCCTTAAGGTAACTATTTATGTATTTTTTTTAAATCCCTAAGGTGTATCTTTTTTTTAAATCCCTAAGGTAACTTATTTATGTTTTTTTTTGGTGTAAAATACGCCAAGTATTTCAAGTCCAGCAGCCAGCGCTCATAGTTTGTACCTATGCCCAGATAAAAAGTTTGTATTCTTTAATGTTCTGGACAGAAATTTCCGGCTATCAATCCACATTTTGTTTTCACTAAAGGGCAGATTCTCCATTGTTGCGCTGGAGTTGTAGTGGGAGCTGCCTGGCCATAACTGATAACTGGCAGGTAACTGGTGCTGCTTGCCAGGTGCTGCCTGGCGATAACTGATAACTGGCAGCTAACTGGCGCTGCATGACAGGTGCCGCCTGGCACTGCCTGTAACTGTTAGCTGGTTGCTGGGAAGTGCTTGGTAGCGATATCACCAGGTAGGAATGTTCCATAGACTCCTACATAGATCACTAGCCTGCTGCACCCACATGCCAGCATCCAGGAGGTCTGTACGGGAATCAATGTGCTAAATGAATAGAATACTCGCATGCCTGCATCCCTAGCCAGATCTGTATGCCAGTTAAAGCAGAACCCCGGACATCACACTGAAAATGGTTCCATACCATGTTACAACACTGATAAAGCAACAAATGCAATATTGATGCAACAGGTGCCCCCCACCTCCATATAGCGGTATTAGGTGGTCTTTGTGCCTTCTCCACTTCTAAATCCCAAAAGTAATGCCCTTAAACAGGAACTGTAGTGAAACTAACAATTAATAAAATGACTTATTGTTTACAATATAGTTTGCCCATTGTACTCGTTGTAAAATCTTTTTTCTCTCTGATTTACATTCTAAATTGTATCACTGGTGGTGACCTCTTTAGTTCTACCATGTGATCTGTGCGGAATGTTCGTTACTGAGAGTTTTGAGCACAGAAGGAGAGGCTGCTTGCTTGGCAGTTGGAAAAAGCCGTTATTTCCCACAATGCAACAAGGTTCACAGTCAGCAAACTGTCAGGACCATGCTCATGACATCACACGTATCAGCTACTGATTGGGATTAAGGTTCAATCTTTGGTTACAGTTCCTCTTTATAAGGTAGGAGACTTGAGGGGCCCCTTTGGGCTCTGGAGCCCTGAGCAACTGCCCAGTTTGCCCCTATGTAAATGCCAGCCCTATTTACATAAAACATGAGTTCTGTCCACCACTTTCCTTCTCTATACGCTGCTCATATTTGCTTAGCAAACACAATGACGATTTGTTAAATTTTGGGATAAGTTTGGGCCTTGAGTCAGGACACCGGTAAAGCAGCACCAAAAAGAGACTTCAAAAAGATCTGTGTTCCCCTGCTGGGAGTTCCCTGGACAGCAGCAGGCCATTGGCACACATTACTAGCCCTGGGCGATGCCATACAGCTCAGGCTGACAGCTTACAGAAGAAACAGACAACAGATGAAGAGGAATCCTCTGCCCGCTTCACTACAGAGGGTCAGACAGCTTCCATCCCTCCTGCTGCAGCTCCACAACACACACTTTGATGTTCCAGCCCTTACATCCTGCATATTACTGCACAATCATACCAAAGCACGGAAAAGGCCCCGGAATACAAATACACTCCTTTTACTCTCCGCACCGCTAACATTAAAGTGGGAGGGATACGGAGGCCGACATTTATTTCATTTTAACTACTTCAGCCTACAGTGTTGTTCACCTTATGCATCCGAGCAACTTTCACCTCCCAATTCATTCGCCAATAACTTTATCACTACTTATCACACTGAAATGATCTATATCTTTTTTTTCCGGACACTAATTAGGCTTCCTTGGGATGCATTTTAACAGGAAGATTAAGAAATGGAAAAAATCATAATTTCTCAGTTTTTGGCCATTATAGTTTGAAATTAATACATGCTACCGTAATTAAAACTCATGTATTTTATTTCATTTGCCCATTTGTTCCGGTTATTACACCGTTTAAATTATGTCCCTATCACAATTTGTGGCGCAGATATTTTATTTGGAAATAAAGGTGCATTTTTTCAATTTGCGTCCATCACTATTTACAAGCTTATAATTTAAAAAATTATATGAATATATCTTGACATGCATATTCAAAAAGTTCAGACCCTTAGGTAACTATTTATGGTTTTTTTTATTGTAATTTAAAAACATTTTAATAAAAAATTTTATTTGGGTAATTTTTGGTGTGGGAGGTAAGCAGCTACTTTTAAATGTATTTAATGTATTTATTAAATAAAAAATGGATGTGGGTATAGTTTTACTATTTGTCAAAAACTCCTGGAAGCGAATGACCCTGCATCCAGGAAGCATTAGGAGGACGAGAAACTTTTTCTTCTGCAGAAAGAGGGTTTTCCTGCGGGGGGACTTAGATCAATGAATGGGAACTATACAGGGGACAGAGATGGCACAGTGCTACGAGTTAAGAACAGATTCAGGTTAAGAACACACCTACAGTCCCTATCTCGTTCGTTAACCGGGGTCTACCCGTATTCTGTTGTGAAAGATGTTGGCACTATTTAAATATAAGTTTACTAACACAGACCTTTTTTTTTCCTTTTTTAATTGGCAGGTAGTAAAATGTAATCTTCTATAGAACTGAGTCCCCTCGGGCTTATTTGGGGACAGTGTAATTAACTCTCAGTATCCACGACACCCACGTGTTTGGTGTACCATCGACTGGAAGAGATGGTAGAATGTGTTTAAACTTGTATCCAAGCAACATGGGATACAGTTGACAAGAACTTGGAGAAGAAATTGAAGAAAACAGCTTTTTGTTTGTTTTTTCTTTTCTTCTAATTCTTGCCAGGATTGTCCTGAATATTAATCCTAAATCAAAAAGCTCATTTTAAAAATGTGTGAAACAAAGTGCAATTTAACACACAGAGCTGTAAAAAAAAAAAACAGTCTACTACAAAATAACAAAATTTATCCCGGTCACCCTCAGCCTCACCCATTGAATGAAGCAGGTACCGTATTTTTCGGACTAGACGCACCTAGGTTTAGATGTCCCTTCACCATCCATGGTGAAGGGGCATCTTGTGGATTATACCCCCTTTATACCTCGTGCCCCCTTGTACCTCTTGTGTCTCCCTGTGTCCTCCTCTGTCCACCTTGTGTCCTCCTGTGCCCCCCTCTGTCTCCCTTGTGTCCTCCTCTATGTCCCTTTGTGTCCCCGTGTCCTCTGTTTGTCCCCCTGTGTCCTCCTCTTCATGGGCACAGTACAGGAAGTCCCCGACATTGCGGTGGGTTGGAAGTCCTTACTGGGCGTGGTTAGTGTGGCAGGGGCGTGTCTTTAACTGTCTCTCTTTCTTATTTCAAAAGGATGCGAGATATGTAGACGGACTAGTCCAAAACCTGTCAGTTCTGACAGCTTTTAACTGCTTACTTTTTCACTGGAATGGTCATTTAACTGCTTACTAACTGTGCAATTTATCTGTCAACTGGCTGCATTGTGCCTGTGCGTAATTTCATCTTTTGTTTAGCATCCTATCTAATAATATCACTTTGTCCCTGCGTCATCCTGTCCCTGTGTCCGTGTGTTGCGCTACTGAGCATGTGCAGGAAAAACAGCCATTGGGACAGGAGGCCGGGGCCAGGGAGCCGGTTTGATGATGCGCCAACGTGTCGCACCAGCCTTGAGGTTTTTGACGACGCGCCAACGTGTGAAACCAGCCTTAAGGTTTTAAAAAATGATAAAATAAGTACACCTGTAAGTTTTAAAAAAAAGTCAGATACTTGCCACAGTCGAGAGAAGCCCCTGGATCCTCTAAAGATCCCACATCCTCCTCTGACTCACAGACCCAGCACTGGGACCCTCGGCGGAGGTTTGCAGCCACAGGAGCACTGCCACGCGCACTATTCAACAAGGACTTGTCAAAGAGGTTCCAGGAGTCCCCTTGCTGGATCGGTGGAGGAGAGGGGGGCAGAGGAAGCCTAAATCCAGAGGCTTGCCTCTACTGAGAGGCGCTAGTCTACTTTACAGAACCCAGCAGGAAACCTCATAAGGAAATTCAGCTAACGTGATTGGATGGACGGAACCCTCTCGAACTGCTAGGTTTCCAATAGGTTGTAGTTAACTACGCCCACACTGGTTGGCCAATCACAACGCTTTGTGCTGTAAGCGGGTGCTGTGATTGGAGAACTGTTCCCTATGAAGACTCCTGCTGGGTCCCCGAAATTAGACTAGCGCCTGCTGAGGTAAGTAACTATTCATGGCATTATTTTTTAAAGTAAACCTGTCACAAAAAAATGATCCCCTGGGGGTTACTTACCTCGGGAGGGGTAGGGCTCTGGGTCCTAATGAGGCTTCCTCCATCCCCTCCTGCAGCCCCGGTCCAGTGCTGGCAGCCCCCAAAAATCGACAGACACCTTGCGCCTGTGCAGTAGAGCAGACCCACTCCGGCTCGGCTATTTCCGCCTAAGCCCGAACGAAAGCCGCAAGTACGCCTGAGCAAGGCTCTCATGGGATTGTAATTATCCTTCACCCCAAACCGCCATTCAGGGGCTGTCAGCATTGGATTGGGGCTGCAGGGGTAAGTACCCCTTAGGGCAGTGCTGGCTACCTTGGCACTCCAGCTGTGACCAAACTACAAATCCCATCATGCCTCTGCCTCCCCGAGTTATGCCTAGAGTATTGCAATGCCTCATGGGACATGTAGTTCCACCACAGCTGGAGTGCCATGGTTATCCATCACTGCCTTAGGGGCTCTTTTTGTCATTACAGGTGTTCTTTAAAGTGAACCTCCAGATTAAAAATCTACTCAGCAGCACTGAAAAGGCTTGGTGTTTCTGTAACAGTTTCACAGCATCATAACTTTGTTTTTCTTACCCAAGCCTCATTTTAGCTGCACAGAAGCTAAGCTCCGCCCCATCAAAAAAACTCTACCTGGTAATTTTTCCCCTAATGCTGTGCAAAGCATGATGGGATTTCTGATGATGTTGTTTTCGTGGCCTAGCGCGTGCAGCTGGGAGGGGTGATCAGGACACAGGACAGTTGGAACTGTGTCTCATGCTCCCTGTCACCACCTTTCAACCAAAAAGATGGCTGCCCCCATGAAATCACAAACATTTGCCTGTTCTTTTAAAACAGGGTGGGTAAGAGATTATATTACCTATTTTAATTAACATAACTAATGTAACTTAATGATAGTATGTTTGTTTAGGCTGAAGCGATTTACCACAAAAATGGCAGATGTGCAATGCAAATCACTGCATTGCCATTTCATACAAATGTATGATCACATCATTAAATGCACCTTGGATTATTGTGGTTCTGTAATATTAACACATCACTGCATTCCAGCAGTTCTGGGGGTGTGGTTAGCTTCCAGGGACAACAAAGGATGATTTGCATATTCAGCAGAGATGCATTGTGGGAGACATCATGTGCTCACTCCAACCTGAATAATCAAATACCTTCTGTTTAAAAGAGGGACTGTCAGCCACAAAATTAAATTCCATTTACCCACTGCTCTGTGGTTATTATGCAGCCTGGAACCTCACCCTGCATTTCAAGCGCTCCAATCTATTCAGAAATGGTTCTGCTGTACTAAAACTTATCTTAGTCAGCCTTGTTCTATTTTTGCCATTGTCAACGAGAAAGTAGCTTGCCATCACCCCTCCTACATTCATGCTCCTCACTGATTGGCTGAGGGCAGTTCAGTAATGTGTTTAAAAAGCAAGCTAGATATGAAAGTGCAGTTTCTAGGAGGAAAAAAAAGGAAGGGAGGAAATGACATCAGGATTGGCTACAGTCAGAGGGAAGCAAGATGGAAAATGCCAGGAACAGAATTCTCTTTATGTACTATATAAAATTCACTGAAATCAAAATGTGGACAGTACAATACATCTGTTATTTAAGTTGAACACGTATGTATCTACTTTTATATGTGTTTTTCCTTTTCATGGGATAGTATGGCTGTCCCTGCTGCTTTAAGAAGGCAAACATCTGTTTTGCACAGCATTTTAGTAAGAGGGCTTTTTTGGTCCTTTGCAGCCCCCTTACATACTCCTGGGAATTCTGGTTCACCACGAGCTTGCTGGGAACTCTGTAACTATGCATTAAATAATAGAAGGCTGAAGGATATCTTTACCACAGGGGAATGCCGGATGCCGGAGCACGTAGACACACCCCTCCGCCGCCGAGCGAGCTCAAGACAAGCCGGTTCTGCGCTCGGCAAACAGAGCGCTTCACGCTGATCATATTCACATTTAGCAATGATTCCTTATGGAGCGCTGCTGAGACCTGGAACTGTGGCGAAGACCAGGCAAAGTTAATCAATTCTGCAGGTCTGCATGGCGTGGCGTTCCATTCGTAGTCCTGGCCTAACTGAAACCAGATGTCTGCTAATACATTACAGACACACATCCTGAGGGCCAGACACACTTAAAGGGAACTTAAAGGGAGTGGAAAGTGAAGGCTGCCCTTGCCCGCTTCCCTTTAAAACAACATGTGAAGCGAGCAGCATTTTTAGCCCCCAGGGTATCTCAATAACACATTAAAATGCATCTTAACAATGTGGCTCATTACTAAAAAAAATCCAGTCTCTCTCCTCTTCTCTTTTTACATATAAATATTTGATAGAGGATTTATTACTCTACTTCCGCCCGCCTGAGGTCCGCAGAAAGAGCAGGCAATTAAGAACTGCTGTAATTAGTAGTAGCAATGAGCAAACAAAAAGCTTTCATTAGTGTGAGGGTGGTACACTGTGCTCCAAACAGTTTAGAGAGTCCCACTTGATTACATTTACACCTTCCCCTGGATAAATAAGGGCAAAGGGGAAGGGAGAGGGTAACGGCAACTCCTACAGCTATTAGAAACCAGGACAAACTTCAGAAAAAGCAAGCTGACGAGCAAGTCAAAAAACAGCTAACCCTGCTCCTGCAAAAGTCCCGGCACCATTAATGACCATTACCCCTCCAGGCCACCATTGACTCAGGGGTAAGATGTAATCAGCTTCCGGCTATTGCTGGTGGCTGAATTACACTGTGTTCATTGTAAATTAGACACTGTGTTTTGATGGCGCACAAATGACTGACTAAGCACCGCTATAGCCGTAATTCAAATTACGCCCTATGGCAGCACACAACTCTCCTGCAACTTTTTTGGGGAAAAAGCAAAATAAATAGCCATGGGCGATTTGGGGTGCAAAATTATGGAAATTTTACCAAAAAACAACATTCGTAAAGAGCCTTTCTCCCTTAGGACTCAAAGCGCATACGCATAGCTCAGACCAGTAATTGGTTGACTGGTAAATTTTGGTACAGAGAAAGAATTCTACAAGTCCATAAATGCCAGGCTAAACGGGTGGTTTTCAGGCTCGATTTGAACAACTTCAGGGATGTGTGGTAGGGAATTCCAAAGGATAGCAGCAGCATGACTAAAAGCAAAACGTGAATATGACGTTGTCATGGCGACGATATAACACATTCACATAACTTGCTTCCTCGTCCCTAAATCCGGAAAAACACATCTGACAGTTATGTCTGGTTTGTGGATGGCGGGTCAGTGGGGACAGGAGATAGTGGACTGTGTCACCATAAAAGTCAGCCTAGAGATAACTGCAACAACATCAGGCCAGCATGTTGGCTCCACAACAGAAAGTGTGATAAACGCACACTGCTAGGCTATCTCTAAACACCAAAGTCAGGCTCTGCAGAACAGAGATAATATGGAGCCTGCAGCACATCACAACCATTCTGAACTTTTTCAACAACAAACTTTGGACAACACTTTTAAGTATTTTTGTTAAACAACAACAGTCACTATAAACAAAGAAAAGAAAGGAAGAATCCCATTAGACTCTGGTGAAACAAAGAAACATAGCATCACATTTCACAGGCAGTTAAATTAACCAGACCAGCAGACCCCCACTCAAATTCCTCAATGACAGCCCCCACATCCCCTGCAGTGTGCTCTGAGTTCCCCACCCACCCCAGGAAATGACAGCCGACCTCTACATCCTGTGTTGTCGAACCCCACCTAGAATAACGTTATTCGCTTCCTTTCATTGACAGATGAACTGCTACTCAACTTTAAAAATAGAGAGAGAGAAAAAATATTCTAATGGCCCATACTCACGGGCTACAATTGTCGCCCGTGAGTATGGGGCGTTGCACGGGCGCGCACCCCGAACCGTCGCTGATGTCGCCAGGCGATTGAACCGCAACTTCGCCGCAACTGTCGCTAGTCCGCGTGTGTATGCGGACTAGCGACAGCAACCTCATAGCCGGCGCACTGAGTTTCCGCGGGGAGGAGGAACGTCGGCGACAGCTTCCGTCACGCCACTAGTCCCTCTTCCGCAGTGTGTATGCGGAGGGACCTGGCGTGTGCTAGCGACATGCAGTTTTGGTTGCCCGTGAGTATGGGCCATTACATTTACATCCCAATTCTACAGATGTCCACAAACAAACACAAGAGGTGATTAGAACGTAAGCAAAACCAATCATCTTAGCATTATTATTATTATTTAGTATTTATATAGCGCCGACATATTCCGCAGTGCTGTATTATTATTATTAATATTCCGTGTCGCTGTACAAAGTAAAAAATATGGGGTACATAATAATACCGACAAATGGTATACACCAATAAACAAAATACAGAATTGGCAAAAGTAACACGATGATTAAAATGTATAATGAATTTTAAGACACAAAAGGGTGAGAGAGCTCTGCCCTTGCAAGCTTACAATCTAAAGGACGGGGGGACGGGGGGGGGGGGGGAGGGGAGAGGGGGGTAGTTTACAGAGTATATATTGTCTTGTCACTTAACTGTCCCTCAGAAGAGCTCACAATCTAGTCCAGGCATGGGCAAACCCGGCCCGCCAGCTGTTATGGAACTACAAATCCAATGCATTTGCCTTTATGAGTCATGACTGTGCAGTGTTCTCCCCAGGCTCTTTTAGCCGGGTGCTACACCCGGCTAGATTTGGTGACCACCCGGCTGTCATCGGCTCACCTCTTCACCTCCTCCTATGCTGTAAGCAGAGTTGGCCTGCATTTTCATCTCGACCCACCCGGCTACTTTTTCATGCCACCCGGCTACTATTTCATGCCACCCGGCTGGAAAAAAATTCTGGGGAGAACACTGCTGTGGCTGTCAGACTCCTGCAATGCATTGTGGGACTTGTAGTTCCTTAACAGCTGGAGGGCCAAGTTTGCCCATGCCTGATCTAATCCCTACCATAGTAATATGTCTATGTATGCAACGCGTAGTGCATGTATCGTAGTCTAGGGACAATTTTAGGGGAAAGCCGATTCACTTATCTGCATGTTTTGGGGATGTGGGAGGAAACTGGAGTGTCCGGAGGAAACCCGCACAGACACGGGGAGAACATTTAATTTCATATTAATTTAAGTATTTATATAGAGCCGACATATTACAGTTTTTACAATTACTACAGTTACTACTACATATTACATGTACAGAGTATATTGTCTTGTCCCTCAGAGGGGCAGTAGGCCCCCGAGAGTATGCTCGCACTCTCACGGTAAGACATAGCTGGCACACGCAGTCACCAGGTGCCACAGTGGACATACTGTGCATGTACACGCAGTATGTCCAGGTCAGATGACCGCGTGCGCTGACTACACCTTACCACGGAAGTGGGCGCGTACTCCCAGGGACCTACTGCACCAGCGTCAACATAGGCTTTAGGGGCCGATTACAGATGATCAGAAGGAGACCCCGGGCCACGGGTGGTGCGGTAAGCCTATAGGCATCTCCCTACCCACACACACAGCGTCCATTTCCGATTATATATAGGACTAAGGAACCCTTTAAAGGACAACTGAGGAGAGAGGGAAATGGAGGCTGCCATATTTAATTTCTTTTTAAGCAATCCCAGTTGCCTGGCAATCTTGCTGATCCTAGCCCCTGAACAAGCATGGCGCAGATCAGGTGTTTCTGGCATTATCGTCAGATCTGACAAGATTGTTGTTCTGGTGCGATTCAGACACTGCTGCAGCGAAATAGATCAGCAGGATAGCCAGGCAACTGGTATTATTTAACAGGAAATAAATATGGCAGCCTCCATATACCTTTCACCTCAAATGTCCTTTAAGTTGTCAAGGCAAAAAATAAATGTGAATCTACAAACTTTTTGTTTTTATTTTGCAAAAACTGCAAATTGCAAAACTCTTCCATGCATAATTTATTTACAATAACGTTCTGCTCAATGCTTACGAACAAACGAGCCTGAACTCAGGATGTTCAGAATGACGCTGTAAGTACATTTCTCCTAGGAGGGTTAATGAAGCAAGCGTACATGTCTCTACATAACCTGTACATTGCAGCATGATCTGACAGCTCTATGCCAGTCCTGGGAATAAAAGGAGAAAAAAAACCCAGCCTTCCTGCTGCCTCTGAAGGTTAATCTGAGAGGTGGGAAAGCATTACCAACACGAAGACACATGTAAAGCTAATGCTTACGCCTCTAATACTTCTAATAATACAGAGTGACAGCTGGTAATGAGCTGCGCTCTCCGCATAGAGGTCAGTGTCTCTCTACAGCAGGATCTGAAGGTCTGCTGTATAGAACCGCACACAAAAGCCTCGTCTTCCCAGCCGTGCCCAGGCTGCGGGTGAGATGCCAGCTACAGTCAGGCAGCGGCACGCATTGATGCGCCCACATACAGACGCTCGCTGGAAAATAAGTTACAGGCTCTGAGATCACCATCTAGGAAAATCGTAGTGTGTAAACCTGTTCTCCAAATCAGAGTCCATAACTGCTGAGCTTGGACCTGCTACTCAGTATTTATGCCTGACGAAGGAACCGTGAGGGTTTTGAAAGCTTGCAATGTCATTCTAGTCCCCTACTTATTATTTATTGGATTTATATAGCTCCAACATTTTACGCAGCGCTGTATACAGACAATGATAACGGGTGACCGATAACACAATACAGGTAATAAGCAATAAGATACACAATACAGGTAATAGTAATACAATGCCAAATCATACACTGGAGTAGTAGTCCCAATAATACAAGTTCACATTATTCTGAGTAGAGTGAACAATCAAGTATGATACACAAGGAGAGAGGGCACAAAGGCTTACAATCTAGAGGGGGGTGACACGAAAGGAGGGGGGTGCATCGAGAGGTTCTCGGCAGAGAGAGTTAGGGCAGTGGTGAGTTAGGGTAGGCCTCTTGAAGAGGTGAGTTTTGAGAGCTTGTTTGAAGGTGCTGAAGGAGGGGGCAAGCCTGATGGGCAGTGGAAGAGAGTTCCATAGGATGGGGGCAGCCCTAGTAAAGTCCTGTAGTCATGCATGGGAGTGCGAGATGCATGGTGTGGTTAGGAGGAGGTTGTTGGAGGAGCAGAGTGGGCAGCCAAATGTGTATCCGCTGACCGGGTCAGAGACGTAGGTCAGGCACTACTTACGAAAACTCAAGTTACAAACGTCTCATACTTACATTGAAATGTGTTCTCATGTACAGGCAGTCCACTACTTACAAACGACTCGCGGTACAACGTTTCACACATACAGATAGAAGTATTCTCCATGTACAAAAATATACATTGCTGTTTTTGTTTTTATATATTTTTGTTTTTTATATATTGAATAAACAACAACAAAACAACAAACACAGAACATTTATACTGCGCTTTTCTCCTGGCGGACTCAAAGCACCAGAGCTGCAGCCACTAGGACACACTCTATAGGCAGGAGCAGTGTTAGGGAAACTTGCCCAAGGTCTCCTACTGAATAGGTGCAGCTTACTGAACAGGCAGAGCCAAGATTCAAACCCAGTTCTCCTGTGTCAGAGGCAGAGCCCTTAACCATTACACTATCCAGCCATATAAGTAGTTTAAAAACATTAAAAGCACGTTGAAAACATCTAGAAAAAAAAATCGTTGTTTATACTATATGTCCAAATCCAGTGTTGCCTGAAAGTAAATAATTTATCCGTTTGATGACGTATAACACAGGACTCAACGTACAAACAAAATCAAATTACAAACAATCGTAGGAGACCGCCCGCACTTTTATTATGTTATGACACATTATTATTAAATGAGCTTCCCACAAGGAGGGCTTTTCAGAAATTAAAACTGTCCGAAACCCTTCCAGACTGCCACATCTGGAAAGTCCTGTTACAAGTTATCTGCTCTTCTGTGAATGCCTCTGTGGGCTCATCACAGTCTGGTCTAAGCCTCCAGTCCCCGACTACTCTATGCCCACACAATGCCTCTGTGGGCTCATCACAGATAGGTCCTAAGACTGCAGTCCCCGACTACTCTATGCCCACACAATGCCTCTGTGGGCTCATCACAGTCTGGTCCTAAGCCTCCAGTCCCAGACTACTCTATGCCCACACAATGCCTCTGTGGGCTCATCACAGATTGGTCCTAAGCCTCCAGTCCCAGACTACTCTATGCCCACACAATGCCTCTGTGGGCTCATCACAGACTGATCCTAAGTCTCCAGTCCCTGACTACTCTATGCCCACACAATGCCTCTGTGGGCTCATCACAGACTGGTCTTAAGCCTCCAGTCCCCGACTACTCTATGCCCACACAATGCCTCTGTGGGCTCATCACAGACTGATCCTAAGTCTCCAGTCCCCGACTACTCTATGCCCACACAATGCCTCTGTGGGCTCATCACAGACTGGTCCTAAGACTGCAGTCCCCGACTACTCTATGCCCACACAATGCCTCTGTGGGCTCATCACAGACTGATCCTAAGTCTCCAGTCCCTGACTACTCTATGCCCACACAATGCCTCTGTGGGCTCATCACAGACTGTGATCCTAAGTCTCCAGTCCCCGACTACTCTATGCCCACACAATGCCTCTGTGGGCTCATCACAGACTGGTCCTACGACTGCAGTCCCCGACTACTCTATGCCCACACAATGCCTGCATGGGCTCATCACAAACTGGTCCTAAGACTGCAGTCCCCGACTACTCTACGTCCGAACAATGCCTCCGGTAGGCTCGTCACAGGCTGGTCCTAAGACTGCAGTCCCCAACTACTCTATGCCCACACAATGCCTCAGTGGACTCATCACAGACTGGTCCTAAGCCTCCAGTTAGAAGCAGTTAAAAACTTGATGTTCTTCCCAGAACTCAAGAACAAAACGAAACCAGGTGTCCCAACCCAGCTGTTCCAGCTGCTTCTAACTGCCGGAGAGAGCTCAACACCAGAGTTTGTCTACGGGAAGCAGGAATAGTGAGGAACTTTGTTATGGCAAGGCAGACTGTCTGCCCTGAGTCAGATGGTCTGTGGCTTCCAATAAACAGGATTGCCAGCTGTCTCATACAAACCTGTCCATATCCAGCCACATCTACCTGTTGTATCACACTAACCTGTCTATACCTGTTGTATTACCAACCTGTCCATATCTAGCCAAATCTACCTGTTGTATGACACCAACCTGTCCATATCCAGCCAAATCTACCCATTGTATCACACTAACCTGTCTATACCTGTTGTATTACCAACCTGTCCATATCCAGCCAAATCTACCCATTGTATCACACTAACCTGTCCATATCCAGCCAAATCTACCTGTTGTATCACAATAACCTGTCCATGTTCAGCTAAATATATCTGTTGTACTACACTAACCTGTCCATATCCAGCCAAATATACCCGTTGTAGTACACCAACCTATCCATATCCACCCAAATATACCTGTTGCAATACATTATTACCTGCTGTGCAATACTATATCCAGCTAAATCTATCCAAATCTATCCTGTCCACATTTAGCCAAACCTACCTGCAGTTTTAGCTAGGTATGGATAAGTCATACGCCAACCTGTCCATACCTGGCAATACTACCCTGTTCATATGCAGCCAAATCCACCTGCCAACATAGTGTACCCTGTCCATACCCAAACAAAATTACATCCTGTCCAATAGTACCCCGTAAATACCTTGCCAAATCTTCATGTTAGCCTTTACATACCAGCTAAAACATGCCTGTCCATAACCACTCAAAGACTAACCTGTCCATACCCAGCCAAAGACTAACCAGTCCATGCCCTGACAAATACTAACCTGTCCATAACAGAACCGTCTGTGCTTATATAACACTTTATAGCTAGAAAGAACTGCTTTCCACCATCTACCCTACCAGAATGTCCTGCTGCCCGATAGGGCCCAGTCTATACCCGACCAGAACCTACGCTATTTACAAACAGACCTGCGTGCTGTCCTATAACGTCCAGTCTAGTACCCACTCCATTCTCAAAATGCTTACTTTTTTCTGTCTTCTTTATACTTGACCAGAAGTTACTCCAGGCTTGTCCATAAATAGCCAAACCTACCTGCTATCCTACCGTGCTTACAATGTAGTCAACGCAGGTTAAGGTGTCCTGTAGAATCTACTCTATACTCAGCCATAGCTATCTACTGTCCTATTGTGTCTATTCAGTACCATACCAATACTGTCTGCTGGTGGACAGTTCCCATTCTTTACCTTGCTAGATTTACACACAGCCCAATACCCACACAGTCAAAACCATCTGCCATCCTATAATGTATACCCAGCAGAAGACCATGTTGTCCTATACTGACAACCCCCCAGAACCTGCTCTATACACAACCAGAACTACATGCTGCCCTAAAACATTGGCGTAGTAGTTAGCGCTCTTGCCTTGCAGCCCTCGGGTCCCTGGTTAGAATACCAGCCAGGTCACTATCTGCATGGAGTTTGTATATTCTCTGCGTGTCTGTGTGGGTTTCCTCTGGGCACTCCAGTTTTCTCCCGCACCCTAATACATACAGATAAGTTAATTGGCTTCTCCCTAAATTGTCCCTAGACTTCAATACAAAAAGGGCCCATACACTGGTTGATTTCAGCCATTGATCGATCGGAAATCGATTCTATCAAATCTATCGATCGATCGAAAATCTAGGTCGATCTGCTGCTGACTCAATGAACCACGGCCCCATGCCAACAAGTCTATATCCAGCCATACCTGCCTGCTGCCTTGATGCCTACGACGCCTGCTGTACTACAATGCCCAGAGCCATACCTGCCTAATGTCGTGATGCCTACTAAATAATCAGGAAGGACTTTTGCTGCCCTATAATGCTATACCTAGCCAGACCTGCCTGCTGCCCTACGATGCCTGCAATACAATAAGGAAAGACTTCTGCTGTTCTTTAATGCCCAGATTATACCAGCCAGACCTGCCTGCTGCCTTACGATGCCTACTTTATGAGGAAGGACTTTTACTGTCCTGTAATTCCCAGGCTACACCCAGCTAGAAGTATCTGTTGCCGTATAATGCCAACGTAACTAGCAGCACGGACCTCTATAGCTCCATCATGCCCAGTCTATACCCTGCTAAATATGCCTGCTGCCCTATACTGCCCACTATATAACCAGCAAGTAACTGTTGTTCCTTAATGCCCAGTCTATACCCAGCTAGTTCTGTCTGCTACCCTATAATGCCCACCACACATCACCAGCAAGCACCTCTGTTGCTACATCATGCCCAATCTATACCCAGCTAGTTCTGTCTGCTACCCTATAATGCCCATCACATCACCAGCAAACACCACTGTTGCTCCATCATGCCCAGTCTATACCCCGCTAAAAAATATCTGCTGCCCTATACTGCCCACTATATAACCAGCAAGTAACTGTTGTTCCTTAATGCCCACTCAGTCTATACCCAGCTAGTTCTGTCTGCTGCCCTATAATCCCCATCACATAACCAGCAAACACCTCTGTAGCTCCATCATGCCCAGTCTATACCCAGCCAGAACTATCTGATGGCTGCTGCCCTATAATGCCACCCATACAACCAGAAAGAACCTCTGTAGCTCCATCATACCCAGTCTATACCCAGCCAGAAGTGCCCTCACTCTTGTTCTGCCCTGTCTATGCCAGCTCAGCCCCCCAGTCCTCTCCTCCAGTCTGATCCCCCCAGTCCGGGGCTCCTCCTTGTCTGACAGCAGCAGCCGGGGAGACCCCCATCATCCCACCAAACAAAGAGGAGACAACTTACCGGGGAGTCCTCCTCCTGCAGCCCGGGGTCCCTCCAGCCGGGGAGACACGTGGATCAGAGAGGGGAAAATAAACAGTCCAGGGTGGGGGGTCCGCTTATCCCGGGGAGGGGGGTCCGCTGCGTCTCCTGCCTGCTGGGCGCGGAGCAGCTCTCCGTCTCTCCCCGGCTCTCCGCCACGGCTCGGTATATAGCGGTGGGTGGGACGCTCGGCTGTACAGCGGGAGGAGCGCTGTGCTCCGGAGCACAAAGGGTGCTGGAGGGACTTGTTAAAGGGACAGTCCCCCCCCCCCCCCCCCCCCCCCCTGCCTGGCTTCTCTCGACTTCAGTGACAGTCCCGAGTCAAGACCACCTCTGCTGTGAACAGCCCCTTCTTCAGATCCCCCCTCCTGTCCCTCCCTCCATCCTCAGTTAACTCTTTCTAGGTTAGATCTACTACTATTCTGTTTAGAGAAAATAATTTACGTGTCATTTATTTTTTTAAATATATTTATTGTGGAAATCAAGCAGACATATCAGCTTATTAACCATTTCAGCCCGTGGGGATTTTTCACCTTATGCATCAGAGCAATTTTCACCTCCCATTCATTCGCTAATAACTTTATCACTACTTATCACAATTTATTGATCTAGATCTTTTTTTTTCCCACCACTAATTAGGCTTTCTTTGGGTGGCACATTTTGCTAATAATTATTTTTTATATATGCATTTTAACAGGATTAATAAGAAAAAAAAATGGAAAAAATTCATTATTTCTCAGTTTTGTACATTATAGCTTTAAAATAATCCACGCTACCATAATTACAACCTATGTATTTTATTTGACCGTTTGTCTCGGTTATGACACCATTTAAATTTTGTCCCTATCACAATGTATGGCGCCAATATTTTATTTGGAAATAAAGGGGCATTTTTTCCGTTTAGCGTCCATCACTATTTACAAGCTTATAATTTAAAAAATGTTCGTAGTATACCACCTTCAAATGCATATTTAAAAAGTTCAGACCCTTAGGTAACTATTTATGTCTTTTTTTTTTTTATTGTAATTTTTTTTTTCCATTAAAATTTTTATTTGGATAATATTTTGGTGTGGAAAATAAACAGTTAATTTTTAATGTTATTATATGTGTAAATTGTAATGTAAAAAATATGTAGATGTAGTTTTACTATTTGGCCACAAGATGGCCACCTTGAGTTTTTTTTCTCCATGTGCTTCTCGCTAACCGGAAGCACAAGGAGGACGCGGAAATTTTTTTCTGCTGGGGACACGGATCGGTGATGGAAACCATGTTCCCGTTCACTGATCCCAGGGCTACCGGGGGACAGCACAGGAGCACGGGGGCGTGCCTGCGATCACGCGCGGGAGCGTGCCGAAGCGCAGCACTGCAGCAGAGCAGCCGCCTGGACGTGAGCATCACGTCCGGACGGCAGAAATGGTTAAAGCCATGCATTTATTTATCTACTATCTAGTAAAACTGGTGCTAAACTTCATGCCAAGCCTCTAAATGACTGTTTGTTTTTGAGTTGGGCGCCGGGTGGTGCCGCTGGTAAAAAATATTGGTCATTTGACCCTCCGTCAAATGCCTAAAACGAAACTCCCCACCCAATCTCCAAGGGAGGTATTGTGTACAGTTTGGCAGCGTTTGGCCACAAAGAAAGTGCCTACACCCTCCACCCCCCATTAACACACGTCCACTCCTAACTCAACTCCAGCCCCACACCCACCCCATCAAGTGCTTAGTACTAAGCACCACTCCCCAGTTGGAGTAGCAATAGGTGGTGCAAATGTTGAGACCGCACCGGGGGACTTAAGCCAGAGGGTCCCTCCCTCAACCACAGTATTAGCTCTTTATTGGTCCTGTGCTGGTTATAATCATTTCTATAGCTGCTTTAAACAGTAGTAATTAGAGTTGGGCCGAACGGTTCGCCTGCGAACGGTTCCATGCGAACTTCCGTGGTTCGCGTTCGCGTCCCGCAGGCGAACCTTTGCGGAAGTTCGGTTCGCCCCATAATGCACATGGAGGGTCAACTTTGACCCTCTACATCACAGTCAGCAGGCCCAGTGTAGCCAATTAGGCTACACTAGCCCCTGGAGCCCCACCCCCCTTATATAAGGCAGGCAGCGGCGGCGATTACGGTTACTCGTGTGCCTGCATTAGTGAGAGTAGGGCGAGCTGCTGCAGACTGTCTCTCATAGGGAAAGATTAGTTAGGCTTAGCTTGTTCCTGGCTGCATACCTGTTCTGTGAACCCACCACTGCATACCTGTGCTGTGAACCCACCACTGCATACCTGTTCTGTGAACCCACCACTGCATACCTGTTCTGTGAACCCACCACTGCATACCTGTTCTGTGAACCCACCACTGCATACCTGTTCTGTGAACCCAACACTGCATACCTGTTCTGTGAACCCACCACTGCATACCTGTACTGTGAACCCACCACTGCATACCTGTTCTGTGAACCCACCACTGCATACCTGTTCTGTGAACCCACCACTGCATACCTGTTCTGTGAACCCACCACTGCATACCTGTTCTGTGAACCCACCACTGCATACCTGTTCTGTGAACCCACCACTGCATACCTGTTCTGTGAACCCAACACTGCATACCTGTTCTGTGAACCCACCACTGCATACCTGTACTGTGAACCCACCACTGCATACCTGTTCAGTGAACCCACCACTGCATACATGTTCAGTGAACCCACCACTGCATACCTGTTCAGTGAACCTGCCACTGCATACCTGTACTGTGAACCCACCACTGCATACCTGTTCTGTGAACCCACCACTGCATACCTGTTCTGTGAACCCACCACTGCATACCTGTTCTGTGAACCCACCACTGCATACCTCTTGTGTTCAGTGAACCTGCCCCTGCATACCTGTTCTGTTCAGTGGACCTGCCACTGTATACCTGTTCAGTGAACCCGCCACTGCATACCTGTTCTGTTCAGTGAACCTGCCACTGCATACCTGTTCTGTGAACCCGCCACTGTATACCTGTACTGTTCAGTGAACCCGCCACTGCATACCTGTTCTGTTCAGTGGACCCGCTACTGTATACCTGTTCTGTTCAGTGAACCCGTCACTGCATACCTGTTCTGTTCAGTGAACCCGCCACTGTATACCTGTTCTGTTCAGTGAACCCGTCACTGCATACCTGTTCTGTTCAGTGAACCCGCCACTGTATACCTGTTCTGTTCAGTGAACCCGCCACTGCATACCTGTTCTGTTCAGTGAACCCGACACTACATACCTGTTCTGTTCAGTGAACCCGGCACTGCATACCTGTTCTGTTCAGTGAACCCGCCACTGTATACCTGTTCTGTTCAGTGAACCCGCCACTGCATACCTGTTCTGTTCAGTGAACAGTTTGGTGTGTCAGTGTGAAGCAGTACCTTAATTACACTCCCTGATTGATGTATACACATGCAAGATGTTTTAAAGCACTTTAGGCCTGTCATTTAGCATTCAATATGATTTCTGCCCTTAAAACGCTGCTTTGCGTCAAATCCAGATTTTTCCCGGGGACTTTTGGCGTGTATCCCACTCCGCCATGCCCCCCTCCAGGTGTTAGACCCCTTGAAACATCTTTTCCATCACTTTTGTGGCCAGCATAATTTTTTTTTTTTCAAAGTTCGCATCCCCATTGAAGTCTATTGCGGTTCGCGAACTTTAACCGAACCTTCCGCGGAAGTTTGCGAATTTGGTTCGCGAACCTAAAATCGGAGGTTCGGCCCAACTCTAGTAGTAATCATTACCAAACTGTTCCCCCCTCCACTTCTTGCACCTGTCGTGTACCTGAGACCCCAAGAAAGAAAGATTTGATACTTACCCGGGGCTTCCTTCCCTATAAGCATCGCTGAGTCCCTCACCGTCCACCCGAGGGCTTCTGTTCAGCTGCAATCAATCCTGGTAACTGGCTCAGACTCGTCAGTCGGTATTATCTGCACATGCAAACCCACAACGTAACAGTTTCCTTTTCCTAATCCAGCCATCTGAACACTGTTGAAATGACTGTCCATAATATGCTGGGCTCTACGACTCTGTCCAGCCTCTCTTCCAACTCCCTCTTCACCCATCCCCCTTCTGATGAGTCATGCTGTCTGCTTTTTGCTGCTGAGACAAGACAGCTCCTCTGTGTGTTCATTGCTGTCTAGAAGCCAGTCAGAGACAAACAAGGCAGACAGAACAGACAGCATGGCTCATCAGAAAGGGAGGGGGTGAAGCGGGAGTTAGCAGAGAGGCTGGACATGCTATGGTCAAGCTTCAACACAGTTTTCACCTGGCTGGATTAGAAAGAGGAAAACTTACAGGGTAAGAAACGGACGCAGTATTTTTAGTAAACACTTGGTCTTTCGGGGTATAGTAGTGCATTTATATATTTGGATCCACTACGGTGTCGTTTTAATCTGAGAATACAGCCGGAACACACCGGCACGCAAGGTGTCCAAGCTCTGCGACATTGTCACTTGGTCACGTTTTGTGATATGGAAGTCTAGGAACGAGGGCAGAGACAGATTGCGCTCACAGTGATGGATGTTGGGTACAACACGTCAATATTTTTACCCGGCATATTCTACATAACAACACGATCCTCTGGGGATAAACTGGCCTACTTAAAATTCCCAACTGTGTTATGATATAATCCCACTCGGCTCAGAGAAGAGCGTTCGTGATTGCCGGGAATTCCACGTAAACCATGTGACTGCTCCACTTACATCTGCGTCGGGTCTATAAAGTTTCTATACAGGAGTTAAACCACAGCTAGCAGGTGATAAAGTCAGTGGTCTGGTCTCACATTCCAACAGAGTCTCGGGTCAAAATTCTGCCCAGAACACCACAATAAATTCTCCTTGTGTTTGTGTGGGCTTCCTCCGGGGTTGTGGCATCCTCCCACATGCCAGAATATGATGGTAGACCAATAGGGATGGTCGGAAATGCCGATTTATGATTCCACAAATTTCCAATTTTCGCTTTCTGATTTCCGAGGAGTAGCCTTTTTTGGTCATGTTTTGCATTCTCTGATTGGCCAAATACTTTGAAGTTGACTCTGCATTCTCTAAATGGTCCAGTGCTTCCGAGTGGTCTGAAATTACTGAGTTGCTTCAATACGGTATTTCCACTGAAATCTGATTTCCAAATTTTTGATTTCCGAGGAGTACCTATTTGGTCATTTTTTGCATTCTCCGATTGGCCAAATACTTCCGAGTTGACTCTGCATTCTGATTGATCCAAATGCTTCCAAGTTCTGTGATTGATCTAAAATTACTGAGTTGGGGTAATGTGGTATTTCCGCCGAAATTTGATTTTTGAGTTCCGTATTCCGATCGGAAATGTGGAAGTTTTAATTCCGCAAAATCCGAATTAGCATCCCTATAGAGCAATTAATTAATCCCCTCCCAAAATTGTCCCTAAATTGTGTTAAAGAAAATCTGTAACAAAAAACCTCCCCTAGGGGGTACTCACCTCGGGTGAGGGAAGTCTCTGGATCCTATTGAGACTTCCCCCGTCCTCATCGGCTTCCCCCGTCCTCATCGGCAGCGAAAATCCTCCCGGAGTGGCGGCGATGTATATATTTACCTTTTGGCTCCTGCGCAGGTGCAGTTTCCGCTCCTTCCCACGGAGATAGGGGAAAATAGCTGATCGCCATCGGGCTGCTCTACTGCGCAGGCGCAAGTCTCCTGCGCCTGCGCAGTAGAGCGGACCCGACGGATATCGGCTATTTCTGCCTATGTCCGTTAGAAGAGCCGCAACAGCGTCCCCGCTGGAGCCTGGAAAGGTAAATATTGAACAGGCTGTCGGATCTGTCGAGCTGGTGTTCGGAGGGCTGCAGCAAGACCGCCGTGGGACAGAGAAGGATGGGGGAAGCCTCATTAGGATCCAGAGGCTTCCCCCTCCCGAGGTGAGTACCCCCCAGGGCAGGTTTTTCTTCTTTAAGTGTCTCTTTAAAGATATATAAGATCCAGTGGCATAGCTAAGAAGCCGTGGGCCCCAGTGCATCCAGGACTTCTCACGAGCATCACCTGTCCTTTGGAACTCTCTCCCACAGCCTGTCCATCATGCTCTGACACTGGAAACCTTCAAACATACTCTCAAAACACACCTGTTCAGACAAGCCTATCATTTGCTATAGGCAGATTGGAAGTTTACTGCCTCATCCGCTAACCCCTGTGTCTCCTCCCATAATGTCTCCAACCACCCTCTAGATTGGGAGCTCGCAAGGGCAGGGACTTCCTCCTAGGGTTTCTTACTCTGATGTAATTTATCATGTGAACAATACACCAGTATTGGTGATTCAAACACATCAAACAACCTCTGTATTTGTATTGCTGGATGTCCTGATTATACAGTTCTGAACTTCTTGTGTATCTGTGCTCCTCACTATTTGTTTTTGTACTAAGTACAGCACTGTGGAAGATGTTGGTACTATATAAATTAATAATTCAAATATAACATTTTAGGGCTATTTACACTAAAGCACCATACTCACCATCAACCAAAGTATCTCAGAACAAATGATTAGGCGAAATTGAACGACTTTGAGGTGCAGAAAAATAGGTCTTGACGCGCACACGACTATAATACACAGAGCACGACTTAACGAGCGACTTGAAAAAAGACGTCTAATCTGCATATCGCTAGCTACAAGGTAGTCATCTATAAATCTTTTTTAACAATTTTAGTGGCTGGACAGTTGCACAAGATTTCTATACACATCGTTATCTTGCACACAAATCTTCTTGTCGTTTCCAAAATCAAACCTAACTGCGGAACGATCCAACTTCTTCTTATCAGCCACTTTGCATTTCTTATCTTGTTACTCGTTTTGTCGTGCGCACGTCTACATGCACATTTTGTCATGCAACTTTTTCAAATCGCTTGTTAATCACTAGATACAAAATACCGCTTTGTGAGCGTGTGTATGGGGTTTAAAGCACACTCCCGACCTTCACTGCTCTACAGCCAGGAGGGCAGACGGGGAGTGCAGAGTGGGATAGCGGATGCTCTGCCCCACTCCACGCTCCATGTGTGTCCGCCAGTGATGGGGCAAAATTTTGCATCAAAATTCTCAATTACGCATCGTAATCATAATGTGAAATTTCTGAGAAAATCATAATTAATTTCGTATATAATAGTACTATTTCAAAATTTTGCGTAATGTTTCGCGTAACCCTCACAAAATTTTTCATAATTGTGTGCCGAATTTAGAGGTTAATAGCAAAGCCACCATATAGGTTATTGCTACTAAAATTGTGACATATGTTCAGCAGAATAGTGGGTATAAGTCTCAAAAATAATTTTTCAAAAAGACCTTAGACCAAAGATATTGCAGTTTTAGAGCAGGTGCAGAGACGAGCTACAAAATTGATACGTAGGATGGAAGGTCTCACTTACCAGGAAAGGTTAGATAAACTGGGTTTATTTAGTCTAGAGAAAAGACGCCTTAGAGGGGATCTAATTAACATGTATAAATACATCAGAGGGCAATATAATAGCTTGGCGGATGAGCTTTTTGTCCCTAGGCCTTCTCAAAGGACTAGAGGACATGATCTGCGCATGGAGGAAAAACGTTTTAGCCATTTATTTAGGAAAGGGTTCTTTACAGTAATAGTGATTAAGATGTGGAATGCATTGCCACAGGAAGTCGTTATGGCAAACTCTATACCTGCATTTAAAGGGGGCTTAGATGCTTTCCTTGCGTTGAAAGACATCCATGGCTACAATTACTAGGTTATGCCTAATGATGTTGATCCAGGGATTTTATCTGATTGCCATCTGGAGTCGGGAAGGAATTTTTCCCTTTTGGGACCAATTGGACCATGCCTTGTAAGGGTTTTTCGCCTTCCTCTGGATCAACAGGGATATGTGAGGGAGCAGGCTGGAGTTGTACTTTGTTCTCTGGTTGAACTCGGTGGACGTATGTCTTTTTTCAACCAAAATAACTATGTAACCTTGTAGTTTTTGAGAAACTCGATTTTAAAAATGCAAAGAAAAGAAGTTTTTAAACTGTCATTTTTCTAAGTTTAAAAACCATTTTTTTACTTGCATTTTTAAAATCGAGTTTCTCAAAAACTACAAGGTCTTCTTGCAAAATTCTGTTTTTGACTAGTAACCACGATTCTCCTTAACATATGCAGCAATTGTGGTGTCAAGAGCATGTATGGGAGCATTGCCATCCACTGCTAAAATCGGCAAGAAATTACACAAAATTTCGCGAAATTTTATGCGAATTTACAAATGACTACACAAAATCAATTGAATTTGCAAATCGTGATTACGTATAAGTGTAATTGTGAAAATGTACGCGAAACTTAGCGAAATCTTATTTTGTTGATTACGGTCACCGCTAGTGTCCCCGCTCTTGCCCAGTTCTGTACAACGGCAGAGTTCTAGGCATGCACACTTCAGAAGTACCGTTTGTGTCAAATAACACTCCCAGCCTTGGCTGCTGTACAGCCATGAGAGAGCATGGACTGAGTGGGATAGAGCATGCGCCGTTCAGAGCAGGATCGTCCACCAGGCAGCCTAGGCAGGTGCCTGGGGCCTAGTGGGTGTCAAGGGGCCCACCTGTCAACTTTTCCGACCTCTCTACACTTCAGCTTACCTAAAGGACCACAAGGATGCGCTAAATCTACTGCCTTGCATGGGGCCCCATTACATCTTGATCCATCTCTGGCGCCGCTCCTTTGGTATGTGTATGTAACGATTGTGGAATTTTCTCCGTGATCAGCGCACAAGACGTGCGCTGACACTGCGGAAATCCTCCACAAGCGTATAATTTGAGAGAACCCAGCAAAAGGTGCAATGCACCTGTAGAGGGAAATTCCTGTCGGCAGGTGGAGCTGTGGAGTGCAGAGGAACAGCTCCTCTGCCCTGCCACAGACGCCAGACAGGAATTGCACGAAGGGAAGAAACGCAGGGCAAAATAGCCCTGAAAGAGAGAGAGCAAAGAGACAGAGGGTATGTGTGTGCACCAATCTAGTCGCCACCCTGCGACGGTGGACACACAACCAGGAAGATAAAGTGAGAAGGCAATCGCCAGAGATGGCGGTTGCTAACAGCGACACAAGACCGAATGAGCACAGAAGAGGAATGTATGTATGTCCACCAATCTAGCCGCCAACCTGCGACGGCGGACACACAACAGAGGAAGCCAAGTGAGAACGCAATCGCAAGAGAAGCGATTGCGAAAGAGAATGAGCACAGGGACAGAATGTATGTATGTGCCCCAATCTAGTCGCCAACCCGCGACGGTGCACACACAACAGCAGATATGAAGTAGGAACGCAATCGCGAGAGAGGTCGATTGCCAGAGGTGACACAAGGCTACAGCAAGGCAGAGCACGAGAGTAGCAAAGGCACAGCAAATCATACAATGAGAAGATAAGGAAAATAACAAACGCTAACTAAACGCTAACACCGCACTCATTCGCAACAGCGAACGCATTTTCTGCGTGGTCTCCGCGTGATAAGCACAACAGAGACAAGCACACCTAACTAACCACCGACAGACAAAGATGAAACAGAGGACGCGAGCGCTTGCTTAACGGTTACCTCACCGAGCCTCCAGCAAGCGTTCGTAGCAGACAAGACAGATACACGAAAACAGGAATAAGTGAGAGATACGATCCACTGCTCTTTCCGCCAGAGCGAGTGCGATCCAAGAATAGAAACAGAACGAGCTGGATCCACTGCTCTTTCCGCCAGAGCAAGTGCGATCCAAGTACAGCAAGAGAGATGGAGATCAGACGGATCCACAGCACTAGCGCAAGGCGAGTGCGATCCAGGCAAGACAGATCAGATGAGATAGCTGGTAGCAACCGCTGCTCCAGCTATACTCCAAGAACAAAGATCAGAACGACTTCCTGTCGACCACCGCTGGGACAGGACAATCGCAACAGACAAACAAAACAGATATGCAATCCTAACTGCACTAGGGAACCTGCCTAGTGCAGTCCCAGGAATTACTCTAGGCTAATCTTCAAACAATAAGCAAGGCTGAAACTCCAGGAGTGTTTCACAGGACTAACACTTATGACCAGCCCAGGTCTGTGATATCACATGGTATTTATAGAGCAAGCCTACAAAGGATGTGGCTAGGCAATCTGCATGACAAACATATGCAAATTCCTCAGCAGCAAGCTGCAAAACTGACAAAAGGTCTCTCTTCCAGAGACCTGCAGAATGCAGACCTGAACAGTGGTCAAAAAGCCGAGCGGATCCTCACAGTACCCCCCCCCCCCTCTAGGGTCGGATTCCAGACGAGCCTCTAACCTGATATTTGCAAAAGATTCTAACTGAAGACTCATGAAGGTCAGGACAGCCCGACAAGGCCCAATTCCAGAGTCAGCCCACCCGAAACCGACCTCATCGAAAGGAGAAGCCACCGAAACATGCCCATCAGTACCACAAGTCTCAGTGTAACACCCATCAGGACTGTGAATGTCAGAGAAGAAGCCATCGACACCCACCGAGCCATGCCCACCACCTTCCAAGGACCGTCCAAAAATACCAAACCTGCCACAATACCCATTCGAAGTGTCCCTTTCCACAAAGCACCCACTGCTGATCTCATCCAAGGTACCAGGAAATATTTCTCCCAGGATCTCCCAGAACACTTTGAAGCTCCGCAGAGATCCCAGGAGGGCAGAACGATCACCAGGCTCACACGGAGAACTATCAAGAACCCCTATGGAACCAATGACAATTCCGGATTCAGAATTACCAGGACAAGCATCAAGACCAGGGCCTTCAGGGACCACCTCTGGGCATGCAGGCAGGCAGGCAACATCAGAACAGGTTTCCACCGAGGAAGCATCTGAGCAGGCTGGCAACCGAGACACACTTGGGCTTTCTGGGTCACAGAACACATCAGGGTACACTAGACCAAGGGGAACCTCAGGACACGTCGAGGAACTGCCAACCTCAGAGTCTGTTACGACAAGACCAAAACCAGAACCGGGCAGAGAATCATCACGAGCAATGGTCTCAAGCACTGGACTTTCAAAAGAAGGCTTGGACTCAAACCTAGAAATCTCTGTGACAATAATATCATCATTATGAGCGGAATGTACAGGAATATTTACTGGAACACACACTGACTCCCTAACTTTAATCTCACTGCATCCAGAATTCTGCGTAGCAGTCAAACTAGCTTGCAACTCCAGAACTGCAGAAAAACAGCTGAGTATAGTAGCAATACCTAGACGAGCCTCTAGGGACACTGCAGGAGACTCTAAACAAGGCCATATTAACTCATCCAGAGTACAGGGTGCAGAATCAGCATTTTCCTCAGAACAAGAAAGGGACTCACAAATGTCAGTGCGAGTGGAGATCATGTTTTCATTCATGGTACAGGGCAGATTCAGAGAAAGCTTCTCTGGGCAAAGCAAAGAAGCTTCAGCATCAGATTCGCAAAACCGAAGCGCTGTCTCACTCTTAGATTCGGCTAACAATGTCAAATCCGAGGAGTCAGTACGCAAAACTTGCGAATCAAAAATCGCTTTAGGTTGTGAAACTGATGCTTCCATAGAGCAATCCTCCGCGATCTGCGGGGCAGACTGTAAGGCGTTCAGGACAGAAACACTGGAGCAATTGTCACCAGGCAACGGGCCCTTACAGGTGTGAACAGGGTGAGCCAAAGACGCATTTGCAGTAGAAATAGCGACAACATCAGGAAAAACTTTATTAGACATATTAATTTTACTTTTGATGCTGCATAATTTAGGAATTTTCCCCATAGCAGGATCACAGATGGAAGATCTTAAAGATCTGTCTCTAAATGACAAGGGGTCCCACACATCCTTGAGAAAACAGGCACATTCATGCTGATCACAATCTGCAGGAACATCCGAGAAACAGGCATTGGATTGCATAGATTCAAACTGCACACAGTCAGGAGAGAATCTTTCAGGATTCGCACAGGAATCAACCACAGTGGTACACCCATTCATTTCAGATCGCACAATTTTAAGACTCACATGCTTTATCCCAGAAAGGCAGGAACAATCAACCGACAACGATGTCTCTTTATTGGAATCAATTGATTGGTGTGTGTGCAACTCATCCAAAATCGTCTGCCATACATAAATCACCAGATCCACATCACCCTCGTCACATTCATCGGAATCAATCAAAAGGTACATAGAATCGAGACAATCATTCAAGACATCTTCGCTTTTTGCGATGTAAAAATCGCAAAAGGCTTTCCAATCAAAATCAAATTCCTCCATCAAGGCCCCAATGTCCCATGAGGCAAATGGAGGTTCAAACAAGCCAGTATCAAGATTTTTCCCTTTTGGGGCTAATTGGACCATGCCTTGTAAGGGTTTTTTCGCCTTCCTCTGGGTCAACAGGGATATGTGAGGGAGCAGGCTGGAGTTGTACTTTGTTCTCTGGTTGAACTCGGTGGACGTATGTCTTTTTTCAACCAAAATAACTAAAGAGAGTGAAAGAGAATGAGCACAGGGACAGAATGTATGTATGTGCCCCAATCTAGTCGCCAACCCGCGACGGTGCACACACAACAGCAGATATGAGGTAGGAACGCAATCGCGAGCGAGGCGATTGCCAGAGGTGACACAAGGCTACAGCAAGGCAGAGCACGAGAGTAGCAAAGGCACAGCAAATCATACAATGAGAAGATAAGGAAAATAACAAACGCTAACTAAACGCTAACACCGCACTCATTCGCAACAGCGAACGCATTTTCTGCGCGGTCTCCGCGTGATAAGCACAACAGAGACAAGCACACCTAACTAACCACCGACAGACAAAGATGAAACAGAGGACGCGAGCGCTTGCTTAACGGTTACCTCACCGAGCCTCCAGCAAGCGTTCGTAGCAGACAAGACAGATACACGAAAACAGGAATAAGTGAGAGATACGATCCACTGCTCTTTCCGCCAGAGCGAGTGCGATCCAAGAATAGAAACAGAACGAGCTGGATCCACTGCTCTTTCCGCCAGAGCAAGTGCGATCCAAGTACAGCAAGAGAGATGGAGATCAGACGGATCCACAGCACTAGCGCAAGGCGAGTGCGATCCAGGCAAGACAGATCAGATGAGATAGCTGGTAGCAACCGCTGCTCCAGCTGTACTCCAAGAACAAAGATCAGAACGACTTCCTGTCGACCACCGCTGGGACAGGACAATCGCAACAGACAAACAAAACAGATATGCAATCCTAACTGCACTAGGGAACCTGCCTAGTGCAGTCCCAGGAATTACTCTAAGCTAATCTTCAAACAATAAGCAAGGCTGAAACTCCAGGAGTGTTTCACAGGACTAACACTTATGACCAGCCCAGGTCTGTGATATCACATGGTATTTATAGAGCAAGCCTACAAAGGATGTGGCTAGGCAATCTGCATGACAAACATATGCAAATTCCTCAGCAGCAAGCTGCAAAACTGACAAAAGGTCTCTCTTCCAGAGACCTGCAGAATGCAGACCTGAACAGTGGTCAAAAAGCCGAGCGGATCCTCACAGTACCCCCCCCCCCACTCTAGGGTCGGATTCCAGACGAGCCTCTAACCTGATATTTGCAAAAGATTCTAACTGAAGACTCATGAAGGTCAGGACAGCCCGACAAGGCCCAATTCCAGAGTCAGCCCACCCGAAACCGACCTCATCGGAAGGAGAAGCCACCGAAACATGCCCATCAGTACCACAAGTCTCAGTGTAACACCCATCAGGACTGTGAATGTCAGAGAAGAAGCCATCGACACCCACCGAGCCATGCCCACCACCTTCCAAGGACCGTCCAAAAATACCAAACCTGCCACAATACCCATTCGAAGTGTCCCTTTCCACAAAGCACCCACTGCTGATCTCATCCAAGGTACCAGGAAATATTTCTCCCAGGATCTCCCAGAACACTTTGAAGCTCCGCAGAGATCCCAGGAGGGCAGAACGATCACCAGGCTCACACGGAGAACTATCAAGAACCCCTATGGAACCAATGACAATTCCGGATTCAGAATTACCAGGACAAGCATCAAGACCAGGGCCTTCAGGGACCACCTCTGGGCATGCAGGCAGGCAGGCAACATCAGAACAGGTTTCCACCGAGGAAGCATCTGAGCAGGCTGGCAACCGAGACACACTTGGGCTTTCTGGGTCACAGAACACATCAGGGTACACTAGACCAAGGGGAACCTCAGGACACGTCGAGGAACTGCCAACCTCAGAGTCTGTTACGACAAGACCAAAACCAGAACCGGGCAGAGAATCATCACGAGCAATGGTCTCAAGCACTGGACTTTCAAAAGAAGGCTTGGACTCAAACCTAGAAATCTCTGTGACAATAATATCATCATTATGAGCGGAATGTACAGGAATATTTACTGGAACACACACTGACTCCCTAACTTTAATCTCACTGCATCCAGAATTCTGCATAGCAGTCAAACTAGCTTGCAACTCCAGAACTGCAGAAAAACAGCTGAGTATAGTAGCAATACCTAGACGAGCCTCTAGGGACACTGCAGGAGACTCTAAACAAGGCCATATTAACTCATCCAGAGTACAGGGTGCAGAATCAGCATTTTCCTCAGAACAAGAAAGGGACTCACAAATGTCAGTGCGAGTGGAGATCATGTTTTCATTCATGGTACAGGGCAGATTCAGAGAAAGCTTCTCTGGGCAAAGCAAAGAAGCTTCAGCATCAGATTCGCAAAACCGAAGCGCTGTCTCACTCTTAGATTCGGCTAACAATGTCAAATCCGAGGAGTCAGTACGCAAAACTTGCGAATCAAAAATCGCTTTAGGTTGTGAAACTGATGCTTCCATAGCGCAATCCTCCGCGATCTGCGGGGCAGACTGTAAGGCGTTCAGGACAGAAACACTGGAGCAATTGTCACCAGGCAACGGGCCCTTACAGGTGTGAACAGGGTGAGCCAAAGACGCATTTGCAGTAGAAATAGCGACAACATCAGGAAAAACTTTATTAGACATATTAATTTTACTTTTGATGCTGCATAATTTAGGAATTTTCCCCATAGCAGGATCACAGATGGAAGATCTTAAAGATCTGTCTCTAAATGACAAGGGGTCCCACACATCCTTAAGAAAACTGGCACATTCATGCTGATCACAATCTGCAGGAACATCCGAGAAACAGGCATTGGATTGCATAGATTCAAACTGCACACAGTCAGGAGAGAATCTTTCAGGATTCGCACAGGAATCAACCACAGTGGTACACCCATTCATTTCAGATCGCACAATGTCAAGACTCACATGCTTTATCCCAGAAAGGCAGGAACAATCAACCGACAACGATGTCTCTTTATTGGAATCAATTGATTGGTGTGTGTGCAACTCATCCAAAATCGTCTGCCATACATAAATCACCAGATCCACATCACCCTCGTCACATTCATCGGAATCAATCAAAAGGTACATAGAATCGAGACAATCATTCAAGACATCTTCGCTTTTTGCGATGTAAAAATCGCAAAAGGCTTTCCAATCAAAATCAAATTCCTCCATCAAGGCCCCAATGTCCCATGAGGCAAATGGAGGTTCAAACAAGCCAGTATCAAGATTTTTCCCTTTTGGGGCTAATTGGACCATGCCTTGTAAGGGTTTTTTCGCCTTCCTCTGGGTCAACAGGGATATGTGAGGGAGCAGGCTGGAGTTGTACTTTGTTCTCTGGTTGAACTCGGTGGACGTATGTCTTTTTTCAACCAAAATAACTAAAGAGAGTGAAAGAGAATGAGCACAGGGACAGAATGTATGTATGTGCCCCAATCTAGTCGCCAACCCGCGACGGTGCACACACAACAGCAGATATGAGGTAGGAACGCAATCGCGAGCGAGGCGATTGCCAGAGGTGACACAAGGCTACAGCAAGGCAGAGCACGAGAGTAGCAAAGGCACAGCAAATCATACAATGAGAAGATAAGGAAAATAACAAACGCTAACTAAATGCTAACACCGCACTCATTCGCAACAGCGAACGCATTTTCTGCGCGGTCTCCGCGTGATAAGCACAACAGAGACAAGCACACCTAACTAACCACCGACAGACAAAGATGAAACAGAGGACGCGAGCGCTTGCTTAACGGTTACCTCACCGAGCCTCCAGCAAGCGTTCGTAGCAGACAAGACAGATACACGAAAACAGGAATAAGTGAGAGATACGATCCACTGCTCTTTCCGCCAGAGCGAGTGCGATCCAAGAATAGAAACAGAACGAGCTGGATCCACTGCTCTTTCCGCCAGAGCAAGTGCGATCCAAGTACAGCAAGAGAGATGGAGATCAGACGGATCCACAGCACTAGCGCAAGGCGAGTGCGATCCAGGCAAGACAGATCAGATGAGATAGCTGGTAGCAACCGCTGCTCCAGCTATACTCCAAGAACAAAGATCAGAACGACTTCCTGTCGACCACCGCTGGGACAGGACAATCGCAACAGACAAACAAAACAGATATGCAATCCTAACTGCACTAGGGAACCTGCCTAGTGCAGTCCCAGGAATTACTCTAAGCTAATCTTCAAACAATAAGCAAGGCTGAAACTCCAGGAGTGTTTCACAGGACTAACACTTATGACCAGCCCAGGTCTGTGATATCACATGGTATTTATAGAGCAAGCCTACAAAGGATGTGGCTAGGCAATCTGCATGACAAACATATGCAAATTCCTCAGCAGCAAGCTGCAAAACTGACAAAAGGTCTCTCTTCCAGAGACCTGCAGAATGCAGACCTGAACAGTGGTCAAAAAGCCGAGCGGATCCTCACAGTACCCCCCCCCCCCCACTCTAGGGTCGGATTCCAGACGAGCCTCTAACCTGATATTTGCAAAAGATTCTAACTGAAGACTCATGAAGGTCAGGACAGCCCGACAAGGCCCAATTCCAGAGTCAGCCCACCCGAAACCGACCTCATCGGAAGGAGAAGCCACCGAAACATGCCCATCAGTACCACAAGTCTCAGTGTAACACCCATCAGGACTGTGAATGTCAGAGAAGAAGCCATCGACACCCACCGAGCCATGCCCACCACCTTCCAAGGACCGTCCAAAAATACCAAACCTGCCACAATACCCATTCGAAGTGTCCCTTTCCACAAAGCACCCACTGCTGATCTCATCCAAGGTACCAGGAAATATTTCTCCCAGGATCTCCCAGAACACTTTGAAGCTCCGCAGAGATCCCAGGAGGGCAGAACGATCACCAGGCTCACACGGAGAACTATCAAGAACCCCTATGGAACCAATGACAATTCCGGATTCAGAATTACCAGGACAAGCATCAAGACCAGGGCCTTCAGGGACCACCTCTGGGCATGCAGGCAGGCAGGCAACATCAGAACAGGTTTCCACCGAGGAAGCATCTGAGCAGGCTGGCAACCGAGACACACTTGGGCTTTCTGGGTCACAGAACACATCAGGGTACACTAGACCAAGGGGAACCTCAGGACACGTCGAGGAACTGCCAACCTCAGAGTCTGTTACGACAAGACCAAAACCAGAACCGGGCAGAGAATCATCACGAGCAATGGTCTCAAGCACTGGACTTTCAAAAGAAGGCTTGGACTCAAACCTAGAAATCTCTGTGACAATAATATCATCATTATGAGCGGAATGTACAGGAATATTTACTGGAACACACACTGACTCCCTAACTTTTTTCTCACTGCATCCAGAATTCTGCATAGCAGTCAAACTAGCTTGCAACTCCAGAACTGCAGAAAAACAGCTGAGTATAGTAGCAATACCTAGACGAGCCTCTAGGGACACTGCAGGAGACTCTAAACAAGGCCATATTAACTCATCCAGAGTACAGGGTGCAGAATCAGCATTTTCCTCAGAACAAGAAAGGGACTCACAAATGTCAGTGCGAGTGGAGATCATGTTTTCATTCATGGTACAGGGCAGATTCAGAGAAAGCTTCTCTGGGCAAAGCAAAGAAGCTTCAGCATCAGATTCGCAAAACCGAAGCGCTGTCTCACTCTTAGATTCGGCTAACAATGTCAAATCCGAGGAGTCAGTACGCAAAACTTGCGAATCAAAAATCGCTTTAGGTTGTGAAACTGATGCTTCCATAGCGCAATCCTCCGCGATCTGCGGGGCAGACTGTAAGGCGTTCAGGACAGAAACACTGGAGCAATTGTCACCAGGCAACGGGCCCTTACAGGTGTGAACAGGGTGAGCCAAAGACGCATTTGCAGTAGAAATAGCGACAACATCAGGAAAAACTTTATTAGACATATTAATTTTACTTTTGATGCTGCATAATTTAGGAATTTTCCCCATAGCAGGATCACAGATGGAAGATCTTAAAGATCTGTCTCTAAATGACAAGGGGTCCCACACATCCTTGAGAAAACTGGCACATTCATGCTGATCACAATCTGCAGGAACATCCGAGAAACAGGCATTGGATTGCATAGATTCAAACTGCACACAGTCAGGAGAGAATCTTTCAGGATTCGCACAGGAATCAACCACAGTGGTACACCCATTCATTTCAGATCGCACAATGTCAAGACTCACATGCTTTATCCCAGAAAGGCAGGAACAATCAACCGACAACGATGTCTCTTTATTGGAATCAATTGATTGGTGTGTGTGCAACTCATCCAAAATCGTCTGCCATACATAAATCACCAGATCCACATCACCCTCGTCACATTCATCGGAATCAATCAAAAGGTACATAGAATCGAGACAATCATTCAAGACATCTTCGCTTTTTGCGATGTAAAAATCGCAAAAGGCTTTCCAATCAAAATCAAATTCCTCCATCAAGGCCCCAATGTCCCATGAGGCAAATGGAGGTTCAAACAAGCCAGTATCAAGATTTTTCCCTTTTGGGGCTAATTGGACCATGCCTTGTAAGGGTTTTTTCGCCTTCCTCTGGGTCAACAGGGATATGTGAGGGAGCAGGCTGGAGTTGTACTTTGTTCTCTGGTTGAACTCGGTGGACGTATGTCTTTTTTCAACCAAAATAACTAAAGAGAGTGAAAGAGAATGAGCACAGGGACAGAATGTATGTATGTGCCCCAATCTAGTCGCCAACCCGCGACGGTGCACACACAACAGCAGATATGAGGTAGGAACGCAATCGCGAGCGAGGCGATTGCCAGAGGTGACACAAGGCTACAGCAAGGCAGAGCACGAGAGTAGCAAAGGCACAGCAAATCATACAATGAGAAGATAAGGAAAATAACAAACGCTAACTAAATGCTAACACCGCACTCATTCGCAACAGCGAACGCATTTTCTGCGCGGTCTCCGTGTGATAAGCACAACAGAGACAAGCACACCTAACTAACCACCGACAGACAAAGATGAAACAGAGGACGCGAGCGCTTGCTTAACGGTTACCTCACCGAGCCTCCAGCAAGCGTTCGTAGCAGACAAGACAGATACACGAAAACAGGAATAAGTGAGAGATACGATCCACTGCTCTTTCCGCCAGAGCGAGTGCGATCCAAGAATAGAAACAGAACGAGCTGGATCCACTGCTCTTTCCGCCAGAGCAAGTGCGATCCAAGTACAGCAAGAGAGATGGAGATCAGACGGATCCACAGCACTAGCGCAAGGCGAGTGCGATCCAGGCAAGACAGATCAGATGAGATAGCTGGTAGCAACCGCTGCTCCAGCTATACTCCAAGAACAAAGATCAGAACGACTTCCTGTCGACCACCGCTGGGACAGGACAATCGCAACAGACAAACAAAACAGATATGCAATCCTAACTGCACTAGGGAACCTGCCTAGTGCAGTCCCAGGAATTACTCTAAGCTAATCTTCAAACAATAAGCAAGGCTGAAACTCCAGGAGTGTTTCACAGGACTAACCATTATGACCAGCCCAGGTCTGTGATATCACATGGTATTTATAGAGCAAGCCTACAAAGGATGTGGCTAGGCAATCTGCATGACAAACATATGCAAATTCCTCAGCAGCAAGCTGCAAAACTGACAAAAGGTCTCTCTTCCAGAGACCTGCAGAATGCAGACCTGAACAGTGGTCAAAAAGCCGAGCGGATCCTCACAGTACCCCCCCCCCCACTCTAGGGTCGGATTCCAGACGAGCCTCTAACCTGATATTTGCAAAAGATTCTAACTGAAGACTCATGAAGGTCAGGACAGCCCGACAAGGCCCAATTCCAGAGTCAGCCCACCCGAAACCGACCTCATCGGAAGGAGAAGCCACCGAAACATGCCCATCAGTACCACAAGTCTCAGTGTAACACCCATCAGGACTGTGAATGTCAGAGAAGAAGCCATCGACACCCACCGAGCCATGCCCACCACCTTCCAAGGACCGTCCAAAAATACCAAACCTGCCACAATACCCATTCGAAGTGTCCCTTTCCACAAAGCACCCACTGCTGATCTCATCCAAGGTACCAGGAAATATTTCTCCCAGGATCTCCCAGAACACTTTGAAGCTCCGCAGAGATCCCAGGAGGGCAGAACGATCACCAGGCTCACACGGAGAACTATCAAGAACCCCTATGGAACCAATGACAATTCCGGATTCAGAATTACCAGGACAAGCATCAAGACCAGGGCCTTCAGGGACCACCTCTGAGCATGCAGGCAGGCAGGCAACATCAGAACAGGTTTCCACCGAGGAAGCATCTGAGCAGGCTGGCAACCGAGACACACTTGGGCTTTCTGGGTCACAGAACACATCAGGGTACACTAGACCAAGGGGAACCTCAGGACACGTCGAGGAACTGCCAACCTCAGAGTCTGTTACGACAAGACCAAAACCAGAACCGGGCAGAGAATCATCACGAGCAATGGTCTCAAGCACTGGACTTTCAAAAGAAGGCTTGGACTCAAACCTAGAAATCTCTGTGACAATAATATCATCATTATGAGCGGAATGTACAGGAATATTTACTGGAACACACACTGACTCCCTAACTTTAATCTCACTGCATCCAGAATTCTGCATAGCAGTCAAACTAGCTTGCAACTCCAGAACTGCAGAAAAACAGCTGAGTATAGTAGCAATACCTAGACGAGCCTCTAGGGACACTGCAGGAGACTCTAAACAAGGCCATATTAACTCATCCAGAGTACAGGGTGCAGAATCAGCATTTTCCTCAGAACAAGAAAGGGACTCACAAATGTCAGTGCGAGTGGAGATCATGTTTTCATTCATGGTACAGGGCAGATTCAGAGAAAGCTTCTCTGGGCAAAGCAAAGAAGCTTCAGCATCAGATTCGCAAAACCGAAGCGCTGTCTCACTCTTAGATTCGGCTAACAATGTCAAATCCGAGGAGTCAGTACGCAAAACTTGCGAATCAAAAATCGCTTTAGGTTGTGAAACTGATGCTTCCATAGCGCAATCCTCCGCGATCTGCGGGGCAGACTGTAAGGCGTTCAGGACAGAAACACTGGAGCAATTGTCACCAGGCAACGGGCCCTTACAGGTGTGAACAGGGTGAGCCAAAGACGCATTTGCAGTAGAAATAGCGACAACATCAGGAAAAACTTTATTAGACATATTAATTTTACTTTTGATGCTGCATAATTTAGGAATTTTCCCCATAGCAGGATCACAGATGGAAGATCTTAAAGATCTGTCTCTAAATGACAAGGGGTCCCACACATCCTTGAGAAAACTGGCACATTCATGCTGATCACAATCTGCAGGAACATCCGAGAAACAGGCATTGGATTGCATAGATTCAAACTGCACACAGTCAGGAGAGAATCTTTCAGGATTCGCACAGGAATCAACCACAGTGGTACACCCATTCATTTCAGATCGCACAATGTCAAGACTCACATGCTTTATCCCAGAAAGGCAGGAACAATCAACCGACAACGATGTCTCTTTATTGGAATCAATTGATTGGTGTGTGTGCAACTCATCCAAAATCGTCTGCCATACATAAATCACCAGATCCACATCACCCTCGTCACATTCATCGGAATCAATCAAAAGGTACATAGAATCGAGACAATCATTCAAGACATCTTCGCTTTTTGCGATGTAAAAATCGCAAAAGGCTTTCCAATCAAAATCAAATTCCTCCATCAAGGCCCCAATGTCCCATGAGGCAAATGGAGGTTCAAACAAGCCAGTATCAAGATTTTTCCCTTTTGGGGCTAATTGGACCATGCCTTGTAAGGGTTTTTTCGCCTTCCTCTGGGTCAACAGGGATATGTGAGGGAGCAGGCTGGAGTTGTACTTTGTTCTCTGGTTGAACTCGGTGGACGTATGTCTTTTTTCAACCAAAATAACTAAAGAGAGTGAAAGAGAATGAGCACAGGGACAGAATGTATGTATGTGCCCCAATCTAGTCGCCAACCCGCGACGGTGCACACACAACAGCAGATATGAGGTAGGAACGCAATCGCGAGCGAGGCGATTGCCAGAGGTGACACAAGGCTACAGCAAGGCAGAGCACGAGAGTAGCAAAGGCACAGCAAATCATACAATGAGAAGATAAGGAAAATAACAAACGCTAACTAAACGCTAACACCGCACTCATTCGCAACAGCGAACGCATTTTCTGCGCGGTCTCCGCGTGATAAGCACAACAGAGACAAGCACACCTAACTAACCACCGACAGACAAAGATGAAACAGAGGACGCGAGCGCTTGCTTAACGGTTACCTCACCGAGCCTCCAGCAAGCGTTCGTAGCAGACAAGACAGATACACGAAAACAGGAATAAGTGAGAGATACGATCCACTGCTCTTTCCGCCAGAGCGAGTGCGATCCAAGAATAGAAACAGAACGAGCTGGATCCACTGCTCTTTCCGCCAGAGCAAGTGCGATCCAAGTACAGCAAGAGAGATGGAGATCAGACGGATCCACAGCACTAGCGCAAGGCGAGTGCGATCCAGGCAAGACAGATCAGATGAGATAGCTGGTAGCAACCGCTGCTCCAGCTATACTCCAAGAACAAAGATCAGAACGACTTCCTGTCGACCACCGCTGGGACAGGACAATCGCAACAGACAAACAAAACAGATATGCAATCCTAACTGCACTAGGGAACCTGCCTAGTGCAGTCCCAGGAATTACTCTAAGCTAATCTTCAAACAATAAGCAAGGCTGAAACTCCAGGAGTGTTTCACAGGACTAACACTTATGACCAGCCCAGGTCTGTGATATCACATGGTATTTATAGAGCAAGCCTACAAAGGATGTGGCTAGGCAATCTGCATGACAAACATATGCAAATTCCTCAGCAGCAAGCTGCAAAACTGACAAAAGGTCTCTCTTCCAGAGACCTGCAGAATGCAGACCTGAACAGTGGTCAAAAAGCCGAGCGGATCCTCACAGTACCCCCCCCCCCCCTCTAGGGTCGGATTCCAGACGAGCCTCTAACCTGATATTTGCAAAAGATTCTAACTGAAGACTCATGAAGGTCAGGACAGCCCGACAAGGCCCAATTCCAGAGTCAGCCCACCCGAAACCGACCTCATCGGAAGGAGAAGCCACCGAAACATGCCCATCAGTACCACAAGTCTCAGTGTAACACCCATCAGGACTGTGAATGTCAGAGAAGAAGCCATCGACACCCACCGAGCCATGCCCACCACCTTCCAAGGACCGTCCAAAAATACCAAACCTGCCACAATACCCATTCGAAGTGTCCCTTTCCACAAAGCACCCACTGCTGATCTCATCCAAGGTACCAGGAAATATTTCTCCCAGGATCTCCCAGAACACTTTGAAGCTCCGCAGAGATCCCAGGAGGGCAGAACGATCACCAGGCTCACACGGAGAACTATCAAGAACCCCTATGGAACCAATGACAATTCCGGATTCAGAATTACCAGGACAAGCATCAAGACCAGGGCCTTCAGGGACCACCTCTGGGCATGCAGGCAGGCAGGCAACATCAGAACAGGTTTCCACCGAGGAAGCATCTGAGCAGGCTGGCAACCGAGACACACTTGGGCTTTCTGGGTCACAGAACACATCAGGGTACACTAGACCAAGGGGAACCTCAGGACACGTCGAGGAACTGCCAACCTCAGAGTCTGTTACGACAAGACCAAAACCAGAACCGGGCAGAGAATCATCACGAGCAATGGTCTCAAGCACTGGACTTTCAAAAGAAGGCTTGGACTCAAACCTAGAAATCTCTGTGACAATAATATCATCATTATGAGCGGAATGTACAGGAATATTTACTGGAACACACACTGACTCCCTAACTTTAATCTCACTGCATCCAGAATTCTGCATAGCAGTCAAACTAGCTTGCAACTCCAGAACTGCAGAAAAACAGCTGAGTATAGTAGCAATACCTAGACGAGCCTCTAGGGACACTGCAGGAGACTCTAAACAAGGCCATATTAACTCATCCAGAGTACAGGGTGCAGAATCAGCATTTTCCTCAGAACAAGAAAGGGACTCACAAATGTCAGTGCGAGTGGAGATCATGTTTTCATTCATGGTACAGGGCAGATTCAGAGAAAGCTTCACTGGGCAAAGCAAAGAAGCTTCAGCATCAGATTCGCAAAACCGAAGCGCTGTCTCACTCTTAGATTCGGCTAACAATGTCAAATCCGAGGAGTCAGTACGCAAAACTTGCGAATCAAAAATCGCTTTAGGTTGTGAAACTGATGCTTCCATAGCGCAATCCTCCGCGATCTGCGGGGCAGACTGTAAGGCGTTCAGGACAGAAACACTGGAGCAATTGTCACCAGGCAACGGGCCCTTACAGGTGTGAACAGGGTGAGCCAAAGACGCATTTGCAGTAGAAATAGCGACAACATCAGGAAAAACTTTATTAGACATATTAATTTTACTTTTGATGCTGCATAATTTAGGAATTTTCCCCATAGCAGGATCACAGATGGAAGATCTTAAAGATCTGTCTCTAAATGACAAGGGGTCCCACACATCCTTGAGAAAACTGGCACATTCATGCTGATCACAATCTGCAGGAACATCCGAGAAACAGGCATTGGATTGCATAGATTCAAACTGCACACAGTCAGGAGAGAATCTTTCAGGATTCGCACAGGAATCAACCACAGTGGTACACCCATTCATTTCAGATCGCACAATGTCAAGACTCACATGCTTTACCCCAAAAAGGCAGGAACAATCATCCGACAACGATGTCTCTTTATTGAAATCAATTGATTGGTGTGTGTGCAACTCATCCAAAATCGTCTGCCATACATAAATCACCAGATCCACATCACCCTCGTCACATTCATCGGAATTAATCAAAAGGTACATAGAATCGAGACAATCATTCAAGACATCTTCGCTTTTTGCGATGTAAAAATCGCAAAAGGCTTTCCAATCAAAATCAAATTCCTCCATCAAGGCCCTAATGTCCCATGAGGCAAATGGAGGTTCAAACAAGCCAGTATCAAGATAATCTCCATATGGGTGGAGATCAGGAACAAGAACAGATTTTTTAACTGCTTTAATATAGTGTGCGATCCTACCTATAATAGGATCCACATAAGCTTTGGATTGGGGAAAAAACCCAGGAGACTGAGCAACATCATTGTAAACATCATTAGAGAGTGTTTTATTCAGATGCTTGTGATTTTTAATTTTTCCCTTTTTAGCCACTTTGCATGTCTGTTTAAATGCAAGAAACGTATCCAGGCAGTTCTCTTGCATCTGCTTTGAAAGCTAAAGTGGCAAGAGAAACATTGAACTGATTATCATACTGAGTGGTTTTGCACATTTCAGACTTGACAGAAATAACCTCTTTATTTGTGGTTGCTATGGGCAACTAATCTTTTGGCTGACCAGCCGAATCAGCAGATTGGCCTGCAAGCACCAACTCATTAACATATGGAAATGACAGAGAAATGTTGCATAACCTAATCTGATCAGCATCATGCACTGCAGGAAAAAAACTCATAGAAATAACTTGGCATTCAAGTTCCAAGCTTACGAGAAAACACATGAGCCAGAAATCTGCGAGGGTTATGTCTCAGATTCTTGTGTCTGGCAAACTCATCAGCCCACACAAACAGATCCCCTTGGAAAAGATTGTAAGCAATCTGACCACTCCAAGTGGAAATATTGGTGGCCTGAAATTCAGGATTTGCCAAGAATCTGGAACATTCTGATATGAACTCATCTCTGGTTTCAGAGTCCAGTATCTTAAACCTCTAAACCCGCGTCCCTACCTCTCCCTCTAGATTGTAAGCCTTTGGGCAGGGTCCTCCTCCTTTTGTGTCCTACCTGATCATGCACCTCCATTACTGTGCACCCATGCTATGCATCTAAGTGAACTCAAATCACCTAATCTCTATGATCCCATCCAGTGACTGACTAAGCATTACCTTGCATAGGCAAAAGCAGGGGGGGATTACAGCTATCCAGAATCCCCCCTCAGACCATGACAGGGGGAAATGTCTGGGGACAGGCACAAGTTGAGACAACAGAATATTTGCAGGCATCCTGCAGCTCACAGCAATGCCCCCTTTCTTTCCCTGCTACAGTTGACTTTGGATGGAGTAGCAGCGTGTGTACAGAACATGTAGCAGCAGTGTGTGGACAGGGGTGCATATTATATTGGCACCGCTCAGTTCGGCGTGGGGAGAGCTGAATGACGGCTCTCACTACTGCCGCTAAACTCCGAGGCGGCTTTAAATACTAGCAAGGAAATGAACAGCGCTACTTAAAAACAGGCAAGTGCCTACCTGCAAAAGAGTGCAAGCCCCACTTGTGGGATATAATACACACCGAGCATACACATGACCTGTCTACCACTAGAGGAGGATGTTAGTTTCCTGTAACAGCTTGCATGCAACCTATTAAGTACTCGTCCCTCCCACTGCAAAGAAGTCGATCCTCCATGGGAGGGGCCTAAAACTAACTAAATCCTAACCTATGTATATGCATAGCCTGGGTGCGGCTAATCAAATAAAATCGAAAATTGAAAATTGCGCAAAAGGTGGATCAGCGCAAGACCAGGCCGCCTCCGAATGGCCTCCAATCAAAGGTGCGCTGAGCCCCCCCAGAAACTACAAACGCACCTTGAACCCAAACAGAAGCTCTGCATATACACCAAAAGCATGGCTGTTAAGTGGGAGCAGCTGACCAAAAACAAATTAAATTAGTACATAGCAAGGAAATGAACAGCGCTACTTAAAAACAGGCAAGTGCCTACCTGCAAAAGAGTGCAAGCCCCACTTGTGGGATATAATACACACCGAGCATACACATCACCTGTCTACCACTAGAGGAGGATGTTAGTTTCCTGTAACAGCTTGCATGCAACCTATTAAGTACTCGTCCCTCCCACTGCGAAGAAGTCGATCCTCCATGGGAGGGGCCTAACACTAACTAAATCCTAACCTATGTATATGCATAGCCTGGGTGCGGCTAATCAAATAAAATCGAAAATTGAAAATTGCGCAAAAGGTGGATTGCGCTGTGGTAGACCTCCAGATCCTCCTCCAGTGGTAGACAGGTCATGTGTATGCTCGGTGTGTATTATATCCCACAAGTGGGGCTTGCACTTTTTTGCAGGTAGGCACTAGTCTGTTTTTAAGTAGCGCTGTTCATTTCCTTGCTATGTACTAATTTAATTTGTTTTTGGTCAGCTGCTCCCACTTAACAGCCATGCTTTTGGTGTATATGCAGAGCTTGTTTGGATTCAAGGTGCATTTGTAGTTCCTGGGGGGGCTCAGCGCATCTCTGATTGGAGGCCATTCGGAGGCGGCCTGGTGTTGCGCTGATCCACCTTTTGCGCAGGCTTTAAATACTATTCCCCCTCCGAGTTGTCGTAACTCAGAGGGAGATGTAATTCTACCGCAACGCGGCACACGCATCATAGCATTGCTGCTGTGACGGCGCCCAGTTTCGGCGCTCGGCTCTCAGAGCCGCGCGCCGAAATGAACTGCCCCGTGTGTACAGAGCATGGAGCAGCTCTGGGGAACTTAACCTCCTTGCCGGTTATCCCGAGCTCAGCTCGGGGTAACCTGCGCAAGAGGATATCTCAGGCCCCGCTGGGCCGATTTGCATAATTTTTTTTTGTTACAAGCAGCTAGCACTTTGCTAGCTGCTTGTAACTTCCGATCGCCGCCGCTCGCCGCCGATCCGCCGCAATCCGCCGCGCCGAGTCGCTCCCCCCCGCCCCAGAGCCCTGCGCTGCCTGGCCAATCAGTGCCAGGCAGCGTTGAGGGGCGGATCGGGATTCCCTATGACGTCCCGACGTCCATGACGTCGGTGACGTCATCCCGCCCCGTCGCCATGGCGACCCGGGAAGCCCTGCAGGAAATCCCGTTCTCAACGGGATTCCCTGCATACTCTGATCGCCGAAGGCGATCGGAGTGGGTGGGGGGATGCCGCCGCTTAGCGGCTATCATGTAGCGAGCCCTTGGCTCGCTACATGATTTAAACAAAAAAAATTTTAAAAAATGTGCGGCGCTGCCTCCTTGCCGGATTTTTTAGACCGGCAAGGAGGTTAACAGAGTCAGGTATGAGCACAGCTCTGTGCCCTGCTGTGTGAATGCTTCACTTTCCCCTTCATTACCATGTCGGCTGTCCTCATTATTATCTGTATGCAAACTGCTCCTGATCGATCCCGAATTTCAAGGGAAATTGCATGTTGTCCTACCATATTATTATACTATATTGTGCGTGGCTGAGGGAGACCTTCCAGGAATCCCCCCCTTGAAAATCCTGGGTTTGCCCCTGCCTTGTAGTCTTACTGTGCCGCATGATCTGATTTTTGTGGTATTCCTGTATTGTCATATTGCTGTATGTCACCCCTAAATATTGTCTGTAACCTAAACTAATGTCCAGCGCTGCGTAATATGTTGGCGCTTTATAAATACAATAAATAAATAAATGAAGGCAGAGGAAAGGTCAAGGAGTATTAGAATGGAGAACTGGCCTTTGGATTTAGCTACCAGTAGATCATTAGAAACTTTAGTGAGGACAGTTTCAGTGGAATGGTGTGTGCGGAATCCAGATTGAAAGGGGTCAAGTAAGGAGTTGGTAGAGAGAAAGGCAGACAATTCTGAATGGATGTGACGTTCCAGCAGTTTAGAAGCAAAGGGGAGGAGCGAGACAGGACTGTAGTTGGATAGAGAAGTTGGATCAAGAGAGGGTTTTTTGATAAGTGGTGTGATGATAGCTTATTTGAATAAGGAAGGGAAAGTGCCAGTGAAGATAGAAAGTTTGAATAGAGTTTTTAGAGCGGAATTAAAGGAGGAGGAAAGCTGGGGGATAAGATGAGAGGGAATGGGGTCCAGGGCACAGGTAGTGAGATGCGCTTTGGAGATTAGTGAGGAAAGACACTGTTCAGTTAGTGTGGTGAAAGATGTTAGAGTGGGAGAGTGGTCTTGTCATCCGCTGACAGACATGTGGTAGGGGGAGGAGGTGGGGGACGAAGTAGGGAGTTAAAGGTTTTGAACAATTGTTTTGGGTTGTGGGACTGTGAGGAAATGAGCGAGGAGAAATGAGACTGCTTAGCAGAGGTGAGGGCATCCCTGAGCTCCTGCATAGTTTGTTTATAGTGATGAAAGTCCTCTACAGCAGTGCTCTTTCTCCAGCACCTTTCTGCCACCCTGGAGTGCGTTTTCAGCTGTTTGATTGGTTTAGTGAGCCAAGGTTGCCAATTGGTTCGGTGAGGGTGGGCGGTGGTGAGTGGGGCAGCTAAATTCATGGCAACGAAGACTATACTAAATAAGTAATTGGATGCTGCCTCAGGGTCAGTGTAGGAAGACAGAGTACATAGAGGTTGCAAGGCCTCAGTCAGGGAATTCAGATCCAGGTTGCAGTAATTCCTGCGCAGGTCCGTATGGTGTAGTGCTGGAGGAGGTGACAGTGGAGAAGAATTGATTGTGAAGGCAAGAAGGTTGTGGTCTGAGAGGGTAAACAGAGTGTTATGGAAGCTTGAAATATTGCAGAGGACCATTGGGAGAGGTCAAACGAGGAGGTGAGAGAGAGCAGTTTTGTGGCATTAGGGAAATTGGTGTCTATGGGTATATTGAAATCGTCCATAATGATAGAAGGTATGTCAGTGGAGAGGAATTGGAGTAGCCATGCCAAAAAGTGATCTATGAAAGTGGAGGGTGGACCGGGCGGGCGGTAGATAACAGCAATCTGAATGTGGTATGGAGAGTAGAGACGGACAGCGTGAACCTGAAAGGATGACAGTGAGAGTGCGGGCAGTGGTGTGAGTGGCTTAAAGGAACAGTGTTCAGAGGAGGATCCCCACCCCACCTCCATGTCTGTGGCGAGGTCTAGGGGCAAGACTAAATTTTAGACCACCATGTGATAGAGCAGCTGGAGACTCAGTGTCTGATGGAGTTGGCCATGTCTCAGTGAGCCCCAGAAAGGTGAGAGTGTTGGAGATAAACATGTCATGAATAAGGGCAGGGGCGTAACTATAAATCAATGGGCCCCCGCCCCGTGTGAAACTTTTAATGCCCCCCCCACACACACACACAGCTTCTGTGACAAAACATGCATGTTTGCACACATACAGACACACATGGTGTGCAGAAAATGCATACAGATAACCGACAGACAAGTGTGCTCTCAGCCTCAGCTTATTACACTCACTCTGTCCATATCTGATGGAGCAGAACTGGCTCTACAGATTCCTCCAGCATCACTACAGTACACAGCACTTGGGGAGGAGGTGGAGAGGCTGGGGACAGGACTGGCTCTGCAGACTCCTCCAACATCACTACAGTACACAGAGCTTGGGGAGGAGGTGGAGAGGCTGGGGACAGGACTGTCTCTGCAGACTCCTCCAGCATCACTACAGTACAGAAAGGTACAGGGTAGAAAGGTTGAGGGCTGGGCACTGTACACAAGAGCCTGCTGAACACTGAATAGGGACTGTCTACTAATCTTTGTCTACAAAACTTTGTATGACTCCTTATCAGTGGCTGAACAGATGCAGTCATTAGAACAATTGTGCAGAGAACAGAAAGTTTTTTTCTCTCCATGCCCTTAGTTCTCAGTCTCTCAGGACTGGGAAAAGAATCTTCACCCTCCTCTGGGGCTTCAGGGCCCCTCTGCAGCTGCATCCCTTGCAGGGCCTATTGTTACGCCACTGATTAAGGACCAGTTTATTCCATAGAGCCCCAGATACGGGGAGGGGAGAGCTAGGAAGAAGGGGGATGTCAAATTGTCAATAAGGTTGTAGGTGTTCTAGGAGGAGAAGTGGTGAGGTTTGTTAATGGTGGAAGTAGTTGTAGTCTGAGGAGTGGGAGGTCTAGGGTGCGCTTTGAGTCCTATGGGAGAAAAGCGCTTTACAAATGTTATTGTATTGTATTGTATAGGAGTGGGCCCTGGGTTTGGTGATATGTCCCCAGAAACCAGTAGGAGTAGTAGGCAGAGCAGAGAGATGTGAGGGTAGGACTTGTGTGTGGGTGAGTTAGGTTTAGTGAGAGCAGAGGAGGGGTAGAGTGTGCAGAGAAATGGGAATAGTTCATGGCTAGAGAGAAGGGGAGACGATAGCAGAGAGAGAGCAATGTGTATGGTGTTGCTGACAGCGAGAGGATGAAGTGACATGTGAATTTTCAGTAACAGAAAGCAAAAAGAAGTGGTTGAGAGAGAGACATCTTAAACATTCTGAAGTAAGCGTGGTCTGTAAGGAGATCGATAGCTGACAGCAGGAGGGTGGAGTGTGTTTAGATACAAGAAAAGCAGGGAAAAGCAAGCATATGGTGAAACAGATAAAAACAGTTATGCAGCAAACTATGTGACCGAAGTGCAAAGTCCCCTGGCAGTTCCCTTCTGGTTCAATTCTGGTCTAATTTAGGTCTTTTGCTGTGTACTTCAAATTATACACTTCAAATTAATGCACATCTGACCAGGGTCATATCTGACCTAGGAACTAGATTCAATAGACAGCAGAAGGGAGTGAGATGAGTGCTGGAGTGAGGATCAGGTGTGAATGGCCAGGCATGGGCTGTGGGAGGCTGGGTCAGATTATGACTAATTCATTAAGCACACATTGCAGCATTAGGCCTGGCACAAGGAAATGGTCACAATTATGTATGCATACCATAAAGTTAAAAGCATTGCAGGTACAAGTAGAACATAACATAAGCGAGAATTGTTTGATTGCAGAGAGAAATTGATGATCATCTGTACTTGGGACTCTGGAAGTAAAGACAAAAGAAATACCGTACCAAGAGCCCAATATAGTGTAGTATACAAAACAAGGGGTTGGAAATGAAAAGTATATAATTATATACGTATATTAATACCTGTTGCCATAAAACTGACGGTATCTTGTCTGCTTCGGGGGGGGGGGCGAGTCCACCACCACCTCCTGAGGGATTTTAAGCCTTTTAGAACCTTTTATCCTGCTGGCGCCTCTGTTCACTCTTACTTTGTACTTGGGAGCAGTGGCGTCCCTACCATAGTGCGCAGGGGGGCGGGGCGCACCGGGTGTCAGACACCCAGGGGGGTGTCACCACGACCCCCCACAGCAGCACAGCAGGAGGGAGAAGCAGGGCTAGAAGGAGGGGCAGTGGGGGCAGCGGTGGGGAGGGGGGAAATATCCCCCCCCTCCCTCACCTGGGACCCCTCCTTCTGCCTCTCTCCCCCTCCAGAATAGCGGCGACAAGTGCGAGCGGCCGGAGGCGTATGAACAATTACTCACCTGATTTCCGCGTTCCAAGCGTGGAGCGCAGCGTCATGACGTCACAGGTCTCTGTCTTCAATGCCGCCCACTGTGCTTCCTGATTAGTGGAAGCACAGTGGGCGGCATTGGAGGCGGAGACCTGTAACGTCATGACGCTGGGAACGCGGAGATTAGGTGAGTAATTGTCTATACGCCTCCGGCCGCCTCGCACTTTGTCGCAGCTATTCTGGAGGGGGAGAGAGAGGCAGAAGGAGGGGTCCCAGGTGAGGGAGGGGGGAGGGATATTTCCCCCCTCCCCACCGCTGCCCCCACTGCCCCTTCTTCTAGCGCTGCTTCTCCCCCTCCTGGGCATCTTTACTGGGGGGGGGGGGGACTGTACTAGCTATACTGGGGGCAGCTATACTGGGGGCAGCTATACTAGGGGCAACTAAACTAGCTATACTGGGGGCAACTATACCAGCTATACTGGGGGCAACTAAACTAGCTATACTGGGGGCAGCTATACCAGTGTTGCTTGCGAATTTTCGCCAAAGCCATTTTCGCATCGAAAATCCCATTTTCGATTTCGCCGAATTTTCGCGAAAATAACTACTATTTTCGCTTCAAAGGGCGAAATTTCGCATTAATATTTTCGCATTAATTTTCGCCTAAAGTCCGTTTTTTCGCGTTGAATATCTAAGCCCCCTTAAAAGCTAGAATCACCAAATTTGCAGGGTGTATTAAAGAGATATGTGGGTACAAGAGGAAAAAGAAATTTTTCAAAAAGACCTTATAGTTTTTGAGAAAATCGATTTTAAAGTTTCAAAGGAAAAAAGTATACATTTAAATGCAGTAAATGACAGTTACTTAAAGGGATACTGTTGGAGGGGGTCGGGGTAAAATGAGTTGAAGTTACCCGGGGGTTCTAATGGTCCCCCACAGACATCCTGTGCCCACGCAGCCACTCCCCAATGCTCCGGCCCCGCCTCTGGTTCACTTCTGGAATTTCAGACTTTAAAGTCTGAAAACCACTGCGCCTGCGTTGCCGTGTCCTCACTCCCGCTGATGGTACCAGGAGCATACTGCGCAGGCCCAGTATGGTCTGTGCTTGCGCCGTGTGCTCCTGGTGACATCAGGGGAAGCGAGGACATGGCAACGCAGGCGCAGTGGTTTTCAGACTTTAAAGTCTGAAATTCCAGAAGTGAACTGGAGGCAGGGCCGGAGCATTGGGGAGTGGCTGCGTGGGCACAGGATGCCTGCGGGGGACCATTAGAAGCCCCAGGTAACTTCAACACATTTTCCCCCGACCCCCCCCCCCCCCCTCCTACAGTATCCCTTTAAGCAAACCTAAAGGTAGTGTAAAATTACTAATATCAAAAGAAAGGGCCAAGTGCCAAGTGCAAACTGCCAAGTGCAAAGGGCCAAGTGCAAGGGCCAAGTGCAAAGGGCCAAGGGCCAAGTGCAAAGGGCCAAGTGCAAAGGGCCAAGTGCATAGGCAAAGGCCCAAGTGCAAAGGGCCAAGTGCAAAGGCCCAAGTGCAAAGGGCCAATTGCACGTGCAAAGGGCCAAGTGCAAAGGGCCAAGTGCAAAGGCAAAGGGCCAATTGCAAGTGCAAAGGGCCAAGTGCAAAGGCAAAGTGCAAAGGCAAAGGGCCAAGTTCAAAGGGCCAAGTGCAAGTGCAAAGGGCCAAGTGTCAAATGAAAAGGGCCAAGTGCAAAGGGCCAAGAGCCAAGGGCTCTTTGCACTTGGCCCTTTGCACTTGGCCCTTTTCATTTGACCCTTGGCCCTTTGCACTTGCACTTGGCCGTTTGCACTTGGCACTTGTTCTTGGCACTTGGCCCTTTGCACTTGGCCCTTTGCACTTGGCAGTTTGCACTTGGCACTTGCTCTTGGCTCTTTGCACTTGGCACTCGGCCCTTTGCACTTGGCAGTTTGCACTTGACACTTAGCCCATGGCACTTACACTTGGCCCTTTCTTTTGATATTAGTAAATTTACACTACTGCTAGGTTTGCTACAGTAACTGTCATTTACTGCATTTAAATGTATACTTTTTTCCTTTGAAACTTTAAAGTCGATTTTCTCAAAAACTATAAGGTCTTTTTGAAAAATTTCTTTTTCCTCTTGTACCCACATATCTCCTTAATATACCCTGCAAATTTGGTGATTCTAGCTTGTAAGGGGGCTTAGAAATTCAACGCGAAAAAAACGGACTTTAGGCGAAAATTAATGCGAAAATATTCGGCGAATTTTCGCCTTTCGAAACGAAAATAGTACTTATTTTCGCGAAAATTCGGCGAAAAGAATATTTGCATTTTCGCTCATCACTGAGCTATACTAGGGGCAACTAAACTAGCTATACTGGGGGCAACTAAACTAGCTATACTGGGGGCAACTAAACCAGCTATACTGGGGGCAACTATACTGGGGGCAACTATACCAGCTATACTGGGGGCAACTATACCAGCTATACTGGGGGCAACTATACCAGCTATACTGGGGGCAACTATACCAGCTATACTGGGGGCAACTATGCTAGCTATACTGGGGGCAACTATACCAGCTATACTGGGGGCAACTATACCAGCTATACTGGGGGCAACTATACTGGGGGCAACTAAACTAGCTATACTGGGGGGGCAACTAAACTAGCTATACTGGGGGGCAACTATACTAGCTATACTGGGGGCAACTAAACTAGCTATACTGGGGGGCAACTATACCAGCTATACTGGGGGCAACTATACCATCTATACTGGGGGCAACTATACCAGCTATACTGGGGGCAACTATACCAGCTATACTGGGGGCAACTATACTAGCTATACTGGGGGCAACTATACCAGCTATACTGGGGGCAGCTATACTGGGGGCAACTAAACTAGCTATACTGGGGGCAACTAAACTAGCTATACTGGGGGCAGCTATACTAGCTATACTGGGGGCAGCTATACTGGGGGCAGGTATACTAGCTATACTGGGGGCAGCTATACTGGGGGCAACTAAACTAGCTACACTGGGGGCAACTAAACTAGCTATACTGGGGGGCAACTAAACTAGCTATACTGAGGGGAGGTATACTAGCTATACTGGGGGCAGCTATACTGGGGGCAACTAAACTAGCTATACTGGGGCAACTAAACCAGCTATACTGGGGCAACTAAACCAGCTATACTGGGGGCAACTATACTAGCTATACTGGGGGCAACTAGCTTCACTGGGGGCAACTATACTAGCTTCACTGGGGGCAACTATACTGGGGGAAACTACTAGCTATACTGGGGGCAACTAAACTAGCTATACTGGGGGCAGGTATACTAGCTATACTGGGGGCAGCTATACTGGGGGCAGGTATACTAGCTATACTGGGGGCAGCTATACTGGGGGCAACTAAACTAGCTATACTGGGGGCAACTAAACTAGCTATACTGGGGGGCAACTAAACTAGCTATACTGAGGGCAGGTATACTAGCTATACTGGGGGCAGCTATACTGGGGGCAACTAAACTAGCTATACTGGGGGGCAACTATACTAGCTATACTGGGGGCAACTAAACTAGCTATACTGGGGGGCAACTATACCAGCTATACTGGGGGCAACTATACCATCTATACTGGGGGCAACTATACCAGCTATACTGGGGGCAACTATACCAGCTATACTGGGGGCAACTATACTAGCTATACTGGGGGCAACTATACCAGCTATACTGGGGGCAGCTATACTGGGGGCAACTAAACTAGCTATACTGGGGGCAACTAAACTAGCTATACTGGGGGCAGGTATACTAGCTATACTGGGGGCAGCTATACTGGGGGCAGGTATACTAGCTATACTGGGGGCAGCTATACTGGGGGCAACTAAACTAGCTACACTGGGGGCAACTAAACTAGCTATACTGGGGGGCAACTAAACTAGCTATACTGAGGGGAGGTATACTAGCTATACTGGGGGCAGCTATACTGGGGGCAACTAAACTAGCTATACTGGGGCAACTAAACCAGCTATACTGGGGCAACTAAACCAGCTATACTGGGGGCAACTATACTAGCTATACTGGGGGCAACTAGCTTCACTGGGGGCAACTATACTAGCTTCACTGGGGGCAACTATACTGGGGGAAACTACTAGCTATACTGGGGGCAACTAAACTAGCTATACTGGGGGCAGGTATACTAGCTATACTGGGGGCAGCTATACTGGGGGCAGGTATACTAGCTATACTGGGGGCAGCTATACTGGGGGCAACTAAACTAGCTATACTGGGGGCAACTAAACTAGCTATACTGGGGGGCAACTAAACTAGCTATACTGAGGGCAGGTATACTAGCTATACTGGGGGCAGCTATACTGGGGGCAACTAAACTAGCTATACTGGGGGGCAACTATACTAGCTATACTGGGGGCAACTAAACTAGCTATACTGGGGGGCAACTATACCAGCTATACTGGGGGCAACTATACCATCTATACTGGGGGCAACTATACCAGCTATACTGGGGGCAACTATACCAGCTATACTGGGGGCAACTATACTAGCTATACTGGGGGCAACTATACCAGCTATACTGGGGGCAGCTATACTGGGGGCAACTAAACTAGCTATACTGGGGGAAACTAAACTAGCTATACTGGGGGCAGGTATACTAGCTATACTGGGGGCAGCTATACTGGGGGCAGGTATACTAGCTATACTGGGGGCAGCTATACTGGGGGCAACTAAACTAGCTACACTGGGGGCAACTAAACTAGCTATACTGGGGGGCAACTAAACTAGCTATACTGAGGGGAGGTATACTAGCTATACTGGGGGCAGCTATACTGGGGGCAACTAAACTAGCTATACTGGGGCAACTAAACCAGCTATACTGGGGCAACTAAACCAGCTATACTGGGGGCAACTATACTAGCTATACTGGGGGCAACTAGCTTCACTGGGGGCAACTATACTAGCTTCACTGGGGGCAACTATACTGGGGGAAACTACTAGCTATACTGGGGGCAACTAAACTAGCTATACTGGGGGCAGGTATACTAGCTATACTGGGGGCAGCTATACTGGGGGCAGGTATACTAGCTATACTGGGGGCAGCTATACTGGGGGCAACTAAACTAGCTATACTGGGGGCAACTAAACTAGCTATACTGGGGGGCAACTAAACTAGCTATACTGAGGGCAGGTATACTAGCTATACTGGGGGCAGCTATACTGGGGGCAACTAAACTAGCTATACTGGGGCAACTAAACCAGCTATACTGGGGCAACTAAACCAGCTATACTGGGGGCAACTATACTAGCTATACTGGGGGCAACTAGCTTCACTGGGGGCAACTATACTAGCTTCACTGGGGGCAACTATACTGGGGGAAACTACTAGCTATACTGGGGCAACTATACTAGCTAATACTTTAAATTACAGTTAGCTCCGCCCTCATCCGGTCATGACCACGCCCATTTTTTTGCCGCGAAGCACGCCGCAGGTTGTGGCCACGCCCATTTTTTTAGGGGGGGGGGGTGTCTTTTAATACTCAGCACCGGGTGCCAAATGCCCTAGGTACGTCACTGCTTGGGAGTAGTTTTTATTTTACCTTATATACTGTATCTTGTATAACAAACTAATACACCATAGGGGCTCCTGTTTCTCTGCTGTGTTTTTGTCTTCTGGATGGTCCTTGGAACCACACCAGATACAGTATCTTTTAAAGTGAATCTGAGATAAACTTTTTACTCATTGCATACTTGAGTTCCTTTCATATAGTTTATAGGGCATTCCTCAAGCCAAATACTTTTTTGTTTTAATACTCTTTAATTCCCTATAAACTAAACAAGCCTCACCTACAGCTTCTCCAGTGCCTTGGCACTCTCAGATCCATGTAGCAAGGGCTTATGGGAGCTCAGTCTGGGCAGGAGGAGGTGTTACTAGCCAGATAATTCAGAGACAGAGGGGAGGGGAGAGGAGGAGAGGGGAGTGACGTTTTCACAGGCTGAGGGCTGGAGCTGCAGAGCAGCTTGCCTGTGTGTAATGATCACAAACAGAACATGGCTGCCCTCATTGTATCATAGAAAGAAATAATAATGTACTGTTGAAGCTAGATTTGCAGTGTAAACTATCTAAACTTTAGATAAGATATATAGACAAGTTACTTGCTATAGTTTGTTTTTCATCTCGGATCAGCTTTAAACTGTACATGTTACTGTGCACTAGCGATTCATTGTTTCTTTTCATATCTCTTTGCTTCTGAAACGCTCCTGTCTTGTGTATATATATATATATATATATATATATATATATATATATATATATACACACACATATATATTTACGAAATATGGTCAAAGGAAACACATTTTTCTTTCTGTTGCAAATATTCACATACTGTATATCTTATTATTTTCGTGAAAAATGTGAAAAGAATATCAGCATTTTCGCTCAGGCCTGATGATCACACATGTAATTGTATAGCACTGATACCTTCTGCAGCACTGACTTTTCTTTGACGAGCTCACAATCTAATCCTACCATAGTCATAATCTAATGTCCTACCATATTATTATTATGTATTTATAAAGCACTGACATCTTCTGCAGCACTTTACAGAGTACATAGTCATGTCACTGACTGCCCTCAGAGAGCTCACAATCTAAGCCTTACCATAGTCATAGTCTAATGTCCTACCATATTATTATTATGTATTTATATAGCACTGACATATTCTGCAGCACTTTACAGAGTACAGAGTACATAGTCATGTCACTGACTGTCCTCAGAGAAGCTCACAATTTAATCCTACCATAGTCATAATCTAATGTCCTACTATATTATTATTATGTATTTATATAGTACTGACATCTTCTGCAGCACTTTACAGAGTACATAGTCATGTCAATGATTGTCCTCAGAGGAGCTCACAATCTAATCCTACCATAGTCATCATCTAATGTCCTACCATATTATTATTATGTATTTATATAGCACTGACATCTTCTGCAGCACTTTACAGAGTACATAGTCATGTCACTGACTGTCCTCAGAGGAGCTCACAATCTAATCCTACCATAGTCATAATCTAATGTCCTACTATATTATTATTCTGTATTTATATAGCACTGACATCTTCTGCAGCACTTTACAGAGTACATAGTCATGTCAATGACTGTCCTCAGAGGAGCTCACAATCTAATCCTACCATAGTCATAATCTAATGTCCTACCATATTATTATTATGTATTTATAAAGCACTGACATCTTCTGCAGCACTTTACAGAGTATATAGTCATGTCACTGACTGCCCTCAGAGAAGCTCACAATCTAAGCCTTACCATAGTCATAGTCTAATGTCCTACCATATTATTATTATGTATTTATATAGCACTGACATCTTCTGCAGCACTTTACAGAGTACATAGTCATGTCACTGACTGTCCTCAGAGGAGCTCACAATCTAATCCTACCATAGTCATAATCTAATGTCCTACTATATTATTATTATGTATTTATATAGCACTGACATCTTCTGCAGCACTTTACAGAGTACATAGTCATGTCAATGACTGTCCTCAGAGGAGCTCACAATCTAATCCTACCATAGTCATAATCTAATGTCCTACTATATTATTATTATGTATTATATAGCACTGACATCTCCTGCAGCACTTTACAGAGTACATGGTCATGTCATTGACTGTCCTCAGAGAAGCTTACAATCTAATCCCTACCATATTCATAGACTGCCATAAGTCTTAATGTACCTACTACCATACTGTTATTATGTATTTAAGTAGTGCGGCAATGTGAAGGATCTTGAGTTATGTGTGTGCATGCACCTACATTCTGAGGGCAATTTTGAAAGTGGGGAGAGGGAAAGGGGGGAGAGGGGACTTACCAGTGTGTTTTTGAAATGGGGGGGGGTGTGGGGTGCCAGGAGTAGACCCACAAAAAACACAGGGAGAACATACAAACTCTTAGCAGACAGTGCCTGGGGCTGGATTTGAACCTGGGACCACAGCACTGCAAGATGAGAGTGCTGTCCAACCCACCGCCCATAATTAGGTATTTATTCTGCAGTTTAATACATACATTTACTAACTCTTTGTGAAATACAAGTCTGGATGATTAAACAGTGATTTCCCCCCCTCCTATATGCCGGGAGTTCAGCTTCAGAGCCGCGAGAAGGCTCAGAGATTAATGAAATAAATTACATTACAGGAAATTAACCTTTTTCATCTTGTGCCACTCTGATAAGCCTATTTTTCCAGCGTTTCCCGCGAAGGCTTTGATTGCGGTTGGATCTTTTATTTCAAGTGTTTGTGTAGAAATGCCATTTCTGGACATATCTGCATGGGGCAGCTGCCGGCCACCAAAAAAACATTTCCTCTGGGTGTGCTCTATACGTAGACAGGATCTTAACATTAATTATCCCAGCATGTACCTTGTACTTTATATGCGTGTGCAAACAGCAACCCAGACACAACGTGCCAAAAAGGCATGAGAATTGTGGGAAGCACCCAATGTATAATATTCAATGTGTACTACATTTGGGTGTCTATATGGGGCCCGTTTCCACTGTAGAGTAGTGTTGGGCGAACAGTGTTCGCCACTGTTCGGGTTCTGCAGAACATCACCCTGTTCGGGTGATGTTCGAGTTTGGCCGAACACCTCATGGTGTTCGGCCTTTTTAGTTCGAGTTCGCCCGAACAGCTCAATGCCCAGCCGAACATGCCGAACAGGGCCCCTGTTCGGCCGAACAGTGCCCTGTTCGGCCGAATACTGCCCCCCTATGGGGTCGCAGGCATAAGGGGGGAGCATGCCCCGGTCGTGGGGGGGGGGGTCGGAAATTCCCCCCACCCCCTCCGCTAGCGCTCCCCCCTCTGCCCGCTTCCCCATACAAAAATTTTCCTTAAAGTTCAATAGTACCTTCAGTGGCTGGCCTGGCTGGCACTGTGGTGTGTTGTGAGTGAGGAGGAGGAGGAGTCCGGAGAGTGACGTGTTGAGGCCGGGCAGCGGGCGGTTCAGCGGTAGTACCCTTGTGGTACTTCCACCCTTTCTCTGACCTCACGTCCTCTACGTGATGACGCATACGAGGGTACGCGTCACGCGTACCCTCGTATGCAGAGGACGTGAGGTCAGAGAAAGGGCAGAAGTACCACAAGGGTACTACCGCTGAACCGCCCGCTGCCCGGCCTCAACACGTCACTCTCCGGACTCCTCCTCCTCCTCACTCACAACACACCACAGTGCCAGCCAGGCCAGCCACTGAAGGTACTATTGAACTTTAAGGAAAATTTTTGTATGGGGAAGCGGGCAGAGGGGGGAGCGCTAGCGGAGGGGGTGGGGGGAATTTCCGACCCCCCCCCGCGACCGGGGCATGCTCCCCCCTTATGCCTGCGACCCCATAGGGCCCCCAAAAGCGGGATGTTCGGGGAGTTCGGGGTTCGGGCCGAACATGCCGAACATCTGGCCCATGTTCGGCCTGTTCGGCCCGAACCCGAACATCCAGGTGTTCGCCCAACACTACTGTAGAGGTGATGCAAATGCTGCTACCTCGCCACATCGCACCACTTCCTCTTTTCTTCACGTCACTTCCGCATCTCCCGATGAATCGAGGAATTGGGACGCGCATGCTGCAGATTCACGAATCCCAATGCATCGCTCCACATAATCAGCACGCAATAGAAACTGTTCCATTGCCGTGCATTGGTTTCAGGACTACCGCGGTGCGATGCAGCTATGTAGCTGCATCGCACCGCATGTAATGGAAACGGGCCCTTAATAAATAAAAAGAGGTATCTCACCTCGTCGGATGAATCACATCGAATAGTGGAAAAGCCGTTTTATTGACAATGATTAATTGTGGGCACCCACGTTCCACACAGTTCGGTACAGCAGGTTTATTCTGTATTATTGACCTGAGGAAGCAGCCGAGGACCTGTGAAACGCGTTGTCTACAGTCTAGGTTCTCAACATGTGGTGCGCATACCCCATGGGGTACTTGGTTCCAGGAGGTACTCGGACTTGATATACTTAACCAAGAATAAAAAAATTGGAGTTTTTAGAAAATGATACATCTTATTTAAACAACATCAAATTAGTACTGTATTTTAGCTTATTAAAAGCAATAGTAAATTGTAACGATAGGTGTCAGCAACCAGAGAGAGAATCCGATTCTAGGCGATCTGCAGTATCCCCAAGAATACAGATATACCTGATTATTGGGGATCTGCAGAATCGCCAATAATCAAATATGTCTAACCTCTAGACACCTGAGTGTGTAAGTGTTTTGGTGCAACAGTAACCTTTGGACCACTGGGGTAGCAGGTGGTCCAATAAGTAGAGAAGACTCTACTGCAGTCAAGGACACATGGAGAGGAAGTCCCTGACTGATAAGGAGAAATGTCCCCTCTGTAGAGCAGAGGACCCCTGCGGGAAGGCTGGCCACCCTGAGGGGGGGTGACAGCCGGAAGGTCAGACAGGCCGGGTCGGCAACAGTGTATCAGATATGCAAGGTACCAAATCAGAGATCAGAAGAATAGTCAAGAAAGCTACAGGTCATAACAGATATCAGAACAAGGCCTAGTCTGAGGTGTGAGGTCCGTGGTCTCAACACCCTGGAACTATGCTAGAGAATAACACAGATGATATACAGTATTCCTAGTCTGGGGTGTGAGGGCCGTGATCTCAACACCCTGGAACTATGCTAGAGAATAACACAGATGATATAAAGTAACTGGCTAAGTGTGGATTCCCAGGACCTCCTGGTTCCACCACACTGAAGGATCTGACTAAGGTCTGAGTGCTAACACATAGGCATTCGCTACGCCAGACAACCAGCAACTGAACAGCAGGAGATATATATAGTAAAGCGCCCCACAGGAGTCCACCTGTACAGCTGGTTTCAACAGGGACACATGGAACGATCTCACACCTTTCATGTTGGGTGGGAGATCAACAGCATATGTGACATTATTAATCTTATTGGCCACTGGAAATGGTCCTCTAAATTTAGGACCTAGCTTGGGTGACAATTGTTTCAAGGCCAAATGACGAGTGGACACCCACACCAGATCTCCAGGGGAGAATCTCCACTCCACAGACCGATGTTTATCTGCCTGCTTCTTCTGGGTCTGGAAAGCTTTCCCTAGGTTCCTCTTAACCATTCCCCAAATCTCTTTCAAGGCCCTCTGCCAGTCCTCCAGAGCTGGAAAAGGAGTTGATGCGACTGGCAAAGGAGCAAACTTAGGTGATCTACCTGACACCACTTGAAAAGGGGAATACCCAGAGAAAGAGCTTTTCAGATTGTTGTGCGCAAACTCTGCAAACGGCAAAAACTTTACCCAATCAGTTTGCGCATCAGCAACATAGCACCTGAGAAATTGTTCCAGGGATTGGTTAACTCTCTCGGTCTGGCCGTTGGTCTGAGGGTGGTAGCCTGATGAGAATGCGAGTTCCATGTCTAATTGATGGCAAAAGGCCCTCCAAAATTTTGAAACAAATTGGACTCCTCGATCTGACACTACATTTTCCGGAATGCCATGCAGCCGGAAGATGTGCTGGATAAAGAGATCAGCCAGTTCCTGGGCCGAAGGGAGTCCTTTCAGAGGGACAAAGTGCGCCATCTTACTGAAACGATCTACTACCACCCAAATGACCGACTTGCCTTCAGACCACCAAGGGAGTTCACCCACAAAATCCATGGAAATATGAGTCCAAGGTTCATTGGGGACTGGCAAAGACTGTAACGTGCCCACGGGGGCCTGCCGAGAGGGCTTACTCCTCGCACAGATCGTGCACTCCCTTACAAATTCCTTACAATCAGATGCTAAACTAGGCCACCAGGCACATCTAGCCAGTAGATCCTGAGTTCTGGTGGCTCCAGGATGACCGGCATTCTTGTGAGAGTGAAAAAACTGTATAATTTGTAACCGAAAGGGCAGTGGCACAAACATGACCCCCTCTAAATCTAGCAAAAAACAGGGACCACCGGGCCAGACGGGGGCTAAGTCTCTTAGCCCCCTCGATATACTCCAAATTCTTATGGTCTGTGTAAACCGTGATAACATGTTCTGCACCCTCCAGCCAGTGTCGCCATTCCTCAAAAGCTAATTTGATGGCTAGAAGGTCCCGGTTGCCGATGTCATAATTTTTCTCGGCAGGTGAAAATCTGCAAGAAAAGTAAGTGCATGGATGTAGCTTGCCCTGCAATCTTGACCTCTGTGACAATACCGCTCCTACCCCCACCTCTGAGGCATCAACCTCCACAATGAAGGGAAAGGCGATGTCGACATGCCTCAGTATTGGGGCAGAACAGAACAGCTTCTTTAGTTGAGAAGGCCGTATGAGCCTCAGGTGTCCAATGATGAGTATCAGCTTCTTTCTTGGTGAGACTGGTGAGAGGAGAGATTATGGTAGAGAACCCCTTAATAAATCTTCTGTAGTAATTGGCAAACCCCAGGAACCTCTGGAGTGCCTTCAGCCCCACGGGCTGAGGCCAGTCCAGGACAGCAGAAACCTTTCCTGGGTCCATCGAGAGACCAGAAGTGGAGATGATGTAACCTAGGAAGGCTACTGACTCTACCTCAAAGAGGCATTTCTCTAGTTTGGCATACAGCTGATTCTGTCGTAACCTCTCTAATACCTATCTAACATGCTTGCGATGTTCACCGAGGTTGGACGAAAAGATTAGTATGTCGTACAAATAAACCAGAACAAACTTCCCCAACACTTCCCTGAAAACTTCATTAATTAACTCCTGGAAGACAGCTGGCGCATTGCACAACCCGAAGAGCATCACCAGGTATTCGTAATGCCCATCGGGTGTGTTAAAGGCCATCTTCCATTCGTCCCCATCTCTGATGCGAACCAGATTGTATGCACCCCTGAGATCTAGCTTAGAAAAAATCTTGGCGTTGGTCACCTGCGTGAATAAATCGTCAATCAATGGTAAAGGGTAGCGATTTTTCACAGTGATCTTATTCAGTCCTCTGTAATCAATACAGGGGCGGAGACCTCCATTTTTTTTCTTCACAAAAAAAAACCCTGCCCCTGCTGGTGACCGAGAGGGACGTATGAATCCTTTCGCCAAGTTTTCCTTGATGTATTCCTGCATAGCTAGTTTCTCTGGCCCAGATAGATTATAAAGATGACCTCTGGGCGGCATACAACCAGATCTCAGATCGATAGGACAATCAAAGGCACAATGGGGGGGAAGTTTGTCTGCTGACTTTGGGCAAAAGACATCAGCAAATTATGCGTATTGTCTTGGTACACCTTCCACCTGAACGTTGGTATTACCCAGGGTTACTTTCGCTAAACAATGATGATCACAATGGGACGACCAGCTCGTTAGCTGACCTGACCTCCAGTCTATCTGAGGTGAGTGGATTTGTAACCAGGGCATGCCAAGAATGACGGTAGAGGTTGCCATATGCAAGACCAGAAATTGCAGACTCTCCCCATGTAAGACCCCCACCTTGAGATGCACATTATAAGTCTGGGACAAGGGGCGGCTACTCTGCAGAGGAGAGTCATCTACCGCAGTGACCAAGATTGGTTGATTCAAGGGAAGCATGGGTATACCCAATTTTTTTGTAAACTCGTAATCGATAAAATTAGCTGCTGAACCAGAATCAATAAAGGCTTCCGTAGAAGCAGTCTGGTCCTCCCATGTGACCGAACAAGGGAGTAACAGACGATCATTATGTAGAGGTAAAGACTGCGCGCCCAGCGTATTACCTCTAACTAGACCTAGGCAGCAGCGTTTCCCGACTTCTTGGGAAAGTTCCGCACTATATGACCCTCCTCTGCACAGTATAGACAAAGTTTCTCCGTCTTCCTACGATTCCTCTCTGAACGAGTTAATTTGGAGTGACCAATTTGCATTGGCTCAGGTGGCGGTGAGGTAGGTGGAGATGTGGCATAAGAGACATATCTAACCCTGTCTTTACCACAGGTTTGCTTTTGGTATCACACCCGACGATCCACGCGCACTGCCAGAGAGATTGCTTCCTCAAGTGTCTTAGGTTCAGGGTATCCCAACATCAGCCCAGAGACTGCGTCTGACAACCCCGATAAAAAACAATCTAATAGTGCAAAAGCCCCCCACCTAGCCGACACTGACCACTTCCTGAACTCAGCCGCATAGACCTCCACTGGATCCTTGCCTTGACGCAAGGTTTTTAGCTTCCGCTCAGAGGTAGACGCAATGTCTGGGTCGTCATAAATTATGGCCATGGACTTGAAGAATTCTCCAACTGACCTAAGTGCTTCGTGCCCTGTTGGTAAATTATACGCCCAGGTTTGAGCATCCCCTGAGAGTAAGGTTTTGATAAAGGTAATTCTCTGTGCCTCTGTCCCTGACAGATTAGGTCTCAATTCAAAATATGACATCACACGATTCTTAAAATTCTGAAAGTCAGATCTATGGCCAGAAAACTTTTCCGGTACAGACATTCTCAAGTCTGTGACTGGAGGGGATCGCACTGAATTGACAGTCGTCTGTAGGACTTGTAGTGACCCAGATAAAGCAGAGATCTGGGCCTGCTCACCGTCCATCACTCTGAGGAGATTTTCCACTGAGGTGGTGAGTGGTTCCAGACGAGTGCTAAGTGCGTCCATATTGTTTTGGCCTGGCGTTCTGTAACGATAGGTGTCAGCAACCAGAGAGAGAATCCGATTCTTGGCGATCTGCAGTATCCCCAAGAATACAGATATACCTGATTATTGGGGATCTGCAGAATCGCCAATAATCAAATATGTCTAACCTCTAGACACCTGAGTGTGTAAGTGTTTTGGTGCAACATTAACCTTTGGACCACTGGGGTAGCAGGTGGTCCAATAAGTAGAGAAGACTCTACTGCAGTCAAGGACACATGGAGAGGGAGTCCCTGACTGATAAGGAGAAGTGTCCCCTCTGTAGAGCAGAGGACCCCTGCGGGAAGGCTGGCCACCCTGAGGGGGGGTGACAGCCGGAAGGTCAGACAGGTCGGGTCGGCAACAGTGTATCAGATATGCAAGGTACCAAATCAGAGATCAGAAGAATAGTCAAGAAAGCTACAGGTCATAACAGATATCAGAACAAGGCCTAGTCTGAGGTGTGAGGTCCGTGATCTCAACACCCTGGAACTATGCTAGAGAATAACACAGATGATATACAGTATTCCTAGTCTGGGGTGTGAGGGCCGTGATCTAAACACCCTGGAACTATGCTAGAGAATAACACAGATGATATACAGTATTCCTAGTCTGGAGTGTGAGGGCCGTGATCTCAACACCCTGGAACTATGCTAGAGAATAACACAGATGATATACAGTATTCCTAGTCTGGGGTGTGAGGGCCGTGATCTCAACACCCTGGAACTATGCTAGAAAATAACACAGATGATATACAGTATTCCTAGTCTGGGGTGTGAGCAGGCCCGGCCCTAGACTTTTTGCCGCCTGAGGCAATTTTTAGTGAAATCGCCGCCCCCCCCCCCCCCAAGCCGTTGTTGTGGGGGGCCGCCCGAGCTGGAGGGGATAGCGGGCAGGAAGGGGGTATTGGGCCTAGCGGCAGGGAGGGGGGTCGGACCCCCCCTCCCTTGCCTGGGTCCCCCGTCCGCCGCTCCCCTCCAGCTTTAAAAAGGTCCGTGCTGTGGCTGCAGCTATTCGTAAGAGGCAACGGGCAGGGATTACTCACCTCTTCCTCGTTACAGGCCAGCGTGCGCTCCACTGACGTCACTTCCTGCGGCGTAGCACACGTGGGGCGGCCCCCCACACACATGGACGGGCGGGTGCCGCCCCCCCAGAAGTGCCGCCTGAGGCAAAAGTTTCACCCCGCCTCATGGGCGGGCCGGCCCTGGTGTGAGGGCCGTGATCTCAACACCCTGGAACTATGCTAGAGAATAACACAGATGATAGTCTGAGTGCTAACACATAGGCATTCGCAACGCCAGACAACCAGCAACTGAACAGCAGGAGATATATATAGTAAAGCGCCCCACAGCGCCGCCCAGCTCCCATCAACCAATCACTGACTGAGTAGGAATCAGCTGACCGCCCTGATCAGCTGATCTTCCTCCTATTGGTATAAAGAGCTTGTCTTGCAGCGCGCGCGCGCGTAGCTCTCCATCTGTCTGCACTACTAGGTCCAGACAGCCCAGGCACATGTTGCTGCGGGGAAACCGCCGCACTGGACGCGGAATCCGCTGCCTTACCGTCAGAACACGCGGCGGCCCCCACGCCATCCTTCCCATGTGCACCACCAGTTCCAGACAACCCAGACGCATGCTGACGCGGACAAACCGCCGCATCAGACGCGGAATCAGCCGCCTTACTGTCAGAACACGCGGCGGCTTTTCCGCTATTCATCACATAAATACTTTGTTTAGAACCAATTATTATGTACTACGATTAAATATATGTTTTTCAATGGGGTACTTGTGATAATGTTTGCTATGCTAGGGGGTGCTTGGTGAGTACAGGGTTTTAAAAATACATACCAAGAAAATGTTGAGAAACACTGATCTACAGTTTAACCATTATTGATAAACCGTCTTTTCCACTATTCGGTGTGATTCATCTGAAGAGGTAAGATGCCTGTTTTTATTTATTTATAGAGACCAAAAAAAGTAGTACTATGGAACTCCCTACCTGCACCCATTAGGGCAGCCCCCTCCTTCAACATCTTCAAGAAGGCCCTCAAAACTCACCTTTTCACTCTGGCCTACTACCCCTCTCAAGTGCTCTAAACCCACAGCTGAAATCTGTTACCCTACCTTTCGTGTCCTTTCCTTTCCCTCTAGATTGTAAGCCTTTGGACAGGGTCCTTTTGTGTCCTACCTGATCATGCACCTCCGTTACTGTGAACCCATGCTATGCATCTGAGTGAATCTAACTTGCCTAGGGCTTGATTCACAAAGCGGTGCTAACAGTTAGCACCCTGGTGAAAAGCCCTTTATCATGCCTAAACTCAGTTTAGGCATGATAAGTTTAGGGGCTTGATTCACAAAGCGGTGCTAACAGTTAGCACGCTGGTGAAAAGCCCTTTATCATGCCTAAACTCAGTTTAGGCATGATAAGTTTAGGTGTGATAAGTTTAGGTGTGATAAGTTTAGGCATGATAAGTTTAGGTGTGATAAGTTTAGGCATGCTAAGTTTAAGCGCCAACTGCGTTAGCACCGCAGTGCACAGCTGATCAAAAGTTTTACGCTAGCAAAGACTGGTGCACTTTGTATAAAGTTTAATGGCGCTGCTTTGCGTGCGGGACTTTGCAAGCGATCTAAACTTATCTAAACTTAGCATGCCTAAACTTATCACACCTAAACTTATCACACCTGGGGCTCGATTCACCAAGCGGTGCTAACCCAGTTATCACGCCTAAAGGACTTTAGGCGTGATGACCTCTTCACCACTGAGTTAGCACCGTTTTTGCCTGCACTTCGCGCGAAGTTATCGCGCGTAAAGTTTTGCGCGCGCACCCGCACAGGCGCGCGCGCAAAGTCCCATAGGGTTTAATGGGCGCATCGCGCGAAGTGCGGGGCGCTTCGCGCGCACGCACGCGGGAGCGCGCGCAAAACTTTACGCGCGGAAACTTCGCGCGAAGCCCTTCTTATCATGCCTAAAGTGACTTTAGGCGTGAAGAGGGCCTTTTCACCACGGTGCTAACACTTTGCACCGCTTAGTAAATCGAGCCCCTAAACTTATCACGCCTAAACTGGCTTTTCACCAGCATGGTGCAATGGTTATCATGCCTAAAGTCTTTTAGGCATGCTAACTGGGTTAGCACCGCTTTGTGAATCGAGCCCCAGGTGTGATAAGTTTAGGTGTGATAAGTTTAGGCATGATAAGTTTAGGTGTGATAAGTTTAGGCATGATAAGTTTAAGCGCCAACTGCGTTAGCACCGCAGTGCACAGCTGATAAAAAGATTTACGCTAGCAAAGACTGGTGCACTTCGTAAAAAGTTTAATGGCGCTGCTTTGCGTGCGGGACTTTGCAAGCGATCTAAACTTATCTAAACTTATCATGCCTAAACTTATCACACCTAAACTTATCATGCCTAAACTTATCACACCTAGGGCTCGATTCACCAAGCGGTGCTAACCCAGTTATCACGCCTAAAGGACTTTAGGCGTGATGACCTCTTCACCACTGAGTTAGCACCGTTTTTGCCTGCACTTCGCGCGAAGTTATCGCGCGCAAAGTTTTGCGCGCGCACCCGCACAGGCGCGCGCGCAAAGTCCCATAGGGTTTAATGGGCGCATCGCGCGAAGTGCGGGCCGCTTCGCGCGCACGCACGCGGGAGCGCGCGCAAAACTTTACGCGCGGAAACTTCGCGCGAAGCCCTTCTTATCATGCCTAAAGTGACTTTAGGCGTGAAGAGGGCCTTTTCACCACGGTGCTAACACTTTGCACCGCTTGGTGAATCGAGCCCCTAAACTGGCTTTTCACCAGAGTGGTGCAATGGCTATCATGCCTAAAGTCTCTAACTGGGTTAGCACCGCTTTGTGAATCGAGCCCCTAATCTCCATGCTCCCCTCCAGTGACTGACTAAGCATTACCTTGTACTCATAGGGCCTGATTCACAAAGCGGTGCTAACAGTTAGCACGCTGGTGAAAAGCCCTTTATCACGCCTAAACTCAGTTTAGGCATGATAAGTTTAGGTGTGATAAGTTTAGGTGTGATAAGTTTAGGCATGATAAGTTTAGGAGTGATAAGTTTAAGAACCAACTGGGTTAGCACCGCAGTGCACAGCTGATCAAAAGTTTTGCGCTAGCAAAGACTGGTGCACTTCGCATAGAGTTTAATGTCGCTGCTTTGCGTGCGGGACTTGGGGCTTGATTCACAAAGCGGTGCTAACAGTTAGCACCCTGGTGAAAAGCCCTTTATCATGCCTAAACTCAGTTTAGGCATGATAAGTTTAGGTGTGATAAGTTTAGGTGTGATAAGTTTAGGCGTGATAAGTTTAGGTGTGATAAGTTTAGGCATGCTAAGTTTAAGCGCCAACTGCGTTAGCACCGCAGTGCACAGCTGATCAAAAGTTTTACGCTAGCAAAGACTGGTGCACTTTGTATAAAGTTTAATGGCGCTGCTTTGCGTGCGGGACTTTGCAAGCGATCTAAACTTATCTAAACTTAGCATGCCTAAACTTATCACACCTAAACTTATCACACCTAAACTTATCACGCCTAAACTGGCTTTTCACAAGCATGGTGCAATGGTTATCATGCCTAAAGTCTTTTAGGCATGCTAACTGAGTTATCACCGCTTTGTGAATCGAGCCCTTTGTGTGCGATCGAAACTTAGCTAAAGTTAGCATGCCTAAACTTATCACACCTAAACTTATCACACCTAGGGCTCGATTCACAAAGCGGTGCTAACCCAGTTAGCATGCCTAAAAGACTTTAGGCATGATAACCATTGCACCATGCTGGTGAAAAGCCAGTTTAGGCGTGATAAGTTTAGGTGTGATAAGTTTAGGTGTGATAAGTTTAGGCATGATAAGTTTAGATAAGTTTAGATCGCTTGCAAAGTCCCGCACGCAAAGCAGCGCCATTAAACTTTATACAAAGTGCACCAGTCTTTGCTAGCGTAAAACTTTTGATCAGCTGTGCACTGCGGTGCTAACGCAGTTGGCGCTTAAACTTAGCATGCCTAAACTTATCACACCTAAACTTATCATGCCTAAACTTATCACACCTAAACTTATCACACCTAAACTTATCATGCCTAAACTGAGTTTAGGCATGATAAAGGGCTTTTCACCAGCGTGCTAACTGTTAGCACCGCTTTGTGAATCAGGCCCCTAAACTGGCTTTTCACCAGCGTGGTGCAATGGTTATCATGCCTAAAGTCTCTAACTGGGTTAGCACCGCTTTGTGAATCGAGCCCATACTGTGCTGTGTAATCTGGTCTGCATGTATTCCTGTATTGTCATATTGCTGTATGTCACCCCTAAATATTGTCTGTAACCTAAACTAATGTCCATTTGTTGGCGCTTTATAAATACAATAAATAAATAAATAAATAGTACACATTGGGCTCGATTCACAAAGCGGTGCTAACCCAGTTAGAGACTTTAAGGGCCTGATTCACAAAGCGGTGCTAACAGTTAGCACGCTGGTGAAAAGCCCTTTATCATGCCTAAACTCAGTTTAGGCATGATAAGTTTAGGTGTGATAAGTTTAGGTGTGATAAGTTTAGGCATGATAAGTTTAAGCGCCAACTGGTTTAGCACCGCAGTGCACAGCTGATCAAAAGTTTTGCGCTAGCAAAGTCTGGTGCACTTTGCATAAAGTTTAATGGCGCTGCTTTGCGTGCGGGACTTTGCAAGCGATCTAAACTTATCTAAACTTATCATGCCTAAACTTATCACACCTAAACTTATCACACCTAAACTGGCTTTTCACCAGCGTGGTGCAATGGTTATCATGCCTAAAGTCTCTAACTGGGTTAGCACCGCTTTGTGAATCGAGCCCTAGGCGTGATAACCATTGCACCACGCTGGTGAAAAGCCAGTTTAGGCGTGATAAATTTAGGCGTGATAAGTTTAGGTGTGATAAGTTTAGGCATGCTAAGTTTAGATAAGTGTAGATAGCGTGCAAAGTCCCGCACGCAAAGCAGCTCCATTAAACTCTATGCAAAGTGCACCAGACTTTGCTAGCGCAAAACTTTTGATCAGCTGTGCACTGCGGTGCTAACCCAGTTGGTGCTTAAACTTATCATGCCTAAACTTATCACACCTAAACTTATCACACCTAAACTTATCATGCCTAAACTCAGTTTAGGCATGATAAAGGGCTTTTCACCAGCGTGCTAACTGTTAGCACCGCTTTGTGAATCAGGCTCATTGAATATTATATTCAATCCCTTGAATATTATACATTGGGAGCCTCCCACAATTCTCATGCCTAGTATCAGGGCAGTTTCTAGGCTAAATTTCACCCAGGGCAAGGGTGTAAAATTCTCCCAACCCCCCTCCCGTGGAGCTAGGTATAGGTGCTCACAGTTGAGGTTACCGATATATAGTATAGGTAACCAGGTGCCTCCACTATAGGGTAGCCCGTATAGTTGCCACCAGTATGGGTTAGAAAGGTAGGTGCCCCCAGTATAGGTTAGATAGGTAGGTATCTTCAGTATAGTTTAGATAAGTAGGTGCCTGCAGTATAGGTTAGATAGGTAGGTGCCCGTAGTATAGGTTAGATAGGTAGGTGCCTGCACTATAGGCTAGATAGGTAGTTAGGTGCCTGCAGCATAGGCTAGATAGGTAGGTGCCTGCAGCATAGGCTAGATAGGTAGGTGCCTGCAGTATAGGTTGGCTAAGTAGGTTCCTGCAGTATAGGTTAGCTACGTAAGTGCCTCCACTATAGGGTAGCCGTATGGTTGCCACCAGTACAGGCTAGATAGGTAGGTACCCCCAGTATAGATTAGATAGGTACTTTGGAGGAAATAATTATTTGACCCCTCACTGATTTTGTAAGTTTGTCCAATGACAAAGAAATAATAAGTCTCTGAACAGTATCATTTCAATGGTAGGTTTATTTTAACAGTGGCAGATAGCACATGAAAAGGAAAATCGAAAAAATAAACTTAAATAAAAGATAGCAACTGATTTGCATTTCATTGAGTGAAATAAGTTTTTTATTGCAATAGTGCAGAGCATAAAGCACCCCCCCTTCCCCCCTGCGAGCGGCCACATCGGAGGACAGAGCCAGAGGGAAAGTCAGTGTGACAGGTCACAAGTAGAGCACTCGTGCAAGAGGAAAACCCAGCCAGGACTTCTTCATCGGCGCCGCGCTCTGCTTGGCCTGCAGTCCCGCTACACAAACGTCAGGTGTCATCACGCGGTGGTGACATACTTGACGTTGGAGCGGAAGAAAGCTGCAGGACGCCCAGGAGGAGTGTGGGAAGGACGGTGATTGCGCCGGTGTAGTGACGGAATGGGCAGCCCCGCAGATTGGGCAGCCCCGCGTGCGCAGTAGGAGCCTGCGTCTCATTAAATTGTGCAGCCACGTAAAACATCCTAAATATCTCTGCTTCTGCAGCACGTACGCACCCGACATTCTCAGGGTAGGGACGGGACCCCCCGATCTAGCTCTATGCCGAATTGCAGCCCCTGAGCCCCGCTAGTTCCCGAGATAGGTTTGCTGTAATCAGTCTCGGGAACCAGCGGGGCTCGGGGGCTGCAATTCTGCACAGAGCTAGATCGGGGGGGGGGGGGGGGGAGGAAGGCTTCTTCCGGGCTGCCCATTCTGATATTACACCGGTGTTCTTACAGTACGTTCACCTGCACCACACGTCACCGGCTAAGCAGCTCCCTAGCAGTGTCCTTCTGCCTGCTCCCTCCTTCCTTCACCTGTCGGTCTGCGCTCAGTGCGGTTGCCCGGCCCGCACGGTGGACGAAACGGCCCTGCCTAGTATCTAGGAACCTGCTAGATAGAGGTGATAGTCCTTCCAAATTTGTAGTTCACTGCAATTCGGAAGAATCCAAGAAGAACCACCATCCAAGTTCCGGAGGATCTGGGAGACCAAGCGGGGACGGTTATTTCCCCACAGGCGTACACAGTGATTGCAAGTTTGCAACCTTTGTTTGTGAGCATCCACTAGTAAAGATTCCTGTTTTTCCTTGAACATCTAATGATACTACACCATTTGGCTCCTGGTTTATCAAGCAAAGGTCAATGTCCTTTAACATTGTTGGAGGAAGTTCCCAAGTCCAAGTATAAGAAATGACCTGTGTCGAGGACACTTTCCACTTTCCACAAGAGAAGTGTCCCTCTGCACCCCTGTCACAGGAGCCCTCAGTGGTCAGACCGCAAATGGCCTTCCCAACGATGCCAGCGCACAGATCGTGCGAACTCTGGTCGCAGTCAATGCGCAGGAACCGTTGGGAATTGGCCGCAGACAAACCAGAAGGGAGCCTGTGAGGTACGGTAATTACAACTTTACACACTATTCCAGGGTATAACTGCCACCACCTCCGTTACCATGGGACAGAGGAGCCCGCCGACTGTCTGTGCCTAGATCTACAAATAAAAACGGTTAAAACAGGCTGTATTCTGTCTAGCCAACAACAGACAATAGTAGCGTCTCTTCAGAGACCTGGGATCAGTTTCTGTGTATGCTGAATAATAGGGTAGCTAGAACAACAACTGACGATAGCGTCGGTTTATTGAAAGCACTATAAATAATTAATATATACAGACAATTATTAAAATCAACAATTATTAAAACAGTAATAGCCAGTATGAAAAAAAAGGGAGAAAATACTTAGGATTTGTGGAAATATGTCCGTTCTGGGAAAACTTGTTCCTTTTGTTCAGTTCCAGCAAAGTTTAAAATCCACGCAAACATGGAAAATGTCCTTTGTTCCAGGTTACAGAAGATGGCCAATCAAGATGGCCGCTAGCCATGTGTCCTTTGTTTCAGTTTAGACAAGATGGCCGCCAACCATGTGTCCTCTGGCTGGCAATGTGCTCTCAGGAAGGTGGAATTTGGAGGACTGACTAGCCCGGGCAGCTCATGTACTTTTAATAGAGCTGCTTTCAGAGGCGGGCTTCCAGAGTCGGCCCCCGGGCCGGACTATGGTAATCACATCTGGGCAGGGGCTTCCACAAGCCCCATAACCCTAACATTTCTCTAGACCGACCTACGCGGCCAGCACACAAATAATAATTACATATTCTCGATCCCCAGAACCTACCGATTAATATGATACCTTGGATGCGGGTGTTAGGGCGTATGGTTACCGAGGGGTCCATAACTCCTTAACCGAACGGGCCATCACAATGAATGTCATATCAGCACGATGGCCAGATTTTACCGAATAAGACTATATGAATTTCATAGCTGTGCGATATTCGGTTTTCGTATGCCGACAGCAAATCATACCACCCAGGCTTTTAGATTGGCCATTCATCGGTGCCAAGAAGTCTGGGGGGAACGTAGGTTTGGAGTTGCCCCCTGCTGGGGACTGGGAGGGACGCCTTCTGTGAATAGAGTCCCCAGCTGGTGACTAGAGAGGTAATGAAAGATAAACATTCTAAGCTAATTAACACATCAAAAGACATCCTGCATCTAAGTCAGGGGCAGAGGAGAAAAACTTGTACTTTTAAAAAGCCAGGAATGTCAATTTCTGATTCCTGTAATGGCTGCACAAATTTAGCCAGACAGCGATCAGAAATTGAACTGCGCGGCCCCTTCCAATTCACCCGCGTTTCTCACGGCTGTTCCGTGACAACCCCAACCCCCTTCTTCCTTATTTTTTTACTCTGCCCTCATTGCTTTTGTCATTCCTGGACAGGTGACAGCTGGTGGTGGGGGTGGAGCTTACAGAAATGCTTACAGAAATGTTATGCTAAGTATAGAGAGCCCCAGAGCATCTTTAATGTTTCCTGTAGAACCCCCTATTGTTCTTTAAACAGACCAATCGGAATCCTGCCTCAGACTCCCAATGGTCTGTTAAAAGACCAATAGGGGGCACTAGAGGGAATTTTAAATATGCTCTGGGGTTTGCTATACTTAGTATAACAAGTCCAGGTCTGGGATCAACATGTGCGGCGCTGTTCGTTGTTTATTGGGTATCAAGATGATAATGGGGTGGGACATTTCCGAGGATTCTGGTGTGGGATTATCCAAAGGTAAGTATTTATAGTTAATTAACCACTTCGAATCCAGACCTTCTTTTCCCCTTATGGACCAGAGCAATTTTGATGCTTTAGCCATGTCCCTATTTAAACAGCCATAACTTTATCCTACACTGGAGTGGTAGTAGCTATATCACTAAAGTAGTGTTAAATATCAGAGATCTGGGTCCCTGCAGTTGGGAAGCTGAACTAGGCATCTGTCGGAAATCCACTGCAGTCTATCTTATGAAAACAGAAGCAGAACTGAAAAGAGGAAATGCATAGTGAATCCGTCGTCAAATATAGAATTTGAACCTAGCAGGGGGGTATCTAGAAATCAGCGGCTGCCGCATCTCCCCCTGCAAGACATTGTAAGAAGTCCCCTCTTCACATACATGAACAAAAGGCGTCTGGAAAACAAGGGCACAGGGGATTGCTGCTAGTATATTATCGCTAAAATAAGCTGTATTCTGCTTACTGTATTTTGATAGTAAAATATTGGTCGTATTTACCGATATTTTACTATAGCTATACCTAACACTACTCTGACACAGAACCCTTCCCTGCTGGTGCCAAACCCTAAGACCTCCCCGGGGTACTTAACTAGAAGACCCACCCTAGTGGTGCCTAACCATAAGACTCCCTGGTGGTGCCTAACCCTAAGACCTTCCCGGTGGTGCCTAACCCAAAACTCCCCCCCCCGGTGGTGCCTAACCCTAAGATCTACCCCCTAAGCCTCACTAGTGGCGCCTGAACCTAACCCCCTCCCGGTAGCAGCTAACCCCAAATCCCCCCTAAACCTAACCCCTCTGCTGCAGAGCCAAAGAGTGTAAATTTAGCTATCCAATGCCGCAATTTGATTTTCGGCAAACCCCCTGCACCCGCGAATTTTATCGGGCGCCATTATTAAGTTAAAAAAATGAGATTTGGGGTTTTTCATTGACATTTCCCGGACAAATACAGGTAGGATATCTATATGGGCAATAAGGAATTTGTAGACAGTTTTTAGTCATGTTACATCAAACTGTAAATCATTTTTTTTAGAAAAAGGGAGTGGTAACATCAAAACATATGTAAACCTTTTTTTCCTCAGAAAAATTGGTCCCTAAATGCCCCCAATTTTTTTTTTACTTAGTCTGGGTGCTGTTGCCAAACTGCAGGAACTATGCAGTGCCAAGGAAGATGTTTTTTTTTTTAAGCTACAGTAACAAGCTTATAACAAGCAGGAAAATAACATAATGCTTCCTATGTAGGATAATATAAGGACACTATGGCCAGAAGATAATTGACTCCCCCCTCCCTTTGAAGAGTTTGCACAGTGATATAAACCTGTTGTCTAGGTGATGTTTGCTTAAGAGGGACAGTAAGTTGTGGCAGTGGGAAGGAATGAGCTGGGATTATTATTATTATTTTTTTTTTTGCATTACAGAGATACAATAACGATGGAAACCAGCAGAAATATTTTTACCTTTTTTATGTCACATTTTTCCTAAATCTGACAGGCAACATTAAAAACAACAGGATAGGTAAATTAAATAAGTAATTTATTACTGAAGGATTTTTTATTTTTCAATCCTTTTCCTTTTTCATTCCAATATGGAGATTCATCTAACTTTAAGTGAACCTGAACTCAGAACTCCTCTCTGCTTTAAAAGATACACAACGGCATAATAACTTTTAAATAAACCTTTAAATAAAAAAACATTTCTTTGTTACAGCTGATACAAATCCTAACATAAATCTGCACTGCTTCCACTTCCTGATTCATGGAAGCAGACATATTGCTTACAGTCTGTGCTTTCAAATAGGCTTATCTGCCATAGGCAGTCATGTGACACAGGGGAGGGATCAAATTACAACTAGTATTTCCAAGAGGCAAGGCGCTCACGGCGCTTGATAGGTCTATGAGCTATGAATTAACACAAACATGACAATGATACAGAGTAAATTTGGTACAACACAGTTCTTATTCCATAAAGTCCTTTTAACAAGTCCATAAACTAGCATCCACACAGTAGTTGTTATGCTTCCATACAGGTATAATCTTCAGCAATAGGCAAGACAGAGATGGCCACCACCAACACCCTTTGTGTGCCACTCACCGCTCTTTCTGACCAAAAAGGTCAATACACGCCTTGGGACAGTTCCCGGGTCGTCCCCCACCTCTTAGATCAATTCACCTCTCCGATCAACAATATCTTCTTTCAGGGATGATTCTTCTATTAATCACCTCAGAGGAACAAACTCCACATAGTATAATACCGTTTTAAAATGGAGACAGGGAATATGGAGCGCATGCGTCGTTGCGCGACAATCCCTTAAGAACGTCCGCAGTACGCGTCAGGCTCATGCCCCTGATGAGTCACTGTGTGACGAAATCGATAGGGCGGAGCCTGATGCGGAAGCGGACAAGCACACTACGGAGTGGCGTGGCGGCGAGACGGACCTAGAAGGGGAGTCCCGGTACACTGAGCGCGCGGCGGTGTCCAGGAGTGAGCCCAGGAGGTCGGAAGCCTGCCAGCCTAGGCCACCTATACGGGGGAGAGCCCGTTGCAAAAAACTCTGAGCGATATTTAAGACCATGTGAGTGTATTTGTTACTTTTAATAAACATTTTAAAACGGTATTATACTATGTGGAGTTTGTTCCTCTGAGGTGATTAATAGAAGAATCATCCCTGAAAGAAGATATTGTTGATCGGAGAGGTGAATTGATCTAAGAGGTGGGGGACGACCCGGGAACTGTCCCAAGGCGTGTATTGACCTTTTTGGTCAGAAAGAGCGGTGAGTGGCACACAAAGGGTGTTGGTGGTGGCCATCTCTGTCTTGCCTATTGCTGAAGATTATACCTGTATGGAAGCATAACAACTACTGTGCGGATGCTAGTTTATGGACTTGTTAAAAGGACTTTATGGAATAAGAACTGTGTTGTACCAAATTTACTCTGTATCATTGTCATGTTTGTGTTAATTCATAGCTTATAGACCTATCAAGCGCCGTGAGCGCCTTGCCTCTTGGAAATATTTATTTGTAAATTAAGAGGTGGCGAACAGGTGTTCCATGTTTATGTAAATCTGAGGGTGGGATCTTCAGAGCTGAGAGCGCTACCTCTTTGGAGTAAAATTACAACTAGTGATTAGACACAAATGAGGGAGAATTACACAGGCTAAACTCTTTAAATACATGCAGGGTGTATTTCTGTTATGTTTTCCTTTTGTCCTGTACAAGAGTTCAGGTCCACTTACAGCGGTATAAAACCCAACATAGTATTCAATAAAAACATGTTTTCCTACTTTTTATATGCCATGCGGTTATCATATTTGCATTTGTACATAAGTATTATTATTCATTTAGAAATTACAAGTTCCCAAAAGTGCAGTTTTTTGCTTTGAGAGCTGCCTCTGCATTTTATTCATAACTGGTTATATTCATTATGTGTTGAAGGCAGAAATGCTTTGAGTTTCTGTCTGTGTCCATCAGCTTCTGCACAGTCAGAGAATGAGTCACATTCCTCACTTGATACAATTAATTAAACACAAGATAACATTATCTACACTTCGGATGCGCCCAGATTTCTCTGCACTGAACTTTCCAGCCCTGTGTGTAACCCTTTGAATGCTGTTCTAGTAAAAAAACTGCTGGTTGTATATAATATGCTGTAAATATTTTTTTAGAGCAAAGAATAAATGCTGCGTTTCATTCCGCTGTGGCACAAATGTCCAAAGACCCTCCAGCGTAACACAAGAATGAGTATAAGAAGCTTGTTACAAATCTGAAATTTCCTCTAAGTCTTTCCAAGCTAGGAACACTTTGATAAAAGCAATCTTGGCATAGAGGCTGCAGTAATGTGTTCCAAATCTTTTCTTGTGCTGTGATTGACCAGAGGAAAACCACAAGGGAGAAGCCACAGGGGACACCGTCTCTATAACAAGTCTCAGGACGACTCTCTGTGGCATTGCCACCTAAAAATACCTTATTAGTAACACGCGTCGCGTCTACAGGAGCCAAACAAACAGACAGTGGAGCGGAGGACACAGCTGAGTGCAGACAAGCACAGGCCAGGGGGGGTTTTACCACACATGACTTATAACACAGGAGTCTATATATTTGTTTTTGTCTTTCACTTTGGGCTGGGGCACACCCGAGCGGCTTTTTGAGCGTTTTTGCAGCCGCTTGCAGCTGCGGATACGCTTGGGTAATGTATTTCAATGGGGTGTGCACACCACAGTAGAAGGCGTTTTGAAGAAACGAATCCTCCCGGGGTGAGGCATTTTTTGGATTGCGGAGGCGTTTCTGCTAAGTTATGTTAAGTATAGGAAAAACGCAAACCTCTCTGACAAACGATCAGAGCGGTTTGCCAGGTGGTTTTGTTACAGAAGCTGTTGAGTAACAGCTTTACTGTAACAATATATGAAATGTACTACACTGAAATCCGCAGCAGCAATCCGCAAAACGCTAGCAAAACGCCTCATAAAAATTTAAAAAAAAGCGTTTAAAAATCTGCTAGCATTTTGCGTATCTGATAGCGGGTTTTGGTGTGCACCGGGCCTTACTATGGGATTCAACAGGGGCATAACTACAATTCATGCCCCCCCCCCCCCCCCAGCAAAACATTTATAGGCCCCCCCCCAATGGTCACACCTCTTCCCTTACCTCCCCTTGGTGACCCTCACGGCCTGGGGGCCCATCTCACAAGGGACATAAAGCAAGTGTGGCCATGATAGTTCAGTGTATTGGAAGAAGGAAAGGTTGGCAGATGCCCCCCCCACACACACACCTCTGGGCCCCCCTGCATCTACAAAGGCTGATCCCCCTATAGTTACGCCCCTGGGATTCAACCTTAATTGGTGTTGGCAGTGCTAGAGCTGAAAAGGGGGAAATCAGTGTTTTGTTTGTGAATTTTCGTCAGTCATTGTATTTTTGTGTTTTCCCATTTTTTACAAAAAAAAATATTTTATCGCGAAAATTCCTGAAACAGCAGAAAACCAATATTTTACCAAGCAAGGGTTTTTTTTGCCACAAATCTGCAAAAAAAAAAAATCTATATTTTTTTGTGAAAAACGCAAAAAAAAATAACAAAACTTATTTTTAATGGCATTTTCTCTTAAAATAAATACAAATAAAATGTAATTTTTTGTGTGAAAATTAATAAAAAAAAAATACTGGAGTTTTTGCTCATCAGTGAAAGGGGTGACACCCCTTGTAAAACATCAAAATAGGCAAAAACTGTCCCGTCCATAAAGTTCTTTATTGCTTCCTGCAATGCTAAAAGCCAACGTTTCGGAGCCACGTATCAAGGCAAAAGTTGCTCTAGGCATCCATCTGTCCACCACTCGTGTGATGTCACGCCATGCACATCACGTCCCTTCATAAAGGGACCCTACTTGGCTCTGAAATATTGGAGGGATCCGTTGAAAAGGGCGCCTCCATAGACATCAACGTTATTTCTGCAAATATGGGCTACAAGGTGGTGAAAAGGGCGCCCGAGTTTTGATATAGGCTACATGCGGGGGCCCCTTGGTAGCCCATATTTTATTGGGCTACTTTCGGCTACAATAAGGCACCCCTTTGTAGCCCATATTTTTTTTCGACTACAAGGTTTTCGGCTACAGTAGGCCGCCCCTTTGTAGCCCATATTTTTCGGCTACAAGGTTTTCGGCTACAGTAGGGCGCCCCTTTGTAGCCCATATTTTTTTCGGTTACAAGGTTTTTGGCTGCAGTAGGGCACCCCTTTTTAGCCCATATTTTTTTCTGCTACAAGGTTTTTGGCTACAGTAGGGCGCCCCTTTGTAGCCCATATTTTTTTATTTAGCTACAAGGTTTTTGGCTTCAAGATTTAGGCACCAACTGGGGGGTCTTAGGGTTAGGCACCACCTTGGGGTCTCAAGGTTAGGCACCACCTGGGGGTCTTAGGGTTAGGCACCACCTGGGGGGGTCTTATGGTTAGGCACCACCGGGGGGGCGTCTTAGGGTTAGGCACCGTCAGGGGAGTCTTAGGGTTAGGCACAACCTTGGGGGGTCTTAGGGTTAGGCACCAGTAGGGGTGATTAGGGTTAGGGGAGGGTTCTGTGTGAGAGTAGGGAGAAGTTAGGTCATGGTAATCACCAGGGGTTGTCTTAGGGTGAGGCACTACCAGGGAGGGGTTAGGATTAGGCACCACCAGGGGGGTTAAGGTTAGGCACCATCAGAGGAGGGTTCTGTGTGAGGGTAGGGATAAGTTAGGTCATGGTAATCACTTTTCTTAGCTATATCTTGAGCCCTTTTATAGCTCAACAAATTTTGCCTATAACAGCATCCTTTTTATAAACTAAAACTAGCTTTTTCGGCTACACCAGGAGCCCTTTGTAGCCAAATTTGGCATACATGGGCTACACCAGGCGCCCTTTGCAGCGGAATTTGGCATATGGGCTACACCGAGCGCCCTTTGTAACCAAATTTTTGCATATATGGGCTACAACAGGGGCCCTTTGTAGCCGAATTTGGCATATATGGGCTACACCAGGAGCCCTTTGTAGACGAATTTGGAACATATGGGCTACACCAGGTGCCCTTTTTTCCAGGCGCCCTTTTCAAATAGACACATATTGACTTTTAACATTGCAAGAAGAAATTAAGAACTTTATGGATGTGCCAGCTTTTGCCTATTTTTATAACACAGGCAGACAATTTTTGATGTCCTAGGTGCAGATTTTCTTATTTCAGTCTCCCTCTCCCAATCAAAATTAAATAGTTTTGCTGGTAGCATTAAAGAGGAGCTGTCAGCCATAATATCTCAGAAAAAAAAAACACTTATATAAGTAGATAAATACTTACATGTGGATTGCACTGTTCAGGTTTTGATTGTAGTGATTTTTCTACAGTAAAAAAAGAGAAAATCCTTCTTAGCATTTCCCATTTTAACTGTGGCTATTTTGAAGCCAATCCTGATGTCATTTCTTCCCTTACTCTCCTCTGCCTGATTGTGTATGCATTGCCTGTCCTCCACTATCGAAAGTGCATTGTCTCAGCATGAGAAATATTGGACTATCAGAGAGGAACAGAGGTGTGGGAGGGGAAAAAAGGAGGGAAAGAGGCTTTAGCCAATCAGGCTGCATTAGTTAAGTCTGAAGGGAAGGTAGAGAAGCAAAAAAGGACAACCCAGCATGCCCTGCAACTTCCTTTGTGCGGCAGATGTACCATATAAGAGTCAGGTAAACTGGGGAATGGTCATTTATCAACTAGAAAAGTATTAGTGATTTTAACTTTTGGTTTGTCCGGTTAGCATCCTTATTACTTCTTTACCAGATAAAAAGAAGCAATTGATTTGAGTTACACTTTAAGCAAAACACAAGTTTGCCTTCTTAAGAAAGAAGGAATTTGCGATAATTCAGGTTGGAGTGAGCATATGATGTCTCCCATGATGCATCACTGCTGAATATGCAAATTATCCCTTGTTGTCCCTGTAAGCTAAACACACCTCCGGAACCACTGGAATGCAATGATGTGTCAGCTTGTTAATTGTACAGACAAGCTGACACATCACTGCATTCCAGCAGTTCTGGGGGTGTAGCTAGCTTACAGGGACAACAAGGGATAATTTGCATATTCAGCAGTGATGCATTGTGGGAGAAATCATATGCTCACTCCAACCCGAATTATCGCAAATTGCGTCTGTTTTAAGAATGCAAACTTGTGTATTGCATAACATTTTAGTAAGAGGGCTTTTTGGTCCTTTGTGGCCACTTACTCACTCCTCGGAGTTCTGGTTCACCATGAGCTTGCTGGGTAGTCTGTAACTCTGGTAGCATTAACAAATTGATAAATTATACACTCTCCTAAAGGATTATTAGGAACACCTGTTCAATTTCTCATTAATGCAATTATCTAATCAACCAATCACATGGCAGTTGCTTCAATGCGTTTAGAGGTGTGGCCCTGGTGAAGACAATCTCCTGAATTCCAAATTGAATGTCAGAATGGGAAAGAAAGGTGATTTAAGCAATTTTGAGCGTGGCATGGTTGTTGGTGCCAGACGGGCCGGTCTGAGTATTTCACAAACTGCTCAGTTACTGGGATTTTCATGCACAACCATTTCTAGGGTTTACAAAGAATGGTGTGAAAAGGGAAAAACATCCAGTGTGCGGCAGTCCTGTGGGCGAAAATGCTTTTTTGATGCTAAAGGTCAGAGGAGAATGGGCCAACTGATTCAAGCTGATAGAAGAGCAACGTTGACTGAAATAACCACTCGTTACAACCAAGGTATGCAGCAAAGTATTCGTGAAGCCACAACACGCACAACCTTGAGGCGGATGGGCTACAACAGCAGAAATCCCCACCGGGTACCACTCATCTCCACTACAAATAGGAAAAAGAGGCTAAAATTTGCACGACCTCACCAAAATTGGACAGTTGAAGACTGGAAAAATGTTGCCTGGTCTTGTGAGTCTCGATAGAGTCAGAATTTGGTGTAAACAGAATGAGAACATGGATCCATCATGTCTTGTTACCACTGTGCAGGATGGTGGTGTAATGGTGTGGGGGATGTTTTCTTGGCACACTTTAGGCCCCTTAGTGCCAATTGGGCATCGTTTAAATGCCATGGGCTACCTTAGCATTGTTTCTGACCATGTCCATCCCTTCATGACCACCACGTACCCATCCTCTGATGGCCACTTCCAGCAGGATAATGCACCATGTCACAAAGCTCGAATAATTTCAAATTGGTTTCTTGAATATGACAATGAGTTCACTATACTAAAATGGCCCCCACAGTCACCAGATCTCAACCCAATAGAGCATCTTTGGGATGTGATGGAACGGGAGCTTCTTGCCCTGGATGTGCATCCCACAAATCTCCATCAACTGCAAGATGCTATCCTATCAATATGGGCCAACATTTCTAAAGAATGCTTCCAGCACCTTGTTGAATCAATGCCACGTAGAATTAAGGCAGTTCTGAAGGTAAAAGGGGGTCAAACACACTATTAGTATGCTGTTGCTAATAATCCTTTAGGTGAGTGTAAACAGCAATTATGTTATTTCTCAAAATAAGTCTACAAAGGATGCATAAATTATTACTAGGCTAGAGACACACTCAATGAACTCACATACAAACCATTCCTATAATTGTTCTGAGGGTTGTGTAGCCACTTTATAAAGGTATTATTATACTGTTTATATAGAGCCTGGGTCTTTATAGGTCAGAGATGCAAAAATCAATACAGACTAAACCTAAAACAATTACTGCTTAATTAGCAGGTTAATGTCACCTGCAGCCAGTATCACTGTTATGCTATCAAGCAGTGGAAATGTATATGTTGGTTACCTTTCATAGATTTTTTAATTGAACAAGTAGCTGTGTATAAAAGTGACCATACATCTAGCGATTTGGTAGTAAAAAAAAAGTAGGAAAAAACATTTTTATTGAATGTAATGTCAGAGTTTTATTCCTCTTTAATTATTATGGTAAGGTTTAAGGTTAAAATGAACCCAACCCACGGTTCAGGTCAAAAAGGAAATACTTACCTAAGAAGAAGGAAGCATCTGGATCCTGTAGAGGCTTCCCGGGTCCTCCTTGCTCCTGCCGCTGCTCACCGGGACCCTTCAGAGGATCCGGCAGTGCTCCTCTTCTGGTAAGAGGGGAGGATAGTGTTAGGTGTAGGCAAGGGGGGGGGGGGGAATTGCTAGGTGTAGGTAAGAGGGGAGGATAGTGGTAGGTGTAGGTAAGGGGGGGGGGTATTGCTAGGTGTAGGTAAGGGGGGAGGTTAGTGTAAGGTGTAGGTAAGGGGGGAGGATAGTGTTAGGTGTAGGTAAGAGGGGAGGATAGTGTTATGTGTTGGGAAGGGGGAGGATACTGTTAGGTGTGGGTAAGGGAGACGATAGTGTTAGGTGTGGGGGAGGATAGTGTTAGGTGTAGGTAAAGGGGGGGGGGTAGTGTTAGGTGTAGGGGAGGATAGTGTTAGGTGTAGGTAAGGAAGAGGATAGTGTTAGGTGTAGGCAAGGGGGGGGGGTATTGCTAAGTGTAGGTAAGAGGGGATATTAGTGTTAGGTGTAGGTAAGGGAGAGGATAGTGTTAGGTGTAGGTAAGGGAGAGGATAGTGTTAGGTGTAGGTAAGAGAGAGGATAGTGTTAGGTGTAGGTAAGGGGTAGTATAGTGCTGGGTGTAGGCAAGGGGGGGGGGGGGTATTAGGTGTAGGTAAGGGTGGAGGATAGTGCTGGGTGTAGGTAAGGGGGAGGACAGTGTTAGGTGTAGGTAAGGGTGGAGGAGGATAGCGTTAGATGTAGGTAAGGAGTGGAAGTGTTTAGGGTAGGTAAGGGGTAGGATAATGTTAGGTGTAGGTAAGGGTGGATGATAGTGTTAGGTCAGGTGTAGGTACGGGTGGAGCATAGTGTTAAGTGTAGGTGTGGGGGAGGTTATTGTTAGGTGTAGGTAAGGGAGGGGGTGATAGTGTTAGGTGTAGCTATGGGGGATGTTAGTGTTCGTGTAGGTAAGGGGGAGGATAGTGTAAAGTGTAGGTAAGGGTGGAGGATAGTGTTAGGTATAGGTATAGGAAACTGCCCTGGTTAGGCGTAGGTGGTGATGTAGGTAAAGGTGGAGGATAGTGTTAGGTGTAGGATGGAGGATAGTGTTAGGTGTAGGTAAGGGTGGAGGATAGTGTTAGGTGTAGGTAAGGGGGGAGGATAGTGTTAGGTGTAGGTAAGGGTGGGAGGATAGTGTTAGGTGTAGGTAAGGGTGGGAGGATAGTGTTAGGTGTAGGGGAGAATAGTGTTAGGTGTAGGTAAGGAAGAGGATAGTGTTAGGTGTAGGTAAGGGGGGAGGATAGTGTTAGGTGTAGGTAAGGGTGGGAGGATAGTGTTAGGTGTAGGGGAGAATAGTGTTAGGTGTAGGTAAGGAAGAGGATAGTGTTAGGTGTAGGCAAGGGGGGGGGATATTGTTAGGTGCAGGTAAGAGGGGAGGATAGTGTTAGGTGTAGGTAAGGGAGAGGATAGTGTTAGGTGTAGGTAAGGGAGAGGATAGTGTTAGGTGTGGGTAAGGGGGGAGGATAGTGTTAGGTGTGGGTAAGGGGGGATGATAGTGTTAGGTGTAGATAAGGGTGGAGGATAGTGCTGGGTGTAGGTAAGGAGTGGAAGTGTTTAGGGTAGGTAAGGGGTAGGATAATGTTAGGTGTAGGTAAGGGTGAATGATAGTGTTAGGTCAGGTGTAGGTAAGGGTGGAGCATAGTGTTAAGTGTAGGTATGGGGGAGGTTATTGTTAGGTGTAGGTATGGGAGGGGGGGGATAGTGTTAGGTGTAGATATGGGGGAGGTTAGTGTTCGTGTAGGTAAGGGGGAGGATAGTGTAATGTGTAGGTAAGGGTGGAGGATAGTGTTAGGTATAGGGGAGAATAGTGTTAAGCATAGGTATGAGGAACGTTACTGTTAGGTGGTGTGGTGATGGGGGGATGTTAGTGTTAGGCATAGGTGGTGGACGTTAGTGTTAGGTGTAGGTATGGGGTTAGGTTAGTGTTAGGTGTGTGTGGGGGCCCCAGTTATGTGAAAAGAAGCCTTTTATAGTTTAATACATTGTTACAGTTGTCAGTTAGTTTTACTACGTTAGCTAGCTAAGTAGTGATTCATTATTTTATTGTGTTTAATTACTTATTTATTTAAATTAAAACCCCAAATGATAAATGCTAATTATGGTGTGCTCTGTTTGTAATATTAATTACTATGGTAGGATTTAAGGTTAAACAATGTCACATCAGGTCCCACGTATACTACTATCTTATTCCAAATGAGCCCTTTTCCGTTTTACATTCTGTCTTCTGTTTGTGGTAAAAATAAATAAATACATATAATAATAATAATTCCATGGTGAATCCATAAAACATGTAATTTTTGTTTAATGATAAGCACTGTATATAATAGGTACTATACATGTAATAGGCACTGTACATAATTAGAGTGTGCGCTCCTAGGCCGACGTGGGTGGGTCTATCGGCTCTGTACAGCGCTGTAGGAAACACTTCGCTGATCTGCGGGGAAATAAAGAAATGTATGAAAATCACGAAAATCAGTTTCCACTTGCCTTGGCCTGAATGGATGTTCTGACACGCATCAGTGGAAGGGAGTGTCATTATGACTGCGCTGTGCAGAATGAGGAATAATCAGGACTTGATGCTTATCATTTATCTGGCACTGACATCTTCTGCAGCATTTTACAAAGTTCATTGTGGTGTCACTGACTGTCCTCAGAGGAGCTCACAATCTAATCCTACCATAGACCTAGCCTAATGTTCTCCCTTTTGATTATTATTATTATTAATATTATTGTTCTTATTTTTTATTTACAGTGGCTTGCAAAAGAATTCGGCCCACCTTGAAGTTTTCCACATTTTGTCACATTACTGCCACAAACATGCATCAATTAATTGGAATTCCACGTGAAAGACCAACACAAAGTGGTGTACATGTCAGAAGTGGAACGAAAATCATCCATGATTCCACACATTTTTTACAAATAAATAACTGCAAAGTGGGGTGTGCGTTATTATTCGGCCCCCTGAGTCAATACCTTGTAGAACCACCTTTTGCTGCAATTACAGCTGCCAGTCTTTTAGGGTATGTCTCTACCAGCTTTGCACATCTAGAGACTGAAATCCTTGCCCATTCTTCTTTGCAAAACAGCTCCAGCTCAGTCAGATTAGATGGACAGCGTTTGTGAACAGCAGTTTTCAGATCTTGCCACAGATTCTTGATTGGATTTAGATCTGGACTTTGACTGGGCCATTCTAACACATGGATATGTTTTGTTTTAAAGAGAATCTGTATTGTTAAAATCGCACAAAAGTAAACATACCAGTGCGTTAGGGGACATCTCCTATTACCCTCTGTCACAATTTCACCGCTCCTCGCCGCATTAAAAGTGGTTAAAAACAGTTTTAAAAAGTTTGTTTATAAACAAACAAAATAGCCACCAAAACAGGAAGTAGGTTGATGTACAGTATGTCCACACATAGAAAATACATCCATACACAAGCAGGCTGTATACACCCTTCCTTTTGAATCTCAAGAGATCATTTGTGTGTTTCTTTCCCCCTGCAGCTATCTTCCACTGAAGTGTCAGGCTGTTTCTTCCTGCAGAGTGCAGACAGCTCTGCCTGTATGTAATTCCTCACTATGTGAAAGCCCAGCCAGATCAGAGGAGGATTTATCCAGCTTGTAAAAGATAAGAGAGAAGAGAGAAGCTGCCCTAATCTAAATAATACACAGGCAGTGTGCAGAGAGGGGCCTGGAGGGGGGAGATGCATCACAGAACCACAACACTGAAGAACTTGGCAGCCTTCCAGACACAGGCTGACAAGTCTGACAAGAGAGAGATAAGTTGATTTATTACAGAGATGGTGATAGTAGAACGTGCTGCAGTAAGCCAGAACACATTAGAATAGCTTTTGGAACTTGTAGGATGATAAAAAACAGGATGCAATTTTTGTTACAGAGTCTCTTTAAACCATTCCATTGTTGCCCTGGCTTTATCTTCACGGTCGTTGTCCTGCTGGTAGGTGAACCTCCGCCCCAGTCTCAAGTCTTTTGCAGTCTCCAAGAGGTTTTCTTCCAAGATTGCCCTATATTTGGCTCCATCCATCTTCCCATCAACTTTGACCAGCTTCCCTGTCCTTGCTGAAGTGAAGCAACCCCAGTGCATGATGTTGCCACCACCATATTTGACAGTGGGGATGGTGCGTTCAGAGTGATGTGCAGTGTTAGTTTTCTGCCACACATACCGTTTTGCATTTTGGCCAAAAAGTTCCATTTTGGTCTCCTCTGACCAGAGCACCTTCTTCCACATGTTTGCTGTGTCCCCCACATGGCTTGTGGCAAACTGCAAACGGGACTTCTTATGCTTTCTGTTAACAATGTCTTGCTTCTTGCCACTCTTCCATAAAGGCCAACTTTGTGCAGTGCATGACTAATAGTTGTCCTATGGACAGATTCCCCCACCTGAGCTATAGATCTCTACAGCTCATCCAGAGTCACCATGGGCCTCTTGACTGCATTTCTGATCAGCGCTCTCCTTGTTCGGCCTGTGAGTTTAGGTACACGGCCTTGTCTTGGTAGGTTTACAGTTGTGCCACACTCCTTTCATTTCTGAATGATCGCTTGAACAGTGCTCTGTGGGATGTTCAACGCTTTGGAAATCTTTTTGTAGCCTAAGCCTGCTTTAAATGTCTTAATAACTTTATCCCTGACCTGTCTGGCGTGTTCTTTGGACTTCATGGTGTTGTTGCTCCCAATATTCTCTTAGACAACCTCTGAGGCCGTCACAGAGCAGCTGTATTTGTACTGACATTAGATTACACACAGGTGCACACTATTTAGTCATTAGCACCCATCAGGCAATGTCTATGGGCAACTGACTGCACTCAGACCAAAGGGGGCTGAATAATTACGCACACCCCACTTTGCAGTTATTGATTTGTAAAAAATGTTTGGAATAATGTATGATTTTCGTTCCACTTCTCACGTGTACACCACTTTGTATTGGTCTTTCACGTGGAATTTCAATAAAATTGATTCTTGTTTGTGGCTGTAATGTGACAAAATGTGGAAAACTTCAAGGGGGCCGAATACTTTTGCAAGCCACTGTAAATAGCTCTGACATCCTCTGCAGCACTCATGTCACTGACTGTCCTCAGAGAAGCTGACAATCTAATTCCTACCATAGACATAGCCTAATGTTCTCCCATATGATGATGATGATGATGATGATGTATTTAAATAGCTCTGACACCTTCAGCAGCACTTTACAGAGTACATAGTCATGTCAATGACTGTCCTCAGAGGAGCTCACAATCTAACCCTACCATAGTTATCGTCTGATGTCCTACCATGTTATTAATATTTTTATGTATTTACTAGCTGATGACCCAGCATTGCCCGGGCATGTATTTGGTTGTTGGCTCCGCCCACTTTTTTTTAACCTTGCCACACAGTCACGCAATGACCAAGTCTATGAGCTTTGGGGTCCTTGGCATCAATAATGGAAATTTTCCCATTGAAATGAAACAAATGTGATTGGCTGTTGGTGGCTCTGCCACTTATTGGAATTTGAATCACAGTCATCCAATGAACGAGTATAGCAGGTCGGAGGGCTATGCCATTAACAGTGTAAGAATGGCAGCAGTTTAGATATCAATGTTCCGCATGGTACTGTGCGCTGTTATCTTCTTTGCAAGCTGCCGATGCTCTGCAGGTCTATGACTGTTGGGGATGGGGAGGCAGCAGGAAGCTTCATACCCCCAGTGACACCAGTGCCCTAAATGGGGGTCTGGGGTTAGGTACACCCAGAGCCAGGGCAAGGTCCTTCAGCATCAAAGTGCGCCCCTCCATCCATCCCTCCCACCCCAGCCGTCACACTCTGATTGCTATTAGACTAAGAGGCGCCCCAACACCTTAATCTCTAGTTATCTGGCTTGCAGTCACTGCCATGTAGCCCCTTTTCTTGTTTCTCTATGCGTCATACGCAATAGGGGAATGATAGCTGAGTGTGTTGTGCGCCCCCTCCTACACTGCGCCCTGAGGCTGGAGCCCCTCTCGCCTCTGCCTGGCCCTGGGTACACCTTTGGCAACTTATCCTGGGATGGCTAACTATACTAAGGGGACACTATGGTTACCTATACTGAAGGCTGCTACCTATACTGGAGGAACATGGGGGTGCACCTTTTTTGGGGAGGGGGGGGGGCAACTTTGGCTACCTATTATTATGAGAGAAAGGGCCTCTGAAAGGTGGGAGGGCCACAAATTATGTGCTGCTTGGGGCCACAAAACCCTTAGCAGCGCCCCTGCAGCTGCCCATGCGAAGGGGCCCTTGATGTGGACTTGCCTGTAGGCAGCCTCATACGCAGGCCCCGCAGTGATGGCCTGCAGTGTGTAGAAAGGCACAGGGAATATCTCATATCTGTAATGCATCATAGCTGGATTACACATCAGGAGGTAGCCTGGGATTGACCCGGCGGATGTACATCATCCGTTCCTGTGAGCCACATAACACACACTGCTGATAGAGCGAAGGCCTCTCTAAACACAGACTATTAGTGCTGGCCACGCAAATCGTCCCGTTTTATTCAATAAACCACTTAAACAGATTAGCAACGTTCCACAAGCATCAGCACAGGGTAATCCAATTGCTGCAATGAGATGTTGTGCATCCTCAGCGGGTCAGAAAGAATAAAGGGGCACATGCCGCGCAACGGGGGGCGGACGCACACCTCCTTCCGAACGCTTCCCATTACTGAGGTAACACTCAAAGATTTAAAGTAAAATATATCTAAATTACACTGGCTCTGCAATTGTTTCCACCACTTACCTACTGTAAGTGACAGCAACAAAGGAGAAAAGTAATTAGGAGACATAGGAGAAAAGTAATGTATGGCTCCTTTTACTCTGGAAAAAAAACATACTTCTTACTGGTCTATGTTTGCACATATTTTAAATTTTACAATTTTTTGCCATAGTGCCCCTTTAAAGAGAATCTGAACTGAGATTAAAACTCGCTTCTCACCTTATATTCAACAGGGGCATGTTTGCCCCTGCTAAAATGCCGCTATCCTGCGGCAGAACAGGGGTCTTTACCCCCCAAATCCCCTCCGTGGTGTCCGAGGATCGCTTCCTGTTGAGGCAGGGCTAACGGCTATAGCCCTGCCTCTCAGCGCGTCTATCAGCGCTAATCGCCGCCTCTCCCCGCCCCTCTCAGTCTTCCTTCACTGAGAGGGGCGGGGGAGAGGCGGAGATCCACCGCTGATAGACGCGCATGGAGGCAGAGCTACAGCCGAAAGCTCTGCCTTCAGGAGCAGCAAAATCTACGACCAAGTTGGTTGTGGATTTTGCAGGGGGGGATTTGGAGGGAAAAGACCCCTCGTTCTGCCACGGGATAGCGGCGTTTTAGCAGGGGTAAACATGCCCCTGTTAAATATAAGGTAAAAAGTGAGTTTTAATCTCGCTTCAGAGTCTCTTTAAAGGGGACAGGAGCTGCTGAGGGGAGTGGTCAATTTTCATACAAACAATGATTAACCCTCTGCATTCAAACACTCACAACTAGCTGGAACTCAAGTAATGATACAAACTGGAATGCAAGTTGTATTCAGTTACACTAATCCTGGGCCAACAACAGTATAAGCACAGCTTCCCATGCTTGTGTATATATTGTTGTCTGGCTGCAGACTGTAGCTCTCCTGCGCCTGTGCCAACAGCACAGCCCATGTATATAATGGTGTGAGAAGTGCATTTTTTAGCTCCCTGGAGACTTTTGACTGATTTATATGCATGCATATCACATTCCTTTCAAATGTAGAGCCTGGTTATGAGCATGAAATGTTTGCTTGCTTGCTTACCGGTGTCCGTAGAGTAGGGACCCTTTCGATAGAGGAAACCTCAACGCTGGTGAAAGGGTCTAATATAGAATGCTTTTGCATGCAAATCATTTTGGAAGTAATTATAATTTTTTAAATCATTACTAAAGAATTAGCTTATTGTGAGTGTGTGAGTGCAGAGGGTTAATGATCATATGTAAATTGACCACTCCCCTCAGCACCCCGTTTCCCCTTTAAATTTTGGAACCTCTGAATGAATTTTGGTTATGTCTACAATTGGCATTCATCTGTGTTTGTACCATAATAAAATGTTTTTTATGTTTTGAAATTCTGGGACCTCAACAGGATGAGCACAGCTTCCCTTGCTTGTGTGCTTAGCGCCCTCACCCCTGCCCGTGGGTGCAGGAAGTTGTATTTGGGTGTGGCTGAACATGCTTTGTGGCGGATATCATTTCCTGAAGAAAGAATGACAACATGCCAGCTGGATTCACCAGGATGTTTGTTTGTAAGACACCTGTCAGGCTGGGATTTAGCCTCAGGCCGGTTCCAACGGTACATAAGTACAGTCAATTATCTTGCTTTGATAAATAATATAAATTATAAAACGCAAACATTGCAGAGGCTTAACTACAAAACCATGCCCCCCCCCCCAGCAAAACTTTAAAGGGGGCCTCCAAAGTCCACACCCTTTTCCTTGCTTTCCCCTGGTGACCTGGGGCCTGTCTTGGTAGGGCAGTGGTTCCCCAACCTTTTTGAAGTCATGACGCCAAACGCTCATATCTCACCGGCGTAACCACCAGGGATGCGACCCCATACCTCCCAACTTTTTGAGATGAGAAAGAGGGACACTTAAGCCACACCCCTGATCCCACCCCCTTCACACCCCTAGTCACACGTATCATAAAGATTTCATAAGAAAAATAGGTTGTTCTATAATTTAAACCACACTGGTCCTTTCTATCCTGGTCCATTTACCTTCATATTAACATTTTAAAATCAGTAATATATCAATTTAAAGGATGAGAATAAAGTTTAGGGTCAAACAAACACATTTTTTAGTAGATAAATACATATATTTACATAGAAAGAGGGACAAAGTCCTGAAAGAGGGACAAATGAGGAGGAAAGAAGGACAGAGGGACAGGGCTCCCAAAGAGGGACTGTCCCTCCGAAAGAGGGACAGTTGGGAGCTATGGCGACCCCCTCTGCCGCAGGGGGGCCTGGGGCCACTCCGGGGCCCGCCAGCCATGTGCGAGGGGGAGCGCTGCCGCCTGCCCGATTCTAGGACCCCCCCAGGCTCCAGCCACGTGTGGAACTAGCCGCAGCGTCTAATAGACGTCGGCCCAGTTCATTCCCCGCAGCCGCAGTCTCCCGGGAGGCAGAGCAGAGCTACGGCAAGATGGCTGCCGAAGCCCTGCTCTGGAGACTATTTGTGTCTCCAGTACAGGGCTCCGGCCTCCGGGAGCCATCTTGCCGTAGCCCTGCACTCTGCCTGTCAGCACGGGAGATGTGCAGGAGGATCGTCGGGGGATCTGAGGTCAGGAGAGGAGACTTCTGCCAGGCAGGTAGAGTGAATTGTTTTTTGGGTTTTTTTTACAGGTGGGCCAGGTGCTGCCCACTGTACTATCTTCTGGTGCCCTGCTGCCCACATTGCGATTTTCTGGTGTCTGCTGCCCACATTGTGATTTTCTGGTGTCTGCTGCCCACATTGCGATTTTTCTGCTGACTGCTGCCCGCTGTACGATTTTCTGGTGAACGCTGCCGACTGTACGATTTTCTGGTGACTGCTGCCCACATTGCGATTTTTCTGGTGACTGCTGCCCGCTGTACGATTTTCTGGTGAACGCTGCCCACAGTACGATTTTCTGGTGAACGCTGCCCACTGTACGATTTTCTGGTGAATACAGCCCTCATTGCGATTTTCTGGTGACTGCTGCCCACTGTACGATGTTCTAGTGAATGCTGCCCACATTGCGATTTTCTGAGGACTGCTGCCCACCGTACAATTTTCTGGTGAACGCTGCCCACATTGCGATTTTCTGCTGACTGCTGCCCACTTTACTATTATTTTATGGTGAAATGCTGCCCACTTTGCGATTATTTTATGGTGAAATGCTGCCCACTTTACAATTATTTTATGATGAAATCCTGCCCACTTTATGATTAATTTCTGGTGAAATGCTGCCCACTTTACGATTTTACGGTGAAATGCTGCCCACTTTACGATGAATTTCTGGTGAAATGCTGCCCACTTTACGATGAATTTCTGGTGCATTACGATTATTTTATGGTGAAACGCTGCCCCATTACAATTATTTTATAGTGAAACGCTGCCCCATTACAATTATTTGGTACCTATGGGGGGGGGGGGGGGGCATCGAAATTTTCGCAGGGGGGCCCAGTGATTTCTAGTTACGCCCCTGTCCGTGACACATCACATATGTACAATCGAAAAATACTAATAAAAAACACAAAATGGATGAAAGAGTGCATTATCCTGAATACACTTAAAAATGAAGGCTAGAACATTTCAGAAATTTAAAAAAAAAACATCAGTGGGACAGTTAGCTCCCTCCCAATTCGGAATGTTTTCACAGCATTGACAATTTGCATTGTGCGTTATAGCCATAGTTCATCCCCACCCAAAAAAAACGCCCTCAGTATAGGTTGCCAGGTGTTGTTGCCATCCATGTAGGTAGCCAGCTATAGGTGCCCTAGTATAGGAAGTCAGGTGTAGGTGCCCTCGGTATAGGTAGCCAAGCATAGGTGCTCCTAGTAAAGGGAGTTAGGTGTAGGTGCCCTCGGTATAGGTAGCCAAGCATAGGTGCCCTCGGTATAGGTAGCCAAGCATAGGTGCCCTAGTATAGGAAGTCAGGTGTAGGTGCCCTCGGTATAGGTAGCCAAGCATAGGTGCTCCTAGTAAAGGGAGTTAGGTGTAGGTGCCCTCAGTATAGGTAGCCAAGCATAGGTGCTCCCAGTATAGGAAGTCAGGTGTACGTGCATCAGTATAGGTAGCCAAGCATAGGTGCCCCCAGACAGTATAGGAAATCAGGTGTAGGTGCATCAGTATAGGTAGGTAGCCAGCTATAGGTGATCCCAGTATAGGAAGTCAGTAGTAGGTGCATCAGTATAGGTAGCCAAGCATAAGTGCATGCAGTATAGGAAGTCAGGTGTAGGTGCATTAGTATAGGTAGCCAGCTATAGGTGATCCCAGTATAGGAAGTCAGGTGTAGGTGCATCAGCATAGTTAGCCAACGTAACTGTTCCCAGTATAGGAAGTCAGGTTTGGAGGACCCGTATAGGGAGCCAGGTGTAGGTGCCTCTAGTATACGTAGGCAGGTGTCGGAGCCCTTAGTGGCCTGTGCTGTCAGCGGCGGCTGACTTACCAGCTCCACTCGTTCCAGCGCTGACATCCCTCTTCTCTCCCCGCCTCCGCTCGGACTGTAGTTAGAGCAGGGCTACAAGAAAATGGCCACCGATATCCGTATTTGTGGACATCGGCAGCCATTTTCTTGTAGTCCTGCTCTAACTACAGTCATAGCGGAGGCGGGGAGAGGACAGAGCTGGGCAGCGAGTTGGGACATATACCCGATGCTTGCCGTGACACATGGATGTGTCGCGGCACATGGGTTGGGAATGTGTGTGCTAGGGTTATAAACAAGTGTGGCCATCTTCATCTTCACACCCATGGCCCCCCTTTATCAGAGGCATTGAAGTAGTAGTTGGGGCCCCCCTGTCTGCTCTGGGCTCCCTTGCGGTCGCAGGAGCTGCGCCCCTCTAGTTACATCCCTGACAAAATGTATATTTGCCTAATTAATACTAAAGGAATTTGCAATTAGTTATGTGATACTTAATTAGTTACGACAGCGAGACGTCACTCCACCAGGGTGTGAATATGCAAATCATTATACTATGGGGGGAAGTCTCTGTGACCTCAGTAGACCATTGCCCCCCCCCCCCCGTTAAAATGCCACGCCTTTGGGACTCCTCAGCAAGCTCATGGTGACCCAGAACTCATTGGAGTGTGTAAGGGACTACAATGGTCCTAAAAGCCCCCTTACTAAGATGTTAAGAGAAACAAATGTTTGCTTTCCTAAAACAGAAAGAATTTGCGATAATTCAGGTTGGAGTGAGCTTGAGATGTCTCCCAGTGCATCACTGCTGAATATATGCAAATTAACAATTGTACCCTTAGAAGCTAAACACACCTCCAGAACCGCTGGAATGCAATGATGTGTCAGCTTGTTAATTTGTACAGAGCCATAATAATCCAACATGCATACAGACTGTTTCGGATTGTTTGATCCTCATCAGTGCATGGCATGGATTAATTTGGCTCTATAGATTAGGGCTTGTAAATCCAAGAGGTACAGACTAACCAGCAAGCTCATGGTGACCCAGAACTCATTGGGGTGTGTAAGGGACTACAATGGTCCTAAAAGCCCCCTTACTAATATGTTAAGAAAAACAAAAGTTTGCTTTCCTAAAACACACTCCAATGAGTTCTGGGTCACCATGAGCTTGCTGGTTAGTCTGTACCTCTCGGATTTACAAGCCCTACTCCATAGAGCCAAATTAATCCATGCCATGCACTGATGAGGATCAAACAATCCGAAACAGTCTGTATGCATGTTGGATTATTATGGCTCTGCACAAATTAACAAGCTGACACATCATTGCATTCCAGCGGTTCTGGAGGTGTGTTTAGCTTCTAAGGGTACAATGGTTCATTTGCATATATTCAGCAGTGATGCTCTGGGAGACATTTCAAGCTCACTCCAACCTGAATTATTGCAAATTCTTTCTGTTTTAGAAAAGCAAACGTTTGTTTTTTGGGACTCTTCGAAAGGATTTCAGAAGCACTCCTTGAGTACTTCCAAAAACTGCCACATCCGTACTGCGTATGCGCAAGCCCAGCACGGACGTGCTCATTATTGGAAGTATGACGGCAGAGCAGCACCACACAACTCTACTGGAAAGCCTGGCAGATGTCTCGCCTTCCTTTAGCCTCTATATAATAATAATCCGAACATTTGTATAGCGCTTTTCTCATGTTGGATTCAAAGCATTCAAGTGCTGCAACCACTAAGGGCACACTCAAGAGGCCACCCTGCAGTGTTAGGGAGTCTTGCCTTGAACTCCTTACTGAATAGGTACTGACCCTAGCCAGGATTCAAACCCTGGTCTCCTATGTCAAAGGCGGTGCCCTTAAAGGGGTTCTCTGGAGGGGTTAAAAACCCCAAAATCTGACACTTACCTGGGGCTTCTATCGGCCCCCTGCAGCTGTCCTGTCCCATGCTGTCCTCCTACAATCCTCCGTTCCCTGCCGCTGGTCCCATTCTAATCAGGCATCTAATTAGACTGCCAATGCCCGCGTGCTTGCTCCCACGTGCGTCATCGGGAGCTTACTGCGCAGGCGCTGTACAAGAAGGCGTCTGCGCAATAAGCTCCCGATGACACGCACGGGAGCGAGCACTATTCGTGTACTGAGACGAATATTAGACCGGGACCGATGGCAGGGAACTGAGGGTCGTAGGAGGACGGCGCGGGACATGACAGCTGCAGGGGGCAGATAGAAGCCCCAGGTAAGTGTCAGATTTTGTTTTTTTAACCCCTCCACAGAACTCCTTTAAATAACCAGAACACTATCCAGCCACTATACCCCAATCTATGACCACGCTACAGTCTTCACCTAAATGACAAGCCCTGGCGTGAATGGCAGACAAGTACGCCTACCTGACTACAGTTACTCCGCAGGACTTCACATGCATTGCAGGCAAAGGTTTTTGAAGAACTTTGGCAGTCTTTGGAAACATGGACACGAGGTGGGTGGTGGAGCGTCACCCTGTGACCCAAAGGCGTTGGACCAGGTAAGTATTTAAAGGATACCCGAAGTGACATGTGACATGATGAGATAGACATGTGTATGTACAGTGCCTAGCACACAAATAACTATGCTGTGTTCTTTTTTTCTTACTCGGCCTGAAAGAATTAAATATCAGGTAGGTAAGTGGCTGACTCAGTCCTGACTCAGACAGGAAGTGACTATGGAGTGACTCTCACTGATAAGAAATTCCAACTATAAAACACCTTCCTAGCAGAAAATGGCTTCTGAGAGCAAGAAAGAGATAAAAAGGGGAATTTATTATCAGTGAGGGTCACACTGTAGTTATTTGTGAGCTTGGCACTGTACATAACCATGTCATATGTCATTTCCGGTATCCTTTAACGACGACTCCTCCTGATTTGTCCTCATTAATATGGAGCCTGTCATGATAGGCTGTGTCATTTTTACTAAGTAGGTGCTCAGTAAACCTGGAGGAGCAGCTGATAATCAGCAGGAGGGGATCGCTCCAGTTCTTGAGGCAGTTCACAGACTGCAGAGATGACACAGCCATGCAAGGCAGGAAGTGGTAAAGCAGAGATAGTTGCTAATTACTTTGAAATGTGATGAAGGGGAGCTGTTCCCACCATGACACAGAGGAGAGCAAAGCTCACACTTTTACTGCAGTCAATCTGGGAGACCAGCAGCTGGCTGCATGTTCCAGCACTGCGAAAACAACAATTAGCATTAGCAAGTAAAACTCCGCCAAAGGAAAACAGGACACAGTAATAAAAAAATGTGTTTTCTTTCCAACTGAAAGCTGGAGCTGAACTGAAAGAAAACACATTCTTTTTTTTCCCAGCTATGTGTTCATTTCCTAAAGTAGGGGGTGAACGCTATTAGACTGAGGGCCCTTTTCCACTAGCTGCGTTTTTGCCAGAAACGCAAAACGCATGCGTTTGCTGATTCTGAAGTGCAGCCTGTTTAAAATAAGAATCTTGGGTGGCCTTTTCCACTGTTGCGTTCCGATTTGTAAAAAAAACGCATGTCTGTGCGATTATGATGCGTTTTGTGTTTCAATGTAAAGTATAGGAGCGCATGAAAATCGCATAGAAATGTGTTTTGCGTATTGTATTGATTTATCCACTAGTATCTATTTTCAAGACAACACTTGCCACTTGCCATTTAGAAAAACGGAAAACGAAAACGCATAAAAAACGCACAAAAAACACACATCAAAACTGGGGGAAAATGCGTTTGCAGTTGAATTTTGCAGTGGAAAAGGGCCCTAAGAGGCGTCCCAGGGCCCCCAACACCTTAATCTCTAGTTATCTGGCTTGCAGTCACTGCCATGTATCCCCTTTTCTTATTTCTCTCTGCTTTAAACACAGCAGAGGAATGATAGCTGAGTGAGCTGTTCGCCCCTCCTACTCTGCGCCCTGAGGCTGGAGCCTCTCTCGCCTCTGCCTCGGCTCCGCCCTGGGCGTAACAAATTTAAAAAGAGTCCCCATGCCCCCCTGAAATCGTGGAGGGGGAGCCTGGGTGCTGTGGGCGTAGCTCCTCCTCTCCTTCCCCTCCCACTTGCAGAGTAGCCCAGGGAGCATAACTTCCGGAGGGTCAGTCCCTCTTTGAGAACCCAATCCCATCTGTCCCTCTTTCTCCCTCATTTATCCCTCTTGCAGGACTGATGTACAGATCTTGGTAAATATATGTATTTTTCTACTGAAATATTTGTTTAACCACTACCTGTTAACGGACCACAGGATGTTTTAAAATATCGCCCCCCCCCCCCCAAACCCCTCCCCAGCCACAGCCGTTCAAGATCGCAGCGCCTCCCCACCGTGCTTACCGTCGAAACCCACAGAGTCGTGATTGGGGAAAGGGAAGAAATCTTCCCTGAACTAATCAAAGTGCCCATATGCAAAGATCATGGTTTCAGGGAGAAGCCAATGAGCTTTGCTCTAACAACACAGTGAGTGTGAGGACATCTTGTGGTAAAAAAACAAAAACAAAAAAAAACATACAAAATAAAAAATACACATTTCACACTACATGTAACCCATAGTTACCAAAATAAAAACACAGCATTTCAAAATGAAATACTTTGATAGTTAAGTTATGGACTCTGCTTTTTTACTATGTATGGCATGAGGGTATATTACTGTTTTATTTGCAAATATGGGCTTGTAATTAGTGACGGATGCAAAACTGAAAAAAAAACTGCACCTTTATTTCCAAATAAAATATTGTTGCCATACATTCATTACATTGTACTATGGACATAATTTAAATATTGTAATAACTGGGACAAATGGCCAAATAAAATATGTGGGTGTTCTTCACATTAGCACGTTTTATTTTAAAACTATAATGGCCGAATCTGAGAAATAATGAATTTTTTTTTTCAATTTGTTTCTTATTATTCCTGCAAAAATGCTTTTAGAATAAAATAATTCTTAGCATAATGTACCACCCAAAGAAAGCCTAATTGGTGACAAAAAAACCCCCAAGGTATAGATTGTTTTGTTGTGACAAGTAGTGATAAAGTTATTGGGGAATGAAAGGGAGGAACGCTGACAGGTGAAAATTGCTCTGGTCCATTAGAGTAAAAATCCCTTGGGGTTGAAGCAGAGCTGGATTAGGCTGAATGGGGACTGCACAGGCTCAGCTGGAGTGAGCAGGCCTGGCACGCGGCCCCATCACCATAGCAACAGGTACTGCTTGCTCGCTCGCTCGTTCGTCTGACTTTTATGACTAGAGGTGAAGTTCTATAGCACTACTGCATGTTGGGAAGGAGTTATAGAGCTAGGGTGCATGGACCTTTGGAGTTTATTATGACATAAGCTCAGTATTATGCTGCTGCTTACACACTGATGCCAAAATGACTCTCACTTTTCTCACAAATTCAGGGCTGGATTACCTGCTGATGGGACCCTTAGATTCTGACAGGGGCCCCAAGCGACTGCTTCATTTGCCTGGTCAGTAATCCGGCACTGGGTTGAAGTGGTTAACAGACTCTAAACTTTATTCTCATCATTTAAATTGATATATTTCTTATTTTCAATTGTTAAAATGAACAAAAACGAGTGATGCTAGAAAGGACCAGTGTGGTTGGAATGATAAAACTACAACTTTTAATTTTAATTTTTTTGTGATACATATGGCAAGGGGTGTGTTGGGGTGCAGTTAGGGGTGTGGCAGGGGCGTGGTTAAAGGTAGTTATAGGTGTGGCAGGCGGATGTGTTTTATATTGTATGTGTGTGGGTTAGGGGGCTTGTGCAGTACCCATTTTAAATGTATATGCCTTATGTTCCTACTGTAGTCTGAGGTAAAAATTTTTCCCCAAGGGTCCCAGGGACTGACTTTGCGCGGGGTGGTAGTTACCTTTTCCCCAGGGTCCCATGACACTTAAGCTGATTCTGCTCCAGCTCCCTGTACTCTGTGGGCTCCCTTGGTGTTTGTCCAGACCTATCCATTCCCTTGCTGTAAGCCCGTTAGTCAGGTACTACTACGTATGTGCGGCCGTGGCTATGCACCTCCTTGGATGTCCTCCCGCAGCCGGGAGTGTTCTGCCCCTGCTTAATTATTTAAAGTGAACCTCCAGACTAAAAATATACTAAGCAGCACTGAATAGGCTTGGTGTTTCTTTAGCAGTTTCACAGCATCAGAAGTTTGTTTTTCTTACCAAAGCATCATTTTTAGCTGCACAGAAGCTAAGCTCTGCCCCATCAAAGTAATTTGACTGGGCATTTTTCCCCTGATGCTGTGCAAAGCACGATGGGATTTCTGATGTTGTTGTTCTCATTGCCTAGAGCGCGCAGCTGGGAGGTGTGATCAAGACACAGGAAGTGTGTCTCATGCTCCCTGTCACCTCCTTTCAACCAAAAAAGATGGCTGCCCTCATGAAATCAAACCCTTGCCTGTTCTTTTAAAACAGGCTGGGCAAGAGATTATATTACCTATCTATTTTAATTAACATAACTATTGTATCATAATGACTGTAATGTTTATTGTTTGTTTAAGCTGAAGTTGCTCTTTAAGGCTTGGAACGGGAGCGCGGAGCAACCAGGGCGGCGCATGCGCAGTGGTCCCCGACTGGCTTGGTCAGGGACTTTATCAGAGCTGAATAGTCCGATACCGATGGAGTGTGTGGCTTACAGGGGACTGGAGGAAGCCCCAGGTAAGTATAAATCCTTATGTTTGTGTCTCAGGTGCACTTTAAGTTACATTTCGTAAAAGTTCCTTTTCAAATAAAGTTTAATTTTTTACAAAAACGTCCGTTTAATAAAAAGCTTCGAAAATAGACCCTCACAAGACAGCTCATCCTTATCTCCCTGTCAGAAGTCCGCCAGCGTTAGCGGCCTCTGAAATGAGCCGTGCGGAGCGCGCCGTCACCCGCAGCTGTGCGATTTCATAACACGGCTAATCTATAGACTATTCTCGCGGAGAGGTCACGAGTGATTAGTCCCCGGGTAGCGAGAATCACCAGGCAGCCACTACGCCGTATTCCAAGTAATTAGACAGAGCCTTCGCTAAATAATTCATGTCTCTGGGAAAATCATCCCTTTATTATGGAAATACCAGCGACTGCTCTTATAGAGAACCTGGAATGGCACTGCACACATACATCAGCAATAACCTCAATAAGGTAATGGGAATATTTAAATCCGATAGGACACATTTTATCTGTCATTTTCTGGCCCTGCTGCTGACATATGGGGCTTGATTCACAAAGCGGTGCTAACCAACTTACCACGTCTAAAGTCTTTAGACGTGCTAACCAGGGTGCTAAGTAGGTTAGCAACGGATTTCTCAATCAGATCGCGCGCTAACTTTGCGCGCACAAAGTTTTACGTGCGCAAAGTTTTACTCGCGCTAAGTCCCATAGGCTTTAATGGGCACTTCGCGCTGAGCGCCCTGCGCTCTGTGCAGTACGCGCGTAAAGTTTTACGCGCATAAAGTTTTGCGCGCATAAAGTTTTATGCGCGAAAAGCTTGTTTAGACGTGCTAAGGGGGTTTTCACAGGCGTGCTAACAGTTAGCACTGCTTTGTGAATCAAGCCCATGGAGCTGAGAGGGAGATTGGACCAATCAGCAACCAATCAGTATCTCGATAGGCAGCCCGGATTTACATCACAGGAACCTATAGGCACAGATTTCCTGGCACCCTAGACTCCTCCCTCCATGAACCTACAAACCTCACCAAGCTGCACCCTTAGTATTAGGGAGCCAGTAGTACTCTGAATAATAAGTAGCTAGAGGTGCCCCTTAGCATTAGGTAGCTAGCTAGCTCAATTTTAACCACTTAAAGACTGCGGTGCTAAACCCCCCTAAAGACCAGGCCATTTTTCCTAAATTGGGCCACTGCAGCTTTAAGGGCTAGCTGCAGGGCCGCACAACTCAGCACACAAGTGATTCCCCCCCTTTTCGCCCCACCAACAGAGCTTTCTGTTGGTGGGGTCTGATCGCTCCCCTAATGTTTTTTTTATTATTATTACAAATATTTATGTTCTTATTTTTTTAATAAAAAAGTTTTTTTTTTTAATCTATTTTCCCTCCCTCCCCCGGCCAGCCATTTACTGTGATCGGCTGTGATAGGCTTCAGCCTATCACCGCCGATCGCTTCTGTGTCCCCCAGGGGGACAGCCGTGTCACATGGCTGTCCCCAGTACAGCGCTGCCTTAGATCGCAGCGCTGTACAGGTATATTAGACAGCGGTGTCGCCGTCTAACAGTCTCCGAGCGGCGATCGCTCGTGATAAAGCGTGATAACTCAGTTATCACGCCTAAAAGCGTTGCACGTGCAAACGTGTGTGCAAGCCATTGTGCGCGCGTGATATGAGTGCAAATTTTGCTCTCTCGTGTTAACTTCTATCGCGTGTACATCGTTGCGCTTCACGCAATAAAAGTTCACTTTGCATGTGAAAACTACGGCGCTTCGCATGTTTACCTAATACAGTGTAAGCTTAGCATGCCCATGCTAAGCTGGTTTGCACGCAATGTAATTTGCTCAAAAACTTTGCGTGCACAAAATAATGACTTTGCGCGAAAAGTCGCGTTTGCAGGCAAAGTCATTGCTTTGTGCGCTATCACATCAAACCAGCTTAGCACGGGCGTGCTAAACTTTTGCACGCATTAGTGAACGAGCCCCTCATGTTTTACCTCACTTTATGCATTTACCTCATGTTTTACCTCATGTTCCGAAATAGAGAAAAATCTTTCAGAGTTGCTAAAAAAAGAGGAAAATACCACATGAGGTATCTTAGCTACAAAAAAATATTTACCTTACATTGCTACCAGAATTGAGGCCAATGGCCTCGGTTCATCAAGACTTAACGAATCGATTACCGGCAGCTCGGTAAAATACCGAACTCGATAAGTTGATTTCAGGATTTATCAAAGTTATCTACAGCTGTTAGCGAGCATTTGGTAATCATTCGGTAATCATTCGTTAGTGATGCGATAAAACGGAAGAAAGTGCAATTCATAAAAAATGAAAGTGGGCGTGGTTTAGCGTTACATTTAGGATTACTTATCTGCTTCACTGCTCTGTCGTTATTCCTGTCAGATCATTGCTGACAGAGAAGATGGAGCCATTTGAAGTGGTTATGTATCAGCTGAGAGTGATTCAAAGGCGCAGAAGGACAAGAATAAGGTCTAGAACCATATCAATTTGCAAGAGAATGGATTTATTTGCTATAACACGACATCAGCATTTCTCTTGAATCATCTTGTAAGAGAACACAGGCAGTGCCAGTAAATCGCTAGCTGCACTACATTTTATTAGAAAAGGCTCCTATCAAGCCGTAGCTGGCGAAATTGTGGGATTGTCCCAAACCACTTCCAGAATCCTGGTCCAGGTGTTACGCCCTATTCGGAATGTTGCTATGTGGTGGTGTTCAAAGGACTGCCTTTTTATTCCACGGGAATCTTATGGCCTTGTTTTAAATTACCGCTGTAAAATGGAAATATCGACACGTTACCGAATGGTTACCGCATTGTTATCGATATTTTATCGAAGTCATACCGAATACGGAAAAAACCTTGATGATTAGAACTAGAAATCGATAAACTTCGAATTCGGTAATTTAACGAACTGGAAAAAGTTATCTCAAAGACAATGAGGAATCGAGGCCAATGTGTGTTGTAAATTGTGAAGTGCTGTGCGATCATTCCAATTTCGGGGGGGGGGGGGGGGGGGGGGGAAGGACCGACCCTGTGTATTGGGGCCCCTCCAGCTCGGCTCACAGCTGTCCCTTTTTGCAGAATCTCTCCGTGTTCCTCCTTTTGACACATTTATTCCTCTTTTATAGTTTATGCACAGATCTCCCAGATCCAGGCAACTAAATGTGCTACTTAACAAGCAGAAGTGTGAAAGCATTACCTCTAATGTTTAAATTATTTCAGTATCTTTTTAAAAGTAAGGTGTTTTTCTGGCATCCTTTTTCACTGATGGAGAAGATCATTTTAGAGATGTCTATAAAAGAAAAATCTGCATTTTGATGAAGAATTCTTAACGGTTTCAGAACTGGAGGTGTCCTGCCTAAAGGGCCACTATCGCGAAAAACTGAAAAATTTAAAAAATATGAAAACACATAAATAAGATGTACATTTCTCCCAGTGCAAAATGTGCCATAAATTACTTTTCACCTTTGTAGCTGTCACATACAGTAGGTAATAGAATATTGACAGAACTGACAGGTTTTGGACTATCCCACCTCCTCATGGAGGGGGGGGGATTCTCATTCTTTACAAAAGCACTTACAGTTGCATTCAAAATTATTCAACCCCCACTGAAATTGAGTGTTTTGGCCAGTTTGACATGGATTTTGATCATTTCAGTCGTCTTGTTTACAATTAAATCAAAGAGGCACTTGTAAGTCAGACAAATATAACATAACATTTATAATGAAATAACCACAAATGTCTTTTCTGTGCTCACATCGTTATCAGTTTTATTCAACCCCCAAGTGACATTCATTCTTAGTACTTAGTACAACATCCTTTTCCAGTTATAACAGCTTTTAAACATGAAGCATAGCTTGACACAAGTGTCTTCAAGCGATCTACGGGTATCTTAGCCCATTCTTCATGGGCAAAAGCCTCCAGTTCAGTCACATTCTTAGGCTTGCGCTCTGCAACTGCTTTCTTTAAGTCCCACCAGAGGTTCTCAATCAGATTTAAGTCTGGTGACTGCGACGGCCACTCCAAAATGTTCCAGCCTTTAATCTGCAACCATGCTCTAGTGGACTTGGAGGTATGCTTGGGATCATTGTCCTGTTGAAAGGTCCAATGTCTCCTAAGCCTCAGGTTTGTGACGGACTGCATCACATTTTCATCCAATATCTCCTGGTACTGAAGAGACTTCATGGTACCTTGCCCATGCTGAAGCTTCCCTGTACCTGCAGAAGCAAAACAGCCCCAAAGCATGATTGACCCCCCCCCCCCCCGCCATGCTTCACAGTAGGCAAGGTGTTCTTTTCTTCAAAGGCCTTGTTCTTCCTCCTCCAAACATAGAATTGATCCATGGGCCCAAACAGTTTTAATTTTGTTTCATCAGTCCACAGAACACAACCACAAAAGTTTTGGGATAGTGTTCTGTGGACTGATGAAACAAAATTAATACTGTTTGTTTGGGCCCATGGATCAACACAATGTTTGGAGGAGGAAGAACAAGGCCTATGAAGAAAAGAAAAGGCGATTCCCTGTCCCTCTGCCCTGCAGCCTTTCTGGGTAAGTGTGAGAAATCGCGGAAGAGCCGCCGCCATGAGCCAGCGGCGGGCGGCTCTTTCCGCACACAGGGGCCACTCGCACGGAGAGGCAGCCGCCTCCTCGCATCATGAGGCGGCTGTCTCCGTGCAGCATGTTGCTGAACGCAGCGTTGGACGCGGCGGTTAGCGCATATGTCCCCGCTGCGGAGACACCGCAGAGCGGGGCTGCTGTGGCTGGGACTCGTAGTCCCTCAAGGTTCAGAGTGACGCGCGCGCGCGCACTCAGACAAGATTTATGACACCCAGGAGGCAGTCAGCTGACCAGGCAGGTCAGCTGACTCTAGCTCCACTCTTCATTGGTCCAGCAATCAGGGAGGTGCTGGGGGACACCTATGGGTATAAATACTGCTGGCTGGTCATTTGTTTCTTGTCTGGCGTTGCGATCACATATGTGGGAGCACCCAGATCCGTAGTCAGATCCGTAAGTGTGCCGGGACCAGCTGGAGCTGTAATCCTACACTTAGCTAGATTATTGATAGCTAAAGTACTAGTTTGATTGTATTTATCTGTTATGACATATTGCCTGCCCGACCATTCTCCTGAAACTCTGATCTTGTACCTCGATATTTCTGATACTCTGTTGCCGAACCCCGGCTCGTACCTAGACTCTGTTTTTGCCTCCTGATCTTGTACCTCGATATTTCTGATACTCTGTTGCCGAACCCCGGCTCGTACCTAGACTCTGTTTTTGCCTCCTAATCTTGTACCTCGATATTTCTGATACTCTGTTGCCGAACCCCGGCTCGTACCTAGACTCTGTTTCTGCCTCCTGATATTGTACCTTATTTGTCCGTGTGTATTCGACCTGGCTTGTCCGACCCCGAGAACCGACCTCGCGGTTAGAGGCGGTTCCTCGCTCTGTTAGTGACCTTTCCTCCAGTGGGTCACTTCCAGACATTCCTTCCTACTGTCAGCCTAACTCCTCCCGTCTTGGAGAGTTCAAGCCTGCAGAAGGAATCCGCGCAGTATCCCGACTGCGCTGAGGCTTTGGACCTCAAAGTGTTACTGTTACACCTAAACACTACACTCTACTCAGGTGAACAGAGGTTAGCTGGTATATCGGATTATCGGTGAGACTGCAGATCACTTATAATCTGGTATACGTCTGTATTCCCCGTGATACTGCAGATCACCGGTAATCAGACCCTCTCTGTGCTTCACCGACCGTTACAGTAAGCCTTAATCTTGGATATACACTCGTTTTTTCACTGTACTTAATACTGTTTTGTCTATCTTTCTGATATTATTTGCAATTACCTTATACTCTGTTGGTGCTTTGCTTAAGAAAAATTGTTGACTGTATATTTATAATTATTGACCTTAAATACTTTTGCACTTTATTAAAAGACCCTTTAAAAGCACTATTTTTTTACATAGGCACTAGTCACTTTTTTCATACATGAACAGCTTATTTTTGGTGCTCAGTCTTTGAATCACTTATTTTTGATTCACTCATTGTTCATCTCAGATGCACAAACAGGTGGGTGTGTATACTAGCCCACACACCCCACACCCTTTTCACTTTTTTATAACTTTTTTTCATATTTTTGCACTCTCATCTGGAGGCATTTCAACATTTGTAATCACTTTTTTTTTTAACCAGTTTTTGATTTTTCTTGCATTTTTTCACTCCTCCACAATCAATCCCCCCCACCCCCCCCCCCCCCCCTTTTTTTTCACTCTTTGCTTGAGGTCTTATGCAATATATACCAATACAATTATTGTATACATCTTTTTTTATTGCAGTGCAGAGGCATGATTATCTTCATGACTAGGTGTCACAGGAGCCCTAGTGGCTGACCGCACTTAGCCTTCTAAACGGTGCCAGCGCACGGATCGTGCGAACTCTGGTCGCAGTCAATGCGCAGGAACCGTTAAGAATTAGCCGCAGACAACTCAGAAGGGAGCCTGTGAGACACGGGTAATTACAACGTACACACGATTCCACAGTATCTGCCACCACCACTGGTATGGGCCAGTGGACCCGATTTACTGACTGACTAGTCCTGCAAATAAAACGGTTAAACACACGGTATTCTGTCTAGCCAACAACAAACAAACAGTAGCGTATCTTCAGAGACCCGGGATCAGTTCTGTGTGTGCTGATAAGCAGGGTAGCGGACAGTGAATGACTTGGAGAAAGTCGTTTATTCACGCAATATAAATAATTAATATATACAGACAATTATTAAAATCAACAATTATTAAAACAGTAATAGCCAGTATAAAAAAATAAAAGAAGGGAGAAAAATACTTAGTTCCTGGAAAGATGTCCTTTTTTGTGGGAAAAATCAGAGTTCTGGGTTTCAATCAAAGTTCAGAGTTCAGACCAGGTGGATGCCAGCATATCCTCAAGCTGGCACCGATGAGTTCAAGATGTTTTCAGGGTGGAGGACTCAAGCCCGCCTGCTGGCTCTGTGCTTTTGATGAAGCTGGTTTGGGGGTGTGGCAATGCCGGCCCCCTCTGAGCTACCAGCAAATGACAGTTCATTCCCTCTGAGAGATTTAGAGCTAAACTTATGAATTGCTGTAACTCCTGAACCATACACGTTACATTTAGGGGGGTAACAGCTTCATACTTGGAGGAAAATACAGATTAATATGATATCCGACATGGCTAGTGCAGCAGATCAGGGTCCTGGGTAGATTCATACCTGGGTTGTAGGGGCCCCGGGCCCCTCTCGACTGGTATCAAGAGATCCAGCATGACCCTACGGATGCAATGATACCGCTCTCATAACCACCCTATTTATTGTATTCTGTAAATGGGCAAAAGATTATATAGTACATTCATTTCTTCCTGCTAAGGCTGGAGTCAGCCTGACTGGAGTCCAGCTGTGTCTGCTTCTTGGGATCTCCCTCTATGAAAGGAACCTTATGGTTCCTGTAATTAGCATCTGGATGTGAAATCAGCTGGGACAAGCTTTCTGAACTCAAGGGTTTGCCCCTGCTCGTTAGCATATCAAAAGAGCCATCCTGCAGTTAAGGTGATGCTATTTCTCTGCTGAGAAAGGACTGCAGACCTCCTACACAATAAATCCAGATTCTATCGATTTGAAGCGCAATCGATGCAGAGAATCGAGTGCGATCGCTTTTTCTTCACGGGCGGTTACAGGACGCGCCTGCGGCCCCGCAACCGTCCGTGACAGCACCCCCTCTGGAGAAGGCAGATAGACATTCATCAGCAAAATGTGTGTCGTTGCCGCTAACCTGCGAGATCTGATCTAGTTCCCCGTTGGCGTTCTGGGGTCGGCTGCCCGCTGCGTGTCGGCCAACCTGGCTGACGGGTCTCGGGTTGCCGGTGCGGCGGGAAAACCTATTGGAGCCTGTGGCTCGGTTCCCCTGGACCGGTCGCGGTCTGCTACCCTCAGGGTTGACCCGACATGGACCGTTCTGGACAGGGCGTTTGCGCCACTGCAGTCGGACGTGGTGTCTGCCGGGACTGCTGACAACGGGCAGTGGGTTGGTTAGGTCAACAGCCAGCCCACGCAGGGTTCCCCTGCTAAGTGGCTGTGGACCTAAGGGAACCCCGCGGGAATCCCTGGACCTTCCCAGCTCCTGACAGACGGCACATGCTCCACAGTAGTTTGCTACATCCCTGTTCATCCGGGGCCAATAAAACTGTTTCCGAATACCGGCAAGTGTCTTGCGGACCTCTGAGTGCCCTGTCAGAGGATTACCATGTGCGGATTTCAGCACATGTCCCCTGAACGCACTCGGGACCACAAGCCATTTGGTATTCGCGTGGGATCTACCTGTAGGGGGCTGTACAGACTCACTGTACAGTCTCCCACCTTCCCAGTACACCTTGAAAGCGGCCCCGTCTGCGAGGGGCTCAGCGGCTTGCTGCTTGAGCACCTCCAGGCTTGGGTCACTTTGTAGTGCGGCTGAGAATACGGCGCTGTCAGTTTCAGCCAACTGGCTCATGTCACACGAGGCCAGCGGCTGAAAGGTCTCATCCCTGCGGTCAGAGGAGGGGGAGGAGGCCGGAACCCCCTCCACCTGTTCTGAGCTCGGGTTCTGAGCAGTGCAGCTGCGCGGTACTGCTAGCACAGGTACACTGTCAGAATGGCACAGACGGACATTACTCAAATCATCATTGCATGCAGTAATGACATTGACAGGTATAGACATTTTTCCATTACAGACAGGTTGTACAGTAAACTCAGGTACAGTTACAGCATCATCACAACAGACAGTCTGTACATCAAACTCAGGTGCCTTTGAAGCAGGCACTATTGAACCTGGTACCCTTGAACTGGGCACATTCAACCCACCTCCCCCTGGTGCTCCCCCAAGTGTATAAAGTACCTGGTGGTGGGTGGAGAGTCCGTCTCCTTCCGTGAGCGACAAGGCGGTCGGGGCAGGTTCATAGTAGGACACAAGCTTGCCCAAATCAGTCCCCAGCAACACAGGGACTGGGAGATCCTTCATAACCCCAACAACCCTTTCGTGGACCCCTCCTCCCCAATCCAGCTTCACTCTCGCGTGGGCTATGTGAAAAAGGGTGCCCTCTACTCCAGTAAGGGCAAGGGATCGGCTAGAGCTGATGCTCTCCTTTGGCACAAGGTGTGAGTGAACTAACGTGATGTTAGCTCCGGTGTCTCGAGAATCCGGTGACAACTTTGCCGTTCACTCTAACAAGTTGCTGCTGGTCGGTTCGGTCGCGGATTTCCTTTCTGCGGGCAAACAGGACAAAATCCGATTATCCAGGCTGTGGTTCGCTGGCAGGTTGCCTCTGCTGTGGGTGAGGTACAGGGGATACAGATGATCCAGGTGCTGGTGGTGTCTGTCTCCGCTCCGGACAGTCGAATTTCATGTGTCCGGGCTGGCGGCAGTAGTGACAGGTGACCTCTCCAGGGGCTGCAGCCCTGGGTGCAGAAGCTGTGCTGGATGGCCTCTGTGGCTGACGGCTCACAGGGGCAGGAGGGTCTGCCGAGGTATTGGGCTGACCTCCTCTCCAGCTGGATGGGACAGTTCTGCGGGTATCAGCCACCCGGGTAGTTGCAAAAGTCTCAGCAAGGTCTGCAGCGACAGTGGCTGAAGCCGGCCTGCGTTCTAACACAAACTGTCGTACATCAGCAGGGCAAATGTTCAGAAATTGTTCGAGGACTATCAAGTCCTCCAGGACGCCATAAGACCCTTTGGTGAGGCCTAGAGTCCACTGGCGGAGTGTGGTGAGCAAGCTGCTGACCACATCTCGGTACGAATCAGAAGAATTTTTCTGCCAGGCCCTGAACTTTTTCCGATAGGCTTCTGGCGTCAGCTGGTACTTAGTAATGATAGCGGCTTTTATAGCAGCATAATCATTATCCTTCTCCGCAGGCAATTCTGCGAAAGCATCAAGCGCTTTGTAGCGCAGCAAAGGTGTCAGATGTCTGGCCCACTGGTCTTGGGACAGACGATACTGACGGCATGCTTTTTCAAAAGACCGCAAAAACAAGTCAATGTCTGTGTCTTTCTCAATATTAGCAAATTTAAATTTTGCACTTACGGGTGGTGCAGCTCCTTCAGCAGGGAGGCTGGGCGGTGAACTCCGGCTGGCCTGTTGAACCTTTGCCATGTCGAGCTCATGCTGTCGTCTCTCCCGCGCCTCTGCAGATTGGCGCTCCCGTTCTCGCTCAGCGGCATCCCTCTCTGCGTGGCGTTCAGCAGATTGGCGCTCCTCACGCATGTACTGCAGGTACTTGTCCAGGTCAGTGTCCATCAGCTTTTGTAATGCCTGCTGCATTAGCGGATCAGTACAAACGGACAGTCCAGTACTGGCCGGTTCCAGGCGAGTACTTTCAGAAACTCTGGGATTGGGGTCCATACTGACAGTCTCTGGCGTAACTGTTGCAACAGGGCCCGCAGGATGCTCAACCTCTGTACGCCTAGGATCTTCAGCCTCTGGATCCCCTTGCCTTGAGTCAGATGGGTCAGCGTCTACCTCAGCAGACACATCCAGCTCCTGCAGTTGCTGGGTATCCCATTGAAACAATTCCGTTACCAGGTCCCCTTGTTTCTTGCGGCCGACATCAATGCCTCTCTCTTGGCAAAGATTTTGCAGGTCCGCCAGGCACATTTTCTTGTAGTTCCCGGACATTTCCACGCCAAATAAAATAAAACTTTTGGGGAGGGGTACTGGCTACACAGTCTCTCTGTATATATAAAAAATATATTGCCTTCCAGCTACACCAACGAATTAGTTCGTTTCTTGATAGCGCTATCTTAGATACTTTCAGCACAACACAGGTCCCAACCGCTGCCTAACACTGTCACAGGAGCCCTAGTGGCTGACCGCACTTAGCCTTCTAAACGGTGCCAGCGCACAGATCGTGCGAACTCTGGTCGCAGTCAATGCGCAGGAACCGTTAAGAATTAGCCGCAGACAACTCAGAAGGGAGCCTGTGAGACACGGGTAATTACAACGTACACACGATTCCACGGTATCTGCCACCACCACTGGTATGGGCCAGTGGACCCGATTTACTGACTGACTAGTCCTGCAAATAAAACGGTTAAACACACGGTATTCTGTCTAGCCAACAACAAACAAACAGTAGCGTATCTTCAGAGACCCGGGATCAGTTCTGTGTGTGCTGATAAGCAGGGTAGCGGACAGTGAATGACTTGGAGAAAGTCGTTTATTTACGCAATATAAATAATTAATATATACAGACAATTATTAAAATCAACAATTATTAAAACAGTAATAGCCAGTATAAAAAAATAAAAGAAGGGAGAAAAATACTTAGTTCCTGGAAAGATGTCCTTTTTTGTGGGAAAAATCAGAGTTCTGGGTTTCAATCAAAGTTCAGAGTTCAGACCAGGTGGATGCCAGCATATCCTCAAGCTGGCACCGATGAGTTCAAGATGTTTTCAGGGTGGAGGACTCAAGCCCGCCTGCTGGCTCTGTGCTTTTGATGAAGCTGGTTTGGGGGTGTGGCAATGCCGGCCCCCTCTGAGCTACCAGCAAATGACAGTTCATTCCCTCTGAGAGATTTTAGAGCTAAACTTATGAATTGCTGTAACTCCTGAACCATACACGTTACATTTAGGGGGGGTAACAGCTTCATACTTGGAGGAAAATACAGATTAATATGATATCCGACATGGCTAGTGCAGCAGATCAGGGTCCTGGGTAGATTCATACCTGGGTTGTAGGGGCCCCGGGCCCCTTTCAACTGGTATCAAGAGATCCAGCATGACCCTACGGATCCAATGATACCGCTCTCATAACCACCCTATTTATTGTATTCTGTAAATAGGCAAAAGATTATATAGTACATTCATTTCTTCCTGCTAAGGCTGGAGTCAGCCTGACTGGAGTCCAGCTGTGTCTACTTCTTGGGATCTCCCTCTATGAAAGGAACCTTATGGTTCCTGTAATTAGCATCTGGATGTGAAATCAGCTGGGACAAGCTTTCTGAACTCAAGGGTTTGCCCCTGCTCGTTAGCATATCAAAAGAGCCATCCTGCAGTTAAGGTGATGCTATTTCTCTGCTGAGAAAGGACTGCAGACCTCCTACACAATAAATCCAGATTCTATCGATTTGAAGCGCAATCGATGCAGAGAATCGAGTGCGATCGCTTTTTCTTCACGGGCGGTTACAGGACGTGCCTGCGGCCCCGCAACCGTCCGTGACACTAGGGAATTGTATCTGTTTTTAATTTGCCAGTGTGCTAATATACGTAAAGATGTTTCTATATTGCAACCTTTTTGTTTGTTCAGCCCAATTATTTAGACACTAGATGGGTCCTTTCTTTTCTTTTTTGATGTACATGGTTTCTCTCGTGGAACAGTCGGCAAAAGGTTAAATGACAGGGTGGCTTTAGGCTGCTTTCACAGTGGGACGTTACAGGTGCATGTTAGTGTAGCCTGTAACGCACCCCAACGCACAGCAATGTAACTGCAATGGGCTGTTCACAGTGCCCACGTTGCGTTACATTGTAACGCTGCACGTCAATCTAAAGTGCAGCATGCTACGGCGTTAGAGCGGCTTTGCTGCGTTAGCCTGCTTGCACAGGCGCAGTGATTAGCCACATGGCTAATTAATATTCACTGCACTGTGCTGACGTCACTGGCGGGACCACGTGATGCGGAGTGTTCCGCTCGCGTGGTCTCTACCAGCGCATGCGTACTATAGTACGCATTACGGACGCATCAAAGAGCCGCTTAATGCGGCTCTTTGCTAACGTCCTCTGCCACCACCACCACCATGCGTTGCGGTTGCGTTAGGTGCACGTTATGCGACCTTAACGTAGCACCTAACGCAACGTCTTAGTGTGTAAGTAGCCTTAGGCTGGTTTCACAGTGGGACATTAAAGTCCCACATTACAGCAGCCAGTAACGCAGCCTAACTCACAGCACTGTAAAATCAATTGTGCTGTTCACAGTGCCCACGTTGCTTTACACAGTAACGCAGCACATTTAAACAAAGTGCTGCATGCTGTACTTTATACTGGGCTAAGCAGCGTTAGACTGCTTGCACATGCTCAGTAATGTTGGAGGAGGAGGTCTCTCCTCCTCCTCCTCCTCCTCCAGCCACATGGCTAATTAATATTCACTGCACTGCAGAGACTCCTGGTAGGACTGTAGTGTTGTCCGGATCATGAATGAATCGTTCATTTGATCCGGATCTTTTTTGCGAGTCGAATCATCCGGATCATCACAATGAAAGATTCGGTTCACAGTGGATGTCTGTCTGGAAGAAACAGGAACATACAGAATGTACAGTGCAGGGAAAGTCCTGTCCTGCTAGTCATTTCACCCCCAGTCTGCTTCCCTGGTAAAATGATTCAAATTATTTGGTTCAAAGATCCGGATCTTTTCAATGATCCGATTCAAATGATCCGAATCCTTAAAAAGATCCGGACTTCCTATCACTAACCTGGAGTGGCTGCTTTGAGAGCTTCATAATGCAGCTGACGTCTGACGTCCAACTTCAACACCACCATGCGTTGCGTTAGGGGCACGTTATGCGACCATAACGTCCCCTAAAACGCAACGTCTTGGTGGGAAAGTAGCCTAAATGGAGCACATACTTACATAGGTTCTCGCATCTTTTTCACTCCGCTTGGTTGGCGTGCAGAAGTGCCTCTCTGTAGGCTCCCAATGTGAGGTGACATGCGTCCAGGGTCTGCAGAGGGACACTGCTGCAAACTGACCAGCTGGAGCAAAGAACATGAGGACCTGGCCCTGGTGTAAGTATATGTGCACCGCTGTGGCTGCTCTGCTAATAATGAAGGGGAGAGAAAATCTTTAGTCCCTACTCATTTCTTACGACAGGGAGGAGCTGGCAGATGTTGGCCACACCTCTTAGGGAAAGGGGGCACATACTGGCTGCATTTCTTACCAAAGGGGGAGGGATTTGTACTGGCCACACTTCTTGGGGGAAGAGGGGGGGCAGACTGGCTGCATTTCTTACTAAAGGGAAAATACACTGGGCACACTTCTTACCAAGAGGTAGGGGGACAAGAAGCACTAGCTGAGAAAGGTACTTGTTCGATAGGGGGATAGGGCGGGGTGTGTGGATCTTGATAGCAGTCACATTCCAAAGCAAAAGGATGTATTATGAGAACATAAATATCAGCCCCTTTAAAGACAACTGAAGTGAGAGGGATATGAAGGCTGCCATATTTATTTCCTTTTAAGCAATACCAGTTGCCTGGCAGTCCTGCTGATCGTCTGCCTCTAATACTATTAGCCATAACCTCTGAACAAGCATGCAGCAGATCAGGTGTTTTTGACTTCATTGTCAGATCTGACAAGATTAGCTGCATGCATGTTTCTGGTGTGATTCAGACACTACTGCAGCCAAATAGACCAGGAGCACTGCCAGGCAACTGGTATTGTTTGAAAGGAAATAAATATGGCAGCCTCCATATATCTCTCACTTTAGTTGCCCTTTAACAGGGGTACACAAACGGAAACTGGAAACAAGCAGGCGTCCCAGATATGCACAACAATTAAAAAGCATTTACAGCGTAGTGTGATTGTTGGCTTACCTTCAAAGTGATGCCACCCACAGCCGATTATTTGCCAAGAAATTCATTAAGTACTAGGAGAGACCATAATGTCCTGGCAAATAGTCAGTTGTGACCTCATTTTGGAGGAGAGCCAACAAACAGTTCCATTTCCTTTTGAAGTGGTTTTATTTAGTTTCCTGGGCACCACCTTGTTTCCAGTTTTCATTCACTGGTATTTTGTGATTCGCTGTCTCAGAGAAAGATCTTATTGTCATTCCCACTTACACCAAAATGCAAATGCTCCACATGCTGCATTTTCCACTTCAATAATGGTTCATAGACGTGGTTTTGAAAGTGCTCACAAATGCAGCTCTATACATTTTCCTGGGTTTAATCTGCTCTCCAGGGCAGGTTCTTGGGGGGCAAACTGGGCAATGGCCCACGGACCCAGTGCCGGCGGGCAGACTTCCCACGGCTACCCCCAAGTGAGTAGAAGTCCTCTGGGGCCCCTGCAGAGTGGTGGTGATCATAACCTGCTAATTAGGAATACGTGAAATTTTGCGTAATTATTTGCAATTACTGCCATACGTAATTATGATTTGGACATTACATTGATTTTGCGTAATGCATTCGTCATTTTGCATATCTTTTGTTCAGCGTGATTGATCGATTCCATCAATTTCAGTCATAAATCGATCAGGCATTGTTTGTAGCATTGATTTCAAGCGCAAGCCTGCAGGATATCGACTGGAAAAAGCGGTAAGTGTCTGGCTCCCTTTAGTGTAAGATCGCGGTTAAAAAAAGTTGATAGTAAAATGTCGGTAACATTAGCGATATTCTACTATCGGCAACATCCCGCGCCCGTTTTAACAGACGCCCCGTTTAGAGGACGCCTCGAGGGAAAGGTGATTCCCGGAGGATCAGTCTGTCACGGATGGTGAGCGGAAATAGCTGGAGATACAATTCAATCACCTTCCTCCTGGTATGGATTTCCATATTAGCCTCCCCTTTGCTCTTTCAGTAATATCTGTAATGATTCTGACAAAACGTAATTCCGGTTAATTGTTTTCCTCGGGATGGATCGTCTGAGACGGCGATAACTCACTCTCAGTGCCGTCAGACAAATTTATGTACCTCAGCACCGCTAACGAGGCGATCTATCAAATATCCGGGGGAGAACTCCTCCTGGACTCTGACGGCTCGTCCTTTAAAGGGACTCCGAACACCTCTCATGGTCATGCCTTTAAGACTCCGACCAGTACTGCAAAGTACTTAAAGATGCATACCATTCTGTAGCTTGTGCTCTTCTCTTTCATTTGATGCCTGAATCGCCGTTCTACACCAAATAGTTTTCATTTGATTTTAATTTAAAAACCACAGATGCCATCTTGGCTATGTTATAACTTCCGGGTCACCCCTGTCTTCTCTGTTACAGAAATGCATCACTGAATGAAGCAGGAAGAGGAAGTGACACGCATGGCCATTGCAAGAGGCTCCTCCAGAGGGGTCATAGCACGACTTTGTTGGAAGTCGTCTGGCTTAAAGGCATACCCATGAGAGGTGCTCAGAATCCCTTTAAAAAGAGGGGGGAATAAAAGCTGATTTGTGTATTGTGGTGGAATGTGGTACGGCACAAACAAGGCCACATTTATACATTTTCTACCCCTAGGCCAAGTGTTTTGCGTTTCCTTCCAGTGTTTATGAGCACCTCCCCTCAGGGGCGTAACAATAACCTCGTGATACCTGCCAGTGATGGGGGGGCACAGGGGCTAAGGGGCCTCGGACCTGTATCGAGATGCAGAGTAGAGTGGAGTGGAGCAGCATATTTTCAGCAGAGCGACACATCGTTCACTTCACTCCTCTGTTCACTGTAGCCCCCCGCTGTACATTTCCTAACAGCTCCCGTCAGGAAGACCCACCTGATTCAAGTTACACCCCTGCTGCCCCTCCCACCATTCCATGTACATCCCCCTTTTTCATGTGTTGTTCCCTATTTGTTACAGGCTTTTGTTTATAACCTATTAGGTATTTATGGTTGAGAGTAGTGGATATACCTTCCAACTGTCCCTCTTTTGGAGGGACAGTCCCTCTTTGGGAACCCAGTCTCTCTCACCTTCATTCACCCTCATTTGTCCCTTTTTCAGGACTGATGTACAGATCTGTGTAACAATTTGCATTTTATCTACTGAAGAATGTGTTTAATTGACTCTAAAATGAATTCCCATTTTTTCTAAATTTATATACTTCTCATGTTCATATGTTAACACGAAGGAAATTGCACCAGGATATAAAGGATCAATGTGTGTAATGATCTGCTCTGCTGTCTGCACAGGCAGGCAGCTTTTTGACCATTTTTCAGGTCTGTATGCTGCAGGTCCCTGGAAAGGAGACCTGTCTTCACTCTGCAAGTTTCAGAGTTGCTGTTCTGGTGAGGGATTTGCATTCACTTATCTGGTTATTGATAGCTCTGCCACTCTTGAAGGCTTGCAGTATAAATATCATTTCCTCCCAGAATTCCCTGCTGGTCATAAAGGTTTGGTTCTGCTGGACTTACCTTGAGTTACAGCCCCTCTGCAAATTGTTTGCTAAATATTGTCTTAGAATAGTTATCCTTGGGAGTGCATTAGCATTCCTTCTAGCGCAGTCAGGTTGTTTATTATCTGTATTGCCTAGTTCTGTCTTATCTGTTGCGATTGCACTTTCTCCAATGGCGGCTGACAGTGAATCTCTGTGTCTGTTTGGATCGCATTCGCCCTAGCGGTAGAGGCGGTGGATCCTTCTGTACTCTGTTTTGGAGTGTAAGCCAGAGCAGCGGTTGCTACTGGTTGCTCCATCTGTCTGTCTGTTGGGATGGCATTCGCCCTAGCGGTAGAGGTGGTGGATCTCTCGGTATTCTGTCTTGGAGTGAAGCCAGAGCAGTGGTTGCTACTGGTTACTCCTTCTGTCTGTCTTGTCCGAAACGAACGCTTGTTGTTGTCTGGGTGAGGCAACCAATTAGCAAGTGTTCGCGTTCTTTGTTTGTTTTCTTTTTTGTGTTTCATTTGTTAGTCAGGGTTGGTACGCTTTGTCGCTTTTGCGCTTAACGTGCGGTGACCACGTGTAGCTAGTCCTATCTATTCTTTTGTGTTGGATTACAGTTTGTTAATTGGTTCTGTCTTTATTCTTACCATGATCTGTCTTTACTCAGTCTTGTGTCTCTCTTAGCAATCGCCATTCTTGCGATTGCATTCTCACTTGGTCTTCGCTGTTGTGTGTCCACCGTCGCCGGGTGGCGACTAGATTGGTGGACATACATACATTCCTTCTCTGTGCTTACTCAGTCTTGTTTCACTGTTAGCAATCGTCATCTCTTGCGATTGCGTTCTCACTTGGTTTCCGCTGTTGTGTGTTCACCGTCGCCGGGTGGCGACTAGATTGGTGGCCATACATACATTCTGTCTCTGTGCTCACTCTCTCTCGAGCGGCTATCTTGCCCTGTATTGCTTCATTTCGTACAATTTCTATCTGGCATCTGTGGCTGTGCAGAGGGTTTATTCCTCTGCACTCCACAGCTCCATCTGCCGGTGGGATTTCCTCTCTACAAGTGCATTTGCACCAAAGCTGGGTTCCCTTATTCAAACACTTGTGGAGGATTTCCGCAGTGTCAGCGCACATGTTGTGCGCTGACCACGGAGATAATTCCACATTCGTTACAATGTGGTTTGAAATATAAAAGAACATAATTTTCTTATGAAATCTTTATGGTATGCGTGACTAGGGGTGTGGCAGGGGCGTGGCTTAAGTGTCCCTCTTTCCTACCTCAAAACGTTGGGAGGTATGGTAGTGGATAGCATGTTTGTCTGCAGTGCTGGGGTGCTGGGTTAAGATCTAGGCCAGTAGACTCGCTGCATGAAGTTTGTATGTTCTCCACATGTTTGTGTGGGTTTCCTCCAGGCACTCTAGTCACTCTCACATCCTAAAAACACACTGACAACGTAAATTGTTTTTCATACCCCAAAACTGGCCTTAATGTGTGCCCGAGGTGGCTTTTAATATAAAAAACAGACACAGAGGCATGTTCCCATGGAACTCCTGCATATAGCCCTTCTCATTGGCTCTCTCTGACTGTTTCCGCCTCTTCCCCACCCCTTGCAAGCCAATCAGTGCTATATTAACCTCACTGTGAAAAGCAAAGTATACAGACCTTGTGACATTTTCATGAATTGAGTAACAAAAGCTTCCAGGATGTCATTTACTGACCGAAAACATTGAAAGTGTTTTTCCCTCAACAACACCACTAATGAAAGGACAGGGCAAGAGGCCGTACAATACATTGGAGCTTTATAATTCCTCTGGGTCGATAATTAAAAAATACACACTTGTGTTTATTGGCCAAACAGGGAAGTAGTACCAGGTAAGTCCAAAATTCCTACAGAGGGGCCTTGATGGTCGATGAGAACCTAGAAATGTGTACACTTCACACTCTTAGTATTTTAACCACTTAACGACCGCCTAATGCCGATAGGCGTCGGCAGGTCGAAGTGGTGTTACCATGGAAACAACGACTCGAGCGGCTGTTCCATGTCAGTTCACGGAGGGTGTCTCCGTGAACACCCTGCGAGCCTCTAATCGCGGTTCGCAGGCTAAATGTAAACACGCGGGGAAGAAATCCCCGCTGTTTACATCATACAAGATTGGCGACCCCCGGCCTCTGAATGGCCGGGGATCGCTGGCATCTGATAGGCTGAAGCCTATCCTAGGCGGCAGAGGACGGATATCCATCCTGCGCAGCCCACAGCGTAAGGGAGAGGGAGGGAAGGGCAGAGAGGGCGGAAATCGTTGCGGAGGGGGGCTTTGAGGAGCCCCCCCCCGCAAATCACAGATAGCCGGCAGCGATCAGACCCCCCCCTCCCCCCCAGCAGGACATCCCCCTAGTGGGGAGAAAAGGGGGGACGTCTGATCGCCCTGCTGCAAACCTGATCTGTGCTGCGGGCTGGAGAGCCCACGCAGCACAGATCAGGAAAAAAGAGCCTGGTCCTTAGAAATTTTACTGAGTATACCTTACTGAATAAAATTGCTTATTTTTTACAATCTTCATTTATAAACTAGTTAATGGGAAACTGGCCTCAGTCAGTGTTTGCTCGTTTTAAAATCTTTCCTCACCACATTCTTAAATTCTTAAATTTTATTACAGGTGGTGGTGACAACACTGTGGAATGTTTGTTTGTTGTGTGTTTTGAATTGAGCAGAAACAACACTTGGGTCCTTCAATTAACAGTGCTCACAGAAGATGTTTTCTCACCTTGTCCATAAAACATCCTTTAACCATTAATGCCGCCTGGACGTGATTGATCCAAGTCCCCAGCAGAAAAAACGACGGCCTCTTATCAGAGGCCACAGTCTTTTTGACAAAAAAAGTTTCCCGTCCTCCATATGCTTCCTGGAAGCGAGCACTTCATTTCCAGGGCCAAAAATAAAATTCACTGTGGCCATCGTGTGGCCAAATAGTAAAACTACATCTACATACATTTTTTAACCTCCCTGGCGGTAAGCCCGTGCTGAGCACGGGCTATGCCGCCGGAAGGCACCGCTCAGGCCCCGCTGGGCCGATTTGCATAATTTTTTTTTGCTACACGCAGCTAGCACTTTGCTAGCTGCGTGTGCAATGCGATCACCGCCCCTACCCGCCGATCCGCCGCTATTCGTCGCGCCGCGGCCGCCCCCCCCCCAGACCCCGTGCGCTGCCTGGCCAATCAGTGCCAGGCAGCGCTGTTGGGTGGATCGGAGTCCCCTTTGACGTCACAACGTCGATGATGTCGGTGACGTCATCCCGCCCATCGCCATGGCGACGGGGGAAGCCCTCCAGGAGATCCCTGGGGGGCTGGGGGGATCATGTAGCGGCTATCATGTAGCAAGACTTTGTCTCGCTACATGAAAAAATTTTTTTTTTTTTTTTTTAAACGGATTTGTTGCCCCCTGGTGGATTTTTAGTAAACCGCCAGGAGGGATAATAAAATAAAGCCATATTAGTACATTTAAAATTGACTGTTTACCTCCCACACCAACAATTACCCAAATACATTTTTTAATGAAAAAAAAATTACAATTAAAAAAAACAAAAAAAAACCAAAACATAAATAGTTACCTAAGGGTCTTAACTTTTTTTTTAATATGCATGTGAAGATGGTATATTTTTAAAATTATAAGCTTGTAAATAGTGGTGGACACAAAACTGAAAAAATGCACCTTTATTTCAAAATAAAATATTGGCGCCATACATTGTGATAGGGACATAATTTAAATGGTGTAATGGACAAATAAAATACATAGGTTGTAATTATGGTAGCATGTATTATTTTAAAGCTACAATGGCCGAAAAATGAGAAATAATGTTTGTTTTCCCATTGTTTCTTAATATTCCTGTTAAAATGCATTTAGAAAAAAATAATTCTTAGCAAAATGTACCACCCAAAGAAAGCCTAATTGGTGGCAGAAAAAACAAGATATAGATCAATTCATTGTGATAAGTAGTGATAAAGTTATTGGCGAATGGCGAATTAATGGGAGGTGAAAATTACTCAAATGCGATAAGGTGAAAAATACTCGATGGCTAAAATGGTTAAAGAAGACCTGAGCTCAGAACTTCCTGTCTGCTCTAAAAGATAAGCAACATCATAATATTTTGCAGCAGCGAACCCGTTTAATCAGTGAGACGTGGAAATTGATCGGTGAATTGGCGCAGTAATTTTTTTAATTGTTTCTGGTGTGATTCAGGCACTACTGCAGCCAAGTAGATCAGCATGGCTGCCAGGCAACTGGTATTGTTTAAGAGGAAATAAATATGGCAGCCTCCATAGTCTTCTCACTAGATTTGTCCTTTAAGCTCCCAGCAAGCAAGCAAAATAGGTTAAGGGCCCATTTCCACTTGTGCGGTGCGAATCGGCGCGTTAAAAATTTGCATGCGGATGCGAATTTCGCATGCGGGTCTATGCAAATTTTCATGCGAATTTGCATGCGAATTCGCATGGATGACGCTGTATGCGAATTTAACCATGGCAGTGCCTGTGTGCTTTTCCATTGATTCGCATGAAAATTCGCATACCAAAACCGCATGCGAATTCCCTATTAAATACATTGTATGCGAATCGCATAGCGGCATGCGGTATGCGAATTCTGATGGCTCTGCCGTGCAAATTTTTTCTGCACTGAAAAACGCTCAGAAATCCTGACAAGTGGAAACAAGCCCCTCCACTAGTATTGGTTATGCGAATCTGCATGCGGAAAACGCATGCAGATTCGCTATAGTGGAAACGGGCCCTAAATATTACTTCTTTACCTACTTTCATTGTTCTTTTTTTAATTATGATAACAAAGATAACACGACATGTTTCGGGGTCACCCCCTTCCTCAAGTGTACACTTGAGGAAGGGGGTGACCCCGAAACATGTCGTGTTTGCAACTCTTTCAATAAACGCAAGTTTATTATCGCCAGTGGAGTGCCGACCTCATATCTTTGTTATCATAACATATTGGTGGAGTGGTGAGCCACGGAGTGTCTGAGCACTGGCGGACCAGGTGTGTGAAGCCTGGGTGGGTGAGGACCCCGGCATCCTGACTATTTGCATTCTTTTTTTAATTGCCAGGTGCTGAAACATTAATTTATTGATAATAGGGATAACTTCCGCATTCCACGGAGTTCCAATTTTCGAGTTTAGGATCGGAAGTCAGCTTTCCGCGGCAGAAATTGGAACTCAGAGTGCGGAAATCAGAATCCCACAGAATACCACATTACCGAGAACTGGAAATTTGAGCCCAATCTCTAGACCCGGATGTATCAAATAAATAGCGGATCATGAAAAAAACATTTTGTTTTTCAATTAACTTGCTTTATTGGCAAAAGATAACAGAAAAAAACAAAAACATTTCCACAGAATTCCACGGAAATCAAAGTGAAACTTCTCAGAATGCACAATTCCGCCGGGATTGGATATCGCCATTTCTGACCAACCCTAGATAAGATTAACATTTAAACACATTAGAAAAATTAATTTAAAGGGAGTCATAAAAAAATGTTTCACTTACCTTCCCCCAGCCCCCTGCAGACGTCTTGTGCCCGCGCTGTCACTCACCGATCATCCGGTCTCCCGCCGTGGCTTAGTTTTGTTTTTCAGCCTCTGGCCACCCTGCACATGCGCAGTACGTGCTCTACGCATATGTACATACGTACATTACGTAGTATGTGTACTGCACATGTGCAGGACGGCCACAGGGACTTCCCGTCGAGTTCGCGCAAACTGGGTGAACCGTCATAGACTTCAATGGGCAGGCGAATTTTAAAACATACAGGGACTATTTCTGGCCACAAAAGTGATGGAAAAGTTGTTTCAAGAGGTCTAACACCTGGAGGGGGGCATGGCGGAGTGGGAAACATGCCAAAAGTCCTGGGGAAAATTACGTATTTGACACAGAGTAGAGTTATAATCCCTAAAGGGCAGAAATCACATTGCATGCTAAATTGGAGGCATAAAGTGCTTTAAAACATCTTGCATGTGTATACATGGATCAGGGCGTGTAAGTAGTGTACTGCTTCACACTGACACACCAAACTCACTGTGTAACGCACCGCAAACAGCCACAAAGGGTTGTCATTAGTTGACACTCTCAGTGTGCTGGCTTGCTTGCAATATAGATAGAAGCGTACAGTAGAACTACACAACCCAGCAATGACTGTGGCCTGTATGCAGTGTGACCAGTGTCTCTCACAAAAAACAAAAACAAATAGAACAGTATGAGCAGTCAAAAGGGCTTTTGATTTGGGCTGCTTTCAGCAATCAGCAATAAGCAGAAGCTCCTGGCTAACTGTCCCTGTCTCTGCAGCCAGGGCCGGTTTAAGCAACAATGGGGCCCCAGGGCAAAATAAACCTGGGGGGCCCCCCCAACATTTTCCCCCGGGAACAAAAATCGGCATTAGGGGACCTTTTTTGCAGCTGGTATAGTCAGGGTGTGAAGTCCCAATCGGTCGGAGCTCCACATTCTGGCTATCCCAGCCTGCATGGGGGACAAGGGGTTAAAAAGTTTCAGGAGGGGGGACCCCACAATTTTTTTTTATAAAAAAAATTCCCACACTCTAAACATAAAAAAAAAAAAAAAATTAGGAAAATAGGAAAAAATGCCAGGGATCTTCATACAGCCATATTGCGGCTGTATAGCGATCCCTGGCCAAAGCGCTGCGGCTGCGTATAGACCCTCTGGAAACCCCGTCAGGAAATTTATTGCGCTTTCGTTTGATGCATGTAAAATTACACTACCGTTAGGTTTGCTACTAAAAGTGACATTTACCGCATTTAAAAGTATACTTTTTTCCTTTGAAATTTTAAAATCGATTTTCTCAAAAACTATAAGGTCATTTTGAAAAATTGTTTTTTCCTCTTATTCCTAATGATCTCCTTAACATACCCTGCAAATTTAGGGTTTCTAGCATTTAAGGTGGATTTGCTATTAACCATTAAAGTCAGCTGGTTTTTAAATGTTTTTTTTTTCCTTTGAAACTTTAAAATCGATTTTCTCAAAAACTATAAGGCCGATTTTGAATTTTTTTTCCTCTTGTAGCCACTGGGGGCCCCTACAAGCTCTGGGGCCCTGGGGCAGCTGCCTCCTTTGCCTTAATGATAGCGCCGGCCCTGTCTGCAGCAATGTCTCTCCCTTCCACTCACTACAGCAGCAGCAGCACCATACTGAGAACATGGCCGGCGCTGCTGCGTTTTTATAGGGGGGCGGGGGTCTGTGGGTGAGTGCAGCCTAATTGGCTGCCATGTGTCTGCTGACTGTGATGTAGGGGGTCAAAGTTTAGCCTAATGATGAGGTATAGGGGACGTATCGAACCGCCCTATCTGTTCGCTACCCGCCGCGAACGTGAACAGCTGATGTTCGTTGGGAACTGTTCGCTGGCAAACCGTTCGGGCCATCTCTATTGGGGGCCCCCAATTCTAAACTTGCACTGGGGCCCATGGCTTCTTAGCTACGCCACTGTGCATCCACATAGACTCACGATTATTATTCAGCATTGTAACCCTTCAGTGAGAATACAGCGGCACCACGTTCTATGTTCCAAATCCAGGCTGTACGTTCCAGAATTGCCGGGCACTGCAGCTTGTAATTATGGCATTTTTCAAATCACTTTCTCAGCTTATGAACGGTATAATCACATTTACGGAAAGTGGAGATGTCGTGAACCATTTCTAGCCTGTTTGGAACGCAAGATACAATTAATGCGGGATTAAATCAATGATTGTGCTGTAATATGAAACGAAGGGGCAGGAAGTGTAAACAGAAGCACATAAATTAAATAATAATAAACTAGGGACTCGGTGAGGCCAGGTGTACATTTACCTCACTGGGATTGGATGTATGTTTTATAAGACCTCTTAACCACTTGCGGACCAGGTACGTTGAATCAACGTCCAGCAGGTGGTGCTTGATTCAACTTCCGCACTTACAAACCGTCCCGACGCGATCGTGCGCACCCGGAGGGGGAGATTAAGCTGTCATATGACAGCTGGCATCTCCCCCGAGTGATCAGCAGCCATCGTGTATGGCTGCTGATCACGTGATCACTACAATCGCCGTTGGATCGTAGTGATCACTTTGACAGCGGCGGCGGCAGGGGGGAAAGAAGAGGATCCACTCACCTCCCTGCCGTTCCAGCGACGATCGGCGCCCCCCTCTGCTCTGGCCGGCATCTCTGCTCCGTCTGACGTCATCAAGCCGCGACCCGGACCTGAGCGTCATTTGGAGCGGAGATGCTGGCTGGAGAAGAGGTAGCTACTGTGGCTCATCGCTGGAGCCTGGAAGGTGAGTGAAAGCTGCCAGCTACAGGGGGGATACCTGCCACCATGGGGGACACCATGCCCAGCCAGCCACAGACGGGATCCGGCCGCCCGACCCCCCCCAAACGCGCCATCCCTCCATGCAAATTGCCCTGGTCCTTAAGGGGGGTTAGGCGGCCGGTCCCGAAGTGGTTAATGGCCTGATGCAGGGGAGTAACAAATGGACACCTGGACTCATGCACTTTTAGGGCTTGATTCACAAAACAGTTCTAACTGTTAGCACGGGTGTGCTAGACAGTTAGCACGCGAAGTGCCGCTCGTGGACTTTTGCACACGCAAAGCCCTGCGTTATCGTGCGCAAATGTCCACGATCCCGGGGCTTTGCACGGGCAAAAGTCTGCGAGCGGCACTTTGTGTGCTAACAGTTAGCAAAACAGTTAGTAAAGGTATACAGGGAAGCCTTTATGCATTTGCCTTGCTTACTTTCTGATGTCCTGCCCAGCAGCAGGCCCGCCATCAGGGGGGGACATCCGTGACTCCCGTCACGGGCCCGGGCCTGCAGGGGGGCCCCATCCCCGCCGCGGCCCTGGCGGGTGCCGCCGACCGCCGCTCAACCTCCCCTGGCCACTGCTCCCTCCCTCCATCCCTCTAGCCGCCGCCTCCGCCGCCGCGTCAGACCCCGATCAGGCGGCGACAATAGTGCGGGCGCTAGGACCCAGCGCCCGCACTGATATGCGGAAGTGACGTCACTTCCGCATATAGAGCGGGTGCGTCCAGCGCCCGCTCTTACTGGTCGGGTCGCCGCTGATCTTGAGGTCTGATGCTGCTGGCAGCCTGGCAAGGTAGGGGAAGCAGCGGTGGCGGCTGGGGGGGGGGCTCCCTGTCACTCACTCACTAGCTAAAGGGCCTCCCTGTCACTCACTCCCTAGCTAAAGGGCCTCCCTGTCACTCACTCCCTAGCTAAAGGGCCTCCCTGTCACTCACTCACTGCCTAATGGGGCTCCCTGTCACTCACTCACTAGCTAAAGGGCCTCCCTGTCACTCACTCCCTAGCTAAAGGGCCTCCCTGTCACTCACTCCCTAGCTAAAGGGCCTCCCTGTCACTCACTCACTGCCTAATGGGGCTCCCTGTCACTCACTCACTAGCTAAAGGGCCTCCCTGTCACTCACTCACTGCCTAATGGGGCTCCCTGTCACTCACTCACTAGCTAAAGGGCCTCCCTGTCACTCACTCCCTAGCTAAAGGGCCTCCCTGTCACTCACTCACTGCCTAATGGGGCTCCCTGTCACTCACTCACTAGCTAAAGGGCCTCCCTGTCACTCACTCCCTAGCTAAAGGGCCTCCCTGTCACTCACTCACTGCCTAATGGGGCTCCCTGTCACTCACTCACTAGCTAAAGGGCCTCCCTGTCACTCACTCCCTAGCTAAAGGGCCTCCCTGTCACTCACTCCCTAGCTAAAGGGCCTCCCTGTCACTCACTCACTGCCTAATGGGGCTCCCTGTCACTCACTCACTAGCTAAAGGGCCTCCCTGTCACTCACTCACTGCCTAATGGGGCTCCCTGTCACTCACTCACTAGCTAAAGGGCCTCCCTGTCACTCACTCCCTAGCTAAAGGGCCTCCCTGTCACTCACTCACTGCCTAATGGGGCTCCCTGTCACTCACTCACTAGCTAAAGGGCCTCCCTGTCACTCACTCCCTAGCTAAAGGGCCTCCCTGTCACTCACTCACTGCCTAATGGGGCTCCCTGTCACTCACTCACTAGCTAAAGGGCCTCCCTGTCACTCACTCCCTAGCTAAAGGGCCTCCCTGTCACTCACTCACTGCCTAATGGGGCTCCCTGTCACTCACTCACTAGCTAAAGGGCCTCCCTGTCACTCACTCCCTAGCTAAAGGGCCTCCCTGTCACTCACTGCCTAATGGGGCTCCCTGTCACTCACTCACTAGCTAAAGGGCCTCCCTGTCACTCACTCCCTAGCTAAAGGGCCTCCCTGTCACTCACTCACTGCCTAATGGGGCTCCCTGTCACTCACTCACTAGCTAAAGGGCCTCCCTGTCACTCACTCACTCACTAGCTAAAGGGGCTCCCTGTCACTCACTCACTGCCTAATGGGGCTCCCTGTCACTCACTCACTAGCTAAAGGGCCTCCCTGTCACTCACTCCCTAGCTAAAGAGCCTCCCTGTCACTCACTCACTGCCTAATGGGGCTCCCTGTCACTCACTCACTAGCTAAAGGGCCTCCCTGTCACTCACTCACTAGCTAAAGGGCCTCCCTGTCACTCACTCACTAGCTAAAGGGCCTCCCTGTCACTCACTCACTAGCTAAAGGGGCTCCCTGTCACTCACTCACTGCCTAATGGGGCTCCCTGTCACTCACTCACTAGCTAAAGGGCCTCCCTGTCACTCACTCCCTAGCTAAAGGGCCTCCCTGTCACTCACTCACTGCCTAATGGGGCTCCCTGTCACTCACTCACTAGCTAAAGGGCCTCCCTGTCACTCACTCACTAGCTAAAGGGGCTCCCTGTCACTCACTCACTAGCTAAAGGGGCTCCCTGTCACTCACTCACTAGCTAAAGGGGCTCCCTGTCACTCACTCACTAGCTAAAGGGGCTCCCTGTCACTCACTCACTAGCTAAAGGGCCTCCCTGTCACTCACTCACTAGCTAAAGGGCCTCCCTGTCACTCACTCACTAGCTAAAGGGGCTCCCTGTCACTCACTCACTAGCTAAAGGGGCTCCCTGTCACTCACTCACTAGCTAAAAGGGCTCCCTGTCACTCACTCACTAGCTAAAGGGGCTCCCTGTCACTTACTCACTAGCTAAAGGGGCTCCATGTCACTCACTACCTAACCTGGGGGTCCCTGTCAGAATCCAGGTGAGAGGTGTCTACCATAAGGGGGCATTATGTGCCTCATGTCTGCTGAATTTGTCTTGTTGGGGGCCTAATGATTGAATTTTTACTTGTTGGGGGCCTCATGATTTGTTGGGAGCCTCATTGCCTCAAGATTGCTGAATTTGTCTTGTTGGGGGCCTCATGATTTGTTGGGGACCTCATGATTTGTTGGGGCCTCATGATTGCTGAATTTGTCTTGTTGGGGGTCTCACGATTGCTGAATTTATCTTGTTGGGGGCCTCATGATTGCTGAATTTGTCTTGTTGGGGGCCTTATGATTGCTGAATTTGTCTTGTTGGGGGTCACATGATTGCTAACTGCGAGACTATGGGAAAAGCTGAATCATTACCATATGAGACAATAGCATTAAACCTACTTTTTTAGTTTTTTTAAACAGAAAATAAAACTGGGAGGTTCTAAAAAAATGATGGAGCACTTCCTCCTTCCGGCTTGAAGGAGGAAGTGCTCGATATCGAGGCTTGCAACGCGTCCATTCGGAAACTTGCACCTCGTTGAAACGCTGGGCGGAGAGCGGCGGTCTGGGTAATTAACCCCGCCGCATCTAGCCGCTCAGCTGTGGCAATTAGAGCTAACTTGAATCACGAGTATCCACCGTGGTTATTCGTGATTAATTTGTGGACAGCAAGCCTCCAACTAGCTCTGCCAACATGTAATGGCTACGCACATTTCTCAGTTTGGGGGGGGGGGGGCCCGGACTGATGATTTGTGAGGGGCCCCAAAATTTCTGATGGCGGCCCTGCCCAGCAGTACATTGGCACCAATAGAGAGTATAGTAGGACAGGGTGGCTCTTCCTATTGGCTGTCTCCTTTGCCTGTTCATTTTACTGAATGTCTGATTGTTAGTCACCAGTCAACAGCTCTATGCTGGAGGAAAAATATAGAACTTCTCACTTGTTTTACCGAATGTTGTAATCTTTGTTAATTGACATCTATTGAGGTATTTACCGTACATGTCAGTAATTTACCTCACTAGTTGGTCATTTAGGTTTTCTATGTGGTAACAGCTTTAGTGAATTGACATTTGACTGCATGCATGTTTGGTAAAATCAGCTGTTTTCTGCTTTCCCAAATGCAGTAATGCTTAGTGAATTGAGGCCAATGAGTCTCTTAGCATGACGCAAGTGCTGAGTACTTTTGTGCATGATTTTTTTTCAAGCTATTCCTGGTGTTTTTTGAGCATTGTGCGATTTTGTGTAAGCGCATTTTTAAGCGCTTTTGATGAGCGATTGAGATTTTCACTTCCAGACTGATGTCAGGAAGTGAACTCTTTGACCCTGAAAAGAATAAATACAAGGGGCCTGATTCACAAAGCGGTGCTAACAGTTAGAACGCTGGTGAAAAGCCCTTTATCATGCCTAAACTCAGTTTAGGCATGATAAGTTTAGGTGTGATAAGTTTAGGTGTGATTAGTTTAGGCATGATAAGTTTAACCCATTCAGGTTCCGTCGTTTTCACGTGAGAAATGTTCACCTCCCATTCATTAGCCTATAACTTTATCACTACTTATCACAATGCACTGATCTATATCTTGTTTTTTCCGCCACCAATTAGGCTTTCTTTGGGGGGTACATTTTGCTAAGAGCCACTTTACTGTAAATGCATTTTAACAGGAAGAATAAGAAAAAACGGAAAAAAATCATTATTTCTCAGTTTTTAGCCATTATAGTTTTAAAATAATACATGCCTCCATAATTAAAACTCACGTATTGTATTTGCCCATATGTCCCGGTTATAACACTGTTAAAATTATGTCCCTATCACAATGTATGGCGACAATATTTTATTTGGAAATAAAGGTGCATATTTTCCGTTTTGCATCTATCACTATTTACAAGTTTAAAATAAAAAAAACAGAAATATTTCATCTTTACATTGATATTTAAAAAGTTTAGACCCTTAGGTAAATATTTACATGTTTTTTTTTTTTTTTTTATTGTAATGTTTTTTTTTTTTTATTGTAAACATTTTATATGGGTAGTTTTGGGAGGGTGGGAGGTAAACAATATATTTATAATGTAAATGTGTGTTAATTTTAAATTATTTTTTTTTACAGGTGTAGTATTACTTTTTGGCCACAAGATGGCGGCCATGAGTTTGTTTACATGACGTCACTCTAAGCGTAACACACGCTTAGAGTGGCGCATTGGGCAGGGAACGGCCAGAAAAGGCGCAGCTTCTGAGAGAAGCTGTCGCTTTTTCAGCGGGGGAGAGGAATCAATGATCGGGCACCGTAGCCCGATACATTGATTCCCTGGCTACCGAATCCGCGGCCGGGAGTGCGCGTGCACGCGCGCGATCGGCCGCGGGAGCACGCAGTAGCGCGCATGGTTCCTGGACGTAGAAACTACGTCCAGGAACCAAAATAGGTTAAGCACCAACTGGGTTAGCACCGCAGTGCACAGCTGATCAAAAGTTTTGCGCTAGCAAAGTCTGGTGCACTTCGCATAGAGTTTAACCCTCCTGGTGGTATGAAAAATTCCGCCAGGAGGCAGCGCAGCAGTTTTTTTTTTTTGTTAAATCATGTAGCGAGCCTTCGCCTTCGGCGATCTCCGATCAGGAAATCCCGTTCATAGAACGGGATTTCCTGGAGGGCTTCCCCCGTTGCCATGGCGACGGGGCGGGATGACGTCACCGACGTCAGTGACGTCGTGACGTCATTGGGAGTCCCGATCCACCCCTCGGCGCTGCCTGGCACTGATTGGCCAGGCAGCGCACGGGGTCTGGGGGGGGGGGGGGGGAGGCGCGTGCCGCGACGGATAGTGACGATCGGGCGCGGGGCGGCGGCGATCGGTGTGCTGGCGCAGCTAGCAAAGTGCTAGCTGCGTCCTGCAAAAAAAATAAATAAGAAAATCGGCCGAGCAGGGCCTGAGAAAAGCTCCTGCGCGGCTTACTCCGAACTATGTTCGGGGTTACCGCCAGGAAGGTTAATGGCGCTGCTTTGCGTGCGGGACTTTGCGTGCGATCTAAACCTATCTAAACTTATCACGCCTAAACTGACTTTTCACCAGCGTGGTGCAATGGTTATCACACCTAAAGTCTCTAACTGGGTTAGCACCGCTTTGTAAATCGAGCACATTGTATTTATTCTGAAAAGTGCTGGGGAAATCGCTATACAAAGCGCTTTTTCAAAAGTTGAGTGATTTCCCTATACCTTCCACTGAGCCAAAGTGCTCAGAAAATGGTGCAGGCAGCACTTTTGGAATCGGATTGAAATCGAACCGCTCAGATGTGAACACTCTCATAGGGAATCATTGCACAAGCGATTTTAGGGTGATTTCTAAAATCGCCAGCGCTTTAAAAAATATGCAAACGCTCATAGTGTGAACAAGCCCTTAGGGTACATACATACATCAGATGAAAATTGTTTAAAATTAACGCTGACCAACAATTGATCGGCAAAGGTTAAATGATCATTGGTCGAAAATATCTATCAGGATGGAACACAACTGATGTCGGTCGTTTGCTGACATTGTTGAGCGTCCATCAGTCATATCTGCTCTGGGATGATCAGTTGAAATATCATTAATCGGTCGTTTTGCTGGGGTTCTGAGCAATTATTATCTAATGTGTGTACGTAGCGTAATACTAACAGTTTTACGTAAACCTGAGCAATGTTTTCATAGAGAGGTAGATTATAAAAACACTACATCAGAAAATAACTTGTCTGGGATTGATTACACGCTTTATCTGTTCTATAGCCAAAGCGGTCTTACCCTTTTATCGCAGCATCCGCCTCACTTCCTCCCCTCCCCCACCGATCACCCATTACTACAGGTAATCTTCAATATATTGCTTCTGCTTCATCCAGATGTATTCTAACAGTGGGAGGTTTTGTAAAGAACATTACGTAACTTTTTGTCACGAATGAAAACAAGTCAATGTTGGTAAAAATATGGGAGGAATAAGAAATTACCAAATCAATATTTTGACCTTTGTGCTGACTTTTCTGGCTCTTTGGTCTCAGTTTTACATCAATAATAGACAACAATTAGGATTCAAAGAGGACCTGTGCTGCTATTTCATTTATTTACATGCTAGTACTTTTTCAAAGTATAAATCTGATTTCTTTCTGTCTGACTCCGTTTATTGTTTCCTGGTGCATTTTGTACAATTTAAAGGAACCCTGGTTGTGAAAGGTATATGGAGGCTGCCATATTTATTTCCTGTTAAACAATACTAGTTGCCTGGCAGCCTGCCAATCTCTTTGGCTGCAGCAGTGTCTGAATCACACCAAGCATGCAGCTAATCTTGTCAGACATCAGTCAGAATCATCTCATCTGCATGCTTGTTCAGGGTCCATGGATAAAAGTATTAGAGCTTGACAGCCAGGTAATTTGTATTGTTTAAAAGGAAATAAATATGTCAGCCTCCATACCCCTCTCAGTTCAGGTTCCCTTCAATTTTCCTGATTTTAGAGAGAATCCGTACTACTAGGATTTGTGTTGGTGGCTTTAAAGCAAACCTGAAGTGAAAATAAATGTATGAGATAATGATTTGTATGTGTAGTACAGCTAAGGAATAGAACATTAGTAGCAAAGAAAAAAGTCTCCTATTGTTTCCAGTACAGGAAGAGTTAAAAAACTTCAGTTGTTATCTATGCAAAAAGAGCTTCTCTGAGCTATTTCACCCATTTGGGTCAAATACAGTCCTGTTTTCTGAAGCACTTAACCCTCTGGGGGATAATCCCGAGCTGAGCTCGGGGTAAGCCGCCACAGAGAATTTCTCAGGCCCTGGTGGGCCGATTTGCATAATTTTTTTGGTTGCACACAGCTAGCACTTTGCTAGCTGCGTGTATATACCGATCGCCGCCGCTCCGCGCTGATTCGCCGCTACCCGCCGTGCCGCGCCGCTCCCTCCCCCAATCAGTGCCAGGCAGCGCTGAGGGGTGGATCGGGACTCCCTCTGACGTCACGACGTTGTTGACGTCGATGACGTCATCCCGATCGTCGCCATGGCGACAGGGGAAGCCAAACAGGAAATCCCGTTCTGAACGGGATTTCCTGTTTGCTTTGATTGCCGGAGGCGATCGAAGAGGGCGGGGGGATGCCGCTGCACAGCGGCTATCATGTAGCGAGCCCTGGGCTCGCTACATGATTTAAAAAATAAAACATTTTAAAAAATAGTGCTGCGCCACCTCCTGGGCGATATAATTGTATCCCCCAGGAGGTTAAAGGGAACCTGAACTGAGAAGGATATCAATTTTTCATTTTAAAATAATACCAGTTGCCTGACTCTCCTGCTGATCCTGTGTCTCTAATACTTTTAGCCACAGCCCCTGAACAAGCATGCAGATCAGGTGCCCTGACTGAAGTCAGACTGGATTAGCTCATGCTTGTTTCAGGTGTGTGATTCAGCCACTACTGCAGCCAAAGAGATCAGCAGGGCTGCCAGGCAACTGGTATTGTGTAAAAGGAAACATCCATATCCCTCTCAGTTTAGGTTCCATTTAAAGAGCCAAGAAACAGTGAGAGACAGCTTGAGATAAAGTTTTGTTACAGGAACATTCAAAGTCCAATCATTTCTGCATTGTTTTATAGCTTAAAATGCAGAGTTTGGTTTTAAAATTGCAACTGTGATAGAATGATGCAGTGTTATAAAAACTACATAACTGAAAATAACAAATATGAGACTCTTTTCTTTGCTACTAATGTTCTACTCATTATCTGTACTACACATGCAATTGCTGCAGGTTCACTTTAAATAGCTAAACTAAGGGCCCTTTTTACAAAGGCCACATTTCCGATTTCCTTTTTATTATGCTGCAATGTGCTGATCGCAAGGGCAGCAATATAAAACAGTAATTGCGGTACGCTTTTTCCAAAGGTGAACTTCAATTTTTGGTTGATCACAAAAGTACAGCATGCTGCAATTTTCAGGATTTGCGATTGGCAGAGCACAAAGTGTGTGAGTGTGTGTGTGTGTGTGTGTGTGTGTGTGTGTGTGTGTGTGTGTGTGTGTGTGTGTGTGTGTGTGTGTGTGTGTGTGTGTGTGTGTGTGTGTGTGTGTGTGTGTGTGTGTGTGTGTGTGTGTGTGTGTGTGTGTGTGTGTGTGTGTGTGTGTGTGTGTGTGTGTGTGTGTGTGTGTTGCGATCACGCAAAAACGGCTTCATCGATTTGAACGAAACTTGGTATACAGATCCCTTACTACCTGGGATGATATGTTCTGGGGGTCTCGCGGCCCCCCTGCACACGTGGGCGGAGCTACAAACAGCAAATCAGATTCCACACATTCATGTCAATGGAAAAAATGTAAAAAGCTGCCATTCTGACAGTAATCAAGCTAGAGTCCCCACACATGGCACAGTTGGTCACTTGGTGGCCGAGGTTACAAATCCAGGAAAAGTGGGCGGAGCATAAAACAGCCAATCTAATTTCAGCCGTTCATTTTAAATGGGAAAATGTAAACTGCAGCTATTCTTAGACTGTTAATCGCAGGGTTCTCAAACTTGGCACAGTTGGTTACAGGGAGAATGCGATTAAGATTCAAGAAAATGGGTGGAGCCTACAACAGCCAATCAAAATTCACCTATTGATTTTCAAGGGGAATATTTAAACTGCTGCCATTCTTACACTGTTAATGGCAGAGGCTTAAAACTTGCTACAGTTGGTCATTGGGTGACTGGGGTCCAAATTAACTAAAGGGGCGGGGCCACATACAGCCAATCAGACTTCCATGGTGGATAAACTGCTTCCATTCACACATTTTTTTGCCAGGAACCTGAAAGCTTACAAACTTGGTCATTGAGTGACTGTGTGTCAAGGTTACACAAAGTGGGTGGAGCCAAAACAACTTTTACTGGGAAAATATAAACTGCAGCCATTCTTACACCGTTAATGGCAGGGTTCTCAAACTTTGCACAGTTGGTCATTGGGTGACTGAGATTAAGATTTTGGAAGGTGGGTGGAGCCTACAACAGCCAATAAAAATTCACCTTTTGATTTTCAAACAGGATATTTCATCTGCTACCATTCTCTTATACTGTTAAAAGCAGATGCCTCAAACCTGGTACAGTTGGTCGCTGGGTGACTAGGGTCCAAATTCAGAAGGGGGCGGAGCCACGACAGCCAGATTTGTTTATTTTTCAATGGGAATATACAAAGTATTGATACCAAGGACCCCAAAGCTGATAAACTTGATAACGGAGTGACTGTATGTCAAGGTTAGAAAAAGTGGGCAGTGCCAACAACTAAATTTTTAACATGGCAGGGTTCCCAAACTTTACATAATTGGCCACTGGGTGTCTGGGATGAATATTCAGAAATGTGGGTTGAGCCTACAACAGCCAATCAAAATTCACCTTTTGATTTTCAAGGGGAATATTTACAATGCTACCATTCTTACACTGTTAGTGGCAGAGGCCTCAAACCTGGTACAGTCAGTCATTGGGTGACTGGGGTCCAAATTCACTAAAGGGGTGGAGCCACAAACAGCCAATCAGATTTGTTAGATTGATTTCAGCCATTCTGTTATTGGTAGGGTTCAAAATCGTGACACAGTTGGCCACTGGGTGACTGGGACTAATATTCAGAAAAGTGGGTGGAGCCTACAACAGCCAATCAAAATTCACCTTTTGATTTTCAAGGGGAATATTTACATTGCTGCCATTCAGGCACTCTTAATGGCAGAGACCTAAAATCTGCTACAGTCAGTCACTGGGAGACTGGGGTTTAAATTCTGAAGGGGGCGGGCCAAAAACAGACAATCAGATTTGTTTAATTTCAATGGTAAAATGCAACTTATTGATGCCAAGGACCCCAAAGCTCATAAACTTGGTCATTAAGTGATTGTATGTCAAGATTAGAAATAGTGGGCGGAGTCAAAACCAACTTTTTACATGGGAAAAAGTAAACTGCAGCTTTTCTTACACTGTTTATGGCAGGGTTCTCAAACTTCACACAGTTGGTCACTGGGTGACTAGGATTAATATTCGGAAAAGTATGTGTAGCCTACAATTAAAATTCACCTATTGATTTTCAAGGGGAATATTGAAACTGCAGCCATTCTGACACTGTTAATAGCAGAGGCCTCAAACCTGCTATAGTCGGTCGTTAAGTGTCTGGGGTTCAAGTTCAGTAAAGGGGCGGAGCCAAAAACCGCCAATCAGATTTATTTGCTGGATAAACTGCTTCCATTAGCACAATTTTGATGCCAGGAACCCAAAAGCTCACAAACTTGGTCATTAAGTAGTGACTGTGTGTCCAGGTTGCAAAAAGTGGGTGGAGTTAAAAACAGATTATTCTGGGAAATTGTAAACTGCAGCCCTTCTTCACTGTTAATGGCAGGGTTCTCAAACTTAGCATAGCTGGTTACTGGGTGACTGGGATTAATATTCAGAAAAGTGGGTGGAGTCTAAAAATGCCAATCAAAAATCACATGTCACTTTTCAAGGAGAATATTAAAATTGCTGCAATTCTTGCACTGTTAATGGCACAAGCCTCAAACCTGGTACAGTTGGTCATTGGGACACTGGGGATCAAATTCAGAAAAGGGGACAGAGTCACAAACAGGGAATCCGATTTGTTTCATTTCATGGGAAAATACAATTTATTGATACCAAGGACCCCAGAGCTCACAAACTTGGTCTTTGAGTAGTGACTTTGTGTCCAGGTTACAAAAAGCGGGCGGAGCCAAAAACAAATTTCACTGGGAAAGTGTAAACTGCAGCCCTTTTTACACTGTTTATGGCAGGGTTCCCAAACTTTGCCCAGATGGTCACTGAGTGACTGAGATTAATATTCAGGGGAGTGGGTAGAGCCTATAATAGGCACTCAAAATTCACATGTTGATTTTCAAGTGGAATATTTAAATTGCTGCCATTTTTACACTGTTAATAGCAGATGCCTCAAACCTCCTACAGTTGGTCATTAGGTGACTGGGGCTCAAATGCTGGAGAGGGGCAGAGCCACAAACAGCCTATATGATTTGCTTAATTTCTATGGGAATATACAAATTATTAATGCCAAGGACCCCAAAACTCACAAACTTGGTCATTAAGTGTTTGTGCGTTAGGGTTAGAAAGTGGGCGGAGCCAACACCAGTCAAATACATACCCGGGCAACGCCGGGTCATCAGTGGGTGGAGACAAATACAAATTTCACTGGGAAAATGTAAACTGCAGCCATTCTTACACTGTTAATGGCAGGGTTTTTAAACTTTGCCCAGTTGGTCACTGGGTGACTGGGATTAATATTGATTTTCAAGGGGAATATTTAATTGCTGCCATTCTTGAACTGTTAATGGCACAGGCCTCAAACCTGGTACAGTTGGTTATTGGGTGACTGGGGTTCAAATTCAGAAAAGGGGCAGAGCCACAAACAGCCAATCAGATTTTTTCATTTCAATGCAAATTATTGATACCAAAGACCGCAAAGCTCACAAACTTGGTCAGTGAGTAATTGTGTGTTAGGGTTAGAAAAAATATGCAGAGCCAACACCAGCCAAATACATACCCGGGCAACGCCGGGCAATCAGCTAGTTGAAAATAAAGTGCAATAAGAATAAGGTGCTATAAGCAAAGTGCAATAGGGAAGAAGAGCTGGCTTACCCAATAAGGACACAGGGGACAGGCTGACGCGGTCTCAGCAGGCGGCTGCTTTTTAAAGTGAAGCTTGAGCCTGCAATAAAAAAAATCAGTTTTAGGCCTGGAACCCACTACAAAACGCTATCGCTTATCGCAATCGTTAGCGTTTTGTATGAGAGATTTGCAAGCGATTTCATGAGCGTTTTCAGTAGCGATTTAAAAAAGTGTATTCTATTTGCCAGCGGTTGTGTAGCGATTAGCGTTTTTAATTCTGATTGGTCCTTTCAATTAATTTTTATTTTGTTACAGTGTGTAGTAACTTCAAAACGCTAGCAAAATCGCTCTGTGTAGGTTTTGACGAGCGATTATGCCAGCGTTTATATACTTTACATTGCAGAAACGCTAACGCTAATCGCTAACGTTAAATATGTGCTGCATGTCCTGCGTTTTGCGATTTGGTAATCACAATCGCTCCAGTGGAATTTGGCCCATCCATTAACATCAGCTGAGCGTTTTGGGAAATCGCTAGCGGTTTGAATCGCTCCCTAAACGCTCAGAAAATCGCTCTAGTGGGTTTGAGCTCTTACTCACCTGGGGCTTCTACCAGCCCCCTGCAGCCGTCCTGTGCCTTCATGGTCACTCAAGGCTCCTCCTGTCACATGCCACCAGATAGTTTCCTTTTCGGCGACAGGCCTGGCCACACGTCTCCTTGTACGCATTCCTGTCTGCAATGGTGTTCTGCGCAGGGTGCTATTGCGGATGAGAACGCATAGAAGGAGATGCATGGCCAGGCCTGCGCAGGTGCAGCATCCTGTTGGACGAAAACGAAACTAGCTGGCAGCGGGGACAGGAGGAACCGAGAGCGACTGCGAGAGCACCGTACGGCTGCGGGGGGCTGGTAGAAGCCCCAGGTGAGTAAAAGTGATTCTTTTATTGCAGGGTTAATGACCCCTATAAGGTAGCTCCTTCAGTGGTAATAGTGTGTGATAATCGCGAACGAGTAACGCGATCGAAACCTCTGGCCGCTGTATCCCCTAATGCTTTATGTGTCCCCCAACCCGCCCCGGTGTCACACCACCACCTATTGTCCGCCAATGTGTTCGCTGTGCTGTGACGTCACACATGCACCCCATGTGCTATAATGCTGGCAACCATGAGGGGGGGGGGGGGGGTAAAGTATAACTGCATGGGGCACCAGAGGGGACATAAACCATTATGGGGACATCATCTGGCGTCACAAGGCCAGTTCCACAAGATTTCTTACTGAAATCGATCAGGAATCGGCCTGCGGTTTGTGGCAGTAATTAGACGTTCCCACATCACAATAACTGTTAGGAGACCCGTGGGATAGCTGTGTTACAGGCAGAGCTGCTCAAATCCGGAATCGGGAGACATCCAGATAGTTCTATCCGGATATCTCCCAGTTACCTGTGCGGGGTGTGCAGGGTGTGCGGGGTGTGCGGGGTGTGCGGAGGGTGGTTAATCTTACCTGTCTGACGTCTTCTTTGTCCGTCCCTCGGCGCCTCCCACGATGCGGTCTAAGCGGCGGTCACGTGATTACAAACACTTCCTCCTTCCGGGTTGAAGGCGCCGAGGGACGGACGAAGAAGACGTCAGAGAGGTAAGACTGACCTCCCCCCCACCACCCACCGCGCACAGGTAACTGGGATATATCCAGGTAGAAGTATCCAGATGTCTCCCGGTTCCGGATTTGAGCAGCTCTAGTTACATGCTTAGGAAGTAAGCAAGCTGAAAGCAGCGAAGCGGAGCTTCTACTAGATAAATCATGCAGAGCAGAAGAGCAGTGACCTGAGTAAACACCAGAGTAATTACAGCGATGTCTGCTTACCAACATTCATAAAATGTTCAAACAGGATAGAGATCATCTGATAAGTAATATTTTCTTTTCTTTGGAAAAGTAAGCGGTGATAGCTGTTAATGTGGACCTGAACTCTTGCACAGGACAGAAGGAAAACAGAGAGAAATGCACCCGGTGTGTATTTAAAGAGTTTAGCCTAGTCTAATTCCCCCTCCTTTGTGTCTAATCACAGGATGTAATTTGATCTCTCCCCTGTGCACCTGACTTCCCTGGCAAAGATGGCAGATAAGCTCATATGAAAGCACAGGATGCTAACATGTCTGCTTCCATGAATCAGGAAGTAGACACACTGCAGATTTATTGTAGGATTTGTATCAGCTGTAACAAAGAAATGTTTTTTATTTAAAGGTTATTATGCTGCGGTCTGTGTATCTTTTAGAGCAGAGAGGAGGTTCTGAGTTCAGGTCCGTTTTAAGTAGTCGCTGCGCCTTTGTTCCCCTTCCTGTAGAATTCTAGTAACGCATTCCTCGCTTGGCTCGCAGTCTGCAGCCGTGTGACAAGCGGTCAGTTTCCAAGTAATCCCGGATTATTTCCTACGTAACGCACAGAAGGCACATTCGCAGCGGGAGTCCAGCGGAGGCCGCGGGCAGCAAGTCCTGTCTTGCAAATCGCACTTTCCACGTGTAAGCTGGATATATTTTCTGTCATTTTTTCCGTCCTTCTTGTTATAAAGTCCGGCGCATCCAACAGCAAAAGCCACATTCCGGTATCGCTGGTGGAGTGAGCTGTCCCATTAGAATATATGGGAATTAAACACAAATGCTTTTGTCTGGGTGCACAAATGTTATAAAACCGCCTCCTCAGATGATCATAATCGGCTATTTGCAATTCCGCAAAATTTCACGTAAATGTTCGCAATTAGGCCCATACATACTTATGATTTGTAAATTCAATTGATTTTGTGTAATTTATTTATTTAAAGGATACCCAAACTGACATGTGACATGATGAGATAGACATGTGTATGTACAGTGCCTAGCACACAAATACCTATTCTGTGTTCCTTTTTTTTCTTTCTCTGTCTGAAAGAGTTAAATATCAGGTATGTAAGTCAGTCCTGACTCAGATAGGAAGTGACTACAGTGTGACCCTCACTGATAAGAAATTTCCCTTTTTACCTCTTTCTTGCTCTCAGAAGCCATTTTCTGCTAGGAATGTGTTTTATAGTTGGAATTTCTTATCAGTAAGGGTCACACTGTAGTCACTTACATACCTGATATTTAACTCTTTCAGGCAGAGAACAAAAAATTGTTGTGGATGACTTTTTAAGATAGTCCACGGTTTTATTTTATGTTTAAATCTACTTTTTAAGTTTTAACTGTTTTATTGTTTTTGCTCAATGACACATTCATTGAAGTATGCCAGAGCAAAAATGTATGTACTATTGACCGTTTTATCTCTTTCCTGCTCTCAGAAGCCATTTTCTGCTAGGAAAGTGTTTTATAGTTGTAATTTCTTATCCGTGAGAGTCAAACTGTAGTCACTTCTTGTCAGGCTTGAGTCAGTTTCTCAGGCATAGAAAGGAAAAAAAAAGTAACACAGCCTAGTTATTTGTGTGCTAAGCACTGTACATACACATGTCTATCTCATCATGCCACATGTCAGTTCGGGTATCCTTTAAGTATTTATACAGCACCGACATATTAAGCAGCGCTGTACAGAGTGTATTGTCTTGTCACTGACTGTCCCTCAGAAGGGCTCACAATCTAATCCCTCACATAGTCATATGGCTATGTACAGTATGTAGCATGTAGTTTATGTATCGTAGTCTAGGGCCAATTTAGGGAGAAGCCAATTAACTTATCTGTATGTTTTAGGGATGTTGGAGGAAAGCCATGCAGACACGGGGAGAACATACCAACTCCGTGCAGATGGTACCCTAGCTGGGATTTGAACCAGGGACCCAGCGCTGCAAGGCAAAAGCGCTAACCACTACGCCACTATGCCATAAAATGTAACTACTTGCCGACTTTAGCGGTGAATAGCAAGGCTCTCATACATTCCAGTGTCACCAAAATTACGTATTTTTTGAGAAAATTGATTTTAAAAATGCAAAGGTTTTTGAAACTCAGAAAAATGACAGTTTAACCACTTGGCGACTGCCTGACGCAGAGTGGCGGTCTCAGAGCGGCTTCCTCGTTACTCGATCAGGCCATATGGCGTGATCTCGTGAGGAGTGAGATTAGACCGGAGCTCGCACAAGCACACTCTCTTGTCACTAAGCATAGCGGGTACAGCAAGCAGCCTGCCAGCAGCTGATCAGCGCTGGCAGGCTGGGATTATTGTTTATACAAGAAAATGTATGTGTATAGCACTGCCATCTAACGCAGCACTGCAGAGTATGTGCTTGTCACTTAAAGGGGCACTATGGCAAAACATTTTAAAGAGAACCCGGGGTGTGTTTAAAGAATGTTATCTGCATACAGAGGCTGGATCTGCCTATACAGCCCAGCCTCTGTTGCTATCCAAAACCCCACTAAGGTCCCCCTGCACTCTGCAATCCCTCATAAATCACAGCCGTGCTGTGAGGCTGTGTTTACATCTGTAGTGTCAGTCTCAGCTGCTCCCCCGCCTCCTGCATAGCTCCAGTCCCTGCCCCCGTCCCTTCCCTCCAATCAGCAGGGAGGGAAGGGATGCAGGCGGGGACCGGAGTTCTGCAGGAGGCGGGGAGAGCAGCAGACTGACACTATAGAGATAAACACAGCCAGCTCTGACAAGCTGTTTGTCAGCAGCGTGGCTGTGACTAATGAGGGATTGCAGAGTGCAGGGGGACCTTAGGGGGGTTTGGGATATCAACAGAGGCTGGGATGTATAGGCAGATCCATCCTCTGTATGCAGATAATGTTCTTCAAACCCACCTCGGGTTCTCTTTAAAATTTAAAATATGTACAAACAGACAAATAAGAAGTACATTTTTTCCAGAGTAAAATGAGCCATAAATTACTTTTTTCCTATATTGCTGTCACTTACAGTAGGTAGTAGATATCTGGCAAAAGCGACAGGTTTTGGACTAGTCCATCTCTTCATAGGGGATTTTTAAGCAAGGCTTTTTTTTTCTTAATAAAGATATTCCCTAAAAAAAGCATTTAAACAATGATGCTGGCCAGCTTCCCTGCTCGTTACACAGTTTTTTGGCAGTTGGTCAGAGCAACTGCCATTCACTAAGTGCATTTGAAAATAAATAAATCCCCGAGAATCCCCCATGAAGAGATGGACTAGTCCAAAATCTGTCGCTTCTGTCAAATTAAAAAAAAAAGTATCAAAAACAATACGGCTCCAGCGATGAGCAGCTCTAGCGCGCCCCCCCCCCCCCCCGCTCTTGCCAGCATTCTGTTAAGTTCCGGGTCATGGCTTGATGACGTCATCAAGCCGGGACCCAACACTTACGTCAGAGTGAGCGAGGATGCCGGCCAGAGTGGAGGGGGGCGAGGAACGCTGGGGAAACGTCAAGGAGGTGAGTGGATCCTCTTCTTCCCCTCTTACCGCCGCAGCTCAAATAGTGATCACTAGGGGTGGGACGACGAATCCGGCGAATCCACGAATCCCTCGAATATTAGGAAATATTCGAGATTCGTGGATTCGAATCCCGACGGCATTTTTCACTATACGAATCCGCCGAATCCCGACGCCGCATCGCCGCGCATCCGCCGCTCGCACTCGTCCTCCTCCGACCCCCCCGCACCTCCTCCGCTCGCCCCCCCGCCCGCATAGTTACTATCCACTCACCTATCCATAGCGGAGCGCAGAGCGGCAGACCTCTCGCCGACTTCCTGGTTCCCCCTAGTGACCGGCTCTTACAATGACGTCATCAGTAAGAGCCGGTCCGGCCACTAGACGGAACAGGGAAGTAACAAAGAAGTCTGCCGCTCTGTGCTCCACGGGAAAGGTGAGTAGATTATTATGCAGGGGTGAGCGGAGGAGGCACGGGGGACGGAGGGGGCCGTGGGAGGGGGGTTCTATCTACCTACCTACCTACCGACCGACCTAACACTATCCCTACCTACCTACAGGCCGTTATACCTACCTACCTACAGGCCGCTATACCTACTTACCTACAGGCCCCTATACCTACCTAAAGGCCCCCTATACCTACCTAAAGGCCCCCTATACGCACCTACCTGCCTACCTAAAGGCCCCTATACCTACCTAAAGGCCCCCTATACGCACCTACCTGCCTACCTAAAGGCCCCTATACCTACCTAAAGGCCCCTATACCTACCTACCTAAAGGCCCCTATACCTACCTACCTACCTAAAGGCCCCTATACCTACCTACAGGCCACTATACCTACCTACCTACCTACCCACCTACCTACAGGCCCCCTATACATACCTACCTACCTAAAGGCACCTATACCTACCTACCTACCGGACACTATACCTACCTACCTACAGGCAACTATACCTATCTACAGGCCACTATACCTACCTACCTACCTACCGGCCACTATCCTTACCTACCTACCTACAGGCTGCTATACCTACCTACCTACCTACAGGCCGCTATACCCACCTACCTAAAGGCCCCCTATACCTACCTAAAGGCCCCCTATACGTACCTACCTACCTAAAGGCCCCTATACCTACCTACCTACCTAAAGGCCCCTATACCTACCTACCTACCTACAGGCCACTATACCTACCTACAGGCCTCAATACCTACCTACCTACCTACCTACAGGCCCCCTATACGTACCTACCTACCTAAAGGCACCTATACCTGCCTACCTACATACCTACCTATACTTAAGGCCCTATACCCTGCTACCTATACTGAAGGTCCCTTTACCTACCTACCTAAAGGCCCCTATACCTACCTACCTACATACCTACCTATACTTAAGGCCCTATACCCTGCTACCTATACTGAAGGTCCCTTTACCTACCTACCTACCTACACTGAAGGCACATGTACCTTACTACCTATACTGAAGGCCCCTATACCTAGCTACCTACCTATACTGAAGGCACATATACCCTGCTACCTATACTGAAGGCACATATACCCTGCTACCTATACTGAAGGCCCCTATACCTAGTTACCTACCAATACTGAAAGCACATGTACTGCGCTACCTATACTGAAGGCCCCTATACCTACCTACCTACCTACAGGCCACTATACCTACCTACAGGCCTCAATACCTACCTACCTACCTACCTACAGGCCCCCTATACGTACCTACCTACCTAAAGGCACCTATACCTGCCTACCTACATACCTACCTATACTTAAGGCCCTATACCCTGCTACCTATACTGAAGGTCCCTTTACCTACCTACCTAAAGGCCCCTATACCTACCTACCTACATACCTACCTATACTTAAGGCCCTATACCCTGCTACCTATACTGAAGGTCCCTTTACCTACCTACCTACCTACACTGAAGGCACATGTACCTTACTACCTATACTGAAGGCCCCTATACCTAGCTACCTACCTATACTGAAGGCACATATACCCTGCTACCTATACTGAAGGCACATATACCCTGCTACCTATACTGAAGGCCCCTATACCTAGTTACCTACCAATACTGAAAGCACATGTACTGTGCTACCTATACTGAAGGCCCCTATACCTTGCTACCGATACTGAAGGCACATGTACCTTGCTACCGATACTGAAGGCCTCTATACCCTGCTACCTACCTATACTGAAGGCACATATACGCTGCTACCTATACTGAAGGCCCATATACCCTGCTACCTATACTGAAGGCCCATATACCCTGCTACCTATACTGAAGGCCCATATACCCTGCTACCTATACTGAAGGCCCATATACCCTGCTACCTATACTGAAGGCCCATATACCCTGCTACCTATACTGAAGGCCCATATTCCCTGACACCTATACTGAAGGCCCCTATACCCTGCTACCTATACTGAAGGCCCATAAACCCTGCTACCTATACTGAAGGCCCCTATATCTTGCTACCTATACTGAAAGCTACCAATATTGAAGGCACCCATACCTAGCTAGCTATACTGAAGGCACCTTTGCCTCGCTACCTATACTGCGGGCAACTATACCACGGATCGCACAATTTTTATGTGCAGGATTCGTTAGATTCGGGATTCGAAAGGTTCGAGATATTCGAGAACCTTTTTTAGATTCGGATCCGGATTCGGATTCGAAGAAATTGTGGATTCGTCCCATCCCTAGTGATCACTATGGTCCGCCGGCGTCGTAGTGAGCACGTGATCAGGAGCCAATCCCGATAGCTCCTGATCACTGAGGGGAGATGTCAGCTGTCATGTGACTGCTTAATTTCCCTTCTCGGATGCGCATGATTGCATCGGGAGCGGAAATGGCAGGTGGCGTAAATCCTACGCCGCATCAGGCTTAGACAGCAACAAGTGCGGCATAGGATTTACTGCCACATGTCCCCAAAGGGTTAAGGAATAGTAGGAATAAGTCAAAAAAAAGAATTTTACAAAAAGACCTTGTAGATTTTGAGAAAATAGATTTAGAGAAAATGTTTTTTTATACTCAGAAAAAAAAACAGTTTAACCATTTACCGCCATCCTAACGTATTAAAACGTCATGCTTACCGCTATTAACAGCAACATGACGTTTTAATACGTCGCGCATTCTCGCCGCTGCTACCGCCGTGTGTCCGCCGCTACCGCCGCCATTACCGTCGGGATCCTGTGCTGGGCGATTGGGGAAGAGGATCGAACAGTCCTCTACCCAATCGCAGTGCCTGGAGTGAATGGACGTGACCGCGAACAGCGGCTACGTCCATTCACATAAACAGGAAATGTAACAGTTTAATAAAGTGTAAAAAAAAAAAAAAAGTGAACACGTCCTATGAGTGTTCACTAGCGCCATCTTGTGGCCAAAAAGTATATTGCACCTACAAAATACATACATTTTCAAGTATATACACATCATTAATAAAATTACACTTCCAACCCTCCCCCCCAAAAAAACACTTGTAAAAAAAAAAAATCAGCTTAAAAAAAATAAATAAATAGTTGCCTTAGGGACTCAGCTTTTTTTATTCTATATTTTATGGGGGAAAATTAATTTTAATTTATTACATAGGGGCTTGTAATTATGGCCAGAACAAACAGAAAAATAACCACTTATATTTCAAAATAATATACTGTCGCCATACATTGTGGTAGGGACATAATCTAAACGGTTTAATTATCGGGACCACTGGGCAAATAAAACGTGTTTGTTTTATCCACAGGAGAATGTTTAATTTTAAAACTATAAAGGCTGAACACTGAGAAATAATGATTTTTTTTCTTTTTTTTCTGTTTTTCTCATTAAAATGCATTTAGAATAAAAAAATTCTTAGCAAAATGTACTATCCACAGAAAGCCTAATTGGTGGCGAAAAAAATGAGGTATAGATCATTTTCTTGTGATAAGTAGTAATAAAGTTATTAGGGAATAAAAGGGAGGAGCGCTGACAACTGAAAATTGCTCTGGTCCGTTAGGATAAAAACCCTTGGGGGTGAACTGGATAAAAACCATTTTTCCTTTACATGTTTTAAAATCCATTTTCTCAAAACTACAAAGTGTTTTTGATAAATGTGGTCTTGTTTCCACTATTCTCCTTCCTTAGCATACGTAGCAATTTTGGTGACAACAGCATGTATGGGGTGCTTTGCTATTAACCGCTAAAGTCGGCTCAAATTTACACAAAAATTACGCAAAATTAAGACTGGATTACACAAAATCAATTGAATGTCCAAATCCTAATTACATATAGTCATAATTGCAAAAATGTATGCCAACTTTTGCATAATCGAAATTAGCAGATTACCACCATCACTAATTATACCCTTGCCTGAAAGAGTACATTTTATGGCTGTGGAATTGTAAAATTGTGAAATGACGCATCCTCACAAGAGAAAGATCACAATGTGTGAGATCATGCTGGTGTCCCGGCTGCTGTGCTGTAATCTAGTGGCCCAGTAAGCGTGTCCAACACAAACAGATAACAAGTAGGGCAGAGATTAATCATCAGTCAGACAAACTAAAATGACAAATAACAGAGATACAGCAGAAGGAACTGGCAGCGCTTCCAAACAGACGCTGCAACTGAACTGACTACCTGCACAAGTATGCAGAGCTCGAATAACGGGCAGATTACACACCTTGCATTAAAAACAGGTACAGTAAAAAGAGGGCGTCAGCTTCAACCTAAATTGTGCACAAATTATCCCTAATAGACTCTCCCACAACGATGACGGGCCCCCACGGGAGAGACCTAGCCACTAGTCTAACAGTGAAACATATCCAACAGTGAAGCATGTTCAAATAGTGAAAAAACTAATCAAAGTTTAAAACCTAAAAAAAATAGTCAAATAGTGAAACATATTCAAACAGTAAACCGTAGCTAATCTAAAGTTAAAAACATAATCCTTACCTGGTGCTGGTAGCCATGAATGGTATACACGTTAGTTCAAAAGACAGCAAGCAATGGTCAGCGCTCATAGGCTGCATGTGAAGTGAAGGCTCCAGAGATGTGCACAGCCTACCTGAAGCTAAATACACACATTGAATGCAAATCAAATGCAAAATTATGTGCTAAACACTATTCTAAAAATTTGGATGCAAACTGATTCCCATGAAGGCAGCTAGCCTGAAGTATACTTAGGGCCCGTTTCCACTATAGCGTTGCGGAATCGCCGGCGAATCACCGCAGGCAAATCGCATGCGGGTGCAATTCCGCATGCGTTTTTTGCCGCGATTTCGCATGCGATTTCGCATAGGTAAGGCTGTATGCGAATTTAACCATGTCACTGCCTGTGTAAATTAACATTAATACCTATGCGAAATCGCATGCGAAATCGCGGCAAAAAACGCATGGGGAAAACGCATGCGATTTCCCTATTAAATACATTGCGTGCGATTCGCCTGCATTCCACACGCAGGCGAATTCTGAGGGCCCTACCCTGCAGATTTTTTCTGCACAGAAAAACATGCGGGGAAACGCACAAGTGGAAACAGTCCCATCCACTTGTACTGACTGTGCGAATCCGCATGCGGGCAACGCATGCGGATTCGCGATAGTGGAAACGGGCCCTTAAGCTTTTTGTACAGCGGAAGGAACTGCCAGTGCTTCCAAACAGACACTGCACCTGAATTGACTACCTGCACAAGTATGCAGAGCTCGAATAACGGGCAAATTACACACCTTGCATTCAAAACAGGTACAGTAAAAGGAGGATGTTAGCTTCAGCATAAGTTGTGCACAAATTATCCCTAATAGACTCTCCCAGGACGATGAGGGGGCCCCAGAGATAACAGAGATAACTGTCCAAAGGAAAAAAAGGACAAATAAAGAGATATGTCTATAGGCATTTTGTATATAGCAAATATTAGTAATGTCCTTAAAGGACAACTGAAGTGAGAAGAATATGAGGCTGCCATATCTATTTCCTTTTAAACAATACCAGTTGCCTGGCAGTCCTGATGATCTATTAGGCTGCAGTAGTGTCTGAATTACACCAGAAACAAGCATGCAGCTAATCTTGCCAGACCTGACAATAATGTCAGAGACACCTGATCTGCTGCATGCTTGTTTAGGGTCTATGGCTAAAAGTATTAGAGGCAGAGGATCAGCAGGGCTGCCAGGCAACTGGTATTGCTTAAAAAGAAACAAATATTGCAGCTTTCATATCAGGGCTGTGAAGTCGGAGTTGGAGTCGGAGTCAGGAGTCGGAGTCGCATGATTTTTGTACAAAATCCACAGCCCTGTTAAGTATTAGACTAAGAAGTCGGAGTCGAGGAGTGGGAGTCGGGGCAATTTTGGGTACCCGGAGTCAGAGTCGTGGTTTCAGAAACTGAGGAGTCGGAGTCGGAGTTGGAGTCTGAAGATTTTTGTACTGACTCCACAGCCCTGCTCCATATCCCTCTCACTACAGTTGTCCTTTAAAGAGGAACCGTAAGCAAGTGTTGAACTTCATCCTAATCAGTAGCTGATACCCTCTTTCCCATAAGAAATCATTACCTTTTCTTGAATAGATCAGCAGGGGGTCTGTATGGCTGATACTGTGGTGAAACCCCTCCCACAATGTGATGTCAGAACCTAGGTCTGTGATCCTTGTTGCATTGGGAGAAATAACAGCCAAGCACCCAGCATCTCACTCTGCGCATTTGTATATCTATTAAAAAACATCATATTAGCCTATCGCATTGTTAGGGGGTGTGGTTACCTGTAATAGCAGTTGGTGCTGTCTTTTTTTTAATGCCTGCTAGTAGTAAAGATGATTATTTGCAGGCTGATCAAACAATGAGCAAATTACATGGTGAAAATCTTTTTTTTTATTTTATTTTTTTATCTCTCTCTCTCTATTTTTTTAATGGCTCACTTTGCAATGTATTTATGTATCCCCCTTTTTTTGTTACAGTTCTTCTTTAAGTCATTGGGCTTGATTCACTAAAGCGTTCTAACAGTTAGCACGCTGGTGAAAAGCCCACTAATAAAATAAACTCGCGCGCAAAGTCCAGCGCGCAAAGTTTTGCGTGCGCAATCGCCTGCTGCACCCATTAAACCCTAAGCAACTTTTTGCATGCACCGGACTTTGTTTGCGTTTATTCCTCAAAACGGTGCTAACCTACTTAGTGCGATGGTTATCACCGCCCAAAAGTCTTTAGGCGTGCTAAGTAGGTTAGCACCACTTTGTGAATCAAGCCCATTGGCTTCAATTCATCAAAGGCTATTCGAAAGAAAAAACAAGTCGGGAAAATACAGCATTCGGTATTTTAAACTTTTTTTGCTAATTCATCAAGATTTTTACAGGTGCGGTAGAAGTTTGGTCATTTACCGAAACCCATGGTTTCAAATGACAGAAACCTATTCGGTAACAGCAGAGCAGTGTGGAGTTGTTTCTGTTTTGTTACAAGCTGTTCTGTGCAGTCAGGGCGATCCGATAGTAAGAGTCATCCCAGACATCCCTTAACATGTACATATGTGAAAAAGGAGAGAAACGGAAAATCGAGAGCCCCCGATAGTGTATTATTGTTGGTATGATAGTCGTGAGAAATAACGGTAAAATTATACTCACAATTGTAGGTTGCCGGGTTAGGCAACCACTTGTATCACAGACGGGGAGATTAGACCTGTCCCCGCTCAGGTTAAAAAGTCGCTCTCTGTGTAGAAGACGAAGAGAGGGTGCCCACACCCATCCACCAGGTGGATATTACGTGATAAGAGAAACAGAGGCGCCAATAGGGTAAAATATGATTCCGAATTAAAACAAATTAAAATGTGGGTGGCAGTGGTGGACTTGCCTACCCCCAATAAGAAAAGGACCACTTTGTATGGTTGACAATATAAATTTAATCAATTTGGTACTCCAAGACAATAATCAATTTGCAACGCGTTTCACGGGACACAAGCCCGCTTCCTCAGGCAAAATACATACAAGTAGGAGCAACCCAGTAGCAGTCCGTACTAGCGTGGCGCCTTTGTACAAAGGCGCCACGCTAGTACGGACTGCTACTGGGTTGCTCCTACTTGTATGTATGTTGCCTGAGGAAGCGGGCTTGTGTCCCGTGAAACGCGTTGCAAATTGATTATTGTCTTGGAGTACCAAATTGATTAAATTTATATTGTCAACCATACAAAGTGGTCCTTTTCATATTGGGGGTAGGCAAGTCCACCACTGCCACCCACATTTTAATTTGTTTTAATTCGGAATCATATTTTACTCTATTGGCGCCTCTGTTTCTCTTATCACTTAACATGTACATGTTTGTTATACTGCCTCTGCTCTCTCTGAATCTGTCCATTAGTCTTTCTTAACCCCTTGGTGTTATGATTCTTTCTCGATTTTAGGGTCTAAAAGCGGTTCAATGTTTTTGCACCCTTTCAGACCCTAAAACCTGGAAAAAATCATGCTGCCAGGGAGATCTGCAGCAGTTTTAAAAATCACTCCCTGGCACCAGCGCTGCAGTTATGCCTCCATCCTCCAGGTGGCGCTGCAACTCTAAAGTTAAATTGCCGGCTGTTGTCATGACCACAGCTGGCGACCTCACCAGGAGGAAGCAGAGCCTTGGAGTGGAAGAATAATGGTGGCCGACGTCGAGATCCCCTGGGAGGTGTGTACAAACACCCGCTGTGTGCTATACTCTGCACACAGCCTCCGGCAGCTACCCCAAGCAGAGGTCGGGATTACCGATTTTAGCTGGGATTTTCCGTGCCGACCCTAGCTCGGGATTAACGCCAAGGAAGTTAACATTTTATTTAATTGCCACAGCATATATGAACTTCCAAAAGACATTACACATGTTATGCTTAGGTGATTTCCCCACTAGCTCCTCTGCTCCTCTGCTTAGGTGATTTCCCCACTAGCTCCTCTGCATCTTCCAACAGGAACCTAAAGGGCCACAGGGGAAACCTCTTTTGTTCTGAATCTCTCTTGTGCTACCTGGGGGGTAAGCTTGTTGCTCCCGAGAAGGCACCATGTCCTACCACAGGGACTTGCAGGAGACAGAGGCTATTGCTATTGGCTCTGCTTCTGTGAGTCAAGGCTCCCGCACAGTCTCCGCACTGTATTCGACATACAATAACTGCCAGTAATTATCGAACATGATACTGGGCTTTACCGCAAGCTGTAATCTTCATGAAGTGATCAGTGGTGGGCTGAAAGTTCGCATATGCGAAATTTAGCATCGAAATTTGCAATTATGCATCGTAATCGTAATGCGAAATTTCAGAGAAAATCGTATGTAATAGTAGTATTTAAAAATTTTGCTTAAATTTTTGGGTAATTTTCGTGAAATTTTGCATAATTTTGTGCCGACTTTAGAGGTTAATAGCAAGGCCCCCATATAGGCTATTGCTACCAAAATTGCTACATATGTTAAGCAGAATAGTGGCTATAAGTCACACACATTTTTCAAAAAGACCTTGTAGTTTTTGAGAAACTCGATTTTAAAAATGCAAAGAAAATGTTTTTTAAACTGTCATTTTTCTAAGTTTAAAAACCATTTTTTACTTGCATTTTTACAATCGAGTTTCTCAAAAACTATAAGGTCTTTTTGCTAAATTATTATTTTTTACTTGTACCCACGATTCTCCTTAACATATGTAGCAATTTTGGTGTCAATAGCATATATGGGGTCTTTGCTATTCACTGCTAAAGTCGGCAAGAAATTACGCAAAATTTTATGTGAAATTATGAATGACTGTACGAAATCGTGATTATGTAATTAAGCGTAATTGTGAAAATTTACGCGAAATTTAGTGAAATCGTAACTTGCTGATTATGATCATCATTTGCTGACATTTGTTGTGGTGTTTACCGCACAAGTCGGTAATTTACCTCAGTAATTTCAGCTTGCCATGTGGTAACCGCCTTTATGATTTGACATTTTACTAAATTCTGCATGAACTCAGCTGTTTTCGCGGTAATGCTTGATGAATTGACGCCATTGTCATGTAAAGATCTACAACACGTGGATAGAATCCCCCACTCTGCTGGTTGCTGCACACTTTGCGCACACATCTCAGGGTCATGTGACTTCCTTTACCAAAGGGAATGTATGTGGAACGGTTGCATCAAATAGTAAAGCTGTGCGAGTAATGACATCGTCCCCCATTCACCTCTTGTATCAATGACAAATATGGGGACTGGGCTTTAACAAAGATTGCTTTATTTTGGAGTGGCACAGCTTATCATGGGTGAATGCGTCTGTGGCTTGCTTGGAGATGTGAGTTCCTATTGCTCAATATACATATTTCTACATTGCTCTTGTTCATCCAGGCAGTAAATAGGCAACTTTATGGGAGAGCATAATATTTGCTCATTTAGGTGACGTCATTCATTAAGTTTCGCAAATAACATTGTTCTTCGTTATCTAGGATGACTCAAAATGAGCAAACCTGTCTGATCCTCACCCCCCCCCCCCTTCCCCGGAGGTCGTCTGTAGGTTCAGACATTACAACATCTGGCAACGTTAACAACTTTTGAACTTTCGAGTTTAAAGAGGAACTCCAGTGAAAGCAATGTAATTAAAAAGTGCTTAATTTTTACTATAATTATGTATAAATGATTTAGTCAGTGTTTGCTTGCTTGTAAAATCTTTCCTCTCCCTGATTTACATTCCGACATTGATCACATGGTGACATTTTTACTGCTGGCAGGTGATGTCACTGGAAGGAGATGCTGCTTGCATTTTTGGCAGTTGGAAACAGCTGTAAACAGCTGTCATTTCCCACAATGCAACAAGGCTGCTACAGTGTGATGTCAGGACCTCAAGTGCTGTGAATCGCTGACATCACACTGTGGGAGGGGTTTCACCACAAAATCAGCCATACAGAGCCCCCTGATGATCTGTTTGTGAAAAGGAATAGATTTCTCATGGGAAAGGGGGTATCAGCTACTGATTGGGATGAAGTTTAATCCTTGGTTACGGTTTCTCTTTAACTACTGTAGGACCGTGTCATGCCGATGGGCGTGACTAAGGCAGCAGCCCCAGGACCGCCTAACGCCAAGTCCTGGGGCGGGGATTTGCAGGAGATCGTGCTCCGTCATCAGTTTCCCAGCAGCGATTGCCCCTAGGAGACTGTTAGACGGCGAAACCACCGTCTATTTACTGTGTACAGCGGTTGCGATCTACGGCAGCGCTGTACTGGGGCCAGTTGTGCGACACGGCTGTCCCCTCTGGAGACAAGGAAGCGGTCCGCTGTCATAGGTTGAAGCCTATGACAACCGATCGCGCTGATTGGCTGGAGGGAGGAGGAAGGGCGGGGTTTAAAAAAAATAGTAAAATTTATTCATAAAAAAAGGAAACAAATAGTTGTAAAAAAAAACAAATAAACATCCTGGGAGCGATCAAAGCCCACCAACAGAAAGCTCTGTTGGTGGGCAGAAAAGGGGGGGAGGAATCACTTGTGTGCTGAGTTGTACGGCCCTGCAGCGAGGCCTTAAAGCTGCAGTGGTCTATTGTGTAAAAAATGGCCTGGTCACTAGGGGGGGTTAAAGCCTAGGGTCCTCAAGTGGTTAAAGCATACCTGAACTGCATTGCAGCCCTGGGTCCCGAGTTTTAATCCCAGCCAGGGGCACTATCTGCACAGCGTTTGTATGTTCTCCCCAAAAAAATGCTGCATGCAGCGCATCTGCGATTTCTGCAAATCAATCGCAAATGCTGCAGTGAGATTGATTCCATAGGGAATACATTTGTCACAGCTCGCCAGCAATCATCAAAGCTATGACATTCTTCCCAGAAGCACCCCAGTGTAAACTAGCCCTTAATGGCCAGACTATTGGCCCATACTCACGAGGGACTTTTGTCGCCTCAACACGCGGCGCGCGCGTGTTGCGGCGACAGGTCGCCCGTGAGTATGGGCCGTCGCACGCCCCCGAACTGTCGCCCGTCGCTATGTCGCCATGCGATTGAAACTTTCAATCGCATGGCGACAGTCGCCGCTGCCCCCCCGCCGCAACTGTCGCTAGTCCGCGTGAGTACGCGGACTAGCGACAGCAACCTCCATTGAGGTTCACAGACCTTCCGGCGGGGGGAGGAGGAACGTCAGCGACAGCTTCCGCCTTGCCGCTGGTCCCTCTTCCGCATGTGTACGCGGAGGGACCTGGCGAGAAGCTGTCGCCGGCCTGTCGCCCACACGCTCACGTGTGCTGGCGACAGGCGAGTTTTGCAGCCCGTGAGTACGGGCCTTAAGACCTGACAGAACGGTGGTCGGGGTACATAAGCCGGATTATCAGCTGAGACGATCATTATCCACTGCCTCAAGCGACTTTAATCTAGAGTGTGTTTGGGGTTTTAAACCATGGGATTTGTTGTAAGGTCTGAGCCAGGGCCGAATTTACCATAAGTCAGTGTTCCCCAACCCTGTCCTCAAGGTCCACCAACAGTGCATGTTTTGTGGAGAGCCACAGAGAGTAGTTAATCAGCTCTGCTGAGACACTAATTACCCCACCTGTGTATGTTTGTGGTTTTCTGCAAAACATGCACTGTTGGTGGGCCCTGAGGACAGGGTTGGGGAACTCTGCCATAAGGCACTGTAGACCCGTGCCTACAGGCGCCTGATGATGGAAAGGCGGGTCACTTCCCTCCCTGAGTGCCTCCCTCCTTCCTTCTCTATGCAGAGTCCTGAGCAGAGTGTAAATGAGAGATTACCCTCCTGGGTCTCGGGATTCCACTGACCAGATCTCACTTAAGTCCGGGTCACCTCTAGCTACCTAATGCTTGGGGGCACCTCTAGCTACTTAATACCAGGGCTGGGCCAATGCAGAGGCGAGAGAGGCTCCAGCCTCAGGGTGCAGTGTAGGAGGGGTGCAGGGCTGGGCCAATGCAGAGGCGAGAGCAGTGTTGGTCGTAATGGAAAAATCTACGCTTACGGATCATTACGCTATTACGCAATTACGGTTACGGCATAGGAAATTATCTACGGTACATCACTGTAATTACGCGTAAACTTACGCAGTTACGCGTAAGGATACTGTAATGTAGGCGCTTACACTACGATGTTACGGGTAGTGCTGTAATACCCATTAATGCGTATTTTTTGACGCATACGGACGATATGTACACAATAGCCGTCAATGTGACAGTTATTGCGTACATATCATTCGTATGCGTCAAAACGTACGCTTATACTGAAGGGCGGGAGAAGATACTATTGGTTGCTTAGGATGTTGACTGATTGGCTACTCTTAGAAAAGGGGAGTTTTTACGTTAGTAATTACGCGTAAAATTACGCGTAAGTGTTTGTAAAATTACGCATACCTAGCAATTACGGTAGACAGTGTAATTATGATACCACTTTACTGCTTACGCGTAAATAATTACACGTAAGACCGTAATTTACGCGTAAATTTACATTAAATTACGATGCGTAATTACGCTCATGCGTAATTTCGGCCCAGCACTGGGCGAGAGAGGCTCCAGCCTCAGGGTGCAGTGTAGGAGGGGCGCAGGGCTGGGCCAATGCAGAGGCAAGAGAGGCTCCAGCCTCAGGGTGCAGTGTAGGAGGGGCGCAGGGCTGGGCCAATGCAGAGGCGAGAGAGGCTCCAGCCTCAGGGTGCAGTGTAGGAGGGGCGCAGGGCTGGGCCAATGCAGAGGCAAGAGAGGCTCCAGCCTCAGGGTGCAGTGTAGGAGGGGCGCAGGGCTGGGCCAATGCAGAGGCAAGAGAGGCTCCAGCCTCAGGGCGCAGTGTAGGAGGGGCGCAAAACTCTCTTAGCTATCATTCCCCTATTGTGTTTGAAGCAGAGAGAAATAAGAAAATTGGATACATGGCAGTGACTGCAATAACTAGTGATTAAGTTGTTAGGGAGTTTGGGGGCCCTGGGGCGCCTCTTAGTCTAATAGCAATCAGTGTGTGACGGCTGGGGAGGGAGGGATGGGGGGACACACTTGGTGTCTCAGCCTTGGCTGCTGGAGGACCTTGTCCCAGCTCTGCTTAATACTGAGGGCACCTATGGCTACCTAATACTAAAGGGCACCTGTATGACAGGCAAGGGAAGTAAGGGAGAAGTGACTGCTGGGCCAGCCAGCACACTTGAGGTGCAGTTCAGCGGGTGTTGGTAGGTTCATGGAGGGTGAAGTCTAAGGTGCCAGGACACCTGTGCCTATAGGCTCCTCTCTGTGATGTAAATGCGGGCCTGGTCTGAGTAACTGTTGCTCTGATTAATTCTAGAAGTATTGGGACTATTGAGATAACATCACACTCCGAGTGAGAACATGTCACCGGCATAATATGCATAGAGAGGAAAAGGGCCAACTCAATTCAAAGGAACAGCCTCAGGACAAAGCGTCTAAACCTGAAAAGGTAAACTCATGTAAACATTCAAAATTTCACTGCAATTTGTGTCACCTCACCTGCCAGCATTAAATTCGATCTTGCAAGTGACACTGCGGGACCCCACTGCCACACGGATGTGTCACTGGACAACACGTTATGTCTGTATGGGGGCACATAATGGAGCAGCTTCTGCGGTCGGCATAAACAGGTGAACAATGGACTTGGGCCATCATTTAAACATTTGAAGGGGAACTCTAGTCCAATAAATTCAATCGGGACCCCAGGGTTCTTCTCTTGGGCCATAAGCCCTTGAGGACCAAACAACCAAGCCGCAGGCTCATCCAGCACATCTCCAACGCCACAAAAATCCATAGAGTTCCTAACTGGAAATCCAGTCATTTATCTTTCTTAGCCGTCATCCAATAAGCAGACTCCATCATGATGTCATAAAAAATATTGGCAAAAATGGAAGATCGTGGACCCTTCTTCCACAAGACCACCCATGGATATCTTACCGGGGACACCATGGTGCTTTCTTGGCGTTAAATTACTCTGCAGGCTGCTTTATCGCCTGTTACCCATATACATGTGTACATGATGTAACTTAAGTCCTTGAGTATTAGTTGTTGGTGCATCTTGTCTGTCATGTGATCGTATAGTATGGACCAGGGAATGTGAGAAGTAATAGGGGTGTAATGTGTATCATGTGACTGCACAGTATAGACCAGGGAAAGTGAGAAGTAATAGGGATGTAATGTGTATCATGTGACTGCACACTATGGACCAGGGAATCTGAGAAGTAATAGGGGTGTAATGTGTATCATGTGACTGCACAGTATGGGCCAGGGAAAGTGAGAAGTAATAGGGGTGTGATGTGTGTCATGTGACTGCACAGTATGGACCAGGGAATGTGAGGAGTAATAGGGGTGTGATGTGTGTCATATGACTGCACAATATGGACCGGAAAATGTGAGGAGTAATAGGGGTGTGATATATGTCATGTGACTGCACGGTATGGACTGGGGAATGTGAGAAGTAATAGGGGTGTGATGTGAGTCATGTGACTGCACAGAATGGACCAGGGAAAGTGAGAAGTAATAGGGGTGTGATGTGTGTCATGTGACTGCACAGTATGGACCAGGGAAAGTGAGAAGTAATAGGGGTGTAATGTGTATCATGTGACTGCACAGTATGGACCAGGGAAAGTGAGAAGTAATAGGGGTGTGATGTGTGTCATGTGACTGCACAGTATGGACCAGGGAAAGTGAGAAGTAATAGGGGTGTAATGTGTATCATGTGACTGCACAGTATGGACCAGGGAAAGTGAGAAGTAATAGGGGTGTGATGTGTGTCATGTGACTGCACAGTATGGACCAGGGAAAGTGAGAAGTAATAAGGGTGTAATGTGTATCATGTGACTGCACAGTATGGACCAGGAAAAGTGAGAAGTAATAGGGGTATGATGTGTGTCATGTGACTGCACGGTATGGACCAGGGAATGTGAGGAGTAATAGGGGTGTGATGTGTGTCATGTGACTGCACAATATGGACCGGAAAATGTGAGGAGTAATAGGGGTGTGATGTGTGTCATGTGACTGCACGGTATGGACTGGGGAATGTGAGGAGTAATAGGGGTGCGATGTGTGTCATGTGACTGCACAGTATGGAGCGGGGAATGTGGGAAGTAATAGGGGTGTGATGTGTGTCATGTGACTGCACGGTATGGACTGGGGAATGTGAGGAGTAATAGGGGTGTGATGTGTGTCATGTGACTGCACAGTATAGAGCGGGGAATGTGGGAAGTAATAGGGGTGTGATGTGTGTCATGTGACTGCACAGTATGGACCAGGAAACGTGAGAAGTAATAGGGGTGTGATGTGTGTCATGTGACTGCACAGTATGGACCAGGAAACGTGAGAAGTAATAGGGGTGTGATGTGTGTCATGTGACTGCACAGTATGGACCAGGGAATGTGAGGAGTAATAGGGGTGTGATGTGTGTCATGTGACTGCACAGTATGGACCAGGGAATGTGAGGAGTAATAGGGGTGTAATGTGTATCATGTGACTGCACAGTATGGGCCAGGGAAAGTGAGAAGTAATAGGGGTGTGATGTGTGTCATGTGACTGCACAGTATGGACCAGGGAATGTGAGGAGTAATAGGGGTGTGATGTGTGTCATATGACTGCACAATATGGACCGGAAAATGTGAGGAGTAATAGGGGTGTGATATATGTCATGTGACTGCACGTATGGACTGGGGAATGTGAGAAGTAATAGGGGTGTGATGTGAGTCATGTGACTGCACAGTATGGACCAGGGAAAGTGAGAAGTAATAGGGGTGTGATGTGTGTCATGTGACTGCACAGTATGGACCAGGGAAAGTGAGAAGAAATAGGGGTGTAATGTGTATCATGTGACTGCACAGTATGGACCAGGAAAGTGAGAAGTAATAGGGGTGTGATGTGTGTCATGTGACTGCACAGTATGGACCAGGGAAAGTGAGAAGTAATAAGGGTGTAATGTGTATCATGTGACTGCACAGTATGGGACCAGGAAAAGTGAGAAGTAATAGGGGTATGATGTGTGTCATGTGACTGCACGGTATGGACCAGGGAATGTGAGGAGTAATAGGGGTGTGATGTGTGTCATGTGACTGCACAATATGGACGGAAAATGTGAGGAGTAATAGGGGTGTGATGTGTGTCATGTGACTGCACGGTATGGACTGGGGAATGTGAGGAGTAATAGGGGTGCGATGTGTGTCATGTGACTGCACAGTATGGAGCGGGAAATGTGGGAAGTAATAGGGGTGTGATGTGTGTCATGTGACTGCACGGTATGGACTGGGAATGTGAGGAGTAATAGGGGTGTGATGTGTGTCATGTGACTGCACAGTATAGAGCGGGGAATGTGGGAAGTAATAGGGGTGTGATGTGTGTCATGTGACTGCACAGTATGGACCAGGAAACGTGAGAAGTAATAGGGGTGTGATGTGTGTCATGTGACTGCACAGTATGGACCAGGAAACGTGAGAAGTAATAGGGGTGTGATGTGTGTCATGTGACTGCACAGTATGGACCAGGGAATGTGAGGAGTAATAGGGGTTGTGATGTGTGTCATGGTGACTGCACAGTATGGACCAGGGAATGTGAGGAGTAATAGGGGTGTGATGTGTGTCATGTGACTGCACAATATGGACCGGGAAATGTGAGGAGTAATAGGGGTGTGATGTGTGTCATGTGACTGCACAGTATGGACCAGGGAAAGTGAGAAGTAATAGGGGTGTAATGTGTATCATGTGACTGCACAGTATGGACCAGGGAAAGTGAGAAGTAATAGGGGTGTGATGTGTGTCATGTGACTGCACAGTATGGACCAGGGAAAGGGAGTAATAGGGGTGTGATGTGTGTCATGTGACTGCACAATATGGACTGGAAAATGTGAGGAGTAATAGGGGTGTGATGTGTGTCATGTGACTGCACAGTATGGACCAGGAAAAGTGAGAAGTAATAGGGGTGTGATGTGTGTCATGTGACTGCACAGTATGGACCAGGGAATGTGAGGAGTAATAGGGTGTGATGTGTGTCATGTGACTGCACAATATGGACCGGAAAATGTGAGGAGTAATAGGGGTGTGATGTGTGTCATGTGACTGCACAGTATGGACCAGGGAATGTGAGGAGTAATAGGGGTGTGATGTGTGTCATGTGACTGCACAATATGGACTGGAAAATGTGAGGAGTAATAGGGGTGTGATGTGTGTCATGTGACTGCACAGTATGGACCAGGAAAAGTGAGAAGTAATAGGGGTGTGATGTGTGTCATGTGACTGCACAGTAGTGGTGCTCAAATACCCTTTTCAAAATTCGCGTTAGGTCGAATTCGAATAGTAAATTATTCGAGATCAGTCGAATATTCGAGTCGAATAATTTTTACTATTCGATTCGACCTCGGAATTCGAGCTCACTATTCGAGTCGGTATTCGAGCTCATTATTCGAGCTGACTATTCGAAATGGCCTTAAATAGCTTCCAACACTTGTTTTGAGGTGAATGATGCAAGAAACCTCTTTTTTTCCAAGTAACAACAGCAAGTGATTATGTGGGGATGTTCCTTTAAAAAAAAAAGTTGAAAAGAGAGTTGTGTCCAGAAATGTGTTCAGTACTGTATATACTTCTTCTTCTTCTTCTTTATCTTCTATATCTTCTTCTTCTTCTTCTTCTCTTCTATATCTTCTTCTTCTATATCTTCTTCTTCTATATCTTCTTCTATATCTTCTTCTTCTTTTATATTGTCTCTTCTTTTTCATCTTCCTTCATCATCATCTTCTTTTTCTCATCTTCTTCATCTTCTTCTTCATCTTCTTCTTCATTCTTCTTCTTCTTTATCTTCTATATCTTCTTCTTCTTCTTCTTCTTCTTCTATATCTTCTTCTTCTATATCTTCTTCTTCTATATCTTCTTCTATATCTTCTTCTTCTTTTATATTGTCTTCTTCTTTTTCATCTTCTTCATCATCATCTTCTTTTTCTTCATCTTCTTCATCTTCTTCTTCATCTTCTTCTTCATCTTCTTCATCTTCTTCATCTTCTTCTTCTTCTTCTACATCTACTTCATCTTCAACTTCTTCATCTTCTTCTTCTTCTTCATCTTCTTCATCATCTTCATCTTCTTCATCTTCTTCATCTTCTTCTTCTTCATCATCTTCATCTCTTCTTCATCTTCTTCTTCTTCATCATCTTCATCTTCTTCTTCTTCATCTTCTTCATCTTCATCTTCTTCATCTTCTTCTTCTTCTTCATCTTCTCTTCATCTTCTTCTTCTTCTTCATCATCTTCTTCTTCTTCATCTTCTTCATCTTCATCTTCTTCTTCTTCATCATCTCATCTTCTTCATCATCTTCATCTTCTTCTTCATCTTCTTCTTCTTCATCATCTTCATCTTCTTCTTCTTCATCTTCTTCTTCTTCATCTTCTTCATCTTCATCTTCTTCATCTTCTTCATCTTCTTCTTCTTCATCTTCATCTTCTTCTCCTTCTTCTTCATCTTCTTCTCCTTCTTCTTCTTCTTCTTCTTCTTCTTCATCTTCTTCTTCTTCATCTTCTTCTTCTTCATCTTCTTCATCTTCTTCTATATCGTCTTCTTCTTCACTTATTTCTCTTTTCAAATTTTTTTTTTTAAAGAAATGCAGCTATTTTTGAGCGTAACAAATAGCTGGTGGCGCACGCATGTTGGAAGCGCCATTGTATGTGCTCCCTGGCAGTGGAAACACACAGACAGCAGGAGGTAAATTCAGCAGCAGGAGGAGGAGGATGAGTGTGTGGCAGCAGGCAGTCAATGAGGCAGGCAGCGTGACATAATAGCCCTGGTACCTAGCGGTGATACAAGGGCTGTAAATAAACACAGCAGGCAGGAGGTCCCAGACAGCGGTCGTGCAGCCCACATTGTGTCCAATACACAACTGGGACAACACAGTTTTCAACCCGGGCACCTCAGAAAAATTAAACCTTTTTTTTTTTTTATGGTTTTGTAGTTTTGGTTTTACAACCAATTACACAGATATAGCTATTTTTTGACGTAATAGCTGGTGGCAGAGTGGCAGCAGAAGGTAAATCTGTGTACCCTGGCGTTGGGAAACACAGACAGACAGACAGACAGCAGCAGCAGCAGCAGCAGGAGGAATGGAGGAGTAATGTGAGCAGCTATTGTTTGACGTAATAGCTGGTGGCAGAGTGGCAGCAGAAGGTAAATCTGTGTACCCTGGCGTTGGGAAACACAGACAGACAGCAGCATCAGCAGGAGGAATGGAGGAGTAGTGTGAGTGTGGCAGCAGGCAGGCAGCGTGACATAATAGCCCTGGTACCTAGCGGTGATACCAGGGCTGTAAATAAACACAGCAGGCAGGAGGTCCCAGACAGCGGTCGTGCAGCCCACATCGTGTCCAATACACAACTGGGACAACACAGTTTTCAACCCGGGCACCTCAGAAAAATTAAACCTTTTTTTTTTTTTTATGGTTTTGTAGTTTTGGTTTTACAACCAATTACACAGATATAGCTATTTTTTGACGTAATAGCTGGTGGCAGAGTGGCAGCAGAAGGTAAATCTGTGTACCCTGGCGTTGGGAAACACAGACAGACAGACAGCAGCAGCAGCAGGAATGGAGGAGTAATGTGAGCAGCTATTGTTTGACGTAATAGCTGGTGGCAGAGTGGCAGCAGAAGGTAAATCTGTGTACCCTGGCGTTGGGAAACACAGACAGACAGCAGCATCAGCAGGAGGAATGGAGGAGTAGTGTGAGTGTGGCAGCAGGCAGGCAGCGTGACATAATAGCCCTGGTACCTAGCGGTGATACCAGGGCTGTAAATAAACACAGCAGGCAGGAGGTCCCAGACAGCGGTCGTGCAGCCCACATCGTGTCCAATACACAACTGGGACAACACAGTTTTCAACCCGGGCACCTCAGAAAAATTAAACCTTTTTTTTTTTTTATGGTTTTGTAGTTTTGGTTTTACAACCAATTACACAGATATAGCTATTTTTTGACGTAATAGCTGGTGGCAGAGTGGCAGCAGAAGGTAAATCTGTGTACCCTGGCGTTGGGAAACACAGACAGACAGACAGACAGCAGCAGCAGCAGCAGCAGGAGGAATGGAGGAGTAATGTGAGCAGCTATTGTTTGACGTAATAGCTGGTGGCAGAGTGGCAGCAGAAGGTAAATCTGTGTACCCTGGCGTTGGGAAACACAGACAGACAGCAGCATCAGCAGGAGGAATGGAGGAGTAGTGTGAGTGTGGCAGCAGGCAGGCAGCGTGACATAATAGCCCTGGTACCTAGCGGTGATACCAGGGCTGTAAATAAACACAGCAGGCAGGAGGTCCCAGACAGCGGTCGTGCAGCCCACATCGTGTCCAATACACAACTGGGACAACACAGTTTTCAACCCGGGCACCTCAGAAAAATTAAACCTTTTTTTTTTTTTTTATGGTTTTTTGGTTTTGTTTGTAAAACAAATTACACAGATATATAGCTATTGTTTGACGTAATAGCTGGTGGCAGAGTGGCAGCAGAAGGTAAATCTGTGTACCCTGGCAGTGGGAAACACAGACAGACAGCAGAAGGGCAGTACACAGCAGCCCACTGTAGGTGTAAAATGTGTGGCTGCAGGCGACGTAATAGTCAAAGTGAACCAGGCTGGCTTAGTGAGCAGGAGCCAGGAGGTGGTAAAGGGTGGTAAGGCACATTAACGATGGTTCTTAGCCAGTTCATGTCCCCCTCTCGCCGACAACAGGGGCCAGGAACTCGCCTTCCACCCACGCCTGGTTCATCTTGAGAAACGTCAGTCTGTCCACAGACTTGTGAGACAGACGTGAGCGTTTCTCGGTGACCACACCACCAGCTGCACTGAAGCAGCGCTCGGACAGCACGCTGGAAGGGGGGCAGGACAGCACTTCCAGGGCGTACTGCGCCAGCTCGCTCCAGATCTCCAGGCGCTTGACCCAATACTCCATGGGATCAACAGGGGCATCGCTGTCAAGCCCGCTGTAGGACCCCATGTAGTCAGCCACCATGCGGGTCAGGCGCTGGCTGTGACCGGTGGAGGATGCTGCTGCATGCACCTCCTCTCTAGTCACTGCTGCCGGAGCCTCTACAGTCCTGTAGAGCTCGTGGCTGAGAGACAGCAGGTCTGTGGGGCGCTTGCTGCTGGATGCAGGCACCTGCTGCTGCCTCTGTGCTGGCTGCTGGACAGTGGGGGTGGAAGGCTGGGGGAAGGCTTCCTCCAAGCGCTCAACAAGGGCCTGCTGCAAGCTCCTCATTTGTTGCGCTGGGTCTCCTCCTGCAGGCGGCAGGAACTGGCTCAACTTCCCCTTGAGGCGTGGGTCCAACATCATGCTGATCCAGATGTCCTCCCTCTGCTTCATCTGGATCACCCTGGGGTCTCTGCGCAGGCACGTCAGCATGTGCGCTGCCATTGGGAAGAGGCGGGCCACGTCTGCTGGCACATCGACGGCAGTGCTGCTGTCCTCATCCTCCTCCTCTGCCTCGTCAGCCTCATCCTCTCTCCACCCCCGCACCAACTCAGCTGCACTGTGCTGATCCCCCTCATCAGCAGCAAGGTCAGGGACCTCCACCAAGTCCTCCTCCTCCTTCCCCTCAGAGGTGGACTGTGCAGCTGCTTGCCGCTCCTGCTTTTCCAAGGCTGCCGCTCCCTGTTCCAGCAAAGCATCGAGGGCCCTGTTCAGCAGACAAACCAGGGGCACCCACTCGCAGACCATAGCATGGTCCCTGCTCACCATGTTAGTGGCCTGCAGAAAGGGAGCCAGCACTAAGCACACCTGCTGCATGTGCCTCCAGTCATCATCGGGGATGATGGATGGGATGTTGCTGGTCTTGTCCCTTCTCTGAGCGGCGGAAACAGTGGCCAGGGCAAGGTACTGTTTGACAGCGCGCTTCTGTTCAACCAGACGCTTCAACATCGCCAGGGTGGAGTTCCAGCGAGTCAGAACGTCAAGGATCAGCCGATGGCGTAGCAGATTCAGCTCCTTTTGCACGTCTTCCAGGCTCGCACAGGCTGCAGCCAAGCGCCGGAAGTGACGCACAACGTTCCTTGTCGTTTCCAGCAGTTCGCCCATCCCCTGGTAGGTGCGCAAGAACTTCTGCACCACCAGGTTCAGCACGTGGGCAAGACAGGGGATGTGGGTCAGGTTTCCCCTGTCTATTGCGGCAACCAGATTGGCCCCATTGTCGGCCACCACCTCTCCGACTCTGAGGCCTCTGGGGGTCAGCCAAATCCTCTCCTGCTCCTGGAGTTTGGCCAACACATGGGTTGCCGTCAGCTTGGTCTTCCCAAGGCTGACCAAGTGCAGCAGCGCTTGGCAGTGGCGGGCCTTCACGCTGCTGCTGAGGCGGGGGGTTTGGCCAGGTGTGCCGGAGGATGGCAGAGGATCGGAGGAACCTGCTGCAGTTCCCCTGACCCTGCGGGGTGGCACCACCCACTGTGTTGCTGCTGCTGCTGTGCCCGCTGCTGCTCTCCCATCCTCACCCCCTTCCACCAAGCTGACCCAGTGGACAGTGAAGGACAGGTAGCAGCCTGTCCCGAAGCGGCTGCTCCAGGAGTCCATGGTGACGTGGACCCTTTCACCAACCGCGTGCTCCAGCCCTCGCTCCACATTGGCCATCACAAAGCGGTGCAGTGCAGGAATGGCCTTGCGGGAGAAAAAGTGTCTGCTGGGGAGCTGCCAGTCTGGGGCTGCGCAAGCAAGCAGCGCACGAATGTCGCTCCCCTCCTGCACGAGCGTGTACGGCAGGAGTTGGGAGCACATGGCCCGTGCCAGCAAGCCGTTCAGCTGCCGCACGCGACGGCTGCTGGGAGGCAGAGCCCTAACCACCCCCTGGAAGGACTCGCTCAAATAGCTCTGGCGTGGCCTTTTGCTGGCACGGGAATCAGCAGACACAGCGGAGGAGGCCACTGAGGACTGGCTGCCAGAACAGGCCTCAGTGTCGGCGGCAGGAGTTGCAGAGGGGGGAGGAGCAGTGCGTTTCCGCACTCCTGCTGGTGCTGCTGGAGGAGCAGGAGGGCGGGTGGCTGCTGTTGCTGCTGCTGCTGAAGGCTGTGCAGTGATGGGTGTGGTGCCACTGCCAGCACCAGATGCCTTCAGCCTCTGGAACTCCTGATGCTGGTGGAAATGTTTCGCAGCAAGGTGGTTGATGAGCGAGCTGGTGCAGAACTTTAAGGGGTCTGCACCTCTGCTCAACTTCCGCTGACAGTGGTTGCAAGTGGCGTACTTGCTGTACACTGTGGGCATGGTGAAAAAGCGCCAGATTGGTGACAGAAACATCCCCCTACGGCATGGAAGCGCTGCTTCCTGTCTCCCTGTGGTGGTTTGGGGGGGGGCTTGGGGGGCTTGGGTGCGGCTGGTGGTGGTACTGGCAGATGCTGCTGCTGCTGCTGCTGAGCCTGAGATAGTGTTGGGCGAACAGTGTTCGCCACTGTTCGGGTTCTGCAGAACATCACCCTGTTCGGGTGATGTTCGAGTTCGGCCGAACACCTCATGGTGTTCGGCCTTTTAAGTTCGGGTTCGCCCCGAACTTCTGTATGCCCCCGAACAGGGCCGAACAGGGCCCCTGTTCGGGCGAACAGGGCCCTGTTCGGCCGAACAGGCCGCAATACGGCCCCCCTATGGGGTCGCAGGCATAAGGGGGGAGCATGCCCCGATCGCGGGGGGGGGTCGGAAATTCCCCCCACCCCCTCCGCTAGCGCTCCCCCCTATGCCCGCTTCCCCATTCAAAAGTTTCAAGAAGTACCTGTATAGCGGATGGCCTGGCAGTGGGCGGCACTGTGGAGTGAGGAGGAGGAGGAGTCCGGAGAGTGACGAGTTGAGGGAGGCCGGGCAGCGGGCGTGAGGTCAGAGAAAGGGCGGAAGTTCCGCCCTTTCGCTGACCTCACGCCCGCTGCCCGGCCTCCCTCAACTCGTCACTCTCCGGACTCCTCCTCCTCCTCACTCCACAGTGCCGCCCACTGCCAGGCCATCCGCTATACAGGTACTTCTTGAAACTTTTGAATGGGGAAGCGGGCAGAGGGGGGAGCGCTAGCGGAGGGGGTGGGGGGAATTTCCGACCCCCCCCGCGATCGGGGCATGCTCCCCCCTTATGCCTGCGACCCCATAGGGCCCCCCAAAATAGGGATGTTCGGGAAGTTCGGGGTTCGGCCCGAACATGCCGAACATCTCGGCCATGTTCGGCGAACTTTCCCGAACCCGAACATCCAGGTGTTCGCCCATCACTAGCCTGAGACACCAGCAGGCTGTGGGACCTGCCTACTGCTGCTGCCAATGCTTGCAATGATGCGCCTCCTTGCAAGGCCCACAAGAGCATCCTCCTCCTCCTCCTCAGAGCTGCTGAGGACGACATCCCCTGGAGGTGGTGGCACCCAGTCTCTGTCTGTCACCGGGTCATCAACATCCTCCCCCTCCTGAAACATGTCCTGCTGGGATGATGACCCCCCAAACTCCTCTCCTGATGCATGGATGGGCTGCTTGACTGTCGCCACAGTCTTGCTGTCCAATCCCTCATCCCCCAAAGTGCCCATCAGCATCTCCTCCTCAAGATCGCCAACAACAGCAGACAATTTACTCATGATGCCTGGGGTCAAAAGACTGCTGAATGACAGGTCGGCGAGTGACGGTGAACTGGCCTCCTCCCCAGACCCTGCTGGGCGGCTGCTGCGAACAGGGGTGGTGGTGGTGGTGGTGAGGGTGGAGGCCTCAGATGCAGAGCTGATGGCGGGCTGCTCATCCTCCGTCATGAGTTGCACCACAGTGTCTGCATGCTTTTCCTCAATGGGACGTTTCCGACCCGGCTGGAGGAAAATCGGAGCAGGTGCTACACGCTGCTGCTGCTGTGTCTCTGCAGCGTGAGTTGCAGATGCTCCTGCTGGGCGGCGCCCAAGGCGTCCACGGCCAGTGGCTATGGGAGGAATGTTAGCCACTGACGCTGCTGCTGCTGCTGCGGAACTGTGCATGGTGGCGCGCCCGCGCCCGCGGCTTGCCACAATGCTGCTCCCTCTCCTCCTGATTCCCTTGCTGCCCTTCCCCTTGCCCAAACCGCGCTGGCTGCCACTTCCAGACATCTTCGATGTTTTGGGCGTATAGACAAAAGTTTTTTAAAAGGGCGGGTGAAAAGTGGGGTACTTTAATGGAGTGGGTTGGTGGGTGAGGTGACTGAGTGAGTGTCCCTAGTACAGTAAGTAAGTAGTAACAGTCAGGAAGTACAACTAGCAGTTACAACTTACAATAATCAGTAGTAATCACAAGTAAATTTAGTGTGTGTACAGTGTACACTACAGACAGTGAGTGCACGCACGCGCAAACACGCGCAGGAGCTAGCCTATGAACAGTGACTGAGTGAGTGTCCCTAGTACAGTAAGTAAGTAAGTAGTAACAGTCAGTAAGTACAACTAACTAATTACAATAATCAATCAGTTATCAGAAGGAAATAGAGTGTGTGTAGTGTGTACACAGACAGTGAGTGCACACACGCAGGAGCTAGTAGCCTATGAACAGTGACTGAGTGTCCTAGACTCCTAGTACAGTAAGTAGTAACAGTAAGTACAACTAACTAATTACAATAATCAATCAGTTATCAGAAGGAAATAGAGTGTGTGTAGTGTGTACACAGACAGTGAGTGCACACACGCAGGAGCTAGTAGCCTATGAACAGTGACTGAGTGTCCTAGACTCCTAGTACAGTAAGTAGTAACAGTAAGTACAACTAACTAATTACAATAATCAATCAGTTATCAGAAGGAAATAGAGTGTGTGTAGTGTGTACACAGACAGTGAGTGCACACACGCAGGAGCTAGTAGCCTATGAACAGTGACTGAGTGTCCTAGACTCCTAGTACAGTAAGTAGTAACAGTAAGTACAACTAACTAATTACAATAATCAATCAGTTATCAGAAGGAAATAGAGTGTGTGTAGTGTGTACACAGACAGTGAGTGCACACACGCAGGAGCTAGTAGCCTATGAACAGTGACTGAGTGTCCTAGACTCCTAGTATAGTAAGTAGTAACAGTAAGTACAACTAACTAATTACAATAATCAATCAGTTATCAGAAGGAAATAGAGTGTGTGTAGTGTGTACACAGACAGTGAGTGCACACACGCAGGAGCTAGTAGCCTATGAATAGTGACTGAGTGTCCGAGACTCCTAGTACAGTAAGTAGTAACAGTGAGTACAACTAACTAATTACAATATTCAATTACAATAATCAATCAGTTATCAGAAGGAAATAGAGTGTGTGTAGTGTGTACACAGACAGTGAGTGCACACACGCAGGAGCTAGTAGCCTATGAACAGTGACTGAGTGTCCTAGACTCCTAGTACAGTAAGTAGTAACAGTAAGTACAACTAACTAATTACAATATTCAATTACAATAATCAATCAGTTATCAGAAGGAAATAGAGTGTGTGTAGTGTGTACACAGACAGTGAGTGCACACACGCAGGAGCTAGTAGCCTATGAACAGTGACTGAGTGTCCTAGACTCCTAGTACAGTAAGTAGTAACAGTAAGTACAACTAACTAATTACAATAATCAATCAGTTATCAGAAGGAAATAGAGTGTGTGTAGTGTGTACACAGACAGTGAGTGCACACACGCAGGAGCTAGTAGCCTATGAACAGTGACTGAGTGTCCTAGACTCCTAGTACAGTAAGTAGTAACAGTAAGTACAACTAACTAATTACAATAATCAATCAGTTATCAGAAGGAAATAGAGTGTGTGTAGTGTGTACACAGACAGTGAGTGCACACACGCAGGAGCTAGTAGCCTATGAACAGTGACTGAGTGTCCGAGACTCCTAGTACAGTAAGTAGTAACAGTGAGTACAACTAACTAATTACAATATTCAATTACAATAATCAATCAGTTATCAGAACTTGGAAATAGAGTGTGTGTAGTGTGTACACAGACAGTGAGTGCACACACGCAGGAGCAGCTAGTAGCCTATGAACAGTGACAGTGAGTGTCCTAGTACAGTTACAGTATATAACTACAATACTAATACAATCAGTAGTAAAGGACAGCAGAAATACTGGTATAGAATAGAGAGAAATAAACAGAGGACAGGAGGACAGCTGCCCACACAGGCAGGCCCTGAGGCCTAAAGCTGTAAGCCTGCAGCAGGCCTGTCTCTATGTAACACAAAGCTACTAACTAAAATACAATGTCTAACTAACTAACAACAATATAGGTGTGTATAGGAGGTGTATGTGAGCAAAAACGCTAGGTAAATGACCACAATAAAGCTCTTGCTAAGCCAAAGCACAAAGGAGCAACTCTCTCTCTATGCAAGTCTCAGGCAAGGACGGAGAAACGTAACATGGCGGCCGCTATTTATAGGGTAGGGGCTGGCCAGGGTCCCCCTCTGTGATTGGCTGCCGTCAGAGGGCCTGGGAGCCCTCTGATTGGCTCTAAGGACATCAATCTGGGCTATGACGCTATTCGAGCTCGGTACCGAGCTCGAATAGCGCCGTTTGCACGAATAGCTCGAATAGTGAATGGGCTATTCGAGTGTACGCGAATAGCCCATTCGAATAGCTGCAGCTATTCGGAGCTCGAATACCGAGCTCGAATAGCTGAAAAAGAGCTCGAATATTCGAGCTACTCGAATATTCGAGCTCTGCTGAGCACCACTGCTGCACAGTATGGACCAGGGAATGTGAGGAGTAATAGGGGTGTGATGTGTGTCATGTGACTGCACAATATGGACCGGAAAATGTGAGGAGTAATAGGGGTGTGATGTGTGTCATGTGACTGCACGGTATGGACTGGGGAATGTGAGGAGTAATAGGGGTGTGATGTGTGTCATGTGACTGCACAGTATGGACCAGGGAATGTGAGGAGTAATAGGGGTGTGATGTGTGTCATGTGACTGCACGGTATGGACTGGGGAATGTGAGGAGTAATAGGGGTGTGATGTGTGTCATGTGACTGCACAGTATGGACCAGGGAATGTGAGGAGTAATAGGGGTGTGATGTGTGTCATGTGACTGCACAATATGGACCGGGAAATGTGAGGAGTAATAGGGGTGTGATGTGTGTCATGTGACTGCACAGTATGGAGCGGGGAATGTGAGGACTGGAGTAATAGGGGTGTGATGTGTGTCATGTGACTGCACAGTATGGAGCGGGGAATGTGAGGAGTAGTAGGGTTGTGATGTGTGTCATGTGACTGCACGGTATGGACTGGGGAATGTAAGGAGTAATAGGGGTGTGATGTGTGTCATGTGACTGCACAGTATGGAGCGGGGAATGTGAGGAGTAATAGGGGTGTGATGTGTGTCATGTGACTGCACAGTATGGACTGGGAAATGTGAGGAGTAATAGGGGTGTGATGTGTGTCATGTGACTGCACAATATGGACCGGAAATGTGAGGAGTAATAGGGTTGTGATGTGTGTCATGTGACTGCACGGTATGGACTGGGGAATGTGAGGAGTAATAGGGGTGTGATGTGTGTCATGTGACTGCACAGTATGGAGCGGGGAATGTGAGAAGTAATAGGGGTGTGATTTGTGTCATGTGACTGCACAGTATGGAGCGGAGAATGTGAGAAGTATTAGGAGTATGATGTGTGTCATGTGACTGCACAATATGGACCGGGAAATGCGAGGAGTAATAGGGGTGTGATGTTTGTCATGTGACTGCACAGTATGGACCGGGAAATGTGAGGAGTAATAGGGGTGTGATGTGTGTCATGTGACCACACATTATGAACCTGATTAGATTGTGAACAATATATAAATGCCTAGTGAAATGAATTAGTAGTAACTGCTGCCACTTTGCACAAACAGTGTCAGGTTTATAGCTGCAGTAAAATAAACAGGTCTCTTTATTTATATGTTTAATGGCTCGTTGTACAGTGAACTCTATAATTAACGTTATCACCTGTACACCTCAATGCTTGTGCAAACTATAATGTAATTGCTGAGTATATAGGGCGTACTTTTAGGACATTTCACAATCATCAATCTTTACTCTAAATATTGAAAACATTGATCACCATGCTAACACTTTCTTCAGATGCCATTTTCATTACCTCTTTTAAATGTTCTGACGAAATATTTCCAATACTTAACAATGCCAAACAATCCTAACATGCTGTCATAGAAGGTTTTGAAAAATCTTGTTAACCTTTTCAGGACCGGCCACCTACCCCCCCTTAAGGACCAGGCAGTTTGCGCGGGAAGGGGGTGCGCGCGTTTGGGGGGGGTCAGGCGGCCGGATCCCGTCTGTGGCTGCCTGAATTTGTGTCCCCCCATGGTGGCCTGCCCCCCCCCTTCTGCCAGCAGCCTTCACTTACCTTCCAGGCTCCAGCGATAAGCCGCACGGGACCCTCTTCTCCAGCCGGCATCTCCGTTCTGTCTGACAATCAGTTCCGGGTCGCGGCTTGATGACATCATCAAGCCAGGACCCGGCGCTGACGTCAGACGGAGAGGAGATGCCGGCCAGAGCGGAGGGGGGCGCCGATCGTCACTGGAACGGCAGGGAGGTGAGTGGATCCTCTTCTTTCCCCCCCTGCCGCCACAGCTGTCAAACTGATCACTACTGGCTGATATTGTGGGGAAACCCCTCCCACAGTGTGATGTCATGACCATGGTCCTGACAGTTTGCTGTCTGTGAACCTAGTTGCATTGTGGGAAGTAACAGCTTTTTCCAACTGCCAAGCAAGCAGAATCTCCCTGTGTGCATAGAACGCTCAGTAACAAACATTCTGTACAGATCACCTGGCAAAGCTAAAGCTGTCACCACCAGTGATACATTTCCAAATGTAAATCAGGGAGAGGAGAGATTTTACAATGCGCAAACAGTGACTAAATAATCTATAAATTAATATGGTAAACAATAAGCAGTTATATTCATGATGATATTTTCACTACAGCTCCTCTTTAAACACAACACTGTTCTCTGTCTCATTCCTGAAAAGTTTCTTGCTTCTCTATTTTTCCTGTTTTTTTTCTATTTTTCCTGTCCTGTTTATGGCTGGGAGCACACATAAATAACATAGCGTGAAACGCTGCGTTTTATGTCATGTTTTATGTTAAAGCGGAATATAACCCTGCATTTCAACTTTGCTCTAAAACATTATTTACAGTATATTATATGCAACCAGCATTTTTTTTTTTTACTAGACCAGCATTGGAAGGGTTACACAGGGCATTAAAGTTCCTGGAGATTTCTGCAGACGCATCCGAACTTCAGTTAGATACTTTTTGTTTACAAATATGTATCTTTTAAGTGTTTATTGTGACTCATCTCTCTCACTGAGAAGGAGCTTGGAGGACAGCCAAAGAGTGTGTAACTGTTTATCAATAGATACATCTAACTAAATAGAATGTAACTATCTGAACGTCTGCACGGAACTTAAAACATCTGTGTTTAACCCTTCCAATGCTGGTCTAGTAAAAAAAAAAATGCTGGCTGCATATAATATGCTGTAAATAATGTTTTAGAGCAAAGTTGAAATGCAGGGTTATATTCCGCTTTAATGGTGTGTGCATTTTTACTGGGTTTTTGGTGTGTTTAATGCATTTTTCATACATTCTGAGTGCGTTTTAATGCTTTTGTGCTTCGCATATGCAAAACGCATATTCGTTTTTCATGCGTTTTTTATTTCCATATATGCAAGTCACTAGGAAGACAACAGGAAGCGGAAAAAAAACTATTTTTGAGAAAAAACGCATTTATAATGGCATGACCAACGCATACCATAACGTTCCCATTGACTTTCATCACGTGCGGTTTTTATGCGTTTATGAATATTATGCAACAAAACCTGCGTTTTTAAAAATGCAGGTTTGAAAACGCATAGAAAACGCACATGCATTTTTTATATGCGTTTTTTTCCTGTGGCCCATAGACTTCCATTAGCAGCAAAAACGCAGTGTTTTCCACAATGCTAGCATTTGTGCTATGTGTGCACTTAGCCTATAGCAGGCCCTAGATTTATGTCCTACTCTGCACAGTAGCAAGTCATTGATTCTCCTTTTTACTGTATATTTAAATGTGCATTCTCTTTTTTTTTTATAACACTTTTTTGTAAATAATAATGTAACAATTGAAACATGTGTTAATACCATACATCTTATAAAGATTGCTTATGGACCCCTGCCAAACTTGCATAAGATTAACATCTGTCAGGCAAAGATTTTCAGTTTAACTCAAGTATTGCATGATATAACCCGTCTAGCCCTACCTAGCTGAGAGCTTGTCCTATATCGTCATACATTTATTATTTTTTTTCAGGGCAAAAAATTAGGGGAAAATGAAATAAATATTGTGATAATGGTAGGGGTGGAGGCGCCCAAGTGTAAAAATATGTTTCAGCTTCTAATAGTTAAAATAAGAATGACAGGTAATCTTTAAAATAATACATGCTACAATAATTAAAACCCGCACATTTTATTTGCCCATGTGTCTCGGTTATTACGCCATTTAAAAGGAACCAGAGACAAACTAAAGAAAAGATTTTATACATACCTGGGGCTTCCTTCAGCCCCATACGCACAAATTGCTCCCACGCTGCCATCCACCGCTGCCTGCAACTACGAGAACCGGGTCCCGTCACTGATGTCATCGGAGCCGGGCTACGCAGGAGAAGTGCGCCCTCTACGTATCTCTCCAGCGGCTGCTGCAGAGATACGCAAAGGGCACACTTCTCCTAAGCTAGACTCGCTCCAACTGATGGAAGAGCGGGGAGACGGTTCTCATAGCTGCGGGCAGCGGAGGAGGACGGCGGCGTGGGAACGATCCGTGCCTATGGGGCTGGAGGAAGCCCCAGGTATGTATAAAGGTGCATTTTTTTCAGTTTTGCGTTCATCACTATTTACAAGCTTATAATTTAAAAAAAAATATTAGTAATGTACATGCATATTTAAAAAGTTCAGACCAACGATTTATGTTTTTGTTTTTTGTTTTTAAATTGTAATTTTACTTATTTATTTATTTTAGTTAACCATTTTATTTGGGTATTTTTTTGGGTGTGGGAGGTAAACAGTTATTTTAAATGTATTTTATTGGGTTATGTGTAATAAAAAATGTATGTGCATGTAGTTTCACTATTTGGCCACAAGATGGTCACAGTCAAAATCACAATGATTTTGTTTAATGCCCATCCTGTAAGCAAGACTGCTCGCTTACAGGAAGCACAAGGAGGACGTTATTTTTTATTTTTTTTTGGTCTGAAAAGCCGCGTCCTCTGAAAAGAAGCTGTCGGTTTTTATACCAGGGACTTAGATCAATGAATGGGAACAGGGGCGTAACTAGAAATCACTGGGCCCCCTGCAAAAGTTTGGATGGGGCCCCCTCCCCCTACACCCTGAATAGGGAGTGTCTACAAATCTTTGCCTACAAAACTTTGTATGATTCATTATTAGTGGCTGAGGAGATGCAGTCATTAGAAGAATTGTACAGAGAGCAGAAAGATTTTTCTCTCCTTGCCCTTAGTTGTCACTCTCTCAGTACAGGGCCCTCTTTGGCTTCTGGGCCCCCCTGCGGCTGCATCCCTTGCAGGGTCTATTGTTACGCCCCTGAATGGGAGCTATGTTCCCATTCATTGATAATAGTTCCCATTGTAACGATTGTGGAACTTTCTCCGTGATCAGCGCACAACGCGTGCGCTGATACGCCGGAAATCCTCCACAAGCGTATATTTGCAGGCACCCAGCAAAAGGTGCTACGCACCCGTAGAGGGAAATTCCTGTCGGCAGATGGCACTGGGGAGTGCAGAGGAACCAATCCTCTGTACCTCCACAAATGCCAGACAGGAATTGTACGAAGCGCAGAACGCAATCGCAAGAGAGGCGATTGCGAATGAGAACGAGCAAAGGGACAGGTTGTATGTGTGTGTGCCCACCTAGTCGCCACCCCGCGACAGTGCACACACAACAGCAGATATGAAATAGGAACGCGATCGCGAGAGGTGCGATCGCCAGACGTGACACAAGGCAGATCAGAACAGAATACGAGGATAGCAAAGGCACAGCAAATCATACAATAAGGAGATACGGAAAATAACAAATGCTAACTGAACGCGAACACCGCACTCATTCGCAACAGTGCACGTGTTCATGCGCGGTCTCCACGTGATAAGCACAATAGAGACAAGCAGGCCTAACTAACCATTGACAGACAAACATGAAACAGAGGACGCGAGCGCTTGCTTGACGGTTACCTCACCGAGCCTCCAGCAAGCGTTCGTAGCAGACAAGACAGACACACGAAAACAGGGACAAGCGAGAGATAGGATCCACAGCACTAGCGAAAGTGGCTAGCACGATCCAGGTACAGAGTAGCAGAACAGAAGGATCCACAGCACTAGCGGAAAGTGGCCAGCGCGATCCAGGTACAGAATAGCAGAACAGAAGGATCCACAGCACTAGCGAAAAGTGGCCAGCGCGATCCAAGGAAACAGAACAGAAGGATCCACAGCGCTAGCGCAAGGTGCTAGTGCGATCCAAGTGAGACAGATCAGAAGAGATAGCTGGTAGCAACCGCTGCACCAGCTATACTCCAAGAACAGAGATCAGAACCATTTCCTGTCGACCACCGCTGGGACAGGACAATAGCAACAGAACAAACAAACAGATAAGCAATCCTAACTGCACTAAGGAAACCTGCCTAGTGCAGTTTTCCAGGAATTACTCTAAGTTGATCTTCAAACAGAGAGTAAGGCTGACACCCCTCCAGGGGTGTTACACAGGACTAAATCCTTATGACCAGCCAAGCATTGTGAGAAACACATAGTACTTATAGTACACACCTCCAATGAATGTGGCCAGGCAATTTGCATGACAACGTATGCAAATTCCTCAGCAAGCACAAGCTGCAAAACTGACAGAAGCTCTTCTTTCCAGAGTCTTGCAGCATGCAAACCTAAACAATGGTCAAAAAGCTGCCTGCCTGCACAGGCAGCTGAGCAGATCATTACAGTACCCCCCCCCCTCCAGGGTCAAATTCCAGACGACCCTCAAAACTGCTATTAGCAAAAGACTCCAACCGATGACTCATGAAGGTCGGGACAGCCCGACAAGGTCCAATTCCAGAGTCAGTCCACCCGAAACCGACCTCATCGGAAACAGAAGCCACCGAAACATGCCCATCAGCACTACAAGTCTCAGCGTAACACCCATCAGGACTGTGGATACCAGAGAAGAAGCCACGACACCCTCCAGACAATACCCACCACCTTCCAAGGAGCGTCCGAAAATACCAAATCTGCCACAAAACCTGTTTGAAGTGTCTCTTTCAATACAAAAGCCGCTGTTGATCGTATTCAGGGCACCAAGCAAAACTTCTCTTGGAATCTCCCAGAACGCCTTGAAGCTCAGCAGAGATTCCAAGAAGCCAGAACGCTCACCAGGCTCACATGGAAAGCTACCAAGCACCCCCATGGAACCTATGACAGTTCCAGATTCAGAATTAGCAGGACACCCATCAAGATCAGGACTTTCAGGGACCACTTCTGGGCATGCAAGCAGGCAGGCTAAATCAGAACATGTCTCCACCGAGGAAGCATCTGAGTACGCTGGTAACCGAGGCACACTTGGGCTTTCTGGGTCACAGAGCAGACTGGGGTACACCAGCACAGGAGAAACCTCAGGACATGTCGGGGAACTGCCAACCTCAGAGTCCGGCACGACCAGACCAAAACCAGGACCGGGCAGAAAATCATCACGAATAGAGGTCACAGGTACTGGTATTTCAAAAGAAGAGTCGGTCTCAGGCTTAGTAATCTCAATGACTGTAATGGTATCTGACAGAAATTCATCATTGACTACACATGACTGAAGCTCCACCAGAGCTGAAAAGGTAGCCAGCAAGGCAGCAATGCCTACGGAAGAGGGCAACACCTCAGAAGGACTTGGGGGGCAGGAGACATCTCCTACAAGTTCTGCACCCTTTGGGAGGAACTCGGAGACCTCCAGAACATCAAACAAGACCTCAGGAACATAATTTTCCTGGTTTTCTAAGAAGGATTCTGAACTATCCATGTTAAAGGGCTGAACATTAAATGCCTCCTGCAGGCAGGGCAGATGTCCCAGGAATGGTTCCACCATAACCTGAGACTGAACTTCATCATAATTAGCGGGATGTACAGGAATATTTACTGGAACACACACTGACTCCCTAACTTCAGTTTCACTGTACCCAGAATTCTGTGTGGCAGTCAAACTAGCTTGTAACTCCAAAACTGCAGAAAAACAGGTGAATATAGTGGCAATACCTAGTCGAGCCTCTAGGGACACTGCAGGGGATTCTAAGCAAGGCCACATTGACTCATCCAGAGTACAGGGTGCAGAATCAGCACTTCCCTCAGAGCAAGAAAGGGGCTCACAAACGTCAGTGTGAAAGGAAAACATGTTTTCATTCATGGTACAGGGCAGGTTCAGAGAAAGCGTCTCTGAATAAGGCAAAGAAGGTTCAGCATCAGATTCGCAAAACCGAAGCGCTGTCTCACTCTTAGATTCGGCTAACAATGTCGAATCCGAGGAACCAGAACGCAAAACCTGTGAATCAAAATTCACTTTAGGTTGTGAAACTGACGCTTCCATAATGCAAACCTCCGCGATCTGCGGAGCAGACTGCAAGGCATCTAGGACCGAAACACTGGAGCAACTGTCACCAGGCAACGGGCCCTTACAGGTGTGAACAGGGTGAGACAGAGACTCATCTGTAGAAGAAATAGCGACATCAATAGGATAAACTTTATTAGGCATATTAATTTTACTTTTGACGCTACATAGTCAAGAAATTTTCCCCATAGCAGGATCACAGACGGAAGATCTCAAAGATCTGTTTCTAAATGACAAAGGATCCCACACATCCTTGAGGAAACCGGCAGACTCATGCCGATCACAATCTGCAGGAACATCCGAGAAACAGGCATCTGATCGCACAGATTTAAACTGCACACTGTCAGGAGCGAATCCTTCAGGATTCGCACAGGAATCAACCACAGCGGCACACTCATTCATTTCAGATTGCACAAAGTCAAGACTCTCATGCTTTACCCCAGAAAGGCAGGAACAATCATCCGACAACCATGTCTCTTTATTGGAATCAATTGGTTGGTGTGTGTGCAACTCATCCAAAATCGTCTGCCACACATAAATCACCAGATCCACATCACCCTCGTCACATTCATCGGAATCAATCAAAAGGTACATAGAATCGAGACAATCATTCAAGACATCCTGGCTTTTTGCGATGTAAAAATCGCAAAAAGCTTTCCAATCAAAATCGAATTCCTCCAGCAAGGCCCCAATATCCCAGGAAGCAAATGGGGGTTCAAACAAGCCAGTATCTAGATAATCTCCATAGGGGTGGAGTTCAGGAACAAGAACAGATTTTTTAACTGCTTTAATATAGTGTGCGATCCTACCTATAGCAGGATCCACATAAGCTTTGGATTGGGGCAAAAAAGCCGGAGACGGAACAACATCATTATAAACATCAATAGGGAGTGTTTTATTCCGATGCTTGCGTTTTTTAGTTTTTCTCTTTTTAGCCACTTTGCATGTCTGCTGTTTAAAACCTGAAGTGGCAACAGACACATTGCACTGATTGTCATACTGACAACTTTTGCATGGAAGGGAAAGATCAGCTGACTTATCAGCCGCTACACATTCAATCAGAGCAGGTGGTAAGCCAGGCAGTTTAAACCAGTGAGAGAATATCACTGCAAGCAACTGATACAGATTACCATTCCAAGAATTATTTTTTAGCACATCATATGCCCAGGTGAACAAATCGTCTTTTAAGAGCACATAGGCAAACTGAAGAGCCGACGTAGACGGATCAGTAATCTGAAAGGTGGGATTCAGACAAAACCTCACACATTCAGAAAGAAATTCCGCCTTGGTCTCTGAGTTTAGCCTCTTAAAGCTCTTAAAGACACAGGACCCAAACTCGACAAAATCGTACAAATCGGAATTTCCGTCTACACTGGGGTTTTGGGTTGGGCTGGTCATACTGTAACGATTGTGGAACTTTCTCCGTGATCAGCGCACAACGCGTGCGCTGATACGGCGGAAATCCTCCACAAGCGTATATTTGCAGGAACCCAGCAAAAGGTGCTACGCACCCGTAGAGGGAAATTCCTGTCGGCAGATGGCGCTGGGGAGTGCAGAGGAACCAATCCTTTGTACCTCCACAAATGCCAGACAGGAATTGTACGAAGCGCAGAACGCAATCGCAAGAGAGGCGATTGCGAATGAGAACGAGCAAAGGGACAGGTTGTATGTGTGTGCGCCAACCTAGTCGCCACCCCGTGACAGTGCACACACAACAGCAGATATGAAATAGGAACGCGATCGCGAGAGGTGCGATCGCCAGACGTGACACAAGGCAGATCAGAACAGAATACGAGGATAGCAAAGGCACAGCAAATCATACAATAAGGAGATATGGAAAATAACAAACGCTAACTGAACGCGAACACCGCACTCATTCGCAACAGTGCACGCGTTCATGCACGGTCTCCACGTGATAAGCACAATAGAGACAAGCACGCCTAACTAACCATTGACAGACAAACATGAAACAGAGGACGCGAGCGCTTGCTTAACGGTTACCTCACCGAGCCTCCAGCAAGCGTTCGTAGCAGACAAGACAGACACACGAAAACAGGGACAAGCGAGAGATAGGATCCACAGCACTAGCGAAAGTGGCTAGCGCGATCCAGGAAGACAGAACAGAAGGATCCACAGCGCTAGCGAAAGTGGCTAGCGCGATCCAGGTACAGAGTAGCAGAACAGAAGGATCCACAGCACTAGCGGAAAGTGGCCAGCACAATCCAGGTACAGAATAGCAGAACAGAAGGATCCACAGCACTAGCGAAAAGTGGCCAGCGCGATCAAAGGAAACAGAACAGAAGGATCCACAGCGCTAGCGCAAGGTGCTAGTGCGATCCAAGTGAGACAGATCAGAAGAGATAGCTGGTAGCAACCGCTGCACCAGCTATACTCCAAGAACAGAGATCAGAACCATTTCCTGTCGACCACCGCTGGGACAGGACAATAGCAACAGAACAAACAAACAGATGAACAATCCTAACTGCACTAAGGAAACCTGCCTAGTGCAGTTTTCCAGGAATTACTCTAAGCTGATCTTCAAACAGAGAGTAAGGCTGACACCCCTCCAGGGGTGTTACACAGGACTAAATCCTTATGAGCAGCCAAGCATTGTGAGAAACACATAGTACTTATAGTACATGCCTCCAATGAATGTGGCCAGGCAATTTGCATGACAACGTATGCAAATTCCTCAGCAGGCACAAGCTGCAAAACTGACAGAAGCTCTTCTTTCCAGAGTCCTGCAGCATGCAAACCTACACAATGGTCAAAAAGCTGCCTGCCTGATGGACGCAGCAGCCTTTTGGACGTGACAGTCACATCCAAAAAGCAAAAATGGTTAAACAGGTACTGTAACCAGGGATTGAACTTTATCCTGATCAATAGCTGATACCCCCTTTCCCATAACAAATCTTTACCTTTTCTCAAGTAGATCACCAGGGGACTCTGTATTGCAATGTTAGTGGGTGTGGCTATAAATAATGGCAATTGGTGCTGTCTAGTTTTTTTTCTTGACTTCCAGGAGTAAGGCTCCCCGCACACTGCAAATCCGTTTTACAATTCCGATTTTCCCTGAATGCAATCAATAGAAAAACGGAGGAAAAAACGCAGCATGCAGTAACTATTAAAAATCGGAATCGGATGTAAAAAATGATTAAAAATCGGAATCGCATGCAGGGTGTAGGGAGCCTAAAGATGATTACCTCATTCCCTGATTGTAAGGAACAGTTAACATTGCAAAAATCAAGCACCTCATCCCCCAGAAGATCTGCCAACCTTAGTCCATGCCGTCATCACATCCCGACTGGACTACTGTAATGCTCTCTACACTGGCCTTCCAAAAAAGGACTTGTACCGCCTACAGCTGATACAGAACACTGCTGCCAGACTGCTAACCAACCAACCCCGTCACTGCCACATAACGCCAGTCCTGCACTCCCTTCACTGGCTACCTATAGAATGGAGGGTCCTATTCAAGATCGGCCTACTGACATTTAAATCCCTGAAAAATCTGGGCCCTGGATACATGAAAGATATGTTGCAGCTGCGTAGCAATCCCCGCATTCTCAGATCCACAAGTTCTAATAATCCAGTCATACCCAGAGTCCACTTGGAAACTTTTGGTCCCAGAGCCTTCTGTCATGCTGCCCCTACGTTTTGGAACTCCTTACCTCAGCAGATCAGGACAGCTCCATCCCTGGACGTGTTTAAATCCAGACTGAAAACCCACCTGTTCAGTTTGGCATTTGCAGAAATATAACTTTTGTTGTGTGAATACTTCATCCTACTACCAATTACAGAATCTGAGAGAGTCTAAGTGCTTTGAGTCCTATGGGAGAAAAGCGCTATAGAAATGTTATTGTATTGTGGATCAAAGAACATGAACAAATAAATTACATGGCAAATATCAATCATTTCTTGATCTCCCTTCTATTTTTTTTTTTATTCTCACTTTGTAATATATAGATTTATTTTTGTCCCCTTTTTACTTAAGTTCATCTTTAAAGAGTACCCGAGGGGAATAATGATATGGGTTACAGGACACAGAGGCATCTTCTCTGCACAATGATATGCTTCTGTGTCCCTCTGGTGCCTCTGCCAGTCCTCCCCCTCCCCCCCCCCCCCCCCGGGCTCTGCTGTCTCCCCTGAAATCTAGCAACAGGTTCCTTTTCCCCCATCCAGCATCAATCACCTGCTCCCCGCCTCCTCCATTGCTTAGCTCCCCCGCCTCCGTCACCTCGCTTCTCGCCTCTGATGTCATCCTCCAATTGACAGACAAAGCCATGACCCAGGAAGTGCTTCCGGGTCACGGCCATCTTGGATTTCCTCCGCCAGTGATAGGATGCTACACCGGCTGCAGAGGATGAACGGGGCCACGGAGAGCGGTGTATAGTGGCGCAGATGCATCTGGGAGGCGGCGTGGAGCAGGTAGTATGTTTTTTATCTTTTATTTTTATGCCGCCACGGGTTCTCTTTAAAGAGACACTGTAACATCAAAAATATCCCCTGGGGGGTACTCACCTTGGGTGGGGGAAGCCTCCGGATCCTAATGAGGCTTCCCACGCCATCCTCTGTCCCACGGGGGTCTCGCTGCAGCCATCCGAACAGCCGCCGACAGACCCGACTGTCAATTCAATATTTACCTTTGCAGGCTCCAGCGGGGGCGCTGTGGCTGCTTTCGGCTCCGAAGTAGACAGAAATACCCGATCTCAGTCGGGTCCGTTCTACTGCACAGGCGCCGGAGACTTGCGCCTGCGCAGTAGAGCAGACCCAATGGTGATCGGGTATTTCTGCCTACTTCGGAGCCGACAGCCGTCAGAGCGCCTGCGCAGGAGCCGGTAGGGTAAATATTGACGTCACCACTGTACAGAGGGCTGCAGCGAGACCCCTGAGGGATGGAGGACGGTGTGGGAAGCCTCATTAAGATCCTGAGGCTTCCCCCACTCGAGGTGAGTACCCCCCAGGGGAGGTTTTGACGTTACAGATTCTCTTTAAGAAGCTGCTAATCAATGGCAGCTCCTACAGCTATTAGAAACCAGGATAGACTTCAGAAAAAAAAAACTGCTGGGATCCCTTTAAAGTCATTGGGGTCTGCTGCAAACATTCAATTTGTGAACTTTTGTGGAATAATGCGGGAATGTTTGTTCTTGATGTTTGGACATCACTAATCATCATGGTGTAGAGAGTATAAATATAGATACACTAGCCGACCCGCAGCGTATCATACGCTGCATAAGGGGGTAGAGGGCAGGAAGGGGGTATTGGGCACAGTGGCGGGGAGGGGGGTCGGACCCCCCCCTCAACTGGGTCCCCCATGTGTGCTCCCCCTCCAGCTTAAGCTCAGCAGGAACCCCCCCTCCCTCACCTGGGTCCCCCATGTGCTCTCCCCCTCCTGCTTAAGCTCAGCAGGACCCCCCTCCCTCACCTGGGTCCCCCATGTGCGCTCCCCCTCCTGCTTAAGCTCAGCAGGACCCCCCTCCCTCACCTGGGTCCCCCATATGCACTCCCCCTCCAGCTTAAGCTCAGCAGGAACCCCCCCTCACCTGGGTCCCCCATGTGCATTCTCCCTGCAGCTTAAGCTCAGCAGGAACCCCCCCTGCCTCACCTGGGTCCCCCATGTGCGCTCCCCTCCTGCTTAAGCACAGTAGCAGCCGCCACTATTAGTAAGAGGCAGCGGGCGGGGATGCCTCACCTCTTCCGTGTTCCAGCGTGCGATCCACTGTTGTCACTTCCTGCAATGCTCCCCACTGTATTGGTGTAATTTGCCTTTTTAAAACAGAAGGAAATCTGCAATAATTCAGCTATAAGTGAACATTTTTAAATATGCAAATTATCCCTTTTCAACCTTAGTAATCCAAGCAAGCATCCAGAACCACTGGTGTATAGCAAGCTTATAGCTTTAAATTTTACACAGCTATATCAAACCCACATGTGACAGCCTGTTTCAGACTTTTGGTCCTCATCAGTACATAGCAGAGATTGATATGGCAGTATGAGATGGGGCTTGGACCAGTACAACAGAGTAACCAAGCAGCTCAGGGTGACCCAAACCACTCGGAATGTATAGGGGGATAAAAGGAACCAAAAAGACCTTCTACTAAAAAAAAATCAAAGCTTGGTGTAATTTGGCTTCTTAACCTCCCTGGCGGTTAGCCCGAGCTGAGCTCGGGCTATGCCGCGCAGGGGGAGATCTCAGCCCCTGGTGGGGCGATTTTTATACTGTAAATTGCTGTGCGCGCAGCCAGCACTTTGCTAGCCGCGCGCACAGCTTGATCGCCGCCGCTCTGCGGCGATCGGCCGCACGCAGCGGCGAAAGAGGGCCCCCCCGCCAGAGCCCTGCGCTGTCCGGACCAATGAGTTCCGGGCAGCGCTATGGGCTGGATCGGAGGTGTCTGACGTCCATGACGTCATCCCGATCGTCGCCATGGCGACAGGAGAAGCCAAACTGGGGAACGCGTTATATACGCGTTCCCCTGTTTGCTATAGATGCCGGCGACGATCGCACTAGAGGGACACATGCGCCCTCTAGTGGTGTTTCATGTAGCTACCACTCTGGTAGCTTTACATAAAACAAAACAAAAAAAATTTAAAAAAAAAGGATTTTTGCCAATTTGGCAAAAAAAAATTAACCGCCAGGGAGGTTAAAACAGAAGAAAATCTGCAATAATTCAGCTATAAGTGAACATTTGTGGTTACCCACAATGCACCGCTACTAAATATGCAAACTATTCCTTTTCACTCTTGGTAAGTCAAGCAAGGCTATGGGCCGGATTCACAAAGCGGTGCAAACTGTTTAGCACGGTTGTGCTAAACAGTTAGCACGTGAAGTGCCGTTCACGAACTTTTGCGCGCACAAAGTGCTGCGATTTGCGTGATTGCGGTCTTTTGCGTGCGCAATTTGCCACAAATCGCGGTACTTTACACACGCAAAAGTCCGCGATTGCGGTCTTTTGCGCGATTCACAGCACTTTCCACGCACAAAAGTCCACAAATGGCACTTCACGTGCTAACTGTTTAGCACACCCATGCTTAACAGTTTGCACCATTTTGTGAATCAGGCCCTATAGCTTTAAATTTTACACAGTCATACCAAAACCAAATGTAGCACTCACCCCCTAAGGAGCGGCTGAAGATAGATTTGGGTTCCCTACCGTACCAGCTGCAACTCACTTCAGAAACTGGACCCAACAATAATCATAGTAAAACCACTAACAGTGCGGCTTTAATAATAGCATATGAAGCCTTGATAGAGCGGAATTTAGATAAACAGCAAACACATAAACATCAAACATGCAATAATAAACTGAGTGTGGGATAAGTCTGTCTATCACTTTAAGTCCCTGTCTATCCACTGGCCAGTGGCTATATAAGTTCTATGATGGCCGGCGTTGGGGCCCTTTGAGAGCGCTCCGTCCCTTTAAAGAGGGCAATTGTAATCCACAGGGAATGAAGGCAAACTATATAAAATGTATTCCGAAAGAGAGGATAAAAAAAAAGGGTTTCTCAATCCTGAGAGTCAGCAATAAATCCAGGAAAAAAAAAAAGGGATCTCTGTTATGGCTCCTATAGAAACTGTAATCAATTCTCTGCTTTCAGTCAGAAATAAACATGGCCGTGAGGCCTCTCACCAAACCACTGCTGTCCACAGTCTCAGATGAACCTGGGTCAGAATGCAGGCAGATAGTCCACAAGTCCCTCTGTCCAGATGGATGTTCTCCTTCCCTCTCAGATGATGGAGGTATTCTTACCCGCAGCAATGTTTTTGTCCTGTGCCAACAGTCTGGCTGGAGGGGTTCAGTTCTGTGTCCTTCCCACACCACTCTCTTCCCTCTCCACCCCTGTTCCCCGTTCTCACTCCTCCCCCGGGAACCAAAAATCAGCTCTAAAAGTTCCACTCTGTTTAGGGGCAGGCAATGCATTTTGGAAAACAATGAAACAGCACCACCTAGGGGCTACACACTCCCCCCACTAAAAGTCTTTGGTCCCCAAAGATAGGTTGGTAAGTTACAAACTAACCAAACTTTTGAACTTAACCGTTATATGGGGCCAGATAACAATTTGTAATATATTCATTAGACAGAGGTACTTTCCACCATGGGATGTCAGGAGCAGAGTGAAGTGAGTCACAAACTGATACAGCAGCTTGGGGTATTTGAGCCTCTAGGTTCCTGCGAACAGTGGTGATAGCTTGTTCAGAGCTCTTCCCCATGAAGTCATAGGTCAGCCTTTTGGGGGGTTGAATTGCACGCTTTCCTCTTTGTTCCAGAGGTAAAGGTGGTTCAATTTCAGCCAATTGTTCTGCAACTTCAGTAGATGGAGGTGAAGGTACTGCTACCGAGGTATTAGGTTCTAGTTCTTGCTCAGACCCAGGTAGACTTTCTTCAGGTTCTTGATCACAACTTTGTGGCATGAACTCTGGAGCGTCAGCTCTCAATGGGCTAGAATGAGGTTCAGCTACAGTTAAAGGGTTTGTATCTGCATCTGTTGGCCACAACCACTGCGCTCCTAAGTAATATTCCCAATCATTGTCCTCATCTTCATCATCATCTTCCTCTATCAAAGGGGGTGGCGAAGATCGAGTTACTGGAGCTCTTCTAGGAAGAATTCGTTCTACTGGTTGTGACACTCGTACGGCTTCACTGAGTGGTAGAAGGTGGTTGCGGTGCCAAGTCTTCAGGGGACCAGTCTTTCCCTCAGGACGAATTTGGTACACAGGAAGACCAGGTGGTTGAGCACACACAATATAGGGCTGTGAGCTCCACCTATCACTGAGCTTATGTTGTCCACGAAGACCAAGATTTCTCAGAAGGACTCGATCACCTGGTTGCAGATGGTGGATTCTCACTCGTAGATCATAGCGTCTTTTATTCTGCTGTTCCCTACTACTGGATGCAATTTGGGCCTTCTCATAAGCAGTCTTGAGGTTTCGCCTAAGTCGATCAACATATCCCTTGTGGGACGTAATAGAGGTATCATCAGGTGAGATGCCAAAGGCTAAGTCCACAGGCAATCTGGCTTCCCTGCCAAACATCAATAAGTAAGGGGAGTGCCCAGTAGAATCATGCTTTGTACTATTGTATGCATGAACCACAGCAGATATATGACGACTCCAGTGCTGTTTCTTTTCTGAAGGTAATGTCCCTAGCATATCTAGGAGTGTCCGATTAAATCTTTCTGGCTGAGGGTCCCCTTGAGGGTGGTATGGGGTAGTTCTTGATTTCTTCACACCCAACATACTCAGTAACTCTTTGATGAGTTTGCTTTCAAAGTCTCTGCCCTGATCTGAATGTAACTTTTGAGGCAGGCCATAGTGAACAAAGAATTTCTCTATCAGGACTTTGGCTACGGTAGATGCTTTCTGGTCTTTGGTAGGGAAGGCTTGGGCATAGCGGGTGAAATGGTCGGTCACCACTAGAACATTTCCCTGTCCGCTAGAGTCCAGTTCCAAACACAGAAAGTCCATGCACACCAGTTCCATGGGACTTTGACTCTGTAAATGGCCCATTGGGGCAGCTCTGGAAGATAGGGTCTTCCTCTGTATGCATCTCAGGCAGGAATGACAGTAGCTTTCGACCTCAGCTTTCATGCAGGGCCAATAGAAACGGTCTCTGACTAGATGAAAAGTCCTTTCTGCTCCAAGATGGCCATGTTCATCATGTAGGGCTCCCAACACTGTAGTTCTGTGTTTCTTTGGAAGGAGCAACTGCCACTTTTCCTGTATGTCATCTACAGGTGCTTGTCTATAAATCAGTCCATTTCTAAGCTGAAGTCTGTTATATTCCTTGTAGATTAATTTTGCCTCCTCTGGAACTTCAGTTTGTAAGAGTTCTGGTTGCTGGCTTTCTAAAGCTTTCAATGTCAGTCGGCAAAGAGGGTCTTCTAATTGATCTCTCCTTAAATCTTGTCTGCTGAGGATGGGCAGACCTCCCTTCTTTACTTGAGTCAGATTGCAGTAGAAATCAGGGACTCCTGCAGCACTTACTCCAACAGCTCCTGCCCCTGCAGCTCCTCTGACCCTATGTTCAACCCCTTGACACAGGGCTTGGATCCCTTCTGGGGTCAATCGTATCCACTCTTCTTCAGATACCTCTGTATTGTAGGGTCTCCTAGACAGTGCATCAGCATCTCTGTTCCCAACCCCTGGACGATACTTCAGGCTGAACCGAAATCCAGCCAAGGCTGCCAACCACCGGTGACCTGTTGCATCTAGCTTGGCGGTTGTGAGAAGGTAGGTGAGTGGGTTGTTGTCTGTCTTGACTTCGAATTCAGCACCATACAAATAGTCCTTCAATTTGTCAACTACTGCCCACTTCAAGGCCAGGAACTCCAGTTTGTGGGTAGGGTAGTTTTTCTCTGATGGGGAGAGGCTTCGGCTCACATAAGCCACTGGTCTCAATTGTCCATCATGTTCTTGGTACAACACTCCACCGATCCCCTCTCGGCTAGCGTCAACATGTAGTTCATAGGGGCGAGCTGGATCAGCATAGGCTAAGACTGGTGCATGTGTCAAACCCCACTTTAACTTCTCAAAGGCATGCTCACATTCATAAGTCCATTCGTCTTCAATAGCCTCTTTTGACTTCCGAGGTCCTTTGGCTGATTGGCTATGATTAGGTGGCTTAGAGTCATCTTCTTCACCATAATTTTTCAAGAGCTCATTGAGAGGTCGGGCAATCTTAGCAAATCCTTCTACGAATCTTCTATAGTATGAACAGAATCCCAGGAAGGATCTTAGCTCTGATACAGTTTTCGGTCTTGGCCAGGTTGTCACTGCTTCAAGTTTCCTGGGATCAGTGGCCACCCCTTCAGCAGAAACTACATGCCCCAGGTAAGTAACAGAAGGCATGCAGAACTGGCACTTTTCCAAGGATAACTTCAGCCCCTCTTCCCGAAGCCGGTCTAGCACTTTTTCTAAACGTTCTTCATGCTCTTCTAGAGTTCTTCCAAAAACAATTATATCATCCAAGTACACCAAAACTTCCACCAGGTGCATGTCACCCACTGTTCTTTCCATCAGACGCTGAAATGTAGCTGGGGCTCCAGTCAGGCCTTGAGGCATTCGGTTAAACTCAAAGAACCCAATGGGACAGATGAAAGCAGTTTTTTCTTTGTCTTCAGGATGCATGGGGATCTGATGGTAACCACTTCGAAGGTCCAAGACACTGAACCACTTGGCCCCTGAAAGGCAGTGCAATGCATCTTCTATGCGTGGTGTGGTATACTGGTCGGGAATGGTTCTTCGGTTTAGAGTGCGGTAGTCGATACACAGTCTGATTGACCCATTTTTCTTTCGCACCACCACAATGGGGGAAGCATAAGGACTCCTTGATTCTCTAATTATTCCTGTTCTTTTCAGTTCTGCAATCTGCTGTCTCAAGTCTTCTAAGTCACCAAACGGGATCCGACGTGATCTTTCTCGGAAGGGCTTGTCATCTTGCAGACGAATCCGATGTTGGGTACTCTTGGCACAACCCACATCAAACTCATTTTTGGAAAATAGCTCCTGTTTTCTCAGTAACAGGTCCTGAAGACTCTTCTTCCATTCAGTGGGTGCAGGAGAATTTTCTGGGTAGAAGCATTCTGTGGAAAGCCTATCTGCTGCTCCCCCCACTAAAACAGATGGTGAAACAGGGGTGGCTGAATTCACTTGTCCAAGCAGCATTTGGGAATTAAGTTTCACTGGGGAATCAGTAGTGTTACGAAGGCTTACAGGAACTCTTCCTTTAGTTCGCTGCAAATCTTTAGTTGGGACTACTTCAGGCACTAGCTGTAATCCAGTTTCTTCACCCTTTTTTCGATCTGCTTCTAACATAATATAGGGCCCTGGCTGTTTCCAACTCAGCCGTACTTCAGCTCTGAGACAGGCTACTTCACCAGGTTGCAGAACTCTCTCTTCCTTACCAAGCAGCCATAACTTCCCCACTCCCTCAGCTGGAGCTTCCTGTTCCTGGATCAGACCTTGGTATATGGGCCGCAGCAATGGGTGTAATTCTCCCTCAGCTGGAGGAGCCTCGCGGGACAGTAATGGTTCTAGCATTCTCCTCACTAGATGTGTGTTTGTTCCCACTATCATGGAGCTCCTATCAGACCCTGGGGGTCGAGAGCACACAATCGGAAGGGCATCAAATGTTCCAGACTGTCCGAAGATCAATGGATCAGCTGATATCTTGATCTGAAGATAACCATCATAGGGAAACTTCTTAGCACTAAGACCCCAGATTTCAAGATCTTCCAGCTTCTGCAAAGGCAAGTGTTTTAAATGCTTATCATAGAAGTCTTTATACAAAAGGGTCACTTGTGCACCTGAGTCAAGGAGGGCTTTGGTGTAAATTCCTTCAACCTGAACAGGTATCACTGGTGATGGTCCTATTAGCTCAGCTGGGAATCTCCTGGAAACACTTGGGGCAGCGGGTCCTGCAGGTTTAGCATGTATCCTTCTCTTTCTTCTGACCCGTTTGTAGTAAGGTATCTCACAAGGTATTTTGGATTGTAGTGTATTTCTTTCCTGTTGAATGGAGTCAGACACAGAGGCAGGGGTTTTAAAATCTCCCTTTACTTTGTTCCTAATTTTAGGGATGGAGCGGACAGAGGAAGGTGGGCACCCGGGTGGCTCCTTCACCGAGGCCCTCTGTAGTTTCCCTGTGGCTTTCCAGGGCGTCCTTGGTTCTTGTTGTACTTTAACCCAACCTCTTCTTTTATCCCAAAGGGACTTGAGCAAGTGCTTTTATAATGTCCTAGCCCTCCACAGTTGTAACAGATTCCTGGACTAGCTGGCTTCTTCAAACCAAGGGAAGACACATCCTTTGTTTGCTCTAATACATCCTCTTTCATCTGATCTTGATGTTTGACGGTCAACTGGGTCAGCATGTGCATCATTTGGGACATTTGAGATTTAAGAGTGTCTATTTTGGAATGGACATCATCAGCAGCACCCACTACTGCAACTTCAGCTGATCTTCGTGCATTGCCTTGTTCTCTGTCTTTAGCTTCTAACATAGCTTCTTCCTCTCTCACTGTCCTTATCAACTCAGGATAATGTAGTTCCTCATAATCTTTACTTGTCCTAAGTTGGAGCATGATGGGGTCTAAAGGCTGCGCCCCTCTCAAGACCTGTTGAACTCTAATCTTGTCCACCGTGCTTGGGACTAAGCCTTTCTTGAGTAGTATTTGGTGCAGGATCTTATCCAGCCGTCCCATATATGAAGACAATTTTTCTCCTTTCTTCTGATAAGTGTGTTCAAATTGATACAGAAGGTCTGAGATCTTTTCTGTTCTCCCAAATACATCTTGTAGAATACTGAGATAGTCATAGGCTGTGCATTCAGGCTGACTGAGTTTTAGATTTCTCACTGCATCAGAAGCAGCTCCTCTCAAACTTTCAGCAATTCTTTGTTTCTTTTGCGCCTCAGGCACATCCCACTCATCCAGCCCCCGCATAGCCTGGTCCATCCACCCCTCAAAGTCTTCTTCTCCAGATGGGACAGGTGTTTTCCCTGAAAAAAAAACGCAGCTTTCTATAGCCATATCCTGTTGGGGCATCAGGGACCTTCAGGCAGCGCTCCATGACTTTCTCAAATTTTTCAAAGAAGTTTGCTTGTGAGTCTGTGCTAGGTGCAGACATGCTAGGGGCTAAAACATTTGGTGGGCGTGCCTGTGTTGTATCAACTTTGCTTGCTTGTGAACCTGGGTGGCATTTAGGGGTTATGATATCAGCTTCTAAACCATCAGACAGCAGTATTTTCTGAGCCTGAAAGCAAATGGGTACTTCATCTCGCCACTCTAACAGTGCATAAGTCCGAGGCCCCTCAGAGTCCTCTGTACAGTCCAGAACATAACCTCTGCTTTCAGGCGAAAGTGCTGTGACCACATGGCGAATGCGGGCTGCAGACCATTCATTTCCTGGAAGGCTAAGTATAATGCACAGTTCTGGCCTAGCTTTCTGATGGTCACACCACTTGGTAGCAGCTTCTGGGTCCATTCTGCCTTCGCTCATTTTCTCTGGCAGAGGGGTAGGAAATCCAAGGACGAGCCCCCAACGTGTAGCACTCACCCCCTAAGGAGCGGCTGAAGATAGATTTGGGTTCCCTACCGTACCAGCTGCAACTCACTTCAGAAACTGGACCCAACAATAATCATAGTAAAACCACTAACAGTGCGGCTTTAATAATAGCATATGAAGCCTTGTTAGAGCGGAATTTAGATAAACAGCAAACACATAAACATCAAACATGCAATAATAAACTGAGTGTGGGATAAGTCTGTCTATCACTTTAAGTCCCTGTCTATCCACTGGCCAGTGGCTATATAAGTTCTATGATGGCCGGCGTTGGGGCCCTTTGAGAGCGCTCCGTCCCTTTAAAGAGGGCAATTGTAATCCACAGGGAATGAAGGCAAACTATATAAAACGTATTCCGAAAGAGAGGATAAAAAAAAAGGGTTTCTCAATCCTGAGAGTCAGCAATAAATCCAGGGGAAAAAAAAAGGGATCTCTGTTATGGCTCCTATAGAAACTGTAATCAATTCTCTGCTTTCAGTCAGAAATAAACATGGCCGTGAGGCCTCTCACCAAACCACTGCTGTCCACAGTCTCAGATGAACCTGGGTCAGAATGCAGGCAGATAGTCCACAAGTCCCTCTGTCCAGATGGATGTTCTCCTTCCCTCTCAGATGATGGAGGTATTCTTACCCGCAGCAATGTTTTTGTCCTGTGCCAACAGTCTGGCTGGAGGGGTTCAGTTCTGTGTCCTTCCCACACCACTCTCTTCCCTCTCCACCCCTGTTCCCCGTTCTCACTCCTCCCCCGGGAACCAAAAATCAGCTCTAAAAGTTCCACTCTGTTTAGGGGCAGGCAATGCATTTTGGAAAACAATGAAACAGCACCACCTAGGGGCTACACAAATGTGACAGCCTATTTCAGACTTTTAATCCTCATCAGTTCACAGCAGAGATTGATATGGCTGTATGAGATAGGGCTTGGACCAGTACAACAGAGTAACCAAGCAGCTCAGGGTGACCCAAATTACTAAGAATGTATAGGGGGATAAAAGGGACCAAAAAGCCCTCCTACTAAAAAAAGCAAAGCTTGGTGTAATTTTCCTTCTTAAAATAGAAGCAAATCTGCAATAATTCAGCTATAAGTGAACATTTGTGGTTACCCACAATGCACTGCTACTGAATATGCAAATTATCCCTCTTTGCTCTTGGTTTGATATGACACTACTTCTTCTTCTTGCTTGGACCAGCCCCTTCTTCTTGCTTGGATCGGCCCTGGGGGCAGGGCACTACTTCTTCTTCTTGCTTGAAGGTTGAGGCACTTACTCTATTATATATATAGAAGATTCCCCCTCCAGGCCGCCATGGATAGTGGGGGAATGATATAATTCGGCTTCCAGCGATTGCTGGAGGTCGAATTATTGTGTTTTTTAAGCAACTTCGGCTCCGTCTTCTGACGGCGCTGACGTTACTCACTGAGCGCAGCTATAGACTGATTCCCATTACAGTCTATGGCGGCACTCGCTGCGCCTAAATCTAGCAGTGCTGTAAAGCACTGCTCCACGACCGCTTTGCAGTATTGGTTTTTTGACCCTGCATAGTTTGACATGCGAAAGCAAATGCATATTTGCATGACCATTGCCTCATGAATAGTCAATTAGGCCAGATTTGCAAAGCCAGACTTGCTAGGGTTAAGCCTCCTTTCCACAGACTGTTGATAGGCAGTGAAATGCCTCTCAAACTCTCTCAACTGCTCACTGCTGCCTAGTAACTGCTTGTTGCTGCCTGATAACTGCTTGTTGCTTTGCTGCCTGATAACTGCTTGTTGCTGCCTGATAACTTCTTACCTGTGCCTGGTAACTGCTTGCTGAGCACACAGCTCAACAGTCCGTGGAAAGGAGGCATCAAACTTGGTCTTTGAGCACGCATAAATTTTCTCATGCAAAGTACTTCTTCTTGCTGGAAGGTTGAGGCCCTTATTCAATTATGAATAGCCAATTAGGCCAGATTTGCAAACCCAGACTTGCTAGGGTTAGGCCTCCTTTCCACCGACTGTTGATAGGCAGTGAAATGCCTCTCAAACTCTCTCAACTGCTCACTGCTGCCTAGTAACTGCTCACTGCTGCCTAGTAACTGCTTGTTGCTGCCTGATAACTGCTTGTTGCTGCCTGATAACTTCTTACCTGTGCCTGGTAACTGCTTGCTGAGCACACAGCTCAACAGTCCGTGGAAAGGAGGCCTCAAACTTGGTCTTTGAGCACGCATACATTTTCTCATGCAAAGTACTTCTTCTTCTTGCTGGACGGTTGAGGCACTTACTGAATTATATATATAGATAATACTAATACAAATCATTTTATATGTTTATTTTTAGACAACGGTAAAGGGGAAAACTTATTTTGAAGGTATTAATGATAGTTGCAACGGAACAACAAAGAGGAAAAAAAATCAACATGTTGTATCGCCATGAGGCTCGCCTTCCGTTCTCTGCATTTGAGTTCTTCTGAAGTTATTTTGAGGCTTCTTTTAAAATTCCTTAAAGAGAATCTGAAAAAACAGTCCCTGGTGGATACTATTACTGACCTCACAGGGGGCAGCCTCAGGGTCCCAATGAGACTTCCTTGTCCGCTTTACCCTCCAGTATCCAGCACTCCCAGCCCCTGACAAATTGGTAGCGGCCGAAATATTTACCTACCGCACTCCTGCGCAGGCGCAGTAGGTGGAATAAGCTGAACCCGATTGGGTCCGCTCTGCTGCACTGGAGCTAGTCACCTGCACCGGCGCTGTAGTGCGGATCCGATCGTGCTTGACTATTTCCACCGGAGCCCATCAGAAAGCCGCTACTGCGCCTGATTCTCTTCAAAACTTTAGAAAACTTTTATTCTATTTTATTCTTCACCTATAGTCTTGACAAAATTCTCCCGAATGGTGGATTTCACACTCATCACGTCTTCGCCAACGCTTTTCTTCTGCTCCTCATAGGTATGATAGTTTCACTACTTCTGGAAGCTGGATCCACCTTCCACTTGTTCTTTGTCTTCTTGGCTTCCTCCTTAATCTCGTCACTCCACCAGGCAGCTCTTTTCATCTTCTCTCTAACTTTTCCAGCAGACTTCCTCTGCAACTATGAGAACACTTCCTTTAAATGCTTTCCAGCTGCTTCCAAGATCGTTCTCAGTCTCACCGAGTGAAGCTGTGAATTGAATATTTCTCTGACTGTAACACAGAATTTCTCTTAGCATGTTTTTCATTCTTCAGGTGATAGGATTAAACTTAGAATTCTGTAATGAGGATTGGTTTCTTACCGCTTCTCAGCTTGGTTTTCTCGAGAAATGTTTTTTTAAAAAATTGCTGTTGTTTCTTTCTGCTGCTTATTTCACACAAGAATGAACAAGGTCTTCCTTATTTTTTCATCGGTAACAACTTAGTTTTGTTGGGTCTCCCCTTATGTATTATTTGCTAGAGGACTCTCACAAGCGGGCACCTCGGATCATGAAAAGTACTGTATTTTTCGACATATAAGATGCATCAAAAAATAGGGAGAAAAAGGTCCTGTGTCTTAAATGCCAAATAAAGGTCCCTGACTTATGAACACCCGCCAATATGAACTGCTGACCCGGTGTGATGTCGGGACTACCTGTATTGCCCCCTGTGTCCTCCTCCCTCCACCCTCATGTCTCCTCTACTCCCAGTGCATCAATATAGGCAGTGGCAGCATGGCTCATCCCATCCAGTGGCTCCAGTGGTGATCAGAGACCTCTCCTCTCCTTCACTGTTTCCGATTAGCAGAAGCCGGCACTATGGGAGCCGTGAGGGAGAGAAGAGGTCTCTGATCGTTGCTGTAACTGTAGATGATGTGAGCTGTGCTGCTGCTGCTGCTTACATTTGTTGTGCACCGGTTACGGACGAGACATGGGGTGAGCAGAGTAGGACACGGGGACAGAAGTGGACACAAGGGGAGCAAAGATGGACACAGGGGGAAAGAAGGCGACACACAGGTGCAAAAGAGGACACAGGGGGCAAAAGAGGACACAAAGGGGGTGCAAAGGAGGACACAGGAGGATAGAAGGGGACAGAAGGGGACACGTGAAGGACGCATGGGGGACAGAGGAGGACAAAGAGGTACAAGGGGGACAAAATAATTGGGAAAGAACATCTACAAAACGCTCCTGGACCATGGACACACCAGGTTTAGTATATTTTTTCCCCTGGTGTTTTCCATTTAAACCTAGGTGTGTCTTATAGTCTGGAGCATTTTATATGCTGAAAGAATATGTATATACTCAAATATAAGTCGACATCATGTATAAGTCGACTCCAAAATTTGACCCTCTTAAGCTGGAATCTTTGATTGACTCAAGTATAAGTCTACCCAGCAAAGTTAAATGGCTGCACTTGTCCTGGGGCCGGCTACTGCGGGAGATTGTGCACAGGCTGCGTGCGCATCTCCTGCTTGGGGGGCGGTGCTCCGCCCTGCCTTCAGTCTCCGAGTGGCCATCGCTGCTCGGGAGACTGTTAGGCGGCGGAACCACCGTCCTTCTACTAAGTACAGCGCTGCGATCCCCCTGGGGCACCAGAGAGCGATCGGCTCCGATCGCCGTGATTGGCTGGCGGGGGGTGGGCGGGAGGTAGAGGGAAAAAAAATATGTTTATTTAATAAAAATAAATAGCGATAAATATTTATAAAAAAACCCAAACAAACAACTGGGGGGGCGATCAGACCCCACCAACAGAGAGCTCTTTTGGTAGGTAGAAAAGGGGGGTGGGGGGAATCACTTGTGTGCCGTGTTGTGCGGCCCTACAGCTGGGCCTTAAAGCTGCAGTGGCCAATTTTACTAAATATGGCCTGGTCTTTAGGGGGGTTTAGCACTGTGGTCCTCAAGAGGTTAATTGTTGTGGCCAGGACTTTTAGACCTGTGTTTTCTTGGCATTTCCATTATCAAGACAGTGTCACTTACCGCTGGGCAAATTGCTGCAAATGGGAATGTCACTAAAAGTACGAACATTGTTTAGTATTACTTGTGACTCTTGTATAAGTCTACCCCTATGCTTTTATTTAGTGAGTCAGTCCTACATTTCTAGACTTATACTTGAGTATACACAGTAAGTAATAATTGAAAGATATGTTTATGTAAAAAGTGAAAGAGGTGTTCATTTACCTCCTATAGAAAATGCTAGACTATTTGACAAAATACCTTTATTTAAAGTAAAAGTGAAGCGAAAATAAACTTATGAGATAACGAATTGTATGTGTAGTACAGCTAAGAAATAGAACATTTGTGGCAAAGAGTCTCATATTGTGTTCCAGTACAGGAAGTAATAAAAAACTTTAGTTAGTTGAATACAATAGTACAATGCTGTTTTCTGAAGCACTTAAACAGCAAAGAAACAATGAGAGACAGCTTGAGATAAGGTTTTAATATGAGACTCTTTCCTTTGCTGCTAAAGTTCTATTCCTATAATCCATTAGATCATAAGGGGTTTTTTTCGCTTCAGGTTTGCTTTAAAACAGTCGTGAACAAAGTTTTGCGTTAATTTAGTGGATGTCTACGCACCTGAATAAAGGCATTTGCATAATTTACGCATAAATTATCACATTTAGCACAACTGAAGGATTCATGAAAGTTTTCACCTGCCTCTAATGATTGGCATACGGACTGACACCGGATCCGCTCCCAGCACTGAGCTATTCCTGGATCACCTGTCTATCCCCCATCCATAGATGTATTCATTATTTCCACTTCATCAATATGTGTTATTATCTCTTCTCTGAAACCGGGAGAGGCGCCAAATTAAACATCTCACAACAGGTGTGTTTAATGTGCCAAGCAGATGATGCCAGTAATACTAACAACGCGTGTGTCTCTGTTATGTATTAATAACTAACATCTCCCCTCTGAATGGTAACGAGACCGGTGACAGGTGCTACACGGTAAATGGAGTGAATGAGTGTTTTACAAGGAAAAGCTGTAAGAGTAAAAGACGGAAAGTAATAACAGGAAATTGTCCTTACCAGGCGCGCCGCATGCCGGTGTTCAAACACTTTGTTTGTAAAGATGCAGCAATTCCTTTGTACGAAGCAGCATGTTTGTGTGACCAACGCTTCCTGTGAGGCAACCACTCTGTGGGCCATAGTAACAGGGCTGGTTCTCTCATGAAGCAAGGTGAAACATTTGCATCAGGAGCAGAGATTACAGGGGCAGAATGTTTGTACTGTGTTTACACTAACAGCATGCAGTCAGAGTAGGAGGAGAAGCGAGAGGAGAGCGAGGTGAAGAGGTCATCATTGGGGAAAAGTAGCTTGTTGTGCTGTGTGAGGAGTCTGACAGTGAGTGAGGAGGAGGGAGGCAGGAGAGCAGCAGTGTTTCATTTGACTTGCACAGCAGAAGGGAGGAGCTAGCACTGCTGCCCTGACTGATACGAGTCTCATGCTTTCCAGCACAGGTGTGTGAAAGTGTTAAAAAAAACTTCAGTTGCTATCTATGCAAAAGAGCTATTCAACCCAACTTGGTCAAATACAGTGCTGTTTTCTGAACCACCTAAACAGCCAAGAAACAGCGAGAGACAGCTTTGTCTCAAGTTTGTCCTGACTGAGGAGGAATGGAGTGGCTGAGGGTGAGCAGTTTGTTTGTCACAGACTCACAGCCAGCCAGTGTGCTATTGTGTGAAGCTGCAGCATGTCATGTGAGAACATTAAATGAAGCAGAGTAAATTGTCAGGTTCTGTGCGATCAGTCCAATTCGAGGGGGGTGGGGATCCTCACAAGTTTGCCTAAGGAAGCATAAAATCTAGAACCAGTCTTGCATAGTAAGTAAGGGTTTCGATCCTTGATGGTGACCCATAACCTCCAAGTGTCCGTGAAATGAGAGAGACCAGGAGCCCGAGGATACAGTATGGTTGGACAAGGCGATATATGTAAGCACTCATGTGTAAGTAATATATTGCAACCAGCATCTGAACCTGCGGGAATATAACTGTCCCCGCTCAATGCCCCAGGTCTGTTGCTGGTCGATCGCTCTCCTTAATTAGTTGTGAGGACTGCAAGGTCCTCGTGACTATGAACCCCACTAGGGTATGGACTATGCTAAAAACACTGGTGGAGATGCCCTTGCTGATAGACTACTATAGAATGTTGTATAGATGAGAAGTGTACCGTCTTCATTTCTCAGAAGGACAAGCCATTAGTTATTGGAAAAGGTATATTTATTCATGCACTATAGACAATGCATTGCGCAGGTCTTGGCCCGCTTCCTCAGGTCATTACCAGTGCCTGTGGAGGATTCGATCACGAGCGTGAGCACCTAAAATTACTTTTTGGACCATACCATATTAACTTTTCTCCTGAGTATTCCCCAAGGAGATATTTTCAAGCTTTATAAAAAAAATACTTTTGAAGCTCTCACCAAGCAAGAAATTACTCAAAATAAGTTTGATACGATCTTTTTACCTACTTTTTAGTACTTTTTTATGTGCTGAAAATTTTTTTTTTTTCTAGATAAGATGAAAATTATCTCCATGGAGAAAATTATGGAGAAAAGATAGGCTATGGACCTGGAAGTTTTTTGGTGGTGATAGCAATGGGAAGGGATGGGGTTGGGGGGATGAGTTTTAGGAACTTAAAAGTAGATCTTAACTCTTACTCCTTGAAAAGTTTCCACTGATAGCCTCTGAAGGATCACCAACCCCCGATAGCTCGGCGTCTTCTGCACATGTGCGGACATGCACCCATGCCACTTGGAGCATACTGTGCCTGTGCGGTATGTTCCCATAGAAGTGGGTGCTCACATGCGCAGGAGACAGCGACTCGATGGGTTATCAATACTTCAGAGACTGCCAGCGGAACCCAGGAGAAGACTGGAGTTGTGGCAAGGGACACAAATTACTTCTAAGGGCTGGAAGAAGCCCCAAGTAAGGAAAGCTACATTTCATTTTTTCACCTTGTGTCTTGTTTTTGTGCCCAGTCTTGCCATAGTGTATGACCTGTAACATGAACTTTAACCTCACCATGGTAGTAGAGTTTGGCTGTTCCCACCCAGTTGTAAGTCTCCTTCACAAATGTTTCTGTTTCAGTTAATGACAGTGTGTCAACCTATATATGCAAATGATAATTATTATTGTTACCTGCTTGGTATAATTGGTTAATTATACTCCTGACTGTAATCATGCAACATAAACAATTATAATGTATATTTATTGAAGCATTATCACCTTACTGTATTTTTTTCACACCTGTCTCACTGTTTTGCAAGGTATTGTATGTTTTCTTCATCTCCAGAATTGTCCCTGATAAGGGATCTATTGTGATTTGCTGACCCACTTTCCATGCTGGAATGTCCCACCTTGCTTGCTGGGCCCTAGAACTTGCTAGAATGCTCCAGAGATCTCTAGCCATTTGGAGATCCATTTGAAACTGTAAACAAGCATTCAGAATAGCCAGCCTGGGAAATCCTTCAGAGCCAAATGCTATTATTGTACTGCATTGTCACAACAAAAAGCACTGCTTGCTTAATAGGTCTTAAAGTGAACCTGAGGTGAGAGTGCTATGGAGGCTGCCATATTTGTTTCCTTTTAAATAATACCAGTTGCCTGGAACCCCTGCATTGGGCTGCAGTAGTGTCTGAATCACACCAGAATCAAGCATACAGCTAAGCTTGTTGGTTCTGACAATAACGTCATAAACACCTGATCTGCTCCATGCTTGTTCAGGGTCTATGGCTGAAAGTATTAGAGGCATCCAGAGGTATTAGAGGATCAGCAGGACAGCCAGGCAACTGGTGTTGCTTAAAGAGAATCTGTACTGTCTGATTTGTACAATAAAAAACATACCAATCGAGTCACTGTGATCTCCTGGCTCCCTCTTTGCCATTTCTGCCGCTCCCCGCTTTTATTCTCCAGTCTTAGGCAGTGTTTACAAACAAAAAACTCATGTTACAGTATACTACAAGTTTTTATTACATAGTCAATTATCTGCACTCCAGTCAGGGATTCTCAGCATGGGCAGCATCCTCCCCCGTCAGAAAAGCTGAAATTGAGAGCAGAGACCTGTCTGTGAGAGATAAACAAAGCACACACACAGAGCCTGCAGGGGGCTTGAAGGGGGTGTGCATAACTTCTCCCTACCACGGCAGAGGCAGTGCATTCCGCTCTGGGTCGACAAAGCTTGACAAAGAAAAGCAGATTAGATATATTACAGACACAGTTCAACTAGAAAAGGCTGCAGTATCCAGACCACATCAGAACAGGTATAGGAACACAGGACACTGGTGGTGATCATTGATTTTGTTGGATCATATCGCAGAGGATTGTTCTGATCCCCTTTGACTTTTGCAGTAATTTGTAATTGCCAGTTTCTCTCCAGTGGGGACCTGTTGTGACTATAGTGTAACTGCGCACTACACTATCGTATGGTGACTAGAATGATCACGCTTAAAGTGTACCAGAGATCAATAAAATAAAAAAATTATACATACCTGGGGCTTCCTCCAGCCCCATCCGCTCCGATTGCACCCACGCCATCATCCTCCGCTGCCCGCATCTACGTGAACCGAGTCCCGTCACTGCCGTCAGTCGGAGCCAGTCTAGCATAAGAGAAGTGCGGCGTTTGCGTATCTCTCCAGCAGCCGCTGGAGAGATAAGTAGAGGGCGTACTTCTCCTGCGTAGGCTGGCTCTGACTGACGGCAGTGATGGGACCTGGTTCTCGTAGATGTGGGACAGCGGAGGACTGCGGCGTGAGAGCGATCGGAGTGGATGGGGCTGGAGGAAGCCCCAGGTATGTATAATTTTTTATTTATTTATTTGATCTCTGAGTCCCTTTAGAGCGCACACTATGCTGATAGGACCATGCGTATAGTGTGCGCATGCTTATTTTGTGCGGTAGGGTTCCTCTTTTTAGTGAAACAAGCCCGATCTCTGCCAAGAAATAGTTTTATGGCTGTAATTCCTTATCAGTGAGGGTTACACGATAGTCTAATTAGGTCCCCATTGGAAAGAAAGTGGCCCTTGCACACCTTAAACTTTAACTCTTTCATGTAGAAAAATAAAAAAAGGAACACAGCCTAGTTATTTGTGTGCTAGGCACAGTACATATACATGTCTATTTCATCATGTCACATGTTACCTCGGGCACACTTAAATTTCACACATATCAATCGTATCTTTTTAAATCTCATTCTATGGCTGTAGACTATGATGATGACTGCTTATGTCACTGGCTCACACATTTCTCATGGTCCACACACTTACAAAGTTGGTTAAAGGGACTCTGAGCACCTCTAATGGGCATGCCTTTAACCCAGACGACTTCCAACAAAGTCGTGCTATGACCCCTCAGAAGGAGCCTCTTGCAATGACCATGCGTGTCACTTCCTCTTCCTGCTTCATTCAGCAATGCACTTCTCTAACAGAGAAGACAGGGGTGACCCGGAAGTTATAACATAGCCAAGATGGCAGCCGCAATTTTCAAACTAAAACTATTTGGTGTAGAATGGCGATTCAGGCATCAAATGAAAGAGGAGAGCACAAGCTAAAGAAAGGTTTGCATCTACTGGTCGGAGTCTTAAAGGCATGCCCATGAGAGGTGCTCGGAGTCCCTTTAAAGACACCACCTTTGATGCTGGAAACCAGGGGTTGTATCATTGCTAGAACCAGAATCAAATATTATTTTGTATTATTTTTATTTATATAGTGCCAACATCTTCCGTAGTGCTGTACATAGTACAGAACAAGTAGTGGGGAGCACAGATAGACGAGACATTCAAAGCTCTGCACAATCAGGACATCCAGCAATACAAATACAGACATACAGTAGATGATGAGAGGTTTGAGACATCACCAATACTGGTACATGTTCATATGATAAATCACAGCAGAATAAGAAACACTAGGAGGAGGTCCCTGTCCTTGCGAGCTTACAATCTACAGGGTAGTGGGGTGGAGACATTGGGGAAGAAGACACAATGGTTTGTGGATGAGATATCGAATCTCCAATGCTACTTATAGGAAATAAGTAAGGAGTCCATAGTCAAAATTCCCCAATGCTCCAGGGAGGTCTGTGCAAGCTCCCAAAACCTTTGGAGGCAGAGCTTTCTGTCATGCAGCCCATAACCTTTGGAACTCCCAACCACACCCAGTAAAGACAGCTCCTACCTGGAGCTATTCCAATCCAGACTGAAAAGCCACCTGCATGGGCATAACAATAGCCCCTGCAACCCCTGCAATTGCAGTGGGGGGGCATGGGGGCTTTCGGGGCCCCTCCTCCTGGCATCTGCAGGAGGAGGGGCCCCCACAAATCTCCATGCATCACAGCAGCACTATCTGCTGCCCTTTGCCAGGCTCCCAGTCACATGACTCGCATCGGTCATGTGATAGGGAGCCGGTGAATGGCAGCAGCGAGAGTGTGCACGCATGCATGGAGGAGACCTATGGTACTGGAAGCAGGTAATATTACACATGCTATTCTGCATGGCGGAAGTAGGTGGCGGGAATGTTTGTTTATGGGCTGCCTGCCTGGTCCCTTGGGGTGGAGGGGGGCGGGAGAGATAGACTTAGGGGGGCCCATGCAATCTTTTTTGCAGTGGGCCCCATACATAGTAGATACACCCCTGGCCACCTATTTAGCCTGGCATTTGCTGACTTGTAGAATTTGGCCTCCTTACCATAATTTATCAATCAACCAATTACTGGTCTGAGCCAAGTTTATGCACTTTAAGCCTTATGGAAGAAAAGCACTTAAAGGACACCCGAGGTGACATGTGACATGAATGATGAGATAGACATGTGTATGTACAGTGCTTAGCACACAAATAACTAGGCTGTGTTTTCTTTCTCTGCCTGAAAGAGTTAAACATCAGGTATGTAAGTGGCTGACTCAGTCCTGACTCAGACAGGAAGTGACTACAGTGTGACCCTCCCTGATAAGAAATTTCAACTTGGCCGTTGACTCGAATACCCATTATAGAGGAACTCCAGTGAAAATGATGAAATAAAAAAGTGCTTAATTTTTACAATAATTATGTATAAATGATTTAGTCTGTTTTTTGCTCGTTGTAAAATATTTCCTCTCCCTGATTTACATTCTGACATTTATCACATGGTGACATTTTTACTGCTGGCAGGTGATGTCACTGGAAGGAGATGCTGCTTGCTTTTTTGGCGGTTGGAAACATCTGTTATTTCCCACAATGCAACAAGGCTCCCACAGTGTGATGTCAGTACCTCAGTGTTGTGAGGCGCTGACATCATTTGTAGGAGGGGTTTCACCACAAAATCAGCCATACAGAGCCCCCTGATGATCCGTTTGTGAAAAGGAAAAGATTTCTCACGGGAAAGGGGGTATCAGCTACTGATTGGGATGGAGTTCAATTCTTGGTTACTATTTCTCTATAAGTACATAGTTAGCGTACTGTCGGGCAAACTTTACATGTACTGGATAGTGTAATGGTTAAGGGCTAAGGGAAAGGGGGTATCATCTATTAATTGGGATGAAGTTCAATTCTTGGTTACGGTGGCATAGTGCTTAGCGCTCTCGCCTTGCAGCGCTGGGTCCCTGGTTCGAATCCCAGCCAGGTCAACATCTGCAAGGAGTTTGTATGTTCTCCCCGTGTCCTTGTGGGTTTCCTCCGGGTACTCCGGTTTCCTCCCACATCCCAAAAACATACAGATAAGTTAATTGGCTTCCCCCTAAAATTGGCCCTAGACTACAATAAATACACTACACAATACATACGACTATGGTAGGGACTAGATTGTGAGCTCCTCTGAGGGACAGTTAGTGACAAGACTATATTCTCTGTACAGCGCTGCGTAAGATGTCGGCGCTATATAAATACTAAATACTAAATAATAATAAGGGCTCGGCCTCTGACACAGGAGACTGGGGTTCGAATCTCGGCTCTGCCTGTTCAGTAAGCCAGCACCTATTCAGTAGGAGACCTTGGGCAAGTCTCCCTAACACTGTTACTGCCTATAGAGTGCATCCTAGTGGCTGCAGCTCTTGTGCTTTGAGTCCGCCAGGAGAAAATCACGGTATAAATGTTCAGTGTTTGTTTGTACTCTCTCTGCGCACATAACATTTACTGCAGGTTAGTGCATTCACCACCTGGTCTGTTACCTACAAAATAAACTTTCCTTTGGCTGATGACTCGCCAAAGCAAAATCAAAATATCCTTTTATAATGCTGTGCACTTTGCAAAATATTTTTAGTAAAAGAAAGAAAAAAAAAGTAAAATAAATAGTGATAAATATTAGGGCTGTGGAGGAGGAGTCGGAGCAATTTTGGGTACCTGGAGTTGGTTTCATCATAAACTGAGGAGTCGGAGTTGGAGTCGGATGTTTTTGTACTGACTCCTCAGTCCTGATAAGTATAAAAATAAAAAAAGACTCCGCCATCCATTCTCTTAAAAAGTACACATGTACTTATAGGGACGAGGAAATAGGGGTTGCAGAGGTAACCACCGCATTGGGGCCCTTGGGCCAGAGGGGCCCCAAAGGGCCCTCCCTCAATCACAGTATTAGCTCTCTATTGGTCCTGTGCTCATATTAATCACTTCTAACGATACTTTGAATAGTGGTAATCATTAACAGACTGCTCCCCATCCCCTTCTTGCACCTCTGACACTGTAGTTGCCATTGGCAGGGTTTGGTGTGCGGTATCAATGGTTATGTATAGAGAGCTTAGGGGGCCCCAATGTAAAACTTGCATCGGGGCCCACAGCTCCTTAGCTACGCCTAGTGAACATCGTAATCAACAAATTACGATTTTGCTAAATTTCACATACATTTTCGCAATTACGCTTGTACGTAATTACGATTTCCAAATTCAATTGATTTTGTATAGTCATTTGTAATTTTGCATAACATTTTGCAAAATTTCGCGTCATTGCATGCCGACTTTAGCAGTGAATAGCAAAACCTCCATACATGCTTTTGACACCAAAATTGCTACATATGTTAAGAATTTTGCAAAAACACCTTATCGTTTTTGAGAAACTCTATTTTAAAAATGCAAGTAAATAATGTTTTTTAAACTATGACAGTTTAAAAACCATTTTTCTTTGCATTTTTAAAATCAAGTTTCTCAAAAACTACAAGGTCTTTTTAAAAAATTAATTTTGTGACTTATACCCACCATTCTGCTTAACATGTGTAGCAATTTTAGTAGCAATAGCATGTATGGGGACTTTGCTATCAACCTCTAAAGTCGGCACAAAATTATGTGAAATTTAGGTCAAATTACGCAAAATTTTGAAATACTACTATTACATACGAAATTAATTACAATTTTCTCAGAAATTTCGCATTACGATGTGTAATTGTGAATTTCAATGCGACTGTGTACTTAAATCTATGCCATGCAAAAATAATTTCAGATATATTTTAAATATTTTTCTTTGAAGTCTTCTTCTCAGGTTGTCACGCATTTTAGGCAACATCTGGTTTTCTGTAGGTAACACTTGAAAGCTGAAAAGTCAACCTTTAAATACCGATGACACAAGTTCTCAGAGCAGTGAGGATGTCTGTGCATGTAAGTAATCATCCACATGTTACATAGTGTTCTGGGTCACCGAGCTGCTGATGGAGGTACCATCTGGTAAGAAGCAGAGGCACGGAATATGTGATATGTTGCTGTGCACCTACTATCATTCACACAGCATATATACTGTATACATATATTCTCAGGGTTTTCTTTGATTTCAACAACATTTCCTATGTGGCAGTTCCTAGGTCTAACTGACAAAATAGTGTGTAAGCATACCTCCCAACTTTTCGAGATGAGAAAGAGGGACACTTAAAGAGGAACTCCAGTGAAAATAATGTAGTAAAAAAAGTGCTTCATTTTTTACCATAATTATGTATAAATGATTTAGTCAGTGTTTGCTCATTGTAAAATCTTTTCTCTCCCCGATTTACATTCTGACATTTATTACATGGTGACATTTTTACAGTGGGCAGGTTATGTAGCTGCTCCTAGCTGTTTTGGCTGTTAGAGACAGCTGTAAACAGCTAATTCCTGTCTGTGAACATTGTTACATTGTGGCAGTTTGCCCAGAGTACCGTGGTACTCAGAGCTTCTTGTGGGAGGGGTTTCAGCACAAAATCAGTCATACAGTGCCCCCTGATGGTCTGTTTGTGAAAATCATTATATTTCTCATGTAAAAGGGGGTATCAGCTACTGATTGGGATAAAGTTCAATTCTAGGTTGGAGTTTCTCTTTAAGCCACACCCCTGCCACACCCCTAATCATGCCCCTGACACACCCCTAGTCACGCATACCATAAAGATGTCATAACTAAAATATGTTGTTTTATAATTCAAACCACACTGGTCCTTTCTATCCTGGTTCATTTTCTTTCATAGTAACATTTTAAAATTATTAATATATCAATTGAAAAGTTGGGAATAAAGTTTAGAGTCAATCAAACACATTTTTTAGTAGAGAAATATATATATTTACATAGAAAGAGGGACAGAGTCCTGAAAGAGGGACAAATGATGAGGAAAGAGGGACAGAGGGACAAGGCCCAGCCTCCCTACTCACTTACACCATAGCTCCCAACTGTCCCTCCGAAAGAGGGACAGTTGGGAGCTTTGGTGTAAGTGAGTAGGGAGGCTGGCTGGTATCTTACTATTTTGGATGTTAAATTGCCGTTCAGGAAGTGCTTTTGAAAATGAAGAAAACCCAGAGAATCTACCATGAGGAGATGGACTACTCCAAAACCAGTCAGTTCTGTCAGATTTTAACTGCTTACTTTTCTTCACTGAAGTGGTCCTTTAAAAGACTTTTAACCCAAAACTGTTCTCCAAGTTTATGAGGTTGAGCTATATTAAGGTATAACTGCTCCTCCCTACCCATCCTCCATATTGTATTTTCAGAAGGCAGATAAAGCTTTAGTTTAGTGCTGTGAATTCACACATTTTGATTAAATTCTTAAAGGACTTACGAGGCCAAAACCTGTAAAATAGTAAAGTACCTGCATGTTCTTTAAATGCACGGAGGATGCCATCCGCGCCCTCCGTGCAGTTCCGCCGGGTCCCCTTAGTGACATCGCCCCCCCCCCCCGTGCGCTCGCGACCCCAAAGGCCGGGTCGGGCACTCCAGCCACTCCTAATATGGCCGCCGGAGCTGGCCGCGCCTGCGCAGTCCGCACTGCCGCGAGTGTGGCTGCGCAGCTCTAAGGCCAACCCCCCGATCCACGAGATAGTGCGTGGTTCTGAGGGGTTGGCCCTAAAGCTGCGCAGCCGCACTCGTGGCAGTGCGGACTGCGCAGGCGCAGCCAGCTCCGTGCAATTCCGCCGGGTCCCCTTAGTGACATCGCCCCCCCCCCCCGTGCGCTCGCGACCCCACAGGCCGGGTCGGGCTCTCCAGCCACTCCTAATATGGCCGCCGGAGCTGGCTGCGCCATATTAGGAGTGGCTGGAGTGCCCGACCCGGCCTTTGGGGTCGCGAGCGCACGGGGGGGGCGATGTCACTAAGGGGACCCGGCAGAACTGCATGGAGGGCGTGGATGGCCTCCTCCGTGCATTTAAAGAACATGCAGGTACTTTACTTTTTTTTTACAGGTTTTGGCCTCGTAAGTCCTTTAAAGAGTTAAACAAATGGCTAAAATTATAAAAAATATATGTTTTTTCTTTACTCTAGCCTTACTAGAGAAGGCTACATAAAACGGGATTGGTGGTGACTTTGTTTTCTTATACTCGAGTATAAGTCTAGAAATTTAGGTCTGATTTACTTCATAAAAGTACAGGCGTCGGCTTATACATGAGTCACAGGCAACACTGAGCACACTGAGTAATTTGTGTACTGAGTCTAGGTTTCCACTGTTGCGAATCCGAGCCGATTCCCCGCCCACGAATTTGGATGGATTTCAGCAGCCTATAGAAGTGTATGTAAGCCATCCGAATTCGTGGCCGAGGGAAAATCTGAGGCCCTGCAGCATAATTTGGTGCGGGACTGACCGAATCCCATAGCCGTGCATAGAGCGGCTAAAGGGATTTGGCTGCGAGAGGCAGCAGCTGTGTCGGCATCGTGTCTCGCAAGACGCATGCTGGCGCACAAGTGGAAACCTAGCCTAATAGTGACATTCCTATTTGCAGCAATTTATCCAGTGGTAAGTGATACTTTTAGGAAAGGAAATTCCAAGAAAACACAGGTCTGAAAGTCCTGGGCTGGCCACAACAATTAACAAGGAAAGGGGCAGGGGGAAAATACTGGGCTGCAGAAAAAAGGAGTGAATAATTGCAGCACTTGGGGCCCTGGAGGAGATACTGATTGCACTTAAAGGACAGGAGGGGTTAATGGCTGCAATACTGCATGCAGTGCAGTCATTAACCCCTCCTGGTCTCCAAGTGCAGCCATTAACTTTGCTGGGTAGACTTATACTTGAGTCAATGAAAAATTCCAGCTTAAGGCGGATCGGGATGAAAAACTAACTATATAAATTAACATGTCTATATATCTTATCTAAAGTTTAGATAGTTTTCACAGCAAATCTAGCTGCACACAGCTTCAACAGTATATGATTGTTTCTTCCTGTGATACAATGAGAGCGGCCATGTTCTGCTTGTAATCATTACACACAGGCAAGCTGATCTGCATCTCTAGCCCTCAGCCTGTGAAAACTTTATTCCCCTTTCCTCCTCCCTCTTCCCCTCTGCCTCTGAAATCTCAGGCTAGTAACACCTCCTCCTCCTCCTCCTCCTGCCCAGACTGAGCTCCCATAAGCCCTTGCTACATGAGTCTGAGAGTGCCAAGACACTGGAGAAGCTGTGGGCGAGGCTTGTTTAGTTTATAGGGAATCAGAGTATTAAAACAAAAACAAAAAAGTATTTGGCTTGAGGAATGTCCTATAAACTATATGAAAGGAACACAATTATGCAATGAGTAATCCACTCCAGTAATGAAGATCCACTTTAAGTGGGCTGCATATTGGAGTCAACTTATATACAAGGTCGATTTGTATTTGAATATTTACGGTACATTTTTCTCATTTGTCTAGAATACTACAAAAACAAAAATATATTTTGATGGATTTTTTGCAGCCTAACATTCATAGTGGCTATTTTGGGACAGAGAGCACAGCCTGCACGCTTCCTCCGCACCTGTGAACCATGCTAAAGATTGGCCGCAACCGCAATCCACAGTGTGAAAAATAAATACATTTAAAAACCATTGCTGTGGTTAAAGGACCACTATTGCAAAAATCTGTGAAATTTTAAATACATGTGTATTAGTTGTACATTTGTACCACAGTGAAATTCACTATATATTACTTTTTTCTTATGTTCCTGTCACTTACAGTAGGCAGTAGAGATGTGGCAGATCTGACAGATTCTGGACTAAACCATCTTCTCAGGAGGGGGGGGGGGGATTCTCATGGATTCCTTTATTTTCAAATGCACTCCCTGGATGGCTGTGGCATGCTCAGGGCCGGATTTCTGGCAAGGCCACATATGCCATGGCCTAGGGAACTAGAAATTTAGGGGCGGCTCAGTGAAGGGCAGAAAAGCTGTTCTATGCAGCCTTCCCTATCTACAAGGACAGCTTTAACATTTGAACTCTTTGTCCTGTACTTGTCATCCCTGCAAGACATGTAAGCTCTATCCTGAAGGTACTGTGCACATCAGCCTAACTCACATGGAGACACAATAAATGGTCCATCATTAATGAGATGACAAACATAAAAGTTCTTAAGGAAAATATAACTTATAATCTATGTAGACGGTATAGTTGGCCTAGGGCGGTAAAAACTACAAATCTGGCCCTGGGCATGCTCTAACTGCCAGAATAGTGTGCACAGGAGGAGATTGGCTTTTCAGCATCACTGTCATAGTTCTTTCCAGGCTGGGCTTTGAAAAGACTGAAGAAAATACTGAAAATCCCCCATGAAGAGATGAGCTATTCCAAAATCTGTTAGGATCAGTCAGATTTATACTAGTGACTGTACAGGACAGCTATACAGGGAAAAAAATAAATGCATAGTGCAATTTACTCTGCGATAAGTGTACAACTACACATGTATTTTAAATATCACACATTTTGGTGATAATGGTCCTTTAAGTTAACCCCTAGCCAACCGCTCCACACCAATTGGTGTGAAGGCGGCGGCAGCCCCAGGACCACTCCACGACAATTGATGTAAATGGCTGCAGGTGGAGATTGCTCCGCCTTCAGTCTCCCAGCAGCAATCGCCGTTAAGAGACTGTTAGTTGGCGAAACCGCTGTCTCTTAACACAATACAGCACTGCGATCTAAGGCAGTGCTGTACTGAGGACAGCCATGTGACACGGCTGTCCTCCTGGGGGACACAGACGTGATCCGCTGTGATAAGAGAGGGAGGGAGGGAGGGAAAATTAATTAAAAAATAAGTACATTTCTAGAAAAAAAGAAAAGAAAAATATTTACAAAAAAAATTAAAAAATAAACATTGGTGGAGCGATCAGACCCCACCAACAGAAAGCTCTGTTGGTGGGGAGAAAAGGGGAGATGGGGGAGGGGGAATAACTTGTTTGCAAGGCCTTAAAGCTGCAGTGGCCAATTTAATAAAAAATGGCCTGGTCACCAGGGGGGTTCAACACCGCGGTCCTCAAGTGGATAAAGTAAGGGGGAAATTTATTAAGGTAAAGATAGAATGTTTACAAACTGAAATCTAAAATACACATGCATACATTGTGCTTTTTATCTTTTATAAGTAAAAAAAAAACACTATAAATGACTATAAACTGTTTTTTGAGAATGATTGTAAAGGTCCTCTCCAGGGAGTGCTTTTTTAAAAAATAAAGAAAGTACTAAAACATCCCCCCTGAGGTGATGTACTAGTCCAAAACCAGTCAGATGTATACTGTGACAGCAATATAGGAAGAAAATGTGTAGTGCAATTTACGCATAGACAAATGTAGAACTAATAAATGTTCATTTAAAATGTTACAGATCTTTGTGATAGTAGTGACATGTGACATGATGAGATAGACATGGGTATGTACAGTGCCTAGCACACAAATAACTAGGCTGTGTTCCTTTTTTTCTTTCTGTGCCTGAAAGAGTTAAATATCAGGTATGTAAGTGGCTGACTCAGTCCTGACTCACAGGAAATGACTACAGTGTGACCATCACTGATGAGAAATTCCAACTATAAAACACTTTCCTAGGAGAAAATGGTTTCTGAGAGCAGAAAAGAGATAAAAAGGGTCCATAGTTCATAGATTTTTAGTTCTGGCATACTGCAATGAATGTGTCATTGAGCAAAAACAATACAACAGTTAAAATTAAAAAAGTAGATTTAACCACTTCAGGATTCTGCGTACGCTTAACTACGCCCCTGAATCCTGAAGTGGTTTCCATGGAAACGGCCGCTCGTATGAGCGGCCGTTCCATGTCAGTTCACGGAGGGTGTCTCCGTGAACACCCTGCGAGCCGCCGATCGCGGCTCGCAGGGTAAATGTAAACACGCGGGGAAGATCTTCCCCGCTGTTTACATATAGATCGGCGATCCCCGGCCTCTGATTGGCCGGGGATCGCCGGCATCTGATAGGCTAAAGCCTATCCTATCCGGCGCAGGACGGCTTTCCGTCCTGCGCCACACACAGGGGACGGGAGAGGGAGGGAAGGAGGCAAAGGGAGGACTAGTGCTGTGGAGGGGGGCTTTTAGGAGCCCCCCCGCTAGGCACAGCAGCGCGGCGGCGATCAGACCCCCCCAGCAGGACATCCCCCTAGTGGGGAAAAAAGGGGGGAGGTCTGATCGCCCTGCCTGATTTCTGATCTGTGCTGCGGACTGAAGAGCCCCCGCAGCACAGATCAGCCAAACCACCCGGAATCCGGAAGTGGTTAAACATAAAATAAAACTGTGGAATATCTTAAAAAGTCATTTTTAGGAGAAGGAAGATAGATACAATCATTTATTTCATTCGTTTATTTTCGCCTCAGGTGCCCTTTAACCTCCTTGCTGGTTATCCCGAGCTGAGCTCGGGGTAACCTGCGCAGGAGGATTGCTCAGGCTCCGCTGGGCCGATTTTCACAATTTTTTTTTAATTACACGCAGCTAGCACTTTGCTATCTGCGTGGATAAGTCGATCGCCGCCGCTCGCCGCTAGCCATCGTGCAGCGCCGCCCCCCCCCCACCCCAGACCCCTTGCGCAGCCTGGCCAATCAGTGCCAGGCAGCGCTGAGGGGTGGATCGGGATTCCCTCTGACATCCCGACGTCCATGACGTCGGTGACGTCATCCCGCCCCGTTGCCATAGCGACGGGGGAAGCCCTGCAGGAAATCCCGTTCTCAACGGGATTTCCTGCTTGCGCAGATCGCCGGCGGCGATAGAAGTAGATAGGGGGATGCCGCTTGTCAGTGGCTATCATGTAGCTAGCGCTAGGCTAGCTACATGATCTTAAAAAAAAAAATAATTTAAAAGTGCTGCGCTGCCCCCTTGCCGCAGTAATTGGAATGGCAAGGGGGTTAAATACTGCTTCTTTTTCTCCACCCTCGCTGTAAGGCCCCTTTTATATTTGCATTGGAAATCCGTGTTTCATTACCCTGTTTACCCGCAGAGTAATGCAACGGCAATGCAAGTCAATGGAGCCTAGCACACTTACCGCATCGCATTGCGCCGGAAGTGCCCAATGGGCCGCCGAGCCATGTCAACAGCGTGTAACCGGCGGACTTCCATCCCGATGCAGTGGCAGCAGACGTAATGTAATTCATTGGGCGGCGCAGGAAATTTAAATATTTTGTCGGCGTCAGTGCAGCACGCATGTACAGAATAACGGGAATATGATGGGGAACCCGGTAATCCCAGTGATGGAGTACATATTATTTCGGTGCCGGGCAGTTGGGTGCTCCCCCTACTGCCGCTAAACTCCCCAGCGGCATTACATACTATTCCCCCTCCGAGTTGCTACAATTACAAGATGTAATCCGGGGCCTGGTGATCACCAGATCCCCGAATTACTCTTACATGCCCCACGCAGCATAGCAATGGTGCCATGGCTGCAACAATGAACTGATTCGCAGTGATGTACTTCCTGTCTAGGCACTATGCATACGACCCTGTCAGTGCACTCTGCTGCAGGGTCATATGACATCAATGGGGGTGGGGCATCCCACCGCAAATACAGCAGTCAGCAGTCGTGGGCCAAGATTTCGTATGTGCAAAATTTAGCATCGAAATTCGCAATTACGCATCGTAATCGTAATGCAAAATTTCAGGGAAAATTGTAATTGATTTTGTATGTAATAGTAATATTTCATAATTTCGCATAATTTTTCCACTTAATTTTTGCAAAATTTCGCCTAATTGTGTGCTGATTTTGGTGTTTAATAGCAAAGTGTTTAAAAAGCAAAGTAGTTAAAGTGGATCCAAGATAAACTTTTACTTATTGCATAATTGTGTTCCTTTCATATAATTTATAGGGCATTCCTCAAGTGAAATACTTTTTTGTTTTGTTTTATACTTCCGTATAAACTAAACAAGCCTCGCCCACAGTTTTTCAGAGAGCCTTGGCACTCAGTTCCAGGTAGCAAGGGCTTATGGGAGCTCAGTCTGGGCAGGAGGAGGAGGAGGTTACTAGCCAGAGATTTCAGAGGGAGAGGGGAGGGGGGAGGAGGAGGGGGGAGGGAGCTGAGAGCTGGAGATGATATCAGCTTGCCTCAGTGTAGTGTGACAAACAGAACATTGTATCACAGCAATAAATAATCATAAAATTTGTAAGCTGTTTACAGGTAGATTTGCTGTGTAAACTATATAAAGTTTAGATCAGATATATGGATAAGTTACTTGTTATAGTTACTTTTTCATCTTGGATCCTCTTTAAGGAGAATACTGGGTATATGTAGTTTTTGAGAAAATCGATTTTAAAAATGCAAAGAAAAATGGTTTTTAAATTGTAATTTTTCTGAGTTTAAAAACCTTTTTTCTTTGCATGTTTAAAATCGATTTTCTCAAAAACTACAAGTTAATTTTGAAAAATTATTTTTTTGAGTTATACCCACTATTCTCCTGAACATATGCAGCAATTTTGGTGTCAATAGCATGTATGGCGTCTTTGCTATTCACTGTAGAAGTAAGTCCAATAGCTCAACCGCTGGTCATCAGAAGGCTACCAGGGAGTCAACCAGTCAGCACCTGGATCCAGCAGAGGTGCTAAAGTAGACCAACAAAAGTGAAAAAGATGACTGGGTCTCGACCTGGATTTATGCAATTATAGCAAACGTTTTATTATACCATAGCAGTAAAAAACACAACGTTTCGGCACGAATCCTTTGTAAAGTGTTACCAAATACATCAAGTACTCCCATATATATATATGACACACAAGTTAAAAGAACACACCCATCAGAGGGCGGGCACAAACTTAATGGAAAAGAGAGAGCAACCAATTTAAAGAGACAGTACATCAATACAGCACAAAAAGCATTTTAGGCTAAATTCATCATTAAAGGGGCACTATGGTTAATTTCTTCCATTTTAGTGACTTTAACATAAATATGTGTTTGTGCAGCAATGTTATTGACATTTAATGTGGCTGATTGTTTTTTATTGCTACACTGGCAATATCCACTTAGTGCTAATGAGTCACGTCGGAAGATTTCCTTACTGACGCCAAATCAGCATAATCCATTGTGTTGTAGGAGGCATCTGACTTTAGTCTGTTTAGCCGTCCCCCCCCTATGGTCCGCTCAGTGAGGATTATTCCAACTGTGACTGCACACTTTGTGCAGTTACTGATACCTGTACAGCCGCGGTACAGCAAGGAGCGGCGCCGTACGGCTCTATACTTTCCCGCTGCCCGCTGAGGACCCCTTATTTGAAGCTGGCACAGCTACGGACACCTATTGTTGTCTGTTGCTGTGGTAACCAGCAATCGGCTTTTCAAGTGCGCACTCTGCGGACAATAGGTGTCCGTAGCTGTGCCAGCTTCAAATAAGGGGTCCTCAGCGGGCAGCGTGAAAGTATAGAGCCGTACGGCGCCGGTCCTTGCTGTACGGCGGCTGTACAGGTATCAGTAACTGCACAAAGTGTGCAGTCACAGTTGGAATAATCCTCACTGAGTGGACCATAGGGGGGGGGGACGGCTGAACAGACTAAAGTCAGATGCCTCCTACAACACAATGGATTATGCTGATTTGGCGTCAGTAAAGAAATCTTCCGACGTGACTCATTAGCAATAAATGGATATTGCCAGTGTAGCAATAAAAAACAACAATCAGCCACATTAAATGTCAATAACATTGCTGCACAAACACATATTTATGTTAAAGTGACTAAAATGGAAGAAATTAACCATAGTGCCCCTTTAAGTCAGTTTGGAGTCATTGTACTTAGCTTAACTATCTATCTACTATCTATCTACTTTCTCGTCTCAAAAGAGCAGTCTGTTCGTCCACACTTGTATTCATCATAACCTTCTCCAGTATGCACCACTGTAAATCGCTCACTCTGTGGTTGCATTCAAAAAATGTTTACCTACAGGAGAGTCAATTTTTTTGTTAGGATCATTCACATATTCAGCATACAAGCTAATGTCACTACGATGCTCGTTAATCCGTATGCGTACAGGTCGTGAAGTCTGCCGCACGTACCCCATACCGCAGGGGCACTTTAACAAGTAAATGACATAAGGTGTCACACAAGAAAAATTGCCATTAACTTTAATTAAAGTCCCCTTCATTGGGTGTCTAATATGATCACCTTTTATAATACTCGAACAGTTTTGACAACTTAGACATGGGAAAGTCCCCATTTTGTTTGGTATGAAAGTGTCCCTCTGTACTGAGGTTTTTTTCACATCCGCTCTAACCAGCATATCCCTGATGCTTTTGCCTTTTTTGTACACAATGGGGGTCTCAAAAATACTTTGGATAATACCGGATCAGCCTCAATAAGGCTCCAGTTATCCATAATGCTTCTCCTTACAAGTCCAGCATGATGATCGAATTTAGAAATAAACTGTACACCTCTATCGTGTTGCTGTCTATCCTGTTTTTGTCTTAAAGGGATACTGTAGGGGGGTCAGGGGAAAATGAGTTGAAGTTACCCGGGGCTTCTAATGGTCCCCCGCAGACGTCCTGTGCCCGCGCAGCCACTCACCGATGCCCTGGCCCCGCCTCTGGTTCACTTCTGGAATTTCAGACTTTAAAGTCTGAAAACCACTGCGCCTGCGTTGCCGTGTCCTCACCCCTGCTGATGTCACCAGGAGCGCACGGCGCAGACACAGACCATACTGGGCCTGCACAATACACTCCTGGTGACGTCAGCAGGAGCGAGGACACGGCAACGCAGACGCAGTGGTTTTCAGACTTTAAAGTCTGAAATTCCAGAAGTGAACTGGAGGCGGGGCCAGGGCATCGGTGAGTGGCTGCGCGGGCACAGGATGTCTGCGGGGGACCATTAGAAGCCCCGGGTAAGCTCAACTCATTTTCCCCCGACCCCCCTACAGTATCCCTTCAATGCCCTCCGATCTAGTAACGCCACCGTCTGTGCTATTTGTTGAACTTCCTCTTTTTTATAACCCCTTGCTGTGAAGTTCTCCACAAGTCTCTTTGCTTGTTTAGAAAAAGCCTCATCCGTTGACGTGATTTGTCTAGCTCGTATGACTTGACTCTTTGGGAGGCCTTTCAATAGAGGTCGAGGATGACAGCTGCTTGCTAACAGAGCATTATTCCTATCCGTACTTTTCCTATATAAGTCTGTACGAAAACCATCTACATCTAAGTGTACGTCAACATCCAGGAAATGCAGGTGATTGGCATGAAACTCAAGGGTGAACTTAAAGTGGTCTAACACCCAGCATTTCAACTTTGCTTTAAAAGATTGCTTACAGCTTATAAACTATTATGCCAGATTTTTTTTTTTAGCAGAAATTCACTGAATGGATTAAACATGACATTTTAGTGCTGCATTTAGCTAGAAATGCTCCTCGTGCTTGCTTGTTTAGTTACAAATGTATCTATCTACAATGTAACAAACAAACACTGCTCTGAGAGAACAAAGAGGGCTTCCCCGGCAGGCTTTTCAGAGGTCTATTTGTATTCCAAATAAAGATACATTTGTAACTAAAGATAAGAACGGATGCGGGTTCCTAGGTAAATCCAACACTAAAATGTCATGTTTAACCCATTCAGTGAATTTCTGCTTAAAAACAAATCTGGCATAATAGTTTCTAAGCTGTAAGCAATCTTTTAAAGCAAAGTTGTAATGCTGGGTGTTAAACCGCTTTAATTGTGTTATGTCGAGTATTCAAAACAGCCACAAATTCCTTCAGACTCTCCTCTGGCCCTCTCCAGCAAAAAAAGAAAAAACAGATTGTCAATGTAGCGACAATATGCAGTACCATAATACCGTAATTGTCTAAAAGTGTCATTACTCAGGATATATTCTTTCTCAAAATCTGCCATAAAAATATTAGCCAGAGTTGGTGCATAAGGGGCCCCCATTGGTAATCCCTGTATTTGCATAAAAAAAATCATTTTGTAACCTAAAATAATTGGAGCGGAGGCACAGACTTAACAAATCCATAACAAAGAATATATTGCAAGAAGAATCTTTGTTACATTCCAGTGCCTTGCCTATCGATTGTAACGCCTCAATATGAGGTATATTCGTAAATAGGCTAACAACATCCAGACTGACTAAATGAGAAATGTCAGTTGCTTCTATCCTGTCAAGGGAATTCAGGAAATCTGTGGTATCATGTATACAGTAAGGATTAGCTTTAACGACTGGTTGCAATATACTGTCTATATAAATACCTAATGGTTCCATCAATGAGTCAGATGCAGAAACTATCGGGCAACCTGGTGGATGGAGAGGACCTTTATGCACCTATTTTGCTATTCACTACCAAAGTAAGTATGAAATGACGCTAAAATTATGTGAAATTTTATGCAAAATTACGAATGACTGTACGAAATCAATGAAATGTACAAATGGTAATTACGTATAGGCAAAATTGCGAAAAGTTACACGAAAATTTGCGTAATCGTAATTAACTGATTACGCTCATTACTACCGGCCAGGTGTAAAACTGGCCTCAATGTAACAAGCTGTCCCTTTTACTGCAATCTTGGCACACCCTCCTAAAAACACCACTCACATTTTTACAGCCCCTTTGCCCACTCATTGGCTTGGTACGGTCGGTGCTCTGCCCTGTATCCACATATTTGCTAGTAATAATAATAAGGGATGGAGGAACCAATGAAAATGCAGTAAGCAGAAGCGTGCTGTGCTCTATCACCAAACAGTGGTGCAAATGACTTTCGCATGGCCCTTGTGACCAGTTGCATACCTCCGGTTCATAAGCTACGGTATAAGCATCATTTAGTTACAAAACTTCTTCAGCAATAGTGACATCAACTGGCTGTGAGGTGGTACTACTCAAAAAGTATGCGAGTGGCATAGAAAGCCCTATACAGACATGTCCACATTTCTGTGAATATAGGTTAGCAATTTCTGCCAACATGAAGCACTAACAGGTGTATAAAATGAAGCTTACGCCATGTTATCTTCTTAAATAAATATTGCCAGTAGTATCAATTGTACTAAACAGATTGGTGATGTTCAACATGGTAATGCCTCAGGATGTCAACTTTACAACAAACCGGTTCATCAGATTTCTGCCCTACTAGACCTCTTCTTATCAGACACGGATTCCAGCATTGTGAAGTAAAGGCCTCTATGAGGGATAACTTAACCATGAAGTGATAGATAACACAGGAGTCATGGAACAAGATTGCCTATTGCCGAAGCATGTTGCATATCAAAACCATCCAGTCATTGGTTGAAGGATTGCAGCATTCAGTACTTAATCGACTTACACACGTCAGCATAAACACTCATGCCTGGGGATCTCCCTGTCTTTCAGTTGTCCCCTTATCCTGTAATCACAGAAGATACCCTTATATCCTGTAATCATCAATAAGAAGTCAATAATTGGCAACTATGGAGGAGCAACCAGAGCCAAAGACTTTAATGCTAAAATTTGGAATTGAAATTCATGGCAAATTCATGGCAAAATCCTGGCTTTTAACGGATTATGGACCGTGCTATTCTGGCCCCTTAAGGACCAGAGCCTTGTTTTAATGCAACCGTTCTGTGATTCCTGTGATTGTCTCACAGTGATGACCTGGTAAGGAGACAATGAAAATGGGGACTCTATACCGCATCAGAGTTAGAGAGACACAGATGTGGGTTAGATTCTACCTACCGTGGTCCTGAGCTGGTTAAAAGTGGATTTAGCGGAACTTAAAGAGGACCTGAAGATACCTTACAAAAAAAAGAGTTTCACTTACCTGGGGCTTCTGCCAGCCTCCTGCAGCTGTCCTGTGCCCGCGCTGTCCTGGAACAATCCTCCGGTCTTCCACCACAGCTCAATTTATCTTTCGCCGACTTAGAAGTCGGCGTACACTGCACCTGCGTGGCCTTGGCTGCGCACGTCCTCATTCGTGCTTCTGGCACCAGGAGTCCTGCGCAAGCGCAGTACAAGAAGATATGAATTGCACCTGAGCAGGACACTCACGGTGTTGGGAGCGCAAATGAGAACGCATGCAGCCAGGGACGCACATGTCCTTCATCCCAATCAGTAGCTGATACCCCTTTTCTGAGAAATCTTTACCTTTCTCTAATATATCAGTGGGTCTGTGTGGCGGATATTGTGATAAAACCCCTCCCACAGCGTGATGTAAGGGCCATGGCCTTGATAATTTCCTATCTGTGAACCTTGTTGCATGTGGGAAACCAGTTGCCAAGCAAATATTATCTCCATTTGTGCATATTTATACTCCTACAAAAAACAACAACAACCTTTTAGCCTATCCACATAGCTAGTGGTTATGTTTATAGATAAGGGCAGTTGGTGCTGTCCATTTCTTTACCATGTCTGCCAGAAGTAAAGATGCTGACCTTCAGGCTCATGGAGGATGAAACAACATGAACAAATTACACGGTGAATATCAATCATTTCTTGACCTATCTTCTATTTTTTTTTACTTCTCACTTCGCAATATCTTGATTTAGTTGCTCTTTAACCTTTTGGGGATCGCCTATATTAAATCCTACACTGCACTTGTGGCTGTTCTCGCCTGATGCGGCGTAGGATGTATGCCGCCTGCCGTTTCCACTCCCAATGCTATCGTACGCGCCCGAGAGGGGAGGTTAAGCTGTCATAAGACAGCTGACATCTCCCCTCAGTGACCAGGAGCTATCGCGTATGGCTCCTGGTCACGTGATCACTACGATCGCCGGCGGATCGTAGTGATCTCCATAAGAACTGCAGCGGTAGGGGGGAAGGAAGAGGATCCATTCACCTTCCTGCCGTTGCCCCGGTAATTGGCGCTCCCCTCCGCTCGGGCCGGTATCCCCGCTCGCTGTGACGTAAGTCCCGTGTTGCGGCTTGTTGACGTCATCAAGCCGCGACCCGGGACTTAGCGTCAGAACGAGCAGGGATGCCGGCGAGAGTGGAGGTGTCCACAGCGGCTCATCATTAGAGTCTGGGAGGTGAGTAAAGGCTGCTGGTGAAAGGGGGGACATCTGGCCACACTTAGGATACCATGCCCAGCAAGCCCTAACAGGGATCCGGCTGCTTGCCCCCCCCCCCCCCCCAAACGCACATCGCCTTCCCCATGCAAAAAGCCTGGTCCTTAAGGGGGGTTAAGCAGCCGGTCCCGAAAAGGTTAAAAATAGTTTTCCCTGGAACTGATTACACATAATAAGAATTAGTAACGTATCTCCTCGCAATAATCACCACTCCGGTGCCATCTTGTATTTAGTGTGTAAACACATATAATAATGAGACATTTCAGCTATCATTGTCGAACAATAGCGCCTCTGTTCGGTCTTATGCTGGTCTCGGCTATTCTTAAACCTGTAGCCTTGCAACAGATATGACTAATAATGAACAGTGCTTTTCTATTTCCTTATTAAATTCAGACTGGAAACACTGACTCTTTTGTTGACTTTCTGCCTCTGCAGAGTTTTAGGATCACAAAGTCCCAGAAGCGGGGGAAACCGGAGCAGAGTGACTTGTAACGGCGCGGAGGAAACAAAGAGGTATTTGCAAGGCAGCGGTGCTCCACGCCAGATGTTTTCTGTACGCACCTCGCCCTAGACCTTCTGTCAATTGGTGGATACTTCGGCAATTACTGGACCATCTGGCAGAAGTTTCTGTGGATGAAGATTATTCCACTACAGTATTTGGCCTTGTTTAGAGCATTGTGTAAGCCTACTTAAAAAGGGAAACAAAAAATATTAAATGTATTCAGTTGGCGAGTTTCGGGCAACATTTTGGTTAGGTTTTTAGTATTTCTGCCTAGCAACACTAGAATCCCAGGCTTCAATTCCAATGCATTCGATTGGCTCAATTCAATCTGCATATAATTTGCATGCAAGGAGGAATTATTTACTAGTGTTGGTGTTTGAATTCAGAACATTGTTCTAAACCACCCTGATTTTAAAATTCAAACCACACTGGTCCTTTTTATCATTATTACTTTTCCATCGTTATAACATTTAAAAATAAAAAATATATCAATTTAAAAGCCAAGCATCAGGTTTACAGTCAATTAAATACATTTCTCAGTACAAAAATACATATATTTATATTGATCTGTACCTTATTCCTGAAAAAGGGACAAATGAGGAAGAAAGAGGAACTGGGCTCCAAAAGAGGGACAGTTTGGATCTATGAAGAAACACTTTCACTGAAGCGCTCCTTTGGAGGGGAAGGCCATGCTTACAATGATAGACATTTGATGTTCTCGAGAGCCACATAAAATGGCAAGGAGGGTTGCATTCAGCTCATGGACCTTGTGTTTAAAGTTGACCTGTCTAAGTGTCTATCTACTATCTCAGGAAAAACATATATAAGTAGATAAATACTTGCTACTCAGGGCCGGCCCTAGACTTTTTGCCGCCTGAGGCAAATTTATAAAAAAATTGCGGCCCCCCCTCTCCCCCCGTGGGAGGCCGCCGAGCCGGAGGGGTAGCGGGCAGGACGGGGGTATTGGGCCTAGCGGTGGGGAGGGGGGTCCGACCCACCCTCCCTCGCCTGGGTCCCCCGATCTGCGTTCCCCTCCAGCTGTAATAGGAAGATGCCGATGCCCAATAGTAAGAGGCACGGGGAGGACTCACCTTATCCGCGTTCCAGCGTGCGCTCCACTGACGTCACTTCCTGCATCACCGCCCACTGTAATGTAAGTGGACGGCGATGCAGGAAGTGACGTCAGTGGAGCGCACGCTGGAACGCGGATAAGGTGAGTCCTCCCCGTCCGTGCCTCTTACTATTGAGCATCGGCTGCTTCCTATTACAGCTGGAGGGGAACCGCAGATCGGGGGACCCACGCGAGGGAGGGGGGGTCCGACCCCCCTCCCCACCGCTAGGCCCAATACCCCCGTCCTGCCCGCTACCCCTCCGGCTCGGCGGCCGGCCCCCCCGCACCCACGGACGGGCAGGTGCCCCCCTTAGAAGTTTGCTGCCTGAGGCAAACGTTTCACCCCGCCTCATGAGCGTGCCGTCCCTGTTGCTACTTACATAACATATGTAATGCATTGTACACATTTTGATTTTAGTGATTTCACTACAGTAAAAAAAAAAAGAAAATCCTTCTTAGGATTTTCCATTTTGACTGTATCTTGAAGCCAATTCTGACATCATTTCCTCCCTTACTCTGTCTGTGTATCATTGCCCGCCCCCATCCCAGTCTTCAAACACTCCCACCCAGCTCTGCAGTAGAAAGTGCATTGTCTCAGCATGAGAAATATTGGCCAATCAGAGAGGAACAAAGTTGTGGGAGGGAAAACAGGAGGGAAAGAGGCTGCAGCCAACAGCCAATAAGGCTGCATTAGTTTTGTCTGAGGGGACAGTAAGAAGAAAAAAAGAAAACCCAGCATGCCCTGCAACTTCCTTTGTCCGGCAGATGTACCAAATAAGAGCCAGGGAAACTGGAGAATAATCTTTTATGGGGAAAAAAAATAAGAGTGTTTTTTAACGTGTGGATTGCTTGGTTGGCATCCTTATTACTTGTTTACCAGATAAAAATAAAGAATTGTTTTTTGATTTTATGCCCGACAGTTACGCTTTAACACCTGTGCTTTAGAGCCTTCCCTGCAAGGCCGGTTCTAGACTTTTTGCTGCCCGAGGCAAGCTTGTGAGGATGCCCCTAACCCCCGATTTGGAATGATCGCACAGCACCTAACAGTTCACTCTGCTTCATTTAATGTTCTCACATGACATGCTGCAGCTCAACACAACAGCACACTGGCTGGCCGTGAGTCTGTCACAATCAAACCGCTCACCCTCAACTAGTCGGCCGTCCTCCATTTCTCCGCAATCAGTCAGCAGTGCCACCTCCTCCCTTCTGCTGCGCAAGTCAAATGAAACACTGCTGCTCTCCTGCCTCCCCCCTCCTCCTCACTCACTGTCAGACTCCTCACACAGCACAACAAGCTGCTTTTCCCCAACGATGATCTCTTCACCTTGCTCTCCTCTCTCTTCTTCTCCTACTCTGACTGCATGCTTTTAGTCTAAACACACAGTACAAAAATGCCGCCCCTGTAATCTCTGCACCTGATGCAAATGTATTACCTTGCTTCATGAGAGAACTTGCCCTGCTTCCCTGCCCCCTCTCGGTGCCATCTCTAGGAGCTCTCAGAAGTCTTTGGAAGCACTGGTGTCCCTGAGTGCCACCGAAGATGGGCGGCTCCATACTGTTCAGGCTGTCTCTTTGTGAGCACTGAGGGGAAAGGAAAGGCTCAATAGGATCCATAACCTTCACCCTCGATAGGAAAGTATCAGACTTTTTTCTAGCTTCAGTTTTACTTTACGTTTTACACATTTTTTCCTGTTTCCTATTACCCGTTTCTACTATTGTGGGTAACACACGCAAAAAGGCACAAGGAAACCCTGACACAGATACACTCACTTTCCTTGTGCATAATTGATGAAACAAATGCTTCAAGAGCTGAAAGGGAAAAATAAATTGTCACCACACGCTTCCAGCGCACGCTGCGAATCTGTGACATCAGTGCGTGCACAGGGGACCGCAGACGCTTTCATGCAGAACCAAAGTAACGAGCACGTGAGACTGAGTGACTGGACTGATCAAACGGGCTTATTTATAAAGAAATGCTAAATCCAGGAAGATTTTTATTCCTTCAGGTCCGGCGGGGAAATTAGAAAGCTGTGAATGCAAAGAGAAGGGATGCAGAGAAGCCCCAATATGGACCAGAAAAATGTAGAGAAAACAGTAAGGTTTCCAGTAAGCAAGAAAAACACAATGATTAAGTATGTGAACAAATCTTTTTGTCCTTTACAGGTAGAACAGAAGTGTAATTATCAGTGAGGATGAGTACAAAATTCAGTTAAGCCGCAAACCTGCATGTTGGAGGGCGTGGGCTGCGGTAGATTGTGTTAACTTGCTTATGTCACCGCTTCTTACCAATGCGCTGCAGCCTTCTCACCATCTTCTCGACACTTCTGCTTTTACAGAGAAACCTTCCGGGTTATGAAGGCGGAAGTGTCGGGAAGATGAAGAGCAGCATGCAGTGAATCATTGAATGGCAGTGATATAGGAGCATTTGCATTCCTTGCTATTGATGCAGAGCAGGCTGAAGTTGCCCGAAATAATACCAGTTTACTTTATGTTGCCATGGAAATTGCAACTTTAGTCAGATCATTGCCATATTCACTTACTGGCCGGAAGTGATGCATTGTGGTTGTAACTTCATGCTCCCGTGAGTACATAGAAATACTTTTTTTTAAGGTGAATTTCACTTCAGAGGTTTTTTTTTCCAGTAGAGATGTTTTTCCTTTCTTTTTGGCCTGCTACAAACATGTTTTGATTGCCGTGACTATAATGGGTAATTCCCCTTCCTCAGATGCTCTATAATCCAACGTTTGTGCATGTACACCTGTCTTTTTGGAACATGAAGATGTGATTTGCATATTCTCTATACATGCTGAATTGAGGCATTATGGTGGCACAATGCATTCCTATTGCCAGAGACCGGCAAACATGTGCCTGTTGGTAGTGTTGCCGATTCGCTGTGGCAAATTGTTTTTCTTCATGCGCTCAGTCTCAGGTTCACAATTTGCCTGCCAAATCGCACCACGTGATGTTCGCCTATTCCAGCCCCCACCGTCACCTCTATGCCCCTGCCTTGTGTGCCTGTTCCCTCACCTCACACAGGATCTGGGCTGACATCATATATTGGTAGGTGAACAGAGGCGCCAGAAGGATAAAAGTACATAACATTTTTAAAAAATTGCTGGGAGGAAGTGGTGGACTCGCCTCCGTTAAAGCAGACCAAGGCCTGCAAATGTATAGATATACACATTTATTGAAAATACCCCAAAAGCATCTTTGGGGTATTTTCAATAAATGTGTATATCTATACATTTACAGTCCTTGGTGTCTGCTTTAACGGAGGCGAGTCCACCACTTCCTCCCAGCAATTTTTTGCTGGGATTTTTTCTTTCTTCCTATCTACAGAGAGCGACTTCTTAATCCTGAGTGAGGACAGGTCTAATCTCCTCACCTGCCTAATGAGTGGTTACCTAGGTGGTAACCCGTGTTTGTGAGTATTACCATCTCACTGTTTCATTTACCCAATCAATTTTGACATACTACACCATATTGGGCTCTCGATTTCTCTTCAACTTGGGCTGACATCATGTCAGAGGGAGCATAAAATATTGGACCAATGGGCTGGGTGGGCGGCAGGGGCGTTGCTAGGATCCGAAGAGATCCGGGGCACTTTTGGGCACTCCATCTGGAAAATGGGTGTGGCCGTAACACTAAAATATGGGTGTGGTCATGGGTGGAGCCAAATTTACATGAACTTAACAGCGGTCTAAGTAGGTCATCCCAGCAAAATGTTGGATGAAGCTCCCTCTTTATTAATACCAAAAAAAAAAAAAAAAAAAAAAAAGTGGATTATCTGGCTTTCTGCTTGGCAGTCTGGCCTGCTACCAGGTTATCTGGCAGTTGCCCCCATAGCATTCCCTAACCACCTCCCACGCTCCCCTGGACCTCCCATTGAGGCACCACAACTCCAAGCATGCCCCCATAGAAGAATCACAGCTCTCTGCAAGGCCCCCATAAAGGCACCATAGCACCACGCATGGCACCACAGCACCCAGTATGCTAACATAGAGGCACCACAGCACCCAGCATACCTTATTGATGCACCACAGCTCCCAGCATGCCCACCATTGAGGCTGAGGGGAGATCCGGGGCACCCCAGAATAGATCCGGGGCACGTGCCACTATTCTTTGGGGCTAGCAACGTCCCTGGTGGGCAGTGTGTAGGAATGTATAACAGCCAATCAGAGGGCTGCTCTCCTATGCTCTGCCCATTCAGCCAATCCATCCAGTCCAGACCTCTATGCTCCCACGGAGATGATGTCAGCCCGCCTCCCCTGCAAAGGGATTGGAGAATGTCCAAGTAGGGTGAGGGGCAGGGCAGTGACTGGCAGCCAGTGAATGGGAGTCAGCTGATGACGAGGCATCTGGTAGTGCAGGGCAGGAGTGGAAATGCCACATTACAAACTCAACGAAATTTCACACAGAATTCTAAAAGAATTCCAAGTTGAAGTAGCAAAATTGCACATTATTGAGAGTTTTCACATTAATCATAAGATGAAATAAAGTTAGTGTGAATTTATTAAAATATGTTTGAGTGGTCACAAATTTGATTAAAATTTTTGCATTTTTACTTATAATTTTCACACTTTTGCATGGGATCTTCTCATTGACGTCACTTGAACATGCTCAGTAGACACTATTCGCTATGTGTGCACTACATGAACATAATATTGCATAACGTTCAATTATCGTTTTGAAAATTATAACATTATAGTTTTTGCAATTTTTTATTGTTTTAAAAATTGGAATGTTATTGTTTTTTCCTTTTTTTTTTTTTTTTGAACTGTATCGTTTTCTTTTTTCATTAAGGCTGGTTTCACACCAGGACGTTGCGTTTTAGGGGACGTTAAGGTCGCACAACGTGCCCCTAACGCAACGCCTGGTGGTGTTGGAGCAGGACGCTACCAAGAGCCGCGTTACAAGCAGCTCTTGGTGCGCCTGCTCTGTCGGAGGCGCTGCGGAGACCACGTGAGCGGAGCTCTCCGCATCACGTGGTCCTGCCAGCCAATCAGCGGCCGCTCCAAGAAGAAAACACTGCAAGTGCAGTGAATATTAAGTAGCCATGTGCCTGGCTACGTAGCGGCCTCTCCCCGCCTCCTCTCCTCACCCAAAATAAAAAAAACACCCGTACTGAGCATGTGCAAACAGTCTAACGCGGAAGTACTACATGCAGTACGTTATCAGGACGTGCTGCGTTACTATGTAACGCAACGTGGGCACTGTGAACAGCCCATTGATTTTTCATTGCTGTGCGGTGGGGTGCCTTACAGGCTGCTCTAACGTGCGCCTGTAACGTCCCACTGTGAAAGCAGCCTAAAGCGGGGTTTACTGAGAAAAAATATAAAATACAAATTAGCACCAGACTAACAGAAACGTCATTCTAAAAAGCATATGGATGTATGGATGAAAACAGGAAACACTATCAAATCACATAGCAGAGTAAGTAAAAAAACAGCGATAGAACAGGATACATGTTCAATAAAATCCTGAAGTGAAAAGAACAAACGAACGAACAAATAAATAGGTCTTACATCACGTAAACAATTAGTATAAGTAACGATTGTGTATGGCTATACACTGAGTATTTCAGAGGATCCACTACATTTGTTCAGAGAAAGGATAGAGAAGTAGAGGTCTTATTGTGTATTCCTATAAGACTGCCAACTCTCCCAAATTAAAGTAAAGCGGTCAAGATTTTCAAGCACTCCTTTAGTATACCTTATAGTAGGGGTGGGGGACCTATGGCTCGGGGGCCAGATGTGGCTTTTTTGATGGCTACATCTGGCTCACAGACAAATCAGTGGAGGTTGATTCACTAAGCGACACTGCTCAAGCAGCACAGCTTAATGTGGAAGCGCAAGTAACATTTTCAAAGTAAGCACGGTAGCGTGCACTGCTAACTTACTAGCGCCCCCCAAAACTAACGGCCGCCCACCCTGGATCCTGTCAGGTCCAGTGACTTTGTAGGACGAGATCCCACCACTTTGATTGGCCTGATAGGCTGTCCGTCACTTGACAAGCAGCCTATTGGGCCAAAGTGCGGGGATCTCATCCTACAAAGGGAATCAACCTCCAAGTCAGCTAGCTAATTGTACAAGCTGTTAGTCGGTGTTTCTCCTGTCTGGCTCTCTCGGGAAAATTGCTGATGTTGCTGAAAAGCAAGAGAAGCTGAGGACGTGTCTGACACTTCCCCTGCCCGGCGGATCAACTGTATACAAATCACCATGGCAACAGGGACGTGAGCCCTGTGCACTGTGCCAGTTTGAAACAGATTGTATGGCTCTCACAAAATTACATTTAAAAATATGGCGTTTATGGCTCTCTCAGCCAAAAAGGTTCCTGACCCCAGCCTTATAGGAAGGGAGGTTTAAGGCCCCGTTCACACTGCACGCGTTTCCAGTCGCGTTTTGGAAACGCGTGCAGGTGGCCGACACGCACGACATCAGACATTGCATAGAGTGCAATGTCTGATGTTCACACTGCATGCGTTCCGGACCTGTGCAGTCCGGGAACGCATGCTGCATGCATTTTTTGTAAAAACGCATGGCTGTCCCATTCACTTTTCAGTGATGGGATCAGCCACGCAACGCATACGAACGCGGATGGCGTGCGTTCGTACGCGTTGCGGTCCGCATGCGTTGCGGTCTGCGTTCTGCAGTCTGAACGGGGCCTAAAGGTTAGGCATCAGGAAGAGGGTTTTAGGGGTAGGCATAAAAAAGGGGGGTTTTAGGGTTAGGCGGCGCATAATAATTTTGCAGTTTCAAGTTGTAAGCCGGAATTCCGAATTGACATGCCAGCTTGCGTAAATGAGGGAAGCCAGAAAGCTGCTAGGTGCTGCAAAAAGGCTGCTAGATGTCGCTGGAGGCTCGGTAAGTATTTAGGGGGGAAGGTTTGTACTTTTTAGGCCGGTTGCTCAAGCAACCAGCAAGCACATGTATCCAGCATCAAGCGATTCGCGCCTGTGCCCGATACTGGGGACGCTGCTGTATTTGGCTGCAGTAGTGTCTGAATCACACCAGAAACAAGCATGCAGCTAATCTGGTCAGATCTGATAATAATGTCAGAAACACCTGATCTGCTGCATGCTTGTTCAGGGTCTATGGCTGAAAGTATTAGAGGCAGAGGATCAGCAAAACAGCCAGGCAACTGGTATTGCTTAAAAGGAAATAAATATGGCAGCCATCATATCCCACTCACTTCAGGTGTCCTTTAAAGTATTAGAGGCAGAGGATCACAGCTACAGCCAGGCAATCTGCATTATTTAAAAAGGAAATAAACATGTCAGCCTCCATATCCCTCTCACCTCGGGTTTCCCTTAAAGGGGAACTTCAGCCTAAACAAACATACTGTCATTAAGTTACATTAGTTATGTTAATTAAAATAGATAGGTAATATAATCTCTTACCCACCCTGCTTTAAAAGAACAGGCAAATGTTTGTGATTTCATGGGGGCAGCCATCTTTTTCATGGGGGCAGCCATCTTTTTTGGCTGAAAGGAGGTGACAGGGAGCATGAGACACAGTTCCAACTGTCCTGTGTCCTAATAACTCCTCCCAGCTGTGCGCGCTAGGCTTCAAATATCAAATTCAAAACTTAAAACAAGAAATTTGAGCCTAAACAGCAGAACGATAACAACAACATCCGAAATCCCATCATGCTTTGCACAGCATCAGGGGGAAAACACAGTTTTCTTCTGTGCAGCTAAAAATGAGGCTTGGGTAAGCAAACAAAGTTCTGATGCTGTGAAACTGTTAAAGAAAAACCAAGCCTTTTCAGTGCTTCTGAGTAGATTTGGAGGTTCACTTTAAATTAAAAAGTAAAGCTACACATCAGCATCCTGCAAATCTCTGTTGCAAAAAACTAAACTAAAACTTGAGGGTAATGTCACTAAATACCCATCAATCGCAAAGTGATAGCAGATATATTAAAAGTGAAGTTTGACCTCCACGAGTCCTTCCCACTGATTGAAGCTGCCTTTTATCTTTGTGTGTGCAGCATTGCCTAACACATGGGGGAAAGAAATCTGTTAATAGGTTATGTTAATAGCCTCTCCGCAGACCAGCTCCAAACTTTCCTCTAAGTTATGCATTGTGCAAGTTCAAGACCTTTCTACAAACTGCCACATTATCCTTGAGCCGTCATCATTTTTTATTGCATGTGAAAATGCTTGATTACAGCGGTCGGCCAGATGCACCACAAGAATCATAGCTGCCAGCTCTCACTGCTAACCTCAGACAGTGCCAGGCTTTACAGTATTGTCCTTGGAAAGGTTCCTAGTTAAAGGGGGAAAAAAGACAAACTAACCATAGCATTGAATGACTTTGATTTACTATGCTTCTCCTGCGTTTGAGGTCATCGGAAAACATAAGTGGTCATGGAATCTTGGCCGGGACATATTCAAATGTTTCTGCTAGTAGGAAGTAGCAGACATGCTAAGGCCCAGGTCTGCGAACACTTCCATTCCAGCGCAAGAGACTTGGGTGCAGCAGTGAGTAACTTGTGCGCCGTCAGAAGACAGAGCTGAAGTTACTTATAAAACACTGTAGTTCGGCCTCCAGCAATTGCTGGAAGCCGAGTTATTTCATTCCCCACCATCCATGGCGGCCTGGAGGGAGAATAGTATTTAAAATAAATGGGAATATGTGCAGGAACAGGATAAGCCATACCGGCTGTATCCTGCGCCCAAGTCTCCCACGCCGATACCTTTCGTACTCCAGGTCTGACCATGGCAAGTGTTGCTGAAACGCCGGCAGGCTAGTGGTTGTGTGATTGCAGAACATGCAGCCGTAGCAAGATTTTTTATTTTTAATGTAACGGCAGGCTGTCAGTAAGTGTACCACAAGTCTCTGTTCTCGGGCTCCTTCTCTTTTCCATCTACTTGAATGGGAATCAACTTGCTAAATATAAAGGGCCTTAAAGGACCACTATTATGAGAAATTGTACGATTTAAAATATATATGTACACATACTAGAAGTACATTTCTCTCAGATTCTCAAAAATGTACTATGAATTACTTTGCTTCTATGTTGCTGTAGCTTAATGTAGCAAGCACAAGCATTTTGAACTAGTCCCGGGGGGTAACTTGGGTAGCCCAGGCCCCTCAGCGAAATTAAGCAATCCATGCCACCACATCACCCCTTTACCCCCGGACTGGTAGTTACAGTAGCAGTAAGCATGCTTACCCTGCTCAAATAGAAGCGGGCCATGGAGAAGCAGGCAGTATCATGGGCATGATACTTCAGCCCATTACCTCACTTTTTTTTAACGGGTACATTTTTATTACATTTTTCAAAACACAATAAACATACATTGAAAACAAAATGCAGTGTCAGAGCCAACGGAGGAGGGGGGTGGGGGTAGAAAGGTGGGGAAGGGAAGGAAAGGGGAACATTGTACAGTGAAAAGGTACACTTGGTGGATATTAACCCATCACAGAAAAGAGATAGTAAAACAGCATCCTCTAGTTCCATAATAATTGGCTATCATTAAATATATAGGTTTTTAGTATCTTACACTGCTACAAGTTAGGACTAAGGGATTTACAGAACTCTCCTCATAATATAAGACAATAATTGGAAAAGATGCATCCATTGGGCACGATGTCCAGTCAAGGGATTTATGGGTGTAACACTATATCAGTAGAGCCCATCCCCACACTTTGGTTTAGCAACCAACAAGCTTCCTGAGCACATCCAATGCTCGTAACCAGGCCTTCTGTGCTGAAATCATTTTTGAGGCAGTCGGAGGTGTGACAGTAGGCAGATGTCATGGGGGCGGGACCAGCATCCGCTGCCAGTGCCTTCTTACAGAGGATCTGGGTGTGCGCATTACTGCTGCTGTAACCACCTGTCTGTGGGGGAAGCACAAACCGGATCAGGCTCCTTAGCCCCCCCCCCCACTGGGGCTATTGTTACACTAATGGATTAGTCCATCTACTCATGGGGGATTCTCAGTATTTCTTTCAGGCCTCTTTCAGACAGAAGGCTGAACTGTACAGTTTAGTCTCCTGTCTCCTGTTTTCCTCTCACATCCCAAAAACACAGATGACTTAAATGGCTTTTTCCTAAATTGACCTTAGACTATGATGGACATATGACTGTGGAAGAAATTGTGACCCCCTTTGAGGGACAGTCAGTGACATGACTGTAAAGCTGTGAAGTTCTGCAGAAGACGTTAGCGCTATACAAACAACAATAATAATAATAATAATAATAATAATAATAATAATACATTTACATACATGCATGTTTGCATGCCTCATTGACTTCAATGCAATTTTGCAAAAAAACTCTCATCATGACAATTGTGCAATACATTTTTGTGAAAATTATTATCTTAAAAAATAAGAAAATTTCTAAATAAATAAATATTTGCCTATTGCTAACCTTCAACTGGAATTTACCAATTAAGGATTATCACCTCAATCTCACTTTGGTCCCAGACGCAGCATGCAAAATTTTGCCACCTAATTTTAGACTTATTCTTTTCAAAAATATATAACTCCAGGCCAGTTTTGCTGGATAACTTATAGGCTCTAATAACCTTCTAGCCTCGGAGAACCATTGTAAATCAGATCCAATGTTCTCTATTTTTTCCCCCGACTAAAATGCCTAATATGTCTGTTCACAGCTACATGGCTCAGAAATGGAATGTCACTGTCACCAGTTCATCAATTACCATTAAAAACAGATTATTTCTGGAGCCTGCAAAAAACGAACCCAGCAAGCATTAGACATTTAAATTGCAGACGAGTCCTGATTCAGACGAGCTGAGAACGCAGTCGCTGCTTCCTGCTAAGTACACTTTATGAAGCTCGTCTTCAGGCTGTGAAATCCAGATTTTATGACTGCACATTTGTCACTTTACTATTCTCTCTGAAAAAGTAATAGAGGTTCTCCAGTGACATGAAATATTTTATAGCCTTTATTGTACTGTTTGTGTGTGGCTTCCTGTGTAAGTAATGGCTGTATTTTTTAGCTAACTTGAGTATATGATGCAGGTAAGCCTATTTGAAACGGGGTATATTTTTGAACAGCGAGACTCTTTCTGCTTCTTCCATGTTCCCTCCCTGATCTAAAGTTAGCTGCTGTCATTAGCGATGAGTGAATATGCCAAGATTTAATCCAGCTTTGAATTTTTTAATGTAATGTGAATTTCTATGTTATTAGAAAAACTATGCTACGATGTGTAGAAGTGATACATGGAAGATGATGGCGCTATGGAAATCCAAATAAATCATTTTGTAGTTTTTTTTAAAAACTATATTTGCACGTTTTGCTTTGCATGCCTTAAAGGACAACTGTAGCAAAAGGTGTGTGGAAGCTGCCATATTTATTTCCTTTTAACCAATAACCACTTCACCCCAAAGGTGTTTTTACCGTAACGGACAAGAGCGATTTTCACCTTTCAGTGCTCATCCCTTTCATTTGCCAATAGCTTAATCACTACAAATCACAATGAAATGATCTATAGCTTGTTTTTTTTCACCACCAATTAGGCTTTTTGGGGTTGATATTTGTTTTCAGTAATTACTTTATTTTCTATGCATTTTAAAGGGAAAAACAGGAAAAAAATGAAAAAATACACTATTTCTCCAATTTCATCCCCTATAGTTTTAATATATACACTGCTACTGTAGTGTACATAAAACCCACACATTTTATCTGCCTATTTGTCCTGGTTGTTACAACATTTTAATTATGTCCCTAGTACAAAGTATGGTGACAATATAGTATTTGGAAGTAAAGGTGTATTTTTTCTATGGTGTTTTTTTTTACTCACTAATTTCACACGCACGCACACAGGAATGCACGTGTACTTGCGGGAACATATACGCGTATGCGCACGTGCAGAGTGGCAGCAACACTGTTTGACTTATAAAAACATCCTGGAGCCATTAAGAGGCTCTAGCAGGACGTTTTTATAAGTCTGGTTGTCATTAAGTGGTTAAAGTGAACCTCCAGACTAAAAATCTACTCAGAAGCACTGAAAAGGCTTGGCGTTTCTTTAACAGTTTCACAGCATCAGAACTTTGTTTTTCTTACCCAAGCCTCATTTTTAGCTGCACAGAAGAAAACTGCCCGGGCATTTTCCCCCTGATGCTGTGCAAAACATGATGGGATTTCTGATGTTGTTGTTCTCCTTTTGCTGTTTTGGCTCAAATTTTTATTTTTATTTTTAATTTGAATTTGAAGCATAGTGCGTGCAGATGGGAGGGGTGATCAGGACACAGGACAGTTGGAACTGTGTCTCCTGCTCCCTGTCACCTCCTTTCAACCAAAAAGGCTGCCCCCATGAAAAAGATGGCTCCCCCCATGAAATCACAAACATTTGCCTGTTCTTTTAAAACAGGGTGGGTAAAAGACAGCTATGTTTTAATTTACATAACTAATGTAAATTTATGACAGTATGTTTGTTTAGGCTGAAGTTCTCCATTAAGCAATACCAGTTGCCTGGCTGTCCAGCTGATCCTCTGCCTCTAATACTATCAGCCATAGACCCCGAACAAGTATTTGCAGACCAGGTGTATCTGACATTATTGTCAGATCTGACAAGATTAGCTGCATGTTTTTCTTTGGTGTTATTCAGACACTACTGTAGCCAAATAGATCAGCAGGACTGCCAGGCAACTGGTATTGTTTAAAAGTAAAAAATGGCCTGGATACTCAAATACAAATATATTTCAAGCAATAAATTGTAGTTTTTAGTTCTCTGTGTAAAATACACACTGATTAACTATGGATCTCTGAATTCAAAAAGACAAACTTTTTAATTGTATTGAAGTCAATGAAGGACCATTTTTGGTCTTAATTGTAAACCTTTAAAAAAATTGATAGGCAAATTATTGTCATGAAAATGTGAAGGATGGACCACCACTATTGCAAAAAACATCAAACTTAAAATATATGTAAACGTATACAGATAAGAAGTGTATTTCTCCCAGAGTAAAATGAGCCATACATTACTTTTCTCCTACGTTGCTGTCACTTACAATAAGTAGTAGAAATTTGACAGAATCGACAGCTTTTGGACAAGCCCATCTCCTCATGGGGGATTCTCAGGGATTTCTTTATTTTCAAAAGCACTTAGTAAATGGCAGTTGCTCCGTCCAACTGCCAAAAAAGTGTGCAGTGAGCAGGGAAGCTGGCCAGCATTATTGTATAAATCTTTTTCAATGAGTGTCTTTATAAAGAATAAAGGCCATGCTGGGAATCCCCCATGGAGAGATGGACTAGCCCAAAACCTGTCGGTAATGTCAGATTTCTACTACTTACTGTAAGTGACAGCAACGTAGGAGAAAATACATTTATGTTTAATAAATACGTTTATATTTCATTTTACTTTGGAAGAAACATACTTCTTATTTGTATGTGTTTTTAAAATTTTAAGATTTTCGCGACAGAGATACTTTAATAAAAAATGATGGCTTCAAAGGTAAAAAAAAAAAAATACAGAAAAACTTTCAAAGTGTCTCTATACTGGGAACTAAGTAGGAATAATATGTAAAATGTGCATTCTTTAATCATTCTTAAAATAATGTTATTCTATAAACATAATGACTAATTGACATGATCAGTGTCAGCACGCAGAGAGAATCTGATTATTGGCTATCTGCAGTATCACCAAGAATGCAGATATATACCCGATTATTGATGATCTGCAGTATCACCGATAATCCGATATATTGCTAACCTCTGGACACCAGCAAAAGAACACAATAAAGACAGTAATATAAATCACAGAAGTGTGGAAATATCCACCACACGGCAATTCCTCAGAGGTGTGGTTACCTCTGAATGGGAACCCCGTGAGTGAGATCCTCTAACCAGGCTGAGTGAGGAATCTCGACCCCCAGCACTAACCGTCTGCTTGGGGCAGGCGTCTCGGAGAGGCAAGCCTCAGAGATAACCCTCCAGTGGGAGACGTTCCACTGAAGGGAGAAAGGTCAGGCAGGCAAGGGTCCGGCAACAGAGATGTCGGCGGCAGTACAGGAGCGGAAGGCAGAGTAATCGTTAAACAGGCAGAAGTCGGCAACAAGGATCAGATAGGGAAAGGTACAAGATCAGCAAGAGATAGAGTATTCAGGGATAGCCAGAGTCAAAACACAGATCAATATACAACAATATTCCTAAGCTAAGGTGTGAAATCCTTAGTATCAACACCAGGGCACTGTACTAAGGTCTGAGCGCTAACACATCAAGTGTATTCACGACAGCAGACAAGGAGCAACTGACTGACAGCTCCTTTTATGCTGGGGAACGCTCTAGCAGCGTCCCCCAGCCGCCCAGCCAATCCCTGGCCCTGCTGGAGTCAGCTGTCCAGCCTGGTCAGCTGACTCCTCTTCGGGAACGATAAAGTTCCTGTCTTCTCGCGCGCGCGCCAAGCGCCGGGTGAGTGCCGGCGAAGGAGACCCTCTGGGAGGTAGCTGCGCGGCGGAGTCCACCGAGCATACGGACTCCGCCGACCGCACAGCCCTGCCCGGCGGCACGCCGGCGGGGGAACTCTGGGAAGCGGAGCCCGCTGCCTCATGCCTGCTGGCAGCGGGTCCGCTATCCCTCACACTAATACAACTTTTTAACTGAGTTCTGAATCTGATTTTAGCCAGTGTGCTAATGTGTCTATGAAATACCCAGATAGTTCATGGTGACCCAGAACACTGCAAGAGTATAAAGTACTAAAAAGAGACTGAAAAGTGATACAAAGTATTATTTTCCTTCTTAAAGCGGAATATAACACAGAATTTCTTCTTTGCTCTAAAAGATTATTTACAGCATATAATATACTAACACAATGTTTTTTTTTAGTAAAAGGGTTACATCACAGGGCTGACTCTTTCTTCTGCAGGGAGAACCCGCATCCGAACTGCTTATAATCTTATCTTGTGTACACATTCTTTACTTGATACATTTATGTAAACATTCTCTGGCTGTGCAGGACGTCAGCTGATGAGTCCTGGGGTGAAACACAGGTTAGAAATCACTGCTGGCAGCATTCACAACAGAATGACAACAGTTATGAATAAAATGCACCAGCAGCTTTCAAAGTAAATTAACTGAACTTTGGGAAGTTATAATGTCTAAATGAATAATAATACTTGTGCACAAAAGCAAATATGATAATTGTATGGGTTATAAAACGTAGGAAAACACATTTTTGTTGAAAATGTTGTCAGCGTTTTAAACCGCTTTAAAACAGAAGGTATTTACAATTATTCAGGTTGGAGTGAGCATATAATGTCTCCCACAATGCATCACTGCTGAATATGGAAATCATCCCTTTGATGTCCCTGGAAGCTAAACACACCTCCAGAACCGCTGGAATGCAATGATGTGTTAGCTTGTTAATTTGTACAGAAACACAATATTCCAACATGCATACAGACTGTTTCGCATTGGTTGATCCTCATCAGTGCAGGGCGTGGATTAATTTGGCTGTATGGGGTAGGATTTGAAACACCCTGAGTTACAGATTACCCAGCAAGCTCATGGTGAACCAGAACTCCTAGGAGTGTGTAAGGGGCTAAAAGAGACAGAAAAGCACTCTTACTAAGGGCTGGTGCACACCAAGAGCGCTTCTGAGCGCTTTTTAAAGAGAATCTGTATTGTTAAAATCACACAAAAGTAAACATACCAGTGCGTTAGGGGACATCTCCTATTACCCTCTGACACAATTTCGCCGCTCCTCGCCGCATTAAAAGTGGTTAAAAACAGTTTTAAAAAGTTTGTTTATAAACAAACAAAATGGCCACCAAAACAGGAAGTAGGTTGATGTACAGTATGTCCACATATAGAAAATACATCCATACACAAGCAGGCTGTATACAGCATTCCTTTTGAACCTCAAGAGATCATTTGTGTGTTTCTTTCCCCCTGTTCTCATGCACTGAAGTTTCAGGCTGCTTGTTTCTTCTTGCAAACAGCTTTGCCCTTGTCTGTAATTCTTCAGTATGTGAAAGCCCAGCCAGCTCAGAGGACGATTTATCCAGCTTGTAAAAGATAAGAGAGAAGAGAGAAGCTGCTCTAATCCTAAATAACACACAGGTAGTGTGCATAGAGGGGCCTGGAAGGGGGAGTTCATAGCAGAACCACAACACTGAAGAACTTGGCAGCCTTCCAGACACAGGCCGACAGGTCTGACAGGGGAAAGATACATTGATTTATTACAGAGACAGTGATAGCATAAAGTGCTGCAGTAAGCTAGAACACATTAGAATAGCTTTTTGAACTTGTAGGATGATAAAAAACAGGATGCAATTTTTGTTACGGAGTTTCTTTAAAATTCTTGTGCTTTGAAAAGTGCTTGGCTAATGTATTTGAATGGGATGGATCACACCAGAGCGATTAACTTTTTTCCCAAATGCAAATGCGGTTCCTGCAGCATTTTTGTTGATTTCTGAGGCGGTTCAGTCTCAATGTTAAGTATAGGAAAGTGGAAAACCGCTCTGAAAAGCGCTAGATCAGAGCAATTTTCCAAGCGTTTTTATTACAGAAGCTGTTACATAGTTACATAGTTACTTGGGTTGAAAAAAGACATACGTCCATCGAGTTCAACCAGTACAAAGTACAACTCCAGCCTGCTCCCTCACATATCCCTGTTGATCCAGAGGAAGGTGAGAAACCCTTACAAGGCATGGTCCAATTAGCCCCAAAAGGGAAAAAATTCCTTCCCGACTCCCGATGGCAATCAGATAAAATCCCTGGATCAACACCACTGGGCATTACCTAGTAACTATAGCTATGGATTTCTTTCAACGCAAGGAAAGCATCTAAGCCCTCTTTAAATGCAGATATAGAATTTGTCATAACTACCGTATATACTCGGATATAAGTCGACTTCGTGTATAAGTCGACCCCAATATTTGACCCTCTTAAGCTGGAATTACTGTACAGATGCCCCTGGCTGATGACACGAGGAATGATGGGCATGTGTAATGGAGCAAGCGGTGGGGGATCAGCAAGAACAATGTAGGGTCACTTGTTAATACAGCACAGCACAGTGGAGCAATTAAACTCTCATGATCCCCATGCACCTTTCCCACACGGCTGTTACTGTGTAAATGCACATTAACAGAAGCACAGTGTGGGAAAGAAGCTGGGAGACCATGAGGGGTTAACTGCTCATAGACGAGTGAGTCTGCAACACTACCTCTGTTCTCCTGTTCCTGCTGGCGCTATGCAGTGACGCTGTCAGCGCTAAGACCACCAGCGCTGACGGCTCCAGCGGAGGGAGGAGCAGAGGATATCAGGCGCCAATGAATGATGGGGGAAGGCTGGGCCGGGCGGCTGCACACAGCGGGACATGATGGAGGAAGGAGATCGCGCTGCGGGATGCTGATCGGGAATATCAGGTCAGCGCACAATGATTTTGCCCATGTGGGGTTTCAGCGGGTGGCTGGGGTGAGGAGCCAGCGGGCAGCTGGGTTGAGGAGCCAGCGGGCGGCTGGGGCGAGCAGCGTTCGGGCAGCTGGGGCGAGCAGCGTTCGGGCAGCTGGGGCGAGCAGCAATCGGGCGGCTGGGGCGAGGAGCGATCGGGCGGCTGGGGTGAGGAGCGTTCGGGCGGCTGGGGTGAGGAGTGTTCGGGCGGCTGCAGCTGGGGTGAGCAGAGATAGGCTTGACCGGGCAGAGCAGAGATTGGGGCAGCCACGGAGACACACTGACGAGTGCTGACAGCAATGATTATACAGGCTATAAGTCAGAAATTTAGGTCTTATGCGAATATAAGTCGCCCCCTATACTTTGCTTCAAGAAATTAGACCTAAATTTCTCGACTTATAGCCGAGTATATACGGTACTTCCTAAGCAATGCATTCCACATCTTAATCACTCTTACTGTAAAGAACCCTTTCCTAAATAAATGTCTAAAACATTTTCCCTCCATGCGCAGATTATGTCCTCTAGTCCTTTGCGAAAGCCTAGGGACAAAAAGCTCATCCGCCAAGCTTTTATATTGCCCTCTGATGTATTTATATATGTTAATTAGATCCCCTCTAAGGCGTCTTTTCTCTAGACTAAATAAACCCAGTTTATCTAACCTTTCTTGGTAAGTGAGACCTTCCATCTCTCGTATCAATTTTGTTGCTCGTCTCTGCACCTGCTCTAAAACTGCAATATCTTTCCTGTAATGTGGTGCCCAGAACTGAATTCCATATTCCAGATGTGGCCTTACTAGAGAGTTAAACAGGGGCAATATTATGCTAGCATCTCAAGTTTTTATTTCCCTTTAATGCATCCCAACATTTTATTAGCTTTAGCTGCAGCAGCTTGGCATTGAATACGATTATTTAACTTGTTGTCGATGAGTACACCTAAGTCCTTCTCCAAGTTTGTCCCCATCTGTACCCCATTTATTTTGTATGGCACTAGAACATTGGTATGACCAAAATGCATGACTTTACATTTTTCAACATTGAATTTCACCTGCCATTTATGTGCCCATATAGCCATCCTATCCAGATCCTGTTGCAATATGACACTATCTTCCTGAGAGTTGATGATTCTGCACATTTTTGTATCATCTGCAAAATTAGCAAAATTAGCATTAATAAATAAATTGAAGCACACAGGACCCAGTACTGACCCATATGGGACCCCACTGCTAACAGTCATCCATTTTGAATAAGATCCATTGACCACAACTCTTTGTTTTCTGTCCATTAGCCAGTTACCTATCCATGCACACAGACTCTTCCCCAATCCCCAGTCCTTGCATCCTCAACTTTTGCACTAGAGTTTTTAGGGGAACAGTGTCGAAGGCCTTTGCAACGTCCAGGTATATCACATCTACAGCATTCCCAATATCCAGATTACTGTTCACTACCTCATAAAAGCTGAGCTGGTTAGTCAAACAGGACCTGTCCTTAGTAAATGAGAAATAAGATTATTTTCTACTATGAAGTCTTGTATAGTATCTCTTAGTAACCCCTCAAATAGTTTGCACACAACTGATGCTAAGCTTACAGGTCTATAATTTCCCAGATCTGATTTTTTGCCCTTCTTAAAGAGAAACCGTGACCAAGAAATGAACTTCATCCCAATCAGTAGCTGATGCCCCCTTTTACATGATACAGGTAGTAACCGGGTTACGAACGCCCGACTTACGAACGACCCGCCGATACGAACGCCGCGACCATAGCTCCGCCCCGTCGCATGACGTCACGCCCGCCAGGGACTACCTGTTCTGCGGCAGAATATGGGCAGCGGAAGGTAAATAGAGACCTTCTCACCTGATCCTCGGCGGTAGAAGGTCCCCTCCTGGTGCCCGGAAGCTCCGCAGCCCATCCTCTCGGTCCCTCCACTGTTCCCGCGCGGCTTCTGGCTTCACATGTGGCGCATAATGACGTAATCAGGAAGAGCCCCCTAGTGGCGGCGCTTCCTAATTGCATCATTATGCGCCACATGTGAAGCCAGAAGCCGCCTGGGAACAGTGGAGGGACCGAGAGGATGGGCTGCGAAGCTTCCGGGCACCAGGAGGGGACCTTCTACCGCCGAGGATCATGTGTGAAGGCCTCTATTTACCTTCCGCTGCCCATACTCTGCCTTTTAAACACTTCCACTGCCCATACGCCGCCTTTTAAACGGGGGCAAAAGTGTATGTCCCGACTTAAGGACAGATTCAGGTTAAAAACGAGAGGGCAGTCCCTATCTCGTTCGTTAACCGAGGACTACCTGTACATCTATTCCTTTTCACAAACGGATCATCAGGGGGCTCTGTATGGATGATATTGTGGTGAAACCCCTCCTACAGGAAACTGTGAGTACCATGGTCCTGGCAGTTTCCTGTCTCTGAACCTCGTTGCATCGTGGGAAATAGCTGTTTACAACTGTTTCCAACTGCCAAAAAAAAAAAGCAAGCAACAGCTACTTCCAGTGACATCACCTGCCAGCAGTAAAGATGTCACCATGTGATAAATGTCAGAATGTAAATCAGGGAGAGGAAAGCTTTTACAATTGACAAACACTGCGTAAATCATTTATACATAATTATTGTAAAAATTATTGTAAAAATGAAGCACTTTTTTTATTACATTATTTTCACTGGCGTTTCTCTTTAAATTATGGGAAAATGTGGGCTGAACGCCAATCTACTGGGACTCTGCCAGTTAAAAGAAAGTCACAAAAAATAAGATAAAGGGGTTTATCGATAACTGAACTTAATTCCCTTAGGACCCGAGGATGCATGCCATCCGGGCCAGGTGCCTTGTCTATTTTTATTTTATTTACGGTAGTCTTGCCTTTACTTCTTTCTGTGTTAAGTATTAATTGGAAGATTAAGAGTGTTCTGCATCTGTAATAAGCAACAGCGATATTTCCCTTGTGAAGACAGAAGCAAACAAATTATTTAATAACTCCGCCTTACCTTGATCATCCATCATTATTTTTAGAGTTGATGTACTTGTAAAACTTCTTTGGGTTAGATTTGATATCCCTAGCAATTTAATTCTCAGCTTTAATCTTTGCCAGCCTAATTTATTTTTTACAACTTTTATTGCACTCCTTATAATTGCTTAAGCAGCCTCGGTCCCCTCCTGTTTTAGGACCTTATAGGCATTCACCAAAACGCTCCAAAAATCGCTAGGCATGATTATAAAATCGCTAGGCACATGCCTGGAATTACTCTGAAAAATCACTTCAAAAAGCGCTGAGCGTTTGCGATTACGCTAGCGTTTTTGGTGTGCACTGGCCCTTAGATGATATGAAAAACAGAAGTTTGCCTTCTTAAAGAGAGTCTGAAGCGAGAATAGATCTCGCTTCAGACCTCATATATAGCAGGGGCACGTGTGCCCCTGCTAAAACGCCGCTATAGCGCGGCTTAACGGGGGTCCCTGTCCCCCCAAACCCCCTCCGTGCAGAGGGGGAGCGCTTCCTGGTTGGGGCAGGGCTAACCGCCGCAGCCCTGCCCCATGCGCGTCTGTCAGACGCGTATCTCCGCCTCTCCCCCGCCCCTCTCAGTCTTCCTTCACTGAGAGGGGCGGGGGAGAGGCGGCGATGCGCGTCTGATAGACGCGCTGGGAGGCAGGGCTGCAGCCGTTAGCCCTGCCTCCAGGAAGAGAGACAGCCAGCGACCATTTTCCGACCATCTTTTGCGGGGGGTGGGTTGGGGGTGAAGGGACCCCCGTTAAGCCGCGGGATAGCGGCGTTTTAGTAGGGGCACACGTGCCCCTGCTATATATAAGACCTGAAGCGAGATTTAGTCTCGCTTCAGTGTCTCTTTAAATCAGAAGGTATTTCAGTCTCTTTTAGCCCCTTGTAACTCAGCTTTAAGGGAGCAAATGTTTTCCATGCTGCATCACTCACAACTATGCAAATCATCTGAAAACCAGGCTCACATCTGACTGCTGGTGTATAGTGAGCCTATAGCTTATAAATTATACAGAGCCACACCAATTCATCATACATACAGCCCATTTTTCTTTACACAGCAAGATCTGTAAAAACTCTCTGGCAGATCATTCAAAATGAGGGCAAGAGACAATGGGCTTGATTCACAATGCCGTGCAAACTGTTTAGCACTTTGGGCGCGCAAAAGTCTGCGAACAGCACTTCACGTGCTAACTGTTTAGCACACCCGTGCTAAACAGTTTGCACGGCTTTGTGAATCAAGCCCAATATGTTTAGAAACATTTTTTTTAAGTAATAGTTAAAAGCAGATTTTACCCTAAGGAAAATATGTTTAAACATTTATATTTTTAGGTTTTTTGTTTTGTTTTGTGAAGTTTTTCTATAAAAAGCTTGATGTGGTGTAATGTGTTGTAATGGAACGATAAATGTTTTTGGAACAGCAGATTTTGGCAGCGCATACATAACTGTAGAATTCTTGTTTTCTTTGGGTTTTTTTTTTTTTTTTTTTTTTTTTAATTAACTTACAGGCAGCAGCTGAAGCCCAGTCTAGTTTTTTGAAGTAGTACCCCCCAAATACGGTAGTTAGATTTTTATAATAGCAGCAATGGAAGTTTTTGGTTTTTTTAGTCATAATTTGACATGTGACAGCTGTGTTTTTGTACATTGACAGCAGCATTCCATTAACATGATAAATTAACCGCTGAATATATTTTTATTTCAAAAATATAATTTGATAAAATATATATATATTAGCTTTTTCTGCTGCCCTGCCCTTTTCTCCTCGGCACTCATTTGTGGAAAGACACCTCATTATCCACCCACTGTTCCTCACAGGAGCCAAGTTCAGCAACTTGTACTTTGATGGCTGGTTCTGATACTCAAAGGCCACTGTTCCTTGCCCAGAGCATGGCTTCCTCAGGATTTCAGACAGACATTGACTCAACCTCTTCCATTCTGTCAATATTTTCTTTCCTTTACCTTCACCAGTATGATGTCCTAACATAAGTGCTGTTGTTTGCACTCACAGTGAGCATCACCACACATGAAGAGCAGCAGGTGGCGTACCAATGGCATACACCAAATAAGGGTGCCAGGAAAAAGGGCGTGGGATACAGCGAACATATTAAGATATTGTCGATAATAATATTTTTTTTTATAATTTCTTCATCTTGGCCTGAGATAGAATAATAAATATGTGAAAATAATATTTCAAAATATCGTATATAACAATGAAAATGAAAATATATTTACAGTCATAATAAGCATAGTAAAATATTGGTAAATATTACCAATATTTTACTGTAATTAAACCAGACCCTAGTCTCACACAGAATCCTCTCTCTACGGATGTCTAACCCTAAAAGACCCCCCTGATGGTGCCTAACCCTAAGACTTCCCATGGTGGTGCATAACCCTTAGAGCCCCCATCAACAAAGTCCAATGGAGCACATGGACACAAGTGAAACAACTTGCGTTTAACCTCCCTGGCGGTTAATTTTTTTTTTCAAATCGGCAAAAATCTTTTTTTTTTTTTTTTTTTGTTTCATGTAAAGCTACCAGAGTGGTAGCTACATGAAACACCACTAGAGGGCGCATGTGTCCCTCTAGTGCGATCGTCGCCGGCACTAATAGCAAACAGGGGAGCGCGTATATAACGTGTTCCCCTGTTTGGCTTCTCCTGTCGGCATGGCGACGATCGGAATGACGTCATGGACGTCAGCCGACGTCCTGACGTCAGGCGCACCCTATCCAGCCCATAGCGCTGCCCGGGACTCATTGGTCCGGGCAGCGCAGGGCTCTGGCGGGGGGGGCCCTCTTTCGCCGCTGCGTGCGGGCGATCGCCGCAGAGCGGCGGCGATCGAGCTGTGCGCGCGGCTAGCAAAGTGCTGGCTACGCGCACAGCACTTTGAATGGGCCAAATCGCCCCACCAGGGCCGGAGAAATCCTCCTGCGCGGCATAGCCCGAGCTCAGCTCGGGCTTACCGCCAGGGAGGTTAATGCACATAAGATAAAAAATAGATAGCAGCAACAGCATATTAGGTATTAAAAACCGTTGTACATCACCATGTCGATGACCCACACACAGAAGCCCTCTTGTCCTACAATTGTTTCGCACCAGCCCGATGCTTGATCACGGACTCCCCTGGTGGTGCTTAACCCTAAGACCCCCTTGGTGGTGCCTAACTCTAAAACTCCCTTCCTGACGCCTAACCCAAATACCCCCTTTCTCCACTGCAAATAATGTTAATACTAAAAGCAATACATTTCTAAAATAATAAAGTTCAAAGCGATAATTTATGTATAAGAATTCTCAAAACAAAATTCAAAACTTTATCAGAACATTAATTCTCAAAATTAATGCTATTTATTCTCAAAATGAAAAATTTCGCTTGGACGGCCACAGCCCCCACTATTTATCGGGCACCCAAATTTCTTCTTTGGCACCCAATAGCCAATATTTTGCATTAGAGCCTATGGGTAGCCCAAAAAGTCCATTAGCCCCAGGTGCCCAAATTTCCTAATTCCATGTAAAATATCCAACAGACCAAAAGTATAGGTCTAAATAAGCACATAAAGAAACTCTTGTCATCTGATGACGATGGCTCACTTTTCAGTCTCAACTCTGTGCTCTGCAGCTATTTTTATCTCAGGTACTCTACAAACAGCACCACTACCATTTCCATAAAGGGTACCTGAACTGAGTAAAATTATTTAACCACTTAAGTCTATCTGCACGGATATATCCAGATAGACTGTGCAACTGCCGCTGCCTGATGCGCGTGATCGCGCATGCTCCCGTGCGTGCTCCCGACACCTGGCGTTACCCCGCCCAATCAGTGAATGGGAATATAATTCCCATCAACTGATCTAAGTCCCCCGCAGAAAAAACGATGCTTTCTAATCAGAGAGCGCAGTATTTCTGCAAAAAAAAATGACAGCCTCCTTATTGTTCCTGGTAGCGTGATCGTACGCTCCATGACTTTTTTGACTGTGGCCATCTTGTGGCCAAATAGTAAACCACCCACATACATTTTTTACATTACATTACATTATTTTACATTTAAAATGAGCTGTTTCAATCCCACACCAAAAATTACATAAATACATTTTTTAATATATAAAAAAAAATTACAATTAAAAAAACAACAACAACATAAATAGTTACCTAAGGGTCTGAACTTTTTAAATATACATGTCAAGAGAGTATCTTATTATATTTTAAGTTATAAGCTTGTAAATAGTGATGGACGCAAATTGAACGCACCTTTATTTCTAAATAAAATATCGGCGCCATTAATTGTGATAGGGACATAATTTAAATGGCGTAATAACTGGGATAAATGGGCAAATAAAATACATCAGTTTTAATTATGGTAGCATGTATTAATTTTAAACTATAATGGCCAAAAACTGAGAAATAATGATTTTTTTCAATTTCTTTCTTAATCTTCCTTTTAAAATGGATTTAGAAAAAAATAATTCTTACCAAAATGTACCACTTGAAGAAAGCTTAAATAGTGGCGGAAAAAACAAGATATAGATCAATTAATTGTGAGAAGTAGCGAAAAAGTTATTGGCAAATGAATGGGAGGTGAACTTTGCTTGGATGCATACGATTTTCGACACTGTAGGCTGAAGTGGTTTAAATAAACACATGATGTACCTGCAAATGAATAATACATACATACCTCCCTGTCAGTTCCTCTCAGAAGTTCAACATTTTCTTCTAACAACGATCCCTTCCAGTTTCAACTAGATCTACTTCTACTTGTCTTTCCAAAAGCTGAAGTCGTACAAGGCCATCCCCCTCTTTGGGCTCATCTACCTTGGGTTCATGTGCATGAATGCTACAGAGGAGAAAGAGGTTGATGAGTAGACTATTCAGGAAGTAATATGTGGGTTTCAGGTTTGGGGTGGTCAAGATAGAACTCCAGTGACCAGAATGAGAAAAAGACCGCGACAATAGACCAGGAGCACTAATGGTGTAGTATTTTTAACAAATAAGGTGTATGATTCCACAAAAAATACTACCTACGAACATAGGTTGCTATTAGGTGACCACTGTTTTGAGCATGTGGATAAATCCTCTTTCGGACTTGGGTCGCACTCCAATTGAAAATCGTCCACTGCAACCACTGATTATTGGCTGCAAGGATGACCCCTAAGAGGGGAGCTAGGCTATACTGGAGGGGGTTGGCATCCCAATGTGAGTGTCAGAAGACCATGTTGGTGTTAGCAAGGAACAGCCTTACCTTAATGTGAAGGTTAAAGATACCAATTGGACACCAATACAAATGACGCGTTTCTTGGGATTCACCAGATTCTTCAGGTTAGTAACAGTGTCTTATCTTCCTGTAGCATCAGTGAACAGCACCTACAAAATCCCTGGATTTTATGGTTTTCTATGGGAATAGGAAGGGTGGGGTAACGTGCAATGCGTGTTGTGCACAATCTTATACAGTTATTCCCATTGGGCTTTTTCTTGTTTAAGTGAAAACTCTTGAATATGCTACAAAACAAGTAGCTCACCAACATGTGGCGAGTCAAAAACAATAAGCAGCTGAATTCAAATCAACTTCATGCTAAAATAAATAGTAAAAAAAGAAAAAGACCTCAATAAACTAACTGGCACCTCGTCAGTTTATCTCAAACTAACCTGCTTGCCTCGCTCACCTGTATTTCTCCATCCTTAGATTCTACTCTTCTTGATCAACCCCTTTACTGGTTGTCCATCACTCAAGAGATTCAATTCCAGTTAGTTTCTAACTCTTCATTAACCCTTTAGCAGCCAATTGATTTAGAGGCTTTTTTGTGCTCCAGACCAAATTATTTTAGCACATTTTTTTTATTTCTTATTTATTACATTCCCCTGCTTCTAATTAATACTGCTGTAATGTGTATTTATGGCCACTTGCCACTAGGGGACAGTGTGAGACAATAACAGGGGACCTCTGCTTTCAGTTTCTATTTTCTGCTAGTAGAGAGTGAGATCAAAGCATTCCAAGAATTTTCAGCACGAGTTCTGCCGACTGAGGTCACAATCTGCACTTATCTCAAGCGAGATAACTCTATTGAAGCTGCTAATGTGTTAGAAAGCCCCGTTCGGTGTAGCTTTTCCATGCATTGCCACGTTATTTGTCAGATGGCATCCTACATGGAACCTACATTCTGGTTGTGATCTTCTCCTCTCATCCATAATAGTCAGTCCTTCTTCAGCATGCTTCGATACAATGCATCAATTATAGTGCTCACAAATATTTCATACTGCTTCCTTGTATAGCGCTCCCCTCCCCATGATAATTATTCATTATAGTAAACCCGTGTTCTCTATTGTGGTGGAACCCTTAAGATAGTTTCCATCTGTTATGGATGCAACATTACAGTTCCTCCAGTTATAGTGCCAGTACAGTGTTTGTAAGATATAAATTGGAAGACAAGTATAAAGGGTCCAATCCAATTCACTTTTCCTCCTTAGTTTTCTCCTAGGAGATAATTTTTCACCTTCTGCTTAAAATAACTTTTGTATTTTCTGATTGAAAAAGTTCCACAAAGTAGGTAAAAAAGCTAAATTATTGTACAAGGTGGGCAATTTATATGGATACAACTTAATAAAATGGGTATGGTTGGTGATATTAACTTCCTGTTTGTGGCACATTAGTATATGTGAGGGGGGAAACTTTTCAAGATGGGTGGTGACCATGGCGGCCATTTTGAAGTCAGCCATTTTGAATCCAATTTTTGTTTTCTCAATAGGAAGAGGATCATGTGACACATCAAACTTATTGGGAATATCACAAGAAAAACAATGGGGTGCTTGGTTTTAACGTAACTTTATTTTTTCATGAGTTATTTACAAGTTTCTGACCACTTATAAAATGTGTTTAATTTGCTGCCCATTGTGTTGGATTGTTAATGCAACCCTCTTCTCCCACTCTTCACACACTGATAGCAACACTGCAGGAGAAATGCTAGCACAGGCTTCCAGTATCCGTACCCTCTTCTCCCACTCCTCACACACTGATAGCAACACTGCAGGAGAAATGCTAGCACAGGCTTCCAGTATCCGTACCCTCTTCTCCCACTCCTCACACACTGATAGCAACACCGCAGGAGAAATGCCAGCACAGGCTTCCAGTATCCGTACCCTCTTCTCCCACTCTTCACACACTGATAGCAGCACCGCAGGAGAAATGCTAGAACAGGCTTCCAGTATCCGTAGTTTCAGGTGCTGCACATCTCGTATCTTCACAGCGTAGACAATTGCCTTCAGATGACGGTGTGGTACATGGAGTACAAAGATAGTGGGGTCATTCTTCATCAATTTGGAAAATTTGGATGGGGCCCCCACCCCCCTGCGAAAATGTGGATGGGGCCCTTCCAATCCCCTTGCTTTCTGCACAGAAAAGTACCAATGTGTTTTCCCCATACAGATAAAAACACTTAGACTTAAAGGAAATGTCAGGCAATCTATGCTACCCCCAGATCTACTTACCCGGGGCTTCCTCCAGCCCTTTGCATCTGACAAGTCCCTCGTTGCAGCTCTGCTCCCAGTACATACATACACACACAGCCGTATTATTTTACTACATGAGAGCACATGCTATATGGAGGAACAACAATGACATTCTGAACATAAGATATAGTATTCACTGTAACTTTGGCAAAACATTCAGAATGTCACTGATTGACACTGTTATTAGAGGATCTTGGACTGAGACAACAAGCTCTCAATGAGGCAGCTACAGTCAGACATCATTACCCACCCCACTGTTTCTGTAATCAAACACTATAAGGTCACTAGCCTGTGTGTGATAAGAATCTAGGAATCTCTTCTGAGGGAAAGTCTACAACTTGTTTTTCAGTCTGACTCCTTTGTTTGTAAGGTTGCACATGAAGTCATCAGAACTTTGAAGCAGTGTGAGACAGATGTTTTTTTACAAACCCTAGGGAGCAGGGACAGTGTACAAATTTCAGAGTGTGTATGAGTCCTTATCTGTGTGCCGGACACATGCAGTCAATATAACAATGATACAAGAACAGAATACGTTTTATCTCCATGCCCTTAGTTGTCAGTCTCTCAAACTTTTCCTCCCCCAGGCCCCCCTGTGGCTTCTGGGCCCCCCTGCGGAGGCATCCCTTGCAGGGTCTATTGTTACGCCCCTGTACCTCTTCATTTAGGTTACTTGAACACCTGACATCTGTATAATGACTAACAATTAAGGTGCCTGCATGATACAATTAAAATTTGATAAAAATGGTTGCTTGGACAGAAAAATGTAAAGTTCTTTTTTTTTTATCTGACCAAAACATTTTATGAGATTTTCCATGCTTATTCATATAAGGTTGAGAGTGGATAATTTTTCTGGTCAATTTTTATGATAATTTAAGGCTACCTTTTAGCTTTAAGGTAGCCACAAAAAATACAATAAAATTATCAATTATTTATAGCAATTCGATACAAACGATCAGTTGTCCCATTTTTTTTATTTCAATAAAAGAAAATCGTGAGTGATGGATTTTTCTCATACAGTTTTATGAAAATTAAATGGTGTAGGGTAGATTGATAATTTCTTGATTGATCCAAATGATTCAACAGTTTGTATAGTGCATTTCTCCTGTCGGACTCAAAATGCTCAAGAGCTGCAACACTCAGGAGGCCACCCTGCAGTGTTAGAAAGTCTTGCCTAAGGACTCCTTTCTGAATAGCTACTGACCCTGGCCAGGAGTTGAACCCTGGTCTCCCATGTCAAAGGCAGTGCCTTAAACCAGTAAATTATAGACCCAAGACATTTTCCAGAATTTTTATTTTCATAATTGGGGAAAACTGAACATATGTCTGATAGATCACTGGTAAGAATAGCAATCATATGGAAGAGGATACTAATGCACTAAAAAAGCTGTAATTCATTTTACATTTGACCCCTGTTGACTGTTGCAACTCTTACTGATAATATTTTGGATTGCAGAGACCCAGGCTATACATAAAAAATATAATAAATCTTGTAGAGGCGCTCAGGGCTGATCACTATTTATGTCCTCCTAAGGGCACTTGAACTTGACCCGATGAAGCTGTTTGTAGCCGCGAAACGTGTTGTCTGATGTGCATAATAAAACGTTATATTTCTTACAAATATTTTGCATTCTTGAAATTGACAGCACTAAGGTAAGATTTTCTTACCTATGTATTAGCTCACTAGAGTATTTATACCTTGGGCGCCTCCTACCCTTTCCTAGAAAATGTAATGGCTTTTGATGACATTTCTGCACTCCCTTATAATAATTTCAGAAAGGGTTTTTTCTGTGGCTTTGGTGATCAAGGACCTCTGAGCTGCATCTGGTCAAGTTAGAATTTGTGTAACATTTATATAATGACTTCTTATTAGAGATTGGGCCGGATTTGCAACTCAGAGGCCTGTAGGCAAAAGTGTTCTGGCGCTCTAAACTCCCCCCTGAACATAGGCCAAACCCCTAAGTAAAATGATTCTAATCTCTAATCCCTGCCCTATGTCACTAACTGTCCTTAGAATCTTACACTCTAATCATTGTCTTATATAATCCTTAGTGACATGAGACAAGGATTACGGTGTAAGTGCTTGAGGTCAGTGATATCAGGCAGGGATTAGAATGTAAGCTCCTGAGGTCAGTGATCTGAGGAACTGGGCCGCCTCTCTCACATAAGGCGCCTGTAGACACGTGCCTGCAGATGCCATATGGAAAATCCGTCCCTAATTGGAGACAATCCAATTTGCATTATAACATAGTAATGTATTATATTTCATGCAAATATTGATCTTCCCAATCATAAGATGGAGTGGCGAACCCTACCTGAGGACACCAAGTTAGCCAGAAATGTCCCTGTCTTCCAGTATTGGTTAAGAGGCTCTCTGAGAACTGTAGCTATAAGCGCTTGTATTTTTAGCTGGAGTGGTTACCGTCTTTGTGCTCTGTAGATCTGGCTTGGAATACTTTTCCATTTGTGAAGACCCAATAGTCACTCTTCAAAACCCTTTAGTAAAATGCTGCCTTTATCTCCAGCATTTTTCTAAAAGGGTTGAAAGACACTTAATCTCTGTGACTTACGAGTTGATTATTTCTGCTGCTATTTTTTTTCAGGCTTGTGCATACAACATGGCCAACCTTAATAGGTTGAAAACATCATTATTTATCATTGCTCGCTGCTGTTCTCGGTAATAATGTCAGACATAGGAACATTGTAGGCAATTTCATTAAAAGCCATTAATTATTGTTTGTTTTCTTTCTACTTTTCATTTGAAGTCTATGACTAAGACACATGAAAGAGAGGTCTGCAGGACACAAAACATATTTCCTTTTTATATAGCATATTTTTATATTGTGTTTACTTTTTGTGATAATTAACCACTTCACCACTGAGGGGTTTTACCCCTTGAGCGCCAGAGCAATTTTCACCTTTCAGCGCACCTTCCATTCATTCGTCTATAACTTTATCATTACTTATCACAATGAAATGAACTATATCTTGTTTTTTTCACCGCCAATTAGGCTTTCTTTAGGTGGGACATTATGCAAAGAATTATTTTATTCTAAATGTGTTTTAATTGAAAAATAGGAAAAATCGTGGGAAAAAAATTATTATTTTTCTGTTTTCGGCCTTTATAGTTTTTAAATAATGCATGCTGTTGTAATTAAAACCCATGACATTTATTTGCCCATTTGTCCCGGTTATAAAATCATTTAAATTATATCCCTATCACAATGTTTGGCGCCAATATTTTATTTGGAAATAAAGGTGCATTTTTTCAGTTTTGCGTCCATCCCTAATTACAAGCCCATAGTTTATAAAGTAACAGTGTTATACCCTCTTGACATAAATATTTAAAAAGTTCAGTCCCTAAGGTAACTATTTATGTATTTTTTTTCATTGTATTTTTTTTTTAATTACAAAAAAAAATATTAAAAAAATTGGGGAGTGTGGGAGGTAATGAGTTAATTTTTAATGTATAACTAATGTATTTGTATATGAAAAATGCTTTAGGGTGTAGTTTTACTATTTACTACAGTGAGTTTTTGTTTATGCGACCAGCAAGCGTACAGGAAGTACGCTTGCAGGAAGTTCAGGGAGGCTGAGCAACTTTTTTTTTCACAATGATCGCGCTGCTTCTCGTAGAAGCAGCTGATCATTGCGGGGGGCTTAGATCAATGAACAGGAAAGGTTTTTCCCGTTCATTGATCTCCAGGTGAGCGGGTGGCGGCGTGCACGAGCACGGGGGTGCGCGGACGAGCGAGTGGGAGCGCGGACAGTGGCGGGAATGGCGTCAGGTACGGATTTCTCCGTCCCTTGGTGGTAGCAGGGTAGAAAAAGGGACGGAGAAATACGTACCGCTGGGGGTAAAGTGGTTAATTATCGTTTTAATTTCTTTTCTGTTATATATACTGTATGTATATATATATATATATATATATACATATATATATATATATATATATATATATATATATATATTTATATATTTTTTTTACATATACATACACACAGTATATATAAATATATAAATCATATGTAAATAAGCTGGAACCACTATTTTTTGTTAGTTAAAAGTATAAAGGAATGTTTGAATGTTTGAAAAGTTTTTCTACTCAAATACTGAGTATTCTTACAAGTACTCAGGGGCATAACTAGAGTGGAGTAGCCCCTGAAATTGTAGGGGGGATGAGAGTTGTGGGGGGCGCCCAACTTACTAACCATGATCTCTTCCTCCGATACAGGGGACTATATTTCAGATCAGGGGTTTTGTGGCTACACTTGTTATGGGTGTGAAGATCAGGATGGCCACACTTGTTTTATGAATCTTGTGAGATGGGCCCCAAGGCCATGAAGGGCACCAAGAGGAGGCAAGGGGGAAGTATGTGACCATTGGGGTCTCCATCAAAGTTTTTCGGGGGGCGCCCCATGAACTGAAGTTACGCCACTGCCAAAAATGCTTACGTTCATAAAGGAATACATACTAAATAAGGAGACGTGGCTGCACCATGCGTTAAGTGAGGGTTGTGCTGAGGTTAAAATCATATACTGTAATACAAGCAACCTGGTCAGATTTCAGGCAAGACCACAAAGGCCATGGCCTAGGGCACCAGGAAAGCAAGGGGCGGGCTGTGGGCAGCAGGGTGGCAGTAGCAGTTAGCCTGCCGAACATTCGCCCTGCTACACAGAGTTTGCACATAGCAGTGTGGGCAGCTACCAACGTACAGATCTGGCATTCAGGGGATGAAGGGGCAGCAAATGGGCACTTACAATGAAACTCCTCATCCATGCCCTTATAATTTCCCGCCTTGACTACTGCAATGCCCTGCTGTCTGGCCTCCCTATGACCCGAACAGCCCCACTGCAGTCCAAAATGAATGCGGCAGCCAGAATTATCCACTGCTCCCATCGCTCCACCACCGCGGATCCCCTCCTTGAATCCCTCCACTGGCTTCCTATCCAGTCCAGAATCAGATTCAAGATATTGTGTCTGACCTACAAATCTGTCCACAAAACCTGTCCAACCTACATTTCTGATCTTACTCAGAGGTACACACCTAGCCGCTCACTCCGCTCCTCCAATGAACTTCACCTGACCGCTTCCCGCATCGCCCAGTCCCATGCATGCCTCCAGGACTTTTCAAGAGCTGCTCCAACACTATGGAACTCCCTACCTCCACCCATTAGGGCAGCCCCCTCCTTCAACATCTTCAAGAAAGCCCTCAAAACTCACCTTTTCACTCTTGCCTACTACCCCTCACAAGTGCTCTAAACCCGCAGCTGATCTCTGGTCCCTACCTTTCGTGTCCCTAACTCTCCCTCTAGATTGAAAGCCTTTGGGCAGGGTCCTCCTCCTTTTGTGTCCTACCTGATCATGCACCTCCATTACTGGGAACCCATGCTATGCATCTGAGTGAACCTAACTCGCCTAATCTCCATGCTGCATCCAGTGACTGACTAAGCATTACCTGGTACTCATACTGTGCTGTGTGATCTGGTTTTCTTGTATTCCTGTATTGTCATATTGCTGTATGTCACCCCTAAATATTGTCTGTAACCTCAATTAATGTCCAGCACTGCGTAATATGTTGGCGCTTTATAAATACAATAAATAAATAAAAATAATAAATAATAAGTCTCTGAAGGTGCCGTTCACCAAGGAGTTTACAATCTAATCCCTGCCATCATGTCACTAACTGTCATCAGAGGAGCATATAATGTAATCCTGCCATCACTCCACTAACTGTCCTCAGATGAACCTACAATTGAATCTCTGTTATATTTTTTTTTTTGGGGGGGGGGAGGGGTTTAGGATGTTGTTGGTCCAGGGTCAGCTGGTAGATAAGTGGGCCTTGGGCAGTAAAAAGTACAAATCCGGCCCTGACTAGCAAAAAGAAAAGAATGACCAATAGCCAGCACCGCTCCAAATATTCAAAAAATATACACCTTTATTCATTCATATATCTCAGAGAATAAATACAACTATCTAAAAACATATCATGGCTGACAGTCCCATAATCATAATAAATCAATATATCATAATGAATCCATCTGCAATTAATCACTGGAATGGCTCAACACTGGGCCACTGGGCCATAACAGTGTCAGGGGGCCCTCATAATGACAGCATGGGGATAGATGGACCAGCCTGGATGGGTGACAAGGGGTTCAAGAAAGTTTAAAAGAGTATGGGGGTGCTATGCAAGTATTTTTTTATCAATTTATTAAAAACAAAAAGCCCTCCCCCCTCCAAAGCATTCATGAACCCCTTGTTACCCATGCAGGCTGCTAGCGCCAGGATGGCTCCGGCGTGGGACTCCACCATACTAGCCATACCAGCCCACATGGTCTGTGATATGGGGGACTCTGTAAGAGAGGGGCAACAAAGCCTCCCCCACCTACAGAGTCCTTCTCCATATCAACTCAATATAAGGAGGCGCCAGAAGAATAAAAATCAGATTAAAATGATAAAATTGTAGGTAGCAATGGTGGACTTGCTCACCTCACAAAAAATACAAGCACTAATTTGGTATAGTAAAAACCATATAATTTAATTATTACTCCTTATAGAAATTTTTTTTGTTTTTTGTTTTTTCTATAAGGAGTAATAATTAAATTATATGGTTTTTACTATACCAAATTAGTGCTTGTATTTTTTGTGAGGTGAGCAAGTCCACCATTGCTACCTACAATTTTATCATTTTAATCTGATTTTTATTCTTCTGGCGCCTCCTTATATTGAGTACATATTGATCCACCTGGTGGATGGGTGTTGACACCCCTCTTTTTTTCCTCTACGGAGAGCGACTTCTTTAACCTGAGCGAGGACAGGTCTAATCTCCTCGCCTGCGATTGAAGTGGTTGCCCCTATTGGCAACCCATACTTGTGAGTATAAACAATTTTTCTTACAATTGTGCCAACCCCAAAAAAACGATAATACACTATTGGGGGCTCTCGATCTCCCTTTTTCTTTTTCTTGTTACTTCTCCATATCAAAGACAAGGGGCTCTTCCCCAACTCCGGTGCCCAGGAGGAGGGGAGGGGAGCGTGCATACATCCTGGGGGGACTTCTGCGGAATCTGGGAGCCCCCTTTAGTAAGGGGACCCCCAGATGTCCTGCCCCTGCCTCTTCCAAGTAAATAGTACCAGACGGTCAAATCTGACCCTATACATATGTAATGTATACAAGTATAAAATGTGTGTATATATATATATATATATATATATATATATATATATATATATATATATATATATATATATATATATATACAGTGGAGGAAATAATTATTTGACCCCTCGCTGATTTTGTAAGTTTGTCCAATGACAAAGAAATGAAAAGTCTCAGAACAGTATCATTTGAATGGTAGGTTTATTTTAACAGTGGCAGATAGCACATCAAAAGGAAAATCGAAAAAATAACCTTAAATAAAAGATAGCAACTGATTTGCATTTCATTGAGTGAAATAAGTTTTTGAACCCCTACCAACCATTAAGAGTTCTGGCTCCCACAGAGTGGTTAGACACTTCTACTCAATTAGTCACCCTCATTAAGGACACCTGTCTTAACTAGTCACCTGTATAAAAGACACCTGTCCACATTATCAATCAATCAAGCAGACTCCAAACTCTCCAACATGGGAAAGACCAAAGAGCTGTCCAAGGATGTCAGACACAAAATTGTAGACCTGCACAAGGCTGGAATGGGCTACAAAACCATTAGCAAGAAGCTGGGAGAGAAGGTGACAACTGTTGGTGCGATTGTTCGAAAATGGAAGGAGCACAAAATGACCATCAATCGACCTCACTCTGGGGCTCCACGCAAGATCTCACCTCGTGGGGTGTCAATGGTTCTGAGAACGGTGAAAAAGCATCCTAGAACTACACGGGAGGAGTTAGTGAATGACCTCAAATTAGCAGGGACCACAGTCACCAAGAAAACCATTGGAAACACATTACACCGCAATGGATTAAAATCCTGCAGGGCTCGCAAGGTCCCCCTGCTCAAGAAGGCACATGTGCAGGCCCGTCTGAAGTTTGCCAATGAACACCTGAATGATTCTGTGAGTGACTGGGAGAAGGTGCTGTGGTCTGATGAGACCAAAATAGAGCTCTTTGGCATTAACTCAGCTCGCTGTGTTTGGAGGAAGTAAAATGCTGCCTATGACCCCCAAAACACCGTCCCCACCGTCAAGCATGGGGGTGGAAACATTTTGCTTTGGGAGTGTTTTTCTGCTAAGGGCACAGGACAACTTAATCGCATTAACAGGTAAATGGACGGAGCCATGTATCGTGAAATCCTGAACGACAACCTCCTTCCCTCTGCCAGGAAACTGAAAATGGGTCGTGGATGGGTGTTCCAGCACGACAATGACCCAAAACATACAGCAAAGGCAACAAAGGAGTGGCTCAAGAAGAAGCACATTAAGGTCATGGAGTGGCCTAGTCAGTCTCCGGACCTTAATCCAATAGAAAACCTATGGAGGGAGCTCAAGCTCAGAGTTGCACAGAGACAGCCTCGAAACCTTAGGGATTTAGAGATGATCTGCAAAGAGGAGTGGACCAACATTCCTCCTAAAATGTGTGCAAACTTGGTCATCAATTACAAGAAACGTTTGACCTCTGTGCTTGCAAACAAGAGTTTTTCCACTAAGTATTAAGTCTTTTATTGTTAAAGGGTTCAAAAACTTATTTCACTCAATGAAATGCAAATCAGTTGCTATCTTTTATTTAAGGTTATTTTTTCGATTTTCCTTTTGATGTGCTATCTGCCACTGTTAAAATAAACCTACCATTGAAATGATACTGTTCTGAGACTTTTCATTTCTTTGTCATTGGACAAACTTACAAAATCAGCGAGGGGTCAAATAATTATTTCCTCCACTGTATATATATATATATATATATATATATATATATATATATACTAGCCGACCCGCAGCGTATCATACGCCGCATAAGGGGGTAGAGGGCAGGAAGGGGGTGTTGGGCACAGTGGTGGGGAGGGGGGGTCGGACCCCCCCCTCAACTGGGTCCTCCATGTGTGCTCCCCCTCCAGCTTAAGCTCAGCAGGAACCCCCCCATCCCTCACCTGGGTCCCCCATGTGCACTCCCCCTCCAGCTTAAGCTCAGCAGGAACCCCCCCTCCCTCACCTGGGTCCCCCATGTGCGCTCCCCCTCCAGCTTAAGCTCAGCAGGAACCCCCCCTCACCTGGGTCCCCCATGTGCATTCTCCCTGCAGCTTAAGCTCAGCAGGAACCCCCCTCACCTGGGTCCCCCATGTGCCCTGACCTCCTGCTTAAGCACAGTAGCAGCCGCCACTATTAGTAAGAGGCAGCGGGCGGGGATGCCTCACCTCTTCCGTGTTCCAGCGTGTGATCCACTGTTGTCACTTCCTGCAATGCTCCCCACTGTATTGGTGTAATTTGCCTTTTTAAAACAGAAGGAAATCTGCAATAATTCAGCTATAAGTGAACATTTTTAAATATGCAATTTATCCCTTTTCAACCTTAGTAATCCAAGCAAGCATCCAGAACCACTGGTGTATAGCAAGCTTATAGCTTTAAATTTTACACAGCTATATCAAACCCACATGTAACAGCCTGTTTCAGACTTTTGGTCCTCATCAGTACATAGCAGAGATTGATATGGCAGTATGAGATGGGGCTTGGACCAGTACAACAGAGTAACCAAGCAGCTCAGGGTGACCCAAACCACTCGGAATGTATAGGGGGATAAAAGGAACCAAAAAGACCTTCTACTAAAAAAAATCAAAGCTTGGTGTAATTTGGCTTCTTAAAACAGAAGAAAATCTGCAATAATTCAGCTACAAGTGAACATTTGTGGTTACCCACAATGCACCGCTACTAAATATGCAAACTATTCCTTTTCACTCTTGGTAAGTCAAGCAAGCCTATGGGCCGGATTCACAAAGCGGTGCAAACTGTTTAGCACGGTTGTGCTAAACAGTTAGCACGTGAAGTGCCGTTCGCGGACTTTTGCGCGCACAAAGTGCTGCGATTTGCGTGATTGCGGTCTTTTGCGCACGCAATTTGCCACAAATCGCGGTACTTTACACACGCAAAAGTCCGCGATTGCGGTCTTTTGCGCGATTCACAGCACTTTCCACGCACTAAAGTCCACAAATGGCACTTCACGTGCTAACTGTTTAGCACACCCATGCTTAACAGTTTGCACCATTTTGTGAATCAGGCCCTATAGCTTTAAATTTTACACAGTCATATCTAAACCAAATGTGACAGCCTATTTCAGACTTTTAGTCCTCATCAGTTCACAGCAGAGATTGATATGGCTGTATGAGATAGGGCTTGGACCAGTACAACAGAGTAACCAAGCAGCTCAGGGTGACCCAAATTACTAAGAACGTATAGGGGGATAAAAGGGACCAAAAAGCCCCCCTACTAAAAAAAACAAAGCTTGGTGTAATTTTCCTTCTTAAAATAGAAGCAAATCTGCAATAATTCAGCTATAAGGGCTGGAACCCACAGGAGCGCTTTTGGCAGCGTTTTGGCAGCACTGCGATACGCTAGCAGTTTGCCAAAACGCTGGGCTAATGTTAATGGATGGGGCAACTTCCACAGGAGCGTTTGCGTTTCTCAGAAACGCAAACGCAGGACATGCAGCATTTTGGGAGCGTTAGCGCTTCAATGTAAAGTATTGAACCGCTAGCGGAAACGCTCAGCAAAACCTAAACTGAGCGGTTTTGCTAGCGTTTTGCGGTTCAGCACACTGTAACAAAATGAAAAATAATTCACAGGACCAATCAGGATAAAAACGCAAAACGCAAAACGCTAGGCACCCGCTGGGGAAAAAAATACAATGTTGCAAAACACGACCAAAAACGCGCATGAATCCGCTTGCAAACCGCTCAGACAAAACGCTAGTGGTTGCGTTTTGCGTTTGCGTTTTTCAGTGGGTTCCAGGCCTTAGTGAACATTTGTGGTTACCCACAATGCACTGCTACTGAATATGCAAATTATCCCTCTTTGCCCTTGGTTTGATATGACACTACTTCTTCTTCTTGCTTGGACCAGCCCCTTCTTCTTGCTTGGACTGGCCCTGGGGGCAGGGCACTACTTCTTCTTGCTTGAAGGTTGAGGCACTTAGTCTATTATATATATAGATTCCCCCTCCAGGCCGCCATGGATAGTGGGGGAATGATATAATTCGGCTTCCAGCGATTGCTGGAGGTCGAATTATTGTGTTTTTTAAGCAACTTTGGCTCCGTCTTCTGACGGCGCTGACGTTACTCACTGAGCGCAGCTATAGACTGATTCCCAATACAGTCTATGGCGGCACTCGCTGCGCCTAAATCTAGCAGTGCTGTAAAGCACTGCTCCACGACCGCTTTGCAGTATTGGTTTTTTGACCCTGCATAGTTTGACATGCGAAAGCAAATGCATATTTGCATGAGCATTGCCTCATGAATAGTCAATTAGGCCAGATTTGCAAAGCCAGACTTGCTAGGGTTAAGCCTCCTTTCCACAGACTGTTGATAGGCAGTGAAATGCCTCTCAAACTCTCTCAACTGCTCACTGCTGCCTAGTAACTGCTTGTTGCTGCCTGATAACTGCTTGTTGCTGCCTGATAACTGCTTGTTGCTGCCTGATAACTTCTTACCTGTGCCTGGTAACTGCTTGCTGAGCACACAGCTCAACAGTCCGTGGAAAGGAGGCATCAAACTTGGTCTTTGAGCACGCATACATTTTCTCATGCAAAGTACTTCTTCTTCTTGCTGGAAGGTTGAGGCCCTTATTCAATTATGAATAGCCAATTAGGCCAGATTTGCAAACCCAGACTTGCTAGGGTTAAGCCTCCTTTCCACAGACTGTTGATAGGCAGTGAAATGCCTCTCAAACTCTCTCAACTGCTCACTGCTGCCTAGTAACTGCTCACTGCTGCCTAGTAACTGCTTGTTGCTGCCTGATAACTGCTTGTTGCTGCCTGATAACTTCTTACCTGTGCCTGGTAACTAACTGCTTGCTGAGCACACAGCTCAACAGTCCGTGGAAAGGAGGCCTCAAACTTGGTCTTTGAGCACGCATAAATTTTCTCATGCAAAGTACTTCTTCTTGCTGGACGGTTGAGGCACTTACTGAATTATATATATATACACATATATATATATATATATATAGATAGATAGATAGATAGATAGATAGATAGATAGATATACATATATACCTCTGCCACTCTCTGTGGCAAAAAAGTCCTATTTTTCTTCCCTAATATCCGCCCATTTACACAATCCAAAACGCTTGTTCAGCACCTTCAACTCCATTCTCCATCCCCCTCCTCCTCCTCCTTCATCTTGCTTATCAGCTGAAGAATTTGCAACATACTTCACTGATAAAATTGACAAAATCAGAAGTGAATTCTCCATGCGGCCCTCAAATCCCACCTCCACACCTCTCATTGACTGTTCTCTAACTGCCTTCTCTCCACTCTCTGAACACTCTCTTTCCTCTAAAATTGCCAAAGCTAATCTAACCACCTGTTCTTTGGATCCTATTCCCTCCCATTTCATTCCGCAGCTATCCTCATCTCTCTTGCCTGCACTAACAACGCTATTTAACCTCTCCCTCTCTACTGGCATCTTTCCGTCCCCACTCAAAAAAGCTGTTGTGACACCACTACTTAAAAAACCCTCTCTAGATCCTACCACACTTGCCAACTACCGCCCAGTGTCACTTCTCCCATTTGCATCCAAACTACTTGAACGCCATATACATGCAGAATTAAGCCATTATTTATCTGCTAACTCCCTACTTGATCAGTTCCAGTCTGGCTTCCGCTCTAACCTCTCCACGGAAACAGCCCTTACCAAAGTGGCCAATGACCTTCTTACAGCCAAATCCAAAGGTCAATTTTCCATACTCATCCTTCTTGACCTGTCATCAGCATTTGATACTGTCGACCACACCTTACTCCTACAAATACTTTCAAATGTCGGAATAAAGGGCCTTGCTCTCACATGGTTATCTTCCTACCTCTCTGGAAGGTCCTTCACAGTCTCCTACTCAGATCAGATCTCTTCTCCTCATGCTTTGTCTGTCGGGGTTCCCCAAGGCTCTGTCCTTGGTCCTCTCCTCTTTTCCATCTACATGCATGGTCTTGGTGATTTAATCAACTCATTCGGGTTTCAATACCACCTCTATGCAGACGATACACAACTGTACCTCTCTGCCCCAGACCTTAACTCCCTCCTTAAACGTGTTCCTGACTGCTTGTCTGCTATATCCTCCTTCATGTCCTCTCGCTTCCTAAAACTTAACATGAGTAAAACGGAACTAATAATTTTTCCACCGTCTCTGTCCACCTCCCTGCCTGAAGTAACAATAAATGTTAATAACACTCCCATAACTTCAGTTCCCAAAGCTCGGTGCTTGGGGGTGATATTCGATTCATCTCTCTCTTTTATTCCTCATGTTCACTCCATAACCAGCTCCTGCCATCTCCAACTCAAAAACATATCTCGCATCCGTCCCTTTCTCACTCAAGACACAACTAAAATGTTAATACATGCTCTCATAATTTCTCGTCTGGACTACTGCAACGTACTACTTTGTGGACTACCGTCTAACAAACTGGCCCCGCTCCAGTCAGTACTGAACTCAGCTGCTCGTCTCATTCATCTCTCTTCTCGATCTTCCTCTGCCGACCCTCTTTGTCAAGCTCTTCACTGGCTGCCAATAAACCAGAGGATTCAGTTCAAACTCCTAACCCTAACCTACAAAGCTCTCCACGATCTCTCCCCCGGTACATATCCTCATTAATCTCCAGATACAAACCCAATCGCAATCTCAGATCGGCACATGATCTTCTGTTGTCCTCCTCTAGAATCAACTCCTCACATTCACAAGACTTCGCACGCGCTTCACCCCTCCTCTGGAATGCCCTCCCACAACACATCCGTCACTCGCCAACCTTTGCTACCTTTAAACGCTCTCTAAAAACACACTTGTTCCGACAAGCATATGCTCTACCTTAGGCCACTTCCCTTTGTACTAAGACCAAATTGCACTCCTACTAGGTATCCTAAAACACAAAGCCTCTATATATTTGCTGCATACTACCCCTCCTCTTGTTTCCCCCCATTCCCTTTAGATTGTAAGCTCGCAAGGGCAGGGCTCTCTCCCCCTTTTGTGTCTTGGTAACCATTATACATTTTATTCATCATGTTAATTTTATCACTGTCATTACCAATTCTATAATTTGTATTTTGTATCATTCTTTGTATTCTGTCACTAATTATGTATCTTGTATATTGGTGTACACCATTGTCTGTATTATTATGTACCCCATGTTTGTTTCTTACTTTGTACAGCGCCACGGAATATGTTGGCGCTTTATAAATCAATAATAATAATAATAATAATAATAATAATAATAATAATAATATACCTATATACCTATATACTCGCATATAAGCCGACCCGCATATAAGACAAGGTACCCATGTTTCTCTCAAAAAACAGGAAAAAGTGATTGACTCCCCAGTACAGGCCCCTCCACAGTAGCCAGATGTCCCCCCAGTACAAGCCATCCCCCCTCCCCACCAGCTGTACTCCACTAGGTGACGTTATAGATATGAGGCACAGAGAAAACCACACTGTAACGATTGGTCATGCAGATCGTGGTCGTGACTGGAACCAGACTGGCAGATCCACGATCTCTGCATGGCAATCGTTTTGGTTTAACAAACTGGAAGATCACAATAGAAATACTGACGTCTGCACAACAGAGTAGAATAATAAATGTGTTTTATTACAATAATGCAAGTGTACAAATGCAGATCACCATACACATACAATATACAATCAAACAACGCGTGGTGCACCACAAATACCAGAACCCTGACTATCTATCTATCTATCTATACAAATATATACAGCAACCCACACAATATGAGAATATATACAATAATACAATATATACAGACACGTCTCAACACAATCAGCACACAGAAGAATCGTCAGACTAGCAAGGATCAAATACCAGGAAATCAGAATGGATCAGAAGTACAGAATCAGAAGACAAGAGATTAGTCGAACAAGCAGGAGTCAAAATACCAGGAGCTCAGGATACGGAACAGATGGCCAGAGTCACAACACTGCAGGAACAAGACACAATGACCTAGCAATGTGCTGCTAGGAAGTCCGGCCTTAAATATGTAGCACATTGCTCAGGTGACTGACCAGAGTCTTTCACAGTTCCATCTGCTGGTGAGCTGAGGAATTGCACTGCTCCCAGCAATATGAGCGCCACCTGCTGGTAGACAGCTGAAGTCCACCTCAAGTTCCTAGTGCTGCCACCAGCAGGATGACACGGGCACAGATCATTACAGTACCCCCCTCTTTTAGGAGCGGACTCCGAACGCTCCACACGATCTCCAGAGTTAGCCCCACCTGGGTCCCAATAGAAAAACCGAGGCTGGGTGGGCAGGGAGGGAGAGAGATCAAAAAACATAAAATATGAATGGACCACCGAAGTCTTTAGAGGCTGGACAGCCTGGACATGATGTGACTGGCAAGAGTCACGCAGAAACACAAATTGGGAAACAGACATCAGCAGCGTGGAGATCATCAGGATCCGAAGGAGCAGGAACAGACTTGAGATCCGCAGGAACACCGTACTTGGAAGCAACACCTGGAACTGCGGACTTGGAAGCAACAACTGGAACCGAAGACTTGGAAGCAACAACTGGAACCGAAGACCTTGAAGCAACAACTGGAACCGAAGACTTGGAAGCAACAACTGGAACCGAAGACTTGGAAGCAACAACTGGAACCGAAGACTTGGAAGCAACAACTGGAACCGAAGACTTGGAAGCAACAACTGGAACCGAAGACTTGGAAGCAACAACTGGAACCGAAGACTTGGAAGCAACAACTGGAACCGAAGACTTGGAAGCAACAACTGGAACCACAGACTGGATACCCTCAGAAGCGGCAGCAGACTGGATACCCTCAGAAGCGGCAGCAGACTGGATACCCTCAGGAGCGGCAGCAGACTGGATACCCTCAGAAGCGGCAGCAGACTGGATACCCTCAGAAGCGGCAGCAGACTGGATACCCTCAGAAGCGGCAGCAGACTGGATACCCTCAGAAGCGGCAGCAGACTGGATACCCTCAGAAGCGGCAGCAGACTGGATACCCTCAGAAGCGGCAGCAGACTGGATACCCTCAGAAGCGGCAGCAGACTGGATATCCTCAGAAGCGGCAGCAGAGTCGCCAGACTTGGAAGCAACAGCAGAGTCGCCAGACTTGGAAGCAACAGCAGAGTCGCCAGACTTGGAAGCAACAGCAGAGTCGCCAGACTTGGAAGCAACAGCAGAGTCGCCAGACTTGGAAGCAACAGCAGAGTCGCCAGACTTGGAAGCAACAGCAGAGTCGCCAGACTTGGAAGCAACAGCAGAGTCGCCAGACTTGGAAGCAACAGCAGAGTCGCCAGACTTGGAAGCAACAGAGTCGCCAGACTTGGAAGCAACAGAGTCGCCAGACTTGGAAGCAACAGCAGAGTCCTGTGACATTTGAGCAGTTAACTGGAAAGCTTCAGGTAGTGCTGCAGGCAGATTAGCAACAGACTGAATAGTCTCGGGCAGGGCAGCAACAGGCTGGATGGTAAACTGGGTGCCCTCAAATAGTCCAGCAGACCAGGCACCACCAGGTGAAGCAAGAACCATAGCAGGCAAGGCACCATCAGGAGCAGGAACATCAACAGACTTGGCACCTACAGGAACAGCAGCAACAAAAGTCTGTGAAGGCTGGGCAGCAGCTTGCATAACCTTTAGGCAAAACAGAAGACGGGATAACTTTAGGCAAGTTAACAGGTTGGGAGGCTTCAGACAGGACAGCAGGCTCAGTAGTTTCAGATAGGACAGCAGACTGTGTAACCTCATGGATCTGGACCTTTGGTTGAGCACTTGGCTGGGCCGTTGGCTGAGCGCTTGGCTGGACCGTTGGCTGAGCGCTTGGCTGGACCGTTGGCTGAGCGCTTGGCTGGACCGTTGGCTGAGCGCTTGGCTGGACCGTTGGCTGAGCGCTTGGCTGGACCGTTGGCTGAGCGCTTGGCTGGACCGTTGGCTGAGCGCTTGGCTGGACCGTTGGCTGAGCGCTTGGCTGGACCGTTGGCTGAGCGCTTGGCTGGACCATTGGCTGAGATCCCAATACAGTCTGTGCGGACTGGCACTGAAACTGTGTGAATTGAGCCTGTGCGGACTGGGAGCAAAGTTCCGCAGGCAAGGAGCAAAGTTCCGCAGGCTGGATGCAACACTCTGCGGGCTGGATGCAACACTCTGCGGGCTGGATTGCAGGACTGGATACTGCAGGATAAACATTCTGGAGCTCTGCAGGCCTGGCAGGCTGACCCACTGTCAGCAAACCTAGTCCATGAAAGAGTCCACAAAGAAAGGCGAAGGACTGCTCAGGACAGACTGGAGATTGCTGAGGACACAAATCACCTGGAGTCTGCATGGACATGGTTGAAGTCTGCACGGATCGGGGTGAAGTCTGCACGGATCGGGGTGAAGTCTGCACGGATCGGGATGGAGTTTGTATGGAGCTGGATGGAGTTTGTATGGAGCTGCAAGGAGTCTGCACACGACTGGAATCGGCTGGAGGCTGCACACAACTGGAATCGGCTGGAGGCTGCACATGCTGAATGGAGTTGGTAGGAAAGAATTTCTTTCTCTTTTTGGATGATTGCTCAGGTGACTGACCAGAGTCTTTCACAGTTCCATCTGCTGGTGAGCTGAGGAATTGCACTGCTCCCAGCAATATGAGCGCCACCTGCTGGTAGACAGCTGAAGTCCACCTCAAGTTCCTAGTGCTGCCACCAGCAGGATGACACGGGCACAGATCATTACACACACAAGAAGAATCTCCAATCATTGCACTGCTGACATGTTGGTTTCACGCTCCGCTCCACAAGCCAGGGGACACAGGTGGTCTTGAGCATCGCACTCTGCACACCATGTTGCAGGGAAAGGGGGGCACAGACACAGCAGGGAGCCAGCTGGCAAAAGCAGGATCACTAGTGCAAGATCCTTACGCTCCTCCACCAGTAACAAAACCTGCTCCACCATCCATTCTGCTCCACTGACTCGCGTATAAGCCGAGGGGGTTACTTTTTAGCACATTTTTTGTCCCGAAAAATTGTATAAAATTTTCTATTCAGGTTTGCTTTAAATCCAACTGATATTATTTTTTTCCTAGCCAGTTTTGAAAGTGAAAAAAAAAAGAGCGAAGTCTAATCTGAGCTTCCAGATATGTCAGCGGCTTGACATGGCCGCCAGTCTGAGTTTTGTGTTTCAGACATCCGCTGACAGCTCTGTGACCTTCTGATGGAGAGAGGGAGTCAGGCAGGTAATAAGTGCCTATTGACTAGGTGACAAATTTCACACAGATAGAAAGTTTTTCTGCTTCACTGCCTGGACTTTTTATCACCTCTCTGCATTGTTAGGGATTGACGGGGTCCAGATGTGCCATTACAGCACCTGCTGTGAATCCTTCATCTCATCTCCTCGGCCTGCACTAAGCGGAGGAGAAAAAAACACCCGGCTGGCTGGAAGGAACTGCATAAAGATCTTCCAGCGCTGCTGCCATTAACAGGTTGTAATTCAGAGGAACATAGATTTCTTTCATGTTCACGCCTGGCTTCATATCAGGCGGGAGTGCAGGGAGAGGACAGGGACTGAACGCACATTAGCGGGGCATGGAAAGGGCAATGTCATAAATAGCAGAAATTGCAGATGTTATAAAGCTTGGCATACATCAATCGTCATACGTCTATCGTTTTTGCGGTCCGATCGACCATCCGATTCAATCATTTTATTGAATTGTATGAAAATTGGTGCCGCAACAAGCATGCCTGATTGAGCATGCTGGAAAATCTGGAGCCGACGTGGTTGATCGAGTGCCTGGTACTAACGGCGACGACTGACGAATGCGACAGAGCTCTGGCAACCAGGCCCGGATTTACTTCACAGAAGCCTATAGGCACAGATGTCCTGGCACCCTAGACTCCGCCCTCCATGACCCGACAAACTCCACCAACAAGTGTGCTGGCTGGCCCAGCTGTCACTTCTTCCTTACTTCATAGGTAGCTACAGATGCCCCTTAGTATTAGGTAGCCAGAGGTACCCTCAATATTAAGTAGCTATAGATGCCCCCAAGTATTAGGTAGCTAGAAGAACCTAAGTATTAAGTAGCTAGAGGTGCCCCTGACTGAAGGGAGATGTGGAATGAGCTAGTTGAGAAACCTCTCATTTACACTCTCATCAGGACTCTGCATAGAGAAGAAGGGAGGGAGGAGCTCAGGGAGGGGAGTGAGCCGCCCTTCCATCATCAGGCGCCTGTAGGCACACGGCTACAGTGCCTTATGGTAAATCTGGCCCTGCCGGCAACTGTCCCCCCATATGTGAATGTCCGCGAAGCAGAGCACCAAAACTAGGCACCGCTGTAGCCGTAATGTTATACTGTGCGGGTTGCATAAGGGTAATTTGGGGTTCCGTTGTAATGACAGATAGTGCCGCCTCATACGTTGTGCCGCTCTGTAGCTACTGCGTATGCGGCTTTACAACATACGTGCAATGTCACCCCCCATCCACTACGCTGCAGCGTGTGCACATAGCACACATAGCACATTACACATGTATTTTTGTGCTGCTCCACAAACCAGCCTGTCCTTGCCAGCGAAGTCAAGTCACTATGCTCTGCCCGTCCCCGCCGGCCTCCCCTGCTCTGCAGAATCAATGCTTCTTTTTTTTACTATTCACTCTCTCATTCACTGGCAATTTTCAGTGAAAAGTGCTGAGAATGAATTGTATGTTTATTTCACTAGTGGGGGGGGGGGTTAGGGGGGTCGGGCAGTGGGTAGATATCCTGAGGACATTGGCGGGGGGGCGGAGGCAAGCAGGGGCGTTGACAAATACTGTGCAGCGGCAGAAGATTGGGCATGCGCTATAATTTGGCAAATGCTGATGATGTAATGACCTTAGCGTGCTAACCTTAGCATGCTGAGCAGCATTCGGGCGGCACTATCTGTCATTACACCGGCAATCGCCAAACCCCCAACTACATCTCCCTCTAAGATGTGACGACTCGGAGGGGAAATAGTATTTTACTAATGTGTATGCAATGTTCTTCCCCCCAGGTGCTTGTGTATTGTAAATTAGAGATGTCGCGATCATTGAATATTCCTTTCGCAACCGCAAAATGTTTGCGAACAGGCGAATTTGGCGAACCACCATAGACTTCAATGGGAAGTCAAATTTTAAAACCTACAAAGACTATTTCTGGCTACAAAAGTGATGGAGAAGTTGTTTCAAAGGGCCTAACACCTGGACAGGGGCATGCCGGAGGGGGATCCATGCCAAAAGTCCCACCAAAAATTACATAATTGACGCAAAGTCAGGTTTTAATCACATTATGCACAGGCAACAGCAGTAGTGTGCACACAGCTCTGGGTGTCAGTGGGCTGTGGAAAAGAAAATAAAAACACAGGAGACCAATGTGCTAGCCCTCAAAAGGGCTGTTTGGGGTGCTTTCACAGAAAGTGAGGAACAAGAACACAGGCCTAGCTAGTGTTTTCCCTACTTATCTGCAGCAAGTCTGACCCTGCTCTCACTAACAGTCAGCAGCCAGCAGAGAATTAATCCAATATGGCCACCGCAACTGCTTTTTGATAGGGGTGGGGGTCCAGGAGGGGGTGCTAGCTGATTGGCTGCCACATTATGCACAGGCAACAGCAGTAGTGTGCACACATCTCTGGGTGTCAGTGGGCTGTGGAAAATAAAATAAAAACCACAGGAGACCGATGTAATAGCCCTCAAAAGGGCTGTTTGGGGTGCTTTCACAGCAAGTGAGGAACAAGAACACAGGACTAGCTAGTGTTTTCCCTACCTATCTGCAGCAAGCAGGGTTGCTCAGCAGGACCCCGAATGAGAAGTTTCCCCGAAAAATTTGGGTGTTTTTTAGGTTTGCCGCATGCGAACCCGAATACGAAGCATGCCGAATGCGCGCGCTGGAATTCGGCCGGATGGAGCTGTGGGTTCGGTTTCGGCTTCGGGGATGACGTGATTGGGCCAATCAGAAGTCCTCCTGTCGAGGAGCTGGCAACCCTAGCAACCAATCAGAGGAGGGGAGCCTGGCCCTCCCCTCCTCTATATAAGGCGGCGGCCATGTTGCGGAGCCACGCACTTGTGTGATTGCTGCTGGTACTGAGAGATTCTCCAGTGCTGTGCTGTGTCTGAGCAAGTGCTTTTCACTGCTAAACCTAGCGTTTTGCTTCCTAAACACCTCCTAAACACATTTATTGTTGTCTTATATAGTTAGCTAGTATTTTGATTGTTTTTAGTCAGCTAGTGTATAGTGTATACTGTGCTAGGCTAGTGTTAGTCTGTGAGCAGGCTAGGCCTGCTAGCCTAGGTAGCCTTAGCCTACTACTAGCTTAGGTAGGTTAGGGATTCTAGTTAGTTGTGTGCTAGTAGTACTAGTTTAGTTAATTATTACTGCTGTAGTCTGTTACTTTATTAGTTTCAGTACTGTGTTAGTTAGTTACTGACTGTGAGTGACAGGTCACCACCAGCATCCATTGTGAGTGACCTGACCTGTGACTGTCTGTCACCTCACCTGCCCGAGCCTATTGATTGATTGCGTCTGACCGTGTGTGACCGTTATTAATTGTCACCGATTGTCTGCCGCACGACTTACTTGTAGCGTAGTACACTAGGTGTTTCTTAGTTACCTGCGTGCGTGCATACTTCTAGTGTCTACTACTATACTACTAGTCTACTAGTCTAGTACCCGTTCACTAATTTTTTTTTCAATTTTACTGTGTGATTTTATTCTCATCTGTAGTGTGTGTAATAAATAAGAGTTACTTACAACACATACAGGCCACCACACCAGCATCCGTTGTGAGTGACCTGTGACTGTCTGTCACCTCACCTGCCCGAGCCTATTGATTGATTGCGTCTGACCGTCACTCCACCTCCTCCTGCTGCTGTTGTATTTATCCTGCTGCTGTCAGTGGTCCCACCGCCAGAGTCCACACTATGCATTGCCTGCTGTCAGTGCCACACGTCACTCCTCCTCCTGCTGCTGTTGTATTTATCCTGCTGCTGTCAGTGGTCCCACCACCAGGGTCCACACTATGCATTGCCTGCTGTCAGTGCCACACGTCACTCCACCTATTCCTACTGCTGCTGTTGTATTTATCCTGCTGCTGTCAGTGGTCCCACCACCAGGGTCCACACAATGCATTGCCTGCTGCCAGTGCCACACGTCACTCCTCCTCCTGCTGCTGTTGTATTTATCCTGCTGCTGTCAGAGGTCCCACCGCCAGGGTCCACACTATGCATTGCCTGCTGCCAGTGCCACACGTCACTCCACCTCCTCCTGCTGCTGTTGTATTTATCCTGCTGCTGTCAGTGGTCCCACCACCAGGGTCCACACTATGCATTGCCTGCTGTCAGTGCCACACGTCACTCCACCTCCTCCTACTGCTGCTGTTGTATTTTTCCTGCTGCTGTCAGTGGTCCCACCGTCAGGGTCCACACAATGCATTGCCTGCTGCCAGTGTCACACGTCACGTTTTTCTTTTTTTAAGTACACCTATTTCAATGTGAGTTCACTTTAAAAAAACTACACAAAAAACCCCAGAATTCACGAATACGAATTTTTAACGAATTTTCAGGCGTAACCTCGAACCGAATATGAACTCGAATCGAATTTCGTGGTCGAAGGCGAATTCGAATTCGAATGTCATGCGGACCCGAATTCGAATGTACCCGAACCGAATTTTGGTACATCTGAGCATGCCTGGCAGCAAGTCTGACCATGCTCTCACTAACAGTCAGCAGCCAGCAGAGAATTAATCCAATATGGCCACCACTACTTCTTTTTGATAGGTGGGTGTGGGGCCCAGGAGGGGGTGCTAACTGATTGGCTGCCACCTGTCTGCTGACTGTGAGTTAAGGGGTCAAAGTTTAGCTCAATGACGATGTATAGGGGGCGAATCGCACACGCCAAATGTTCGCTGTTCGCCGTGAATGCGAACAGCCGATGTTCGCAGAATACTGCTTGCCGGCGAACTGTTCGGGCCATCTCTACTGTAAATCTCACCTGCTCCAGCTGCAGTGATTACTGGTCTCTTCTGCTGCTTCTCCCGAGTGCCTCCTGGTGTGCGTGTGCCGTCACCACGTGCTATGAGTGCCTACCACGTGGTGACTATGTGTGATGGCGGTGCTCAGTGGAAGCAGCGGATGAGACTGGGAGCAGCTGGACAGTGGTGGCAGCTGGAGCAGGTGAGATTTCAATCCATGGGCTCCGGGGTGGAGCGGGATCTTAACATTTGGGGGGACAGTGGCAACGGCAGCGTTGGTGGCATCACAGGGCTGATTCATGCTGCAATCAATTGGGAATCAGCCTGCGGTGTATGGGCAGCCGACAGATCTCTCTACAATCGGATTCAATTAGAGAGAGATCAGTCTCCTGGCAGATCTTCCCATACATTACAGCTGTCAGGGGAGTTCCACTGTGTTCATCATTTACGATTATCACACGCAGTTACCACCGCACGTCCATTCCAGCACATCAGCCCGAGATTTTCCAGATGTAAGAAGCATTTCTTGCACTGAGACTAATATAATTAAAGTGTATCAGAGATCAAATCAAGTCAAGATTTGATACTTACCCGGGGCTTCCTCCAGCCCCATAAGCTTGTCCCACACCATCCTCCAGCGGTCTGCCGTTCAGCTGCAATCAGCCTCGGTAACAGTCGCATCCAATCTGAGTCTTCTGCGCATGCGCAGGCCTCCCGTACACAGACTCGACTCAGACGAGCTTAAGGGGCTGGAGGTAGTATCAAATCTTTACTTGTTTTGATCTCTGGTTCATAGGAGCAGGTACCCTGAATAATTTAATTCATTCTTTTCTATGCACTTCTTTAAGGAACTGTGTCAGGCAGATTATGGACAGCTTTCGAGATTCCAGGTAGCATTGGTCATTAGTATTGCATGGATAAGCCAGAGAGAAATGAGAGACCTCGGAGGATGGAGAACCTGAGCTTCGCTCTCAAGTAACGCAGTAATTAATTCTGCTGCCAGAACACAGAGAAACAAATAAGAATCCGGTAACAGAAGGACGGCTGGAGCAAAGAACTAGTTTATCCCGTAAGCCGAAGATCGTCTTTGTTTGGTAACATAACACAAGAAAGCGAGAAGCAAGAAGGAAAAGGCTTTCTAGGAATAATTTAACGGAATCCAAGATGAACCACTTGCAGGGCAACGTTCGCCATTTAGTGGCAGACATAATGCGGTGAGGAAGGAGGGGGAAAGTGAAGGAAATTGTCGCGGCTATTTCTGTAACAAGGAACAGAATGTCTTTTTCCCACTTACAGAAATAATGTTGCATTTAGAGGCCTTCTATAACAAATGCTCTGACATTCTGATACCCTTGTAAGGATTCATGTAATAGCAGCAAAAGTGGAAACCACAATACACTTTGGCCTACTGATGACGGTGAATTTCAATTATGCATAACTTTGCGCAGTTTTCATAATTGAGATTACAATTGTAATAGAAAATCCTAATTGTGAATAATTGAGCAAAATTTTGCATAATTAAGAGTATATGTGTAGTTTCCACAATTTTGCATCATTATGACCAATTTTACTTAATTACGACTCCAACTCCGACTCCTCAGTTTAGGATTCCACTGACTCCCTCTAATTTGCATATTAAAAGCTTGTTGATTGAAAGTATGTAACATAAAAGGCATCTCATCATTGGCAACGCTTAGGAATTTTAGAGCTATAATAAAATGACATATGCTTTTAAGAACAAAAAGCTCCTGGCCAGGAAGCTGACAATTTACCCTGTCAGCCATCCTGACCTATCATTGTCAACGTGAATGCCCCAGTATGTCGTTTGTATAATAAGATTCCCCAGAGCCGCATATCTGCTGGGTTCCACTGTGTAGTCCTGTCACCTTGCAGAAAAAGGCCTCTACCTTTTCTATATCTGATAGCCTGAAAGGGTGCAGATCTATGCATTTGAACACAGCTGATATGGGGTTCCAGTGAAACTTATTAACCACCCTGGCATTCTATTTAAATTGCCAGGGTGGCGGCGGCAGGGTTTTTTACATGTTATTTTTTTTTTCTGGCAGCATGATAGCCCACTAGAGGGCGCACAAGGTGAGCGGGATTTCTTGTTAAGCTTACCCCGTCGCCATGGCAACAATCAGGCTGATGTCATTAACGTCAGCCGACGTCCTGACGTCAGACGCCTCAGATCCAGCCCTTTGCGCTGCCTGAAAGTGTTTAGTCCGGGCAGCGCAGGGCTCTGGCGGGGGCTCCTCCGCCGCTGAATGCGGGCGATCGCCGCTAAGCGGCGGCGATCGAAGGCCACACGCAGCTGGCAAAGTGCTAGCAGCGTGTGGTGCAGTTTGTTTGAAGCAAATCGGCCCAGCAGGGACAGAGATATCAGACACGGCGGTTATGGACGAGCTGAGCTCGGAGGTTCACGACATCACTAACCATGTATAGGCACCATAAGAGTGATGTGCAGATCTGTAGGAGAATGAGGGGATTCTTCCTCTATTACACATTCTTCATGCACAATCTGAACATGGATCAGGCCCTAGGCAATGTAACTGTGGGTACATGTAAGAGTGATGTGCAGGTACTCTGCAAGAGAATGAGGGGATTCTTCCTCTGTTACACATTCTTCATGCACAATCTGAGCCAGGTTTAGGGGTGATAGACCACACCTCTGCAAAAAATGTGCACAACATTCTCAGTGGATTCACAACAGGGAGTGAATATGTACTGCTGTGTAACCTAATTCGTACTCACCAAACCCATTGTTAACATAGATTAATTGATTTCATGAGCAAAGGTACATTACATACATTTTCATACAACATTTTCATAAACCCACATCAGCGCATCTTGTATTATTTAATAATACTTTGCACTTAAGCCACTAGAACTGGAAAACATTTAGAAATGGCCTTGTAGCCCTTTCCTGACTTGTGAGCAGCCACAATGCGCTACCGCAGGTCCTCTCTGAGCTCCTACGTCTTAGCCATGACTGTCCACAAACCAACTGCAGAAAGCTGCTATTTTTCCCTTCTGAGTTGATTAAAACAGTGGTTCCCAATTAATCAGGGTAAATAGGATGCTTTAGAACAGCTTGGACTATTTGGAATGGTATAGAACTTTGGATTTTTCCACAGACTGTGACAGTTTGTGAAGGGTATGAATAATTTTGGACTGGACACTTTTTGCTCAAATGTAAATAAAAGCTGAGAAATGTTTTTTTTTCCACAATAATGCCTCTTGTACATAATCTTATTATCTTTTGAGAGACACCTATGTCATTTCCCGTCAAAAAATGACTTGCTGGTTAAATAAAAGTAAATTTATGTCAAAATTTGCCAAGGGTATGAATAATTATGGGCAACACTGTATATCTGAGCTTAAAAATAGAGTGGCTGCTTTATTGCAGCAGCACAAGTAACTATTTTTTGATTGATTTATTTCATTTTTGTGGACTAAGCACAGCTATCACTGTGTTTGGAAAGGTATTTATGATGACTTTTATCTGAGAAATAGATCATTATCATATTACCTCTTTTAATTACAGTCAAAATGTATTAGCATTTTTTCCCGACTCCGACTCCAGGTTCCCAAAAATTGCTCCCACTTTCACTCCTCGACTCCGACTTCACAACCCTGGCCAGAGCTGCAGCCACTAGGATACATTTTATAGGCATTAGCAGTGTTAGGGAGTCTTGCCCAAGGTCTCCTACTGAATGGGTGCTGGCTTACTGAACAGGAACAACCGAGATTCGAACTCAGGTCTCCTGGGTTCACTATAACTCTTTTACACTACTTCTAGACTGAGTTTAGTGAAAACAAGAAAAATGAAACAGAAAATTTTGGTTGAAATTCGCCAATGACAGCCTCACTGAAACTGAAACTTTGCAGTCTCAAAAAACCTCCGGCTCATATACCCGACCTGATGGAGGACTTTGCAACATCATCCCTTGTTCTCATCAGGAATGTCATTGAATGACAATAATCTCAATCCTTTGGGACACTTTGAGCACTCCATAAATCTTTATCTAATCTGTATATGAATGGATGCACCACCAAGGTTACAACCATGAAGCATAATCACTGCGTCCCTTATGTTAACAATCACTGGTGGAGGAACCCTTGAAGACATAAGTTGACTGTGATAACATTAATGAAAAGTGTAACGTCTTAAGTCAACTTATATCCTCAAGGGTTAAGACGTTACACTTCTCATTAACGTTATTGCAGTCAATTTATATCGTCAAGTGCGCCTCCACCAGTAATTGTTTGCCTAGTTCCTATCCTTTTGGGTTTTGAGTAACGATTACTTTGGTAGTCCTAAGTACTGTTTACAGGAGGGCGGCATACTAGCATCTGTTTCGACAGCCCTGGGCGCCGAGCGAGGATGGTTATCTTCCCGCAGGCTCTAAAGTTATTGCAACCATCCTTTGTGAGGTTATTTCTTATATACCTGTGCTTATTAGATACTTGTGTAATGATACTGCACAACTGGGCTCCTTGTTTCTCTCATCCCATAGACACTTGGAGGTTACGGGTAACAAACAAGGATCAACTATTTTTCCATGTCCCTTACGTAGAATGTAAATATTTGAAATTAGTTAGAGGTACAGTCTGGCAATGAGGTAAAGGAGATACCAGCATTTCTATTTGAGCGATTCCTGAGACGGCATTTTATGTGATAGACATTTTGGATGCTAGAACTTTTCAGAAGGCCTTGGATGCACGTATTGGACTCTTTACCAACACTAATCCTAGAGAATTTAGTAAATGCTTAAAGGAGCCATCAGGCAAAAACCCCTTCCTCCAGCCACTTGCAACTGACATGTCCCACGGCGCAGCACCGCGCTCAGTAGTCGGCCCGGGGTCACCGCTGGTGCAGAGGGCAACCTCGAGATCGTCTCTTCTGCGCCTGTGCGAGCGCCGCTGACAATGAAGCCCGTGTTGTCCACGGTGTACTGTGCAGGCGCAGAACTACCGCACCTGCGCAATACACCATGGGCAGCATGGACTTGATTGTGCAGGCACACTAGAGGAGGTCAGCCTCTGCACCAGCGGGGACCCCGGGCAGAGCTGCGGCGTGGGACAGGTCAACTGCAAGGGGCTGGAGGAAGCCCCAGGTAAGTAGAGTGTGTGTGGGGGGGGGGAGGGTTGCCTGATGACTCCTTTAAAGAGGCCCCGTAATGAATAATAGTAGACTGCAGTAGTTTATTCAGGATACCCACTTTTATGGTAATTTTCCTGGCTTCAGCATCAGAAACACATGTATATATTGCTCTAAATTTGTATGTAGCTCTGCCCTCCCGGCTCCCAGTGATGCTTAGCCCAGGCTCATTCAACTCCAGCACACGCAAGGCCGGATTTGTGCTTTTTACCGCCTAAGGCCCACTATCACAGCCACCCTTAGCATCTAACCAGACTACATCTCCCAGCATGCATCACAATGTTCACGTGAATTCCCATTTATAGCATACAAACACCTATAATTCAAAAAAAAGAAAAGAAAAAGAGAGTTCAGATACATTTTAAACTTGTATTGGTTATTCTGACTATTCCCAAATTAATGTCTCCATCTCCAGGTTTGATTATACATTATTAAAGGACAACTGTAGTGAGAGGTATAAGGAGGATGCCATCTTTATTTCATTTTAAGCAATACCGGTTGCCTGGCTGTCCTGCTGATCCTCTGCCTCTAATACTTTTAGCCATAGACCCTGAACAAGCATGCAGCAGATCAGGTGGTTGTGATATTATTGTCAGATCTGACAAGATTAGCTGCATGCTTGTTTCTGGTGTGATTCAGACACTTCAGCAGCCAAATAGATCAGCAGCGCTGCCAGGCAATGTGTATTGTTTAAAAAGAAATAAATATGGCAGCCTCCATATTCTTCTTACTTCAGTTCCCCTTTAAATGTAAACTTAATACTTAACTTGTTCTATAAAGGATATATTCTATTTCATGGTCCTCGACATTATTTTTTTTTTATGTCACCATAAATTATAACTGGAGGCTTAACAATTCTTTATTAATAAACCTTGATATTAGAACTGAAATGTCAAACCAAAGATCTCAGTACATCACTACCAATGACGGAGAATGAATCCCAGCTAACTGTACATGGATAGAACGCCAGGACTACATAAGGAGACATAAGAGGAATGAAATACTTGACAACCTTCAAAGTTAGATACGTTGGTTAGTGTTAGGAACGGTCATCTAGATGCTAATAGTTCTGATGCAAAGTATAGCTAAACAAAAGTTTGACTTCTTAAAATATTGTACTGTGGAGCTGTCCTTCAGAACCATGCATGGCACTGCAGCCTCGCTCCCCTGGTAGATGCAAACACACCAGGCGTCCACTGCTGGAGCCAGCAGGCTCATGAGCATTTATCCAACATCCACCGCTGTATGCCAGACTTTTCTGGCACCGTCACACCCCATCAATTTACGTTGCTGTTTGCCTCATGCTGGACAAGCTGTGACCTCTGCCACTGCTCTCGTCTGTTTCTTTTTCACTTGAGTATCTTCAATGATCCCACTGGAGGTCCACATTGGTCCACTAGGTACACCATGATTCATCATGATTTTCACCTAGTGGACTGACGGGGAACACTGGTGGGAGCTATGAAGTTGCTTTTGCCAGAGCTCCAGCGAAGAAGGAGCCGAGGAAGAGAGCGGTGGTGGCAGTCACAGATCCAGCATGTGGCGCAGAGCGACGGGGAGTGGCAATGCCAGGAGAGCCTGGCATGTAGCGGGTGGACATCGAGTTAGCCCTGGAATGCCTGTGGCTAAAGCGTTGGCAAACGATGGGGACCATCCGCCATCAGGATTCTTCAATCAAGATTTAAAGGTGAAGAAAGAAGTAAAAGAAGAAGTTCCAAAATGCCTGAGACTGAAGCGGTGGCAGGCGACGAGGACCATCAGACTTTAGGAGATTTTTCCCGCACTCGGTACCACTGCCGATCATTAGCTGGGAAATCAATAAATGGGAAAACAGTTCCCATTCATTGATCTAAGTCCCCGTGTGAATGGCCGCAGCCGTCCATGAGACAGCACCGCCATTCACAAAGACTGTCCACGCATCACTTCCTCTTAGCGTAGTAATACTACGCATATGGAAATGAGCGGCGAGCACATCTTGTGGCCAAAAAGTAAAATTACATATTCAATAAAATACATATATTGGTTCTTTTTAACATTTTAAATTAACCCCTGACCTCCCATGTTCCCCAATAGTTACCCAAACATTTTTTGGCAGAAATAATTTTTTTTTTACAATAATAAATATATATATTAAATGATTTTAAATCTATAATGGCCAAAAACTGAGACATAATAACTTGTTTTCATTTTTTTTGTATTTTTTTTTGTTAAAACACACATAGAATAAAATAATTCTTAGCAAAAAGTACCCACCAAAGAAAGCCTAATTGGTGGCGAAAATACCAAGATATAGATTGTTTTGTTGTGATAAGTAGTAATAAAGTCATAGGTGAATGAATGGAAGGAGCGCTCTTGCTCTGTTGTTTAGGGGGAAAAAACTTTGGAGGTGAAGTGGTTAAACGAGAAGAAAAAAGCAAGAAGTGACAAATAGAAAGGAGAAGAATTCAGAAGAAGGAATTTTATCCCCCAGTAGAGTTTATTGTTCTATTCTTAACATTGCCTGCATGGGTGAGAAGTAATATATTAATTCATTAGTGAAGATTGCGTATAATGAGCCTCTGCTCTTAATACTGACGTTTTGAAATTAACCAATTAGTATCTTAGTCTAATTACATATTGTTTATGTTTCTATTATTGTAACATTACGAATGGGAAGTGTATAGTTATTGAGTGCGGTGAAATTAGATGGATAATGCACTTATCATAGTAAATTACTTCAGTTCAGGTTCTGTGGACCAGATTTATCAAGAGTGTCTGAGACAAAATATTAGTAGGTTTTTAGAAATCCATGCAGAACTGTCTCAGGCATCTTAAAAAATCATTAGATGTGCAGATTCCTTCTAAAACTGTTGTAAAATAGGAGGAGTTAGGAAGGTCTCTCAGACAGTGCAGTGTGTGAGGGGAATTCCTGTTGCTGAGGTAACCAACACACCTGCTGTATTGATAGCAGCAGGCTCTGAGGAGGAATTCAGCAGGGGGGAGGAGCACATTACAAATCATGTCTAGCCTGCACTCTGCAATCATGCCTAGCCTGCAGTTCTACATCTGTAGAACTGCTTTCAAGCACTTCTTAATCTGCACCAGTTTAGTGATGGATTTGCACTTTTCTTAACTGTAGTGCAGCTTTAGAAATTCATGCTAAATTGCCACTATTACCTAGAATTTAAGAAGGTTCTTATTATCATGCAGAACCGTTCTCCCTGCTGGTTAGAGCAGATTAAGAAGAAAAAACTGTCTGTAATGCGTTAATAAATCTCCCCCTGTGTACCCTAATAAGCTGCCAGGTAGCAGGACCCAGCAGGAATTTGAATCCAGAGTGATAGAGATGATTTTAATCAGCCAATCACGATTACGCATACATTTTCCCAATTACGCCTATGCGTAATTACAAATTGTTAATTCAATTGACCTTATATAATCATTTGTAATTACGCATGAATTAACGCATAATTTTGTGTGGACTTTGGCAGTGAATAGCAAAACCCCATTACATGCTATTGCTACTAAAATTGCTACATACGTTAAAGACAATAGTGGGTACAAAAATATTTTTTTCAAAAAGACCTTGTAGTTTTTGAGAAAATCGATTTTAAAAATGCAAAGAAAAATGGTTTTTAAACTGAAAAATTGACCAAAAAAAACCCAAAACATTTTCTTTGTATATGTATGCTTTTCCGTATGCGTAAATTACGCATTAATTCATGTGTAATTACGAATGCTTACAATTATATACAAAATGAATTAAGTTTTTCTCCGCAATTTCTCATTACGATACGTAATTGCGATTACAATGCATAATTGCGCATAGGCGTAATTTCTGCTCATCACTGCTGAGTGATACGCCGGATGGTAGGCATGTCTAATCATGGTCCACTCCACAGGTTTGGCCTGCACAGATAGCCGTGAGGCTGTGCTGCAGATTTGCTCCTGTTTTTTTATTTTTATTTTTTTGATGTTTCACTTTATGTATTGACACTGGAAGCACCTCACACTTTTATATTTGCCCCTGATGAAGCCCGTCTTTTAAAGGGGTGAAACGAGAGGGCTACATTCTTTTTTTTTTTTTTAAACCAAGCTTTATTGAGGAAGGTAAAAAGAAGGTATATACAGCCACACAGTATAACTGACATAAAAGCTTGGTTTACAATAAAAGGAAAACATAAAAAAGCTGTATGGTATACATATTACTCAGGAGAAAGCTGGGCAAAAGATTTAATTGTCCCATTTCGCAGGATATGGTGTAGGTAACTGAAAGCCTTTGATTCTTTTTTTTCTTTTTTTTTAAATGGCATGCCCCCCTTTAAACTTTCATGAACGCTTTTTACCCATGCGGGCTGGTATAACTGGGGCGGCTGAGTGAGGGCTGGGACACACCAGAACAATTTTTGGTGCGTTTCTGAAGCACCGACAGTCACCGGAACTTTCAAAAATGATTTGCTAGTGTAAGCCAATGGTATTGAGCCCATTAGAATGCTTGCGATTTTGAAAACCACAAATGCAGGAGGTGCAGCATTTCGTAAGCGTTTGGTTTGGTTATTCGTAATTTTGCATAAAATGTGTAATTTCCGCGTACTTTCACGCTGACTTTAACAGCGAATAGCAAAGCCCCATATAGGCTATTGCTACCAAAATTGCTACATATGTTAAGGAAAATAGTGGGTACAAGTCAAAAAAAGAATTTTTCAAAAAGACCTTGTAGTTTTTGAGAAAATCGATTTTAAAAATGCAAAGAAAAATGGTTTAAAACCATTTTTTCTTTTCATTCTTAAAATTGATTTTCTCAAAAACTACAAGGTCTTTTTGAAAAATTCTTTTTTTGACTTGTTCCCACTAGTCTCCTTAACATATGTAGCAATTTTGGTAGCAATAGCCTATATGGGGCTTTGCTATTCGCTGTTAAAGTCAGCGTGAAAGTACGCGGAAATTACACATTTTATGCAAAATTACGAATAACCAAAAGAAATCAATTAAATGTACAAATCATAATTATGTATTGGCATAATTGGGAAAATTTACATGGAAATTTGCGTAATCGTAATTAGCTGATTACGATCCTCACTACATCTGAGCCTCAGGGGCGTAGCAATAGGGGTTGCAGAGGTTGCAACCGCATCGGAGCCCTTGGGCCAGAGGAGCCCTGGAGGGCCCTCCCTCAACTGCAGTATTAGCTCTCTATTGGTTCTGTGCTCATAATAATCACTTCTATAGATACTTTGAATAGTAGTAATCATTAACAAGCTATTTCCCATCCCCTTCTTGTACCTCTGACACTGTAGTTGCCATTGGCAGGTTTTGGTGCGCCGTACCAATTGTTATGTATAGAGTGTTTGGGGGGCCACATTGTAAAACTTGCATCTGGGCCCACAGCTACTTAGCTACGCCTCTGCTGAGCCTGCATGGGAGAAAGCAATACTATGTGCAGCATGGAGTCAAGTCCAAACCGCATGTTTTTGTAGAGAGCAGTGTGCTGCTGGAAGATACTCTGCAGCATCAGCAGGAGCCTGAGAGACATCCGCAAAGGTGTTGAGAGCCCCTGCAGGGCGGAGCTCGTAATGTGCAAACTTTATGTGCGCTTATGTAATCATCGTAAATTTCAAGGTTCATGGAACTATACAACCTTTCAGAGCTTGATAACGCGGCAACAATCTTTTAATACAACGCAAGTCCTGACGAGGACATACAGACATTGAAGTGACATTGGCCAATTTTTATTGGTGTGTGTGGTGTGGAAGGTTGCTTTACACAGCTGGCAGTGAGAGTGGGGGGCATGTTAGACACCACCGCGCGTCTGTTTTTAACAGGGATTTTTGTAGGGGTTTTTGATCAATTGTGTCAATAAAGTGATTATTGTTATAAGAAGTCTGCAATCCCCATATTTTCAGGTTTTAGTCACATTCTCGCAGTACAGCTCCCCATGTATTCGGGTAAAACGATTACCAAATAGCTAAGCACTCCTTATCTTTTATTGTGGGTGCTCTAGATGTATTAATAGAACTTAAAGAGACACTGAAGTCTCAAGAAAAACATCTTTTTATTTAAAAAATGTGTTTAATATGTTAGCCCTACCTAAACCGCAGCATCCTCGCTGCTGTAATCTATCTAAATCCCCCCTAGAAAAAATCCATGACTTTCTTGGACTCTCATGGATTTTGCTGCTATAAGAGGCAGAGCTATGAGCCACAGCTCTGCCTCCTTACGCATCAATCAGCCGCATATCTCCGCCTCTCCCCCGCCCCTCTCAGTGAAGGAAGACTGAGAGGGGCGGGGGAGAGGCGGTGATCTGAGCTGATAGATGCGCTGAGAGGCAGAGCTGCGGCTCATAGCTCTGCCTCTCACGGAAACACTGCCCGGATTGCCCCCCCCCCCCCCCCCCGGGAGTTAGGGGGGATTTAGATAGATTACAGCAGCGGGGATGCGGTGGTTTAGGTAGGAAAAACATATTAAACACATTTTTTAAATAAAAATGTTTTTCTTGAGACTTCAGAGTCTCTTTAAAGGGAATCTGAAGTGAAAATAAACTTCTGATATCATGATTGTATGTGTAGTACAGCTAAGAAATAAAACATTAGCAGCAGAGACACAAGTCTAATATTGTTTTCAGTACAGGAAGAGTTAAGAAACTCCAGTTGTTAGCTATGCAAAAAAGCTTCACTGAACTATCCAACTTTCAAAGTGGCAGAGAGCTCTGTCTTCTGAAGCTTATTATCTCAACTGTCTGTCACTGTATTTCATTTTTTTTCTGCAGCGGAAAGTTCAAAAAGTTCATTAGCCTGCTCTGTGAAATCATTTAGAATGCTGAGTAGTGTGTAAACTACAAACAGAGACTGACGCAATGTTATAAAAAACAACAACTATATAACTGAAAATAAAAACATGAGACTATTTTCTTTGCTACTAATGTTCTATTAATTATCCGTACTACACAATTAATTAATTACATCATAATTTTTTTTCCGCTTCAGTGTCACTTTAATTATCAGTTTCTGGAAGAGCCTGGTCTGTGTGAAAATGTTCTGCTTACAAGACTCTTAAAGAGACTCTGTAACAAAATGTAGAGCCTTATTTCTTCTATCCTATAAGTTCCTATACCTGTTCTAATGTGGTCTGGCCTACTGCAGCCTTTCCTAGTTGCACTGTCTCTGTAATATATCTAATCTTCTTTCCTCTGTCGGGTCTGTCGGGCTCAGGCTGGAATGTGTGGAATGTGCAGCACTGCTTGTCATTGGCAGAAGCTATACACACCCTCTCCAACACAGGAAGCTGTTCTTACTCTGCTTAGAAGCCATGTCTTTTGTTTGTAAACACTGCATAAAAAAGGCAATTACAAGCCAGGATTGCAGCAGGGAGTGGCAGAATCATCACAGAGGGGCCCAGGAGAACATAAGGAATAGAATGGTATGCTTTTTATTGTAAGAATTTTAGAGTACAGATTCTCTTTAAAGCGAATCCGAGATGAAGAACTAACTATAACAAGTAACTTGTCTATATATCTTATTTAAAGTTTAGATAGTTTACACAGCAAATCTAGCTGCAAACTGCTTCAACAGCTTATGATTATTTATTCCTGTGATACAATGGGAACAGCCATGTTCTGTTTGTAATCATTACACACAGACAAACTAATCTGCATCTCCAGCCCTCAGCCTGTGAAAACTTTGCTCCCCTCTCCTCCTCCCTCCTCCCCTCTGCCTCTGAAATCTCTGGCTAGTAACACCTCCTCCTCCTGCCCAGACTGAGCTCCCATAAGCCCTTGCTACCTGAGTCTGAGAGTGCCAAGACACTGGAGAAGCTGTGGGCGGGGCTTATTTAGTTTATAGGGAATTAGAGTATTAAAAAGAGAAAAAAAAGTATTTGGCTTGAGGAATACCCTATAAACTATATGTAAGGAACACAATTATGCAATGAGTAAAAGTCTATCTCTGATCCACTTTAACTTTTGAAATTCATTTTGGTACAAACTTAAAGTGGAGAAAAGAAAATAATGAAGTAAACACACACACACCTACGCACGCCCACGCATGCACAAACACATTCACTTAATAAGGCTTAGTTGCAAGAATCTGTACATGTATACAGAATATAACGATTTTTATATAACATAATAGTATTGAATGGATGTGTTGTTCTTTCCTGATGATGTACTGATTGTATGGCCCATCTTCTGCTCCCATTTCAACTTCCACAATGTTCATAATATCTATTCTTCTGTATTCTACTCGTTAGGCTATTACTGTGTATGGAGCGCAGCTACAAAGCCTGCAGGAGCGGTTTACATTACATCCACAATGTTTTTTTATACAAATGTTACATGTTGATCTATTGAAGTGAAGCCACAATGACATATTCCTGCGATTCTGAACGCCAGCAGAGCGAACGAATGCATAACGCCCGCATCTGCGCTTTTATTGCCAAAACCCATAAATCCCATGCTGAAATAAATACATCAAAATATAGCTAGGATTTGCAAGAGCAGTCTGCCTGGGGAAGCAACAACAAACTTTCATTGCAAAATTTCTAAGCTTCGTACTGTGACTTTTTAGAATTTCGGGGTATCTAATTAAAGTGGACCTGAACTCTTGTGCAGGACAGAAGGAAAACGTAGAGAAATGCGCCCTGTATGTATTTAGACAGTTTAGCCTGTCTAATTCCCCCATATCTGTGACTAATCACTACTGTACTTTGATCTCTTGTTGTGTCAGCTGGCTGCCTTGGCAGAGCAGCTAATTAGTAAACACAGGATGTTAACCCTACATCTGCTTCCATGAAAGCAGGAAGTAGACACACTTCAGATTTATTACAGGATTTGTATCACCAGTAACAAAGAAATCATTTCTTTAAAGATCAACGGCCACTGATTGAGATGAGGTTCAATACTGGGTTAAAGGGAATCTAAACTGAGAGGGATATGGATGTTTCCTTTTAAACAATACCAGTTGCCTGGCAGCCCTGCTGATCTCTTGACTGCAGTAATGGCTGAATCACACACCTGAAACAAGCATGCAGCTAATCCAGTCTGACTTCAGTCAGAGCACCTGATCTGCATGCTTGTTGGGGGGCTGTGGCTAAAAGTATTAGGGCCCTTTCACACCAGAGGGATTTTTCGCCGTTTTAACGCCACGGCAGAAGTTGGCGTTTTGCTAGGTAAAAGAAAGTCCATAGACTTTCATTTTACCTTTCACATCTAACTCGGCGTTTTGGAGCGTTGCGTTTCAACGCTCCCAGGAGCTTTTTCAGGGCTGTTTACAGCCGAAGTTGGCTGTTGGCGTTTCAATGATAGTCAATGGAAAACGCCAACTTCAGCGTTTTCAAAGCGTTTTCAAAGTGTTTTACAGCTGACTTGTTCACTTATTTTTATAGAAGAAAAAAAAAAGGACGTTTTCATATGAGCTGTAAAACTCTTTCAAAAGGCTTTGAAAACGCTTTGAAAACGCTATGTATTGGCGTTAAGCAAAAGGCTGACTTTCAGCCTTTTCTACCACAGCCTCTAGTGTGAAAGAGCCCTCAGGGCTCTTTCACATCAGAGCTTGCGTTGGAGAACGCTCAAAGCATACGTTTTGTTGTATGCGTTTTAATGCGTTTTGATATGCGTTGCACTGCAGTGAGTGTGCGTTTTTAATCCGTTTTCTATGCGTTACAGGACATAGGAAAACGCAGGTAATTTTTTTTTCTTTTAGTTTTCATCTTTCTACATTGTTCCTCTGTTGCATTCTGGGACTGATTGCCTGCGTTAACGGATTAAAAACGCGCATAGTGTGCGTTTTACATTGACTAACATTGTAACGCATAAAGCTAGCGTTGGCCAAAAAACTGCGCCAGGGTGCAGTGTAACGCAACGCACAAAAAGGCTGCGTTATATGTGAAAGCTAAAATGAAAGTCTATGGACTTTCATTTCACCTTGGGTAACGCAAACTTTATCCTTTGCGTTGAAACGCAGAAAATCTGCCCTAATGTGAAAGAGCCCTTAGAGACACAGGATCAGCAGGAGAGTCAGGCAACTGGTATTATTTTAAAAGAAAAAATCCACATCCTTCTCAGTTTAGGTTTCCTTTAAGTTTCCGCTTTAAAGGAACTCTTTCAAACCATGTGTTCTAAAATGACAATGTACAAATAATGTATAAGTAGCTGTGTAAACATTTTCCTACTTTTCATGTTAAATATCAGAAGCAAAAGCTGTAATTCATTATGTGTAGATTTTAGCTATATTTGGAATGCCTTGTTTGCAGAGGTATGGATCTGTAAGAATCTCTGCAACCTGACATGCTAAGAACAGTTTAATGTTGAAGCAGATTACCTGGCAGGCTTTTGTTTTCATATATCAGGTTTCACACACAATTACAGATGTTTATGTTGCACACAAGACACATTTCCTCTGCTCTCTGTGAGAGAAAGCTCTGCCTGTTTCTGACTGAGCTCTCTGCACACATAGGGCTTGATTCACTAAACCGTGATAACTCATATCATAGCCGTTTTCGTGTAATCACAAATTTTCATCTGTAATTGCGATTTATTTTCTGCGCAAAAATTCGCAATTGTGTGCGGAAATTCACAATTAAGTGCGAAGATTCGCAATCACGTGAACGTGAAAATGGCTGTGTAATGAGTTATCACGGTTTACAGAATCAAGCTAATAGAGTTAATGATGCACTGTGAAGGGAACCCCCCTCACGGCTGAGTCTGCTTTAAAATTTCAGCAGACTGCCGTCAGAAAAGTGTGAAAGGGATTAGGTAAAAGTATACAGAGATAAGGATTCAGATGTATACACCAACACTTAGCAGCACTTAGGCTAGGTTTCCATTTGTGCGGCGGCATGCGTCTTGCAAGACGCGATGCCGGCACAGCTGTTGCCTCTCGCAGCCGAATCCCTCTAGCCGTGCTATGCGCGGCTATGGGATTCGGACAGCTACGGACAAAATTATGCTGCAGGGCCTCAGATTTTTCCTCGGCCACGAATTCGGATGGCTCTCATAGACTTCTATAGGCTGCTGAAATCCATCCGAATTCGTGGGCGGGGAATCGGCCTGGATTCGCAGCAGTGGAAACCCGGCCTCAACAAACATTTCCTATCTCAAATCTCAATTGAAAAAAACATGTCACTTGATAGTGTCCCTTTAAAGCGGTTTAAAACTCTTACAAAATTTTCAACAAAAATGTGTTTTCCTGCTTTTTATAACCCATACAATTATCATATTTGCTTTTGTGCACAAGTATTATTATTCATTTAGATATTATAACTTCCCAAAGTTCAGTTAATTTTATTTTTAAAGTTGCTGGTGCATTTTATTCATAACTGTTGTCATTCTGTTGTGAATGCTGCCACCAGTGATTTCTGACCTGTGTTTCACCCCAGGACTCATCAGCTGAAGTCCTGCACAGCCAGAGAATGTTTACATAAATGTATCAAGTAAAGAATGTGTACACAAGATAAGATTATAAGCAGTTTGGATGCGGGTTCTACCTGCAGAAGAAAGAGTCAGCCCTGTGATGTAACCCTTTGAATGCTGTTTTACAAAAAAAAAACATTGTGTTAGTATATTATATGCTGTAAATAATCTTTTAGAGCAAAGAAGAAATTCTGGGTTATATTCCACTATAAGTCAACTTCTGCATGCATAAGGAAAAGACACCGGGCCATGGAGGGGCTCATAGCAGGACCCCAGAGTTTTTACTGGGTTGAGTAGGTGGCAAGTGAAGTACAGAAAGCACTGCTGTTTGCAAGGTCCCGCACCAACTCAGCAGGGCCGGCGCTACCATAGAGGCAAAGGAGGCAGCTGCCCCAGGGCCCCAGAGCTTGTGGGGGCCCCCAGTGGCTACAAGAGGAAAAAAAATTTCAAATCGGCCTTATAGTTTTTGAGAAAATCGATTTTAAAGTTTCAAAGGAAAAAAATACACATTTAAAAACCTGCTGACTTTAATGGTTAATAGCAAATCCACCTTAAATGCTAGAAACCCTAAATTTGCAGGATATGTTAAGGAGATTATGAATAAGAAGAAAAAACAATTTTTCAAAAAGACTTTATAGTTTTTGAGAAAATCGATTTTAGAGTTTCGAAGGAAAAAAGTATACTTTTAAATGCGGTTAATGTCACTTTTAGTAGCTAACCTAACGGTAGTGTAATTTTACATGTATCAAACGAAAGCGCAATAAATTTCCTGATGGGGTTTCCAGGGGGTCTATACGCAGCCGCAGCGCTTTGGCCAGGGATGGCTATACAGCCGCAATATGGCTGTATGAAGATCCCTGGCATTTTTTCCTATTTTCCCCCAAAAAATGTTATGTTTAGAGTGTGGGAATTAAAAAAAAAAAATTATGTGGGGTCCCCCCTCCTGAAACTTTTTAACCCCTTGTCCCCCATGCAGGCTGGGAAAGCCAGAATGTGGAGCTCCGACCGATTGGGACTTCACACCCTGACTATACCAGCTGCAAAAAAGGTCCCCTAATGCCGATTTTTGTTCCGTGGTATATGTTGGGGAGCCCCCCAGGTTTATTTTGCCATGGGGCCCCATTGTTGCTTAAACCGGCCCTGCAACTCAGTATTATTTGCATCCCGCTGACCATCCCTGGTAGCAAGGGGAGCTGTGAAAATTAAACTTTAATATTAAACCATTCTTAGCACTAGTTCATATTTGCCTGGTTAAAAATACATGACAAAGAACTGTTATGAAAATAATGTAATGAATAAAACTGTTATTTTTTTTTTTATATTCCTTTAGACATTCTTTAGGTAGTGTATGCCCATTGTTAAATCTTGTAAAACCAGGATATTACCATCATTACCATAAAAGTGAGTACCCCAAATAATCTTCCGCATTCTGCTGTACTGTTTGTTAACAAAAAAACCTTCATATAGCACTAGACATAATAGAACAAAGGAAAACAGCAAGAATAAGCAAACGCATGAAATGAGAAGGGCAATACCTTTTAAAGAAGAATTGTAACCAAAATAACATAATAAATAAAAATGCTATTATTTTTCAATATTCATTTATAGATGATTTAGTCAGTGTTTGCCCATTGTAAAATCTTTCCTTACCCTGATTTACATTCTGCAATTTATCCCTGGTGGTGACATCTTTAGCTCTGGCAAGTGATCTCTGCGGAATGTTCGTTTACTGAGCTGTAAAGCCAGTGCAAAAACTCCCAGGATGTTGTAGGGACGGTGCAGGGCTGCCATCAGACATTTTGGGGCCCTTCACACATCATCAGACCTGGAGCCCCATCCCTGGGCCCACCCACTGGTTGCTGGGCCCGCCCACTAGCCACCCCTCCCCCGTGTCAGTGCACGAAGTGCGCGATGCTGCAAAAAGTGGGCATGACCATGGCATGTTGTGGGTGGAGCCAAATACTAGCAAAATACAGGTAGTCCCAAGGAATTGGGACTTTTATGTCTGTTCTTATCCTTTATCGGTACTCTTTTATCCCCCTCTATTCCCCCTGTGCCTCTTTTATCCCCCTGTGTTACCTCTTGTCTCCTTCTTTCTCAGCTTGTCCCCCTGCACTAGCCAGGTATAGGTGCCCCCAGTATAGGTATCCAGGCATAGCTGCCCCCAATATAGGTAGCCAGGTATAGGTGCCCCCAGTATAAGTAGCCAAGTATAGGTGGTGCCTCAGTATAGGTAACCAGGTATAGATGGTGCCCCAGTATGGGTAGCTAGGTATAGGTGGTTCCAGCCCCAGTATAGGTATCCAGGTATAGGTGCCCCCAGTATAGGTAACCAGGTATAGGTTCCCCCAGTATAAGTAGCCAAGTATAGGTGGTGCCCCAGTATAGGTAACCAGGTATAGATGGTGCCCCAGTATAGGTAGCCAGGTACAGGTGGTTCCAGCCCCAGTATAGGTAGCCAGGTATAGGTGGTGGCCCAGTATAGGTAGACTGTAGTCAGATATAGGTGGTGCCCTATTATAGAAAGTCTGCTGTAGCGGGCTCACTCATCTGCTCCCAACGTTCACGTGCTGATGTCACTTCTATCAGTGCTGGAACGCGGTGCGCTGGTTAGTGAGCCACAGGCCCACAGCCAGCACATGCGGCCCTTCCAGCGCTTTGGGGGGCCCGGGGTCCCCAAAAGCCCTGGGCCCCTCACTGCAGTGTCAGTTCTCCCCCCCTGATGACTGCCTTGGGAGGGTGTGTGTGTGGGGTGGGGGTGGAAGGATTCTGCATAATAAACAGCCTAGGATCAACCTCACTGGGATTATGGGACTACATAGCAATATATGGCAATATAAAGCTATAGGAAGTGTAAAAATGAATATCCTGAATAATTTACTGCATTCTATTATATGTCGTTACAGTTCCCCTTTACAGTGGAAATTCACACACTAGCTGATGTCTGCAGATTTGTGTCCTACAACCCTCATTAATGGCTATTTGATTAGGGAAATGTCTGGGCCTGATCTGCATCTGCTATTGATTGCGGTGAAACAAGGGCTGCATATAATGACTTTGCCTCATCTCCCACTTCGTCCATCCCGGAGTAACGCAGCTGTACGCCTGTGCTGATCGCCCTTAATAAACCCATTGGACGGAGGAGATGGGCGATGTTATCTGGCTCTAATACCGGTGAAATATCTGCAGCCTCTCTCCGCTACCCATAATGACACAATTACTCTGCACAACTGGCTGAATGTTCCTCTTCTAATTATGTGTCCCTTCATGGCCCAATGATGTCACATTACCGAGATGCTTCTTGCTGATGACACCCAACACCGGGGCTGACATTGGCCTGTTCATTTCAAGTCTACCTGCATTTTACGATGGAACAAAAAATAATTGGGTTTATTTAACCACTTATGTAGTTTCAGATATATTATCTACGTCCCAAAGAACTTCAGTTCCTGCTCAGGGGTGTAGATATTCGTCTTTTGCGGCGGTTCCGCCACTCGCTCCCATGCTCACTCCTGCACTCGTTCTTGCTGCCGCCAGTTAGTGGGAGATCAGTGAATAGGAATCGCAGTTCACATTCATTGCTCTAAGTCACTGTGTCAATGATCGCCAGCATCAATGAGATGCCTCCGGTCATAGTAACCAAGGAAGTTACACATCCGCATATTACTTCCCGTTCGTGTACTAATAGTACGCTAACAAGAAATAATGTGCGAGGACATCTTGTGGCCAAATAGTAAAATTACCCCTACATACATTCATTTTATAGTGGATCCGAGATGAAAAACTAACTATAACAAGTAACTTGTCTATATATCTTATCTAAAGTGTAGATAGTTTACACAGCAAATCTAGCTGCAAACAGCTTTAATAGAATATGATTGATTATTCCTGTGATACAATGACAGCAGCCATGTTGTTTGTAAACATTACACAGAAGCAGGCTTATCTGCATCTTGAGCAAAAAACCTAATCCCCCCTCCTCCTCCCTCCTCCCCTCTGCCTCTGAAATCTCTGGCTAGTAATACCTCCCCCTCCTCCTGCACAGACTGAGCTCCCATGAGCCCTTGCCTTGTCTGAAAGTGCCTTGGCTCTCTGAAAACCTGTGGGCGTGGCATCTTTAGTTTATAGGGAATTAGAGTATTAAAACAAAAACAAAAAGTGTTTGGCTTGAGGAATGCCCTATAAACACTAGGAAAGGAACACAATTATGCAATGAGTAAAAGTTCATCTCGGATCCACTTTAATAAAAAAGACTCAGACATACATTTAAAATAAACCCCTTACCTCCCATAATTACTCAAATAAAACTTTAGCATTACAAAAAATGGCAATTAAAAAGAAATTCATAAATAGTTACCTCAGGAACTGTACTTTTTTTTATTTATATATGTCAAGAGGGTATATTACTGTTATGTTAACTGCTTGCCAACTGCGTCACGCCAATGGGCGTGGCCGCGGCGGCAGCCCCAGGACCGCCTAACGACGATCGGCGTTAAGTCCTTGGGGCTTGCAGTGCAGGAGATCGCACACAGGCTGAGCGTGCATCTCCTGATAGTGGGTGGAGCGGAGCACTGCCTTCAGTCTCCGAGCTGCGATTGCCGGTCGGGAGACTGTTACATGGCAGAGTCGCCATCTAATTACATTGTACAGCATTGCGATCTGCAGCAGCGTTGTATGTACAGAAGGATCCGCAACCGAGCAGAGGTGGAAACGCTGGTTTTTTATTCAAAAATTCCACATGACAGATGTAATAAAATCACAAGGTTCAACTGACGCGTGTCGGGCTTACAATCTGCCCTTAGTCATAGTAGCAGCAGCGCTGTACTGGGGACTGCCGTGTGACATGGCTGTCCACCTGGGGCAGCAGAGAGTGATCGGCTCTCATAGGCAGAAGCCTTTGACAGCCGATCTCGTGATTGGCCAGCTGGGGAGAGTGAAGGAGGGAGGTGAAAAAAAATAAAGAAATAGCCATATTTATTAATAAATAAATAAGAAAAATATTTACAAAAAAAATAAACACTGGGGGCAATCAGACCCCACCAACAGAGAGCTCTGTTGGTGGGGGGGAAAGGGGGGGGGGTAGATCAGTTGTGTGCTGTGTTGTGTGACCCTGCAACTTGGCCTTGAAGCTGCAGTGGCCCATTTTGTAAGAAATGGCCTGGTCTTTAGGGGGGTTTAAGCCCATGGTCCTCAAGAGGTTAATTAGTGATGGCACAAAACTAAAAAAAATGTTTATTTCCAAATAATACATCATACTAGGGAAATATTTTAAACATCACAAAAACCGAGATAAATGGGCAAATAAAATGTGTGGGTTTTAGTTACAGTAGCATGTATTATTTTTAAACTATAATGGCCAAAAACTGGGAAGTAATGAATTTTTTTCAATTTTTTTTTCTTATATTTCCTAATTAAAATGCATTTAAAATAAAACAATTCTCAGCAAAATGTACCACCTAAAGAAAGCCTAATTGGTGGGGAAAAACAAGATATGGATCGTTTTGTTGTTATAAGTAGTGATAAAGTTATTGACAAATGAATGGGAGGAGCGCTGAAAGGTGAAAATTGCTCTGGTACAGAAGGGGAAAAACCCCTCAGTAGTGAAGTGGTTAATAAGAAAAAAACAATGCAGAGGGTTGCTGAGAGGGACCAACGGCATTCTATCAGTTTCGAACAATAAGAAGATGGAAAGGTGTTTGTTTACTGGAGATATGTTATCAGGACCAGTGGCGGACAAAGCCAACAGTGGGCCCCTGTGCCAGAAAAGCATTAATATGAAATGAGGCCCTATGCAAGATAGTGGTTTTTGCCCACTGCTGATCATCACCTGGCATTTTTTAAAAAATTGGATGAGGCTTCGTGCATTCTGGGAGACCAGGTATATTTTGTACCGGCATTGGAACTCTCAGTAACCAAACAGTGATACATTTCAGAAAGTAAATCAGGGAGAAGAAAGATTGGGCAAATGGGCACAATGGGCACAATGGGCAAATACTGTATTTTCTGGGCTATAAGACTCACTTTTTCTCCCCAAAAGGGGGAAATAAAAGTCACGGTGACTTATAGTCCAAATGCAGGGAGTTCCTGACTTCTGAATACCAGCCAATACGAACCTCCAACCCGCCACAATGTCGGGGACTCCCTGTACTGTGCCCATGCAGAGGAGGACACTGGGGGACAAACAGAGGACACAGGGGGACACAAAGGGGCATAGAGGGGGACAGAGGAGGACACAGGGAGACACAAGAGGTACAAGGGGGGCATGAGGTGCAAAGGGGGCATAATCCACAGATGCCCCTTCACCATGGTCGCACCAGGTTTAGTATATATTTTTTTCCCCTGGTTTTTGTCCTCTAAACCTAGGTGCATCTTATAGTCCGGAGCGTCTTCTAGTCCGAAAAAATATAGTAATTACTAAATAATTTATAAATGAATACAGTCAAAAAAAATGTTTTTTTATTTATTACATGATTTTTATTACAGTTCCTCTTCAGTGTTGCTAGCAAATTTTTTGCCAAAGTTATTTTTGCATTGAAAATGGCATTTTGGATTTCGAGAACATTTTCGTGAAAATACATTGTATTTTCTCAATAGGTATTTAAAAAGTTCAGACCCTTAGGTAACTATTTATGATGTTGGCTTTTTTTATTGTAATTTTTTTTTTTTTTTTTTGTAATTTAAAATTTTATTTGGGTAATTTTAGGTGTTGGAGGTAAACAGCTAATTTTGCATATAATATAATGTATTTATTTATTAAAAAGTGTATGTGAGTGTAGTGTTACTATTTGGCCACAAGATGGCCACAGTCAAAAAAAGTCCTGATCACGCTTCCAGGAACTAGAATGAGGATGGGGAACTTTTTTTAAGCAGAAAGACCGCGGCCTCTGATAAGCGCGCCTCATTCAGCTGCAGCACCACAGGCTATCTGGATGAACATATTTGTCCAGATAGGCTTAAAGAGGAACTGTAACATAAAAAGATCCCCTGGGGGGTACTCACCTCGGGTGGGGGAAGCCTCCGGATCCTAATGAGGCTTCCCACGCCGTCCTCCATCCGTCAGGGGTCTCTCTGCAGCCCTCCGTGGAGTCCGTGCAGCGGTGACGTCAATATTTACCTTCCTGGCTCCTGCGCAGGCGCTCTGACGGCTGTCGGCTCCGAACTACACGGAAATACCCGATCGCCGTCGGGTCCGCTCTACTGCGCAGGCGCAAGTTTCCTGCGCCTGCGCAGTAGAGCGGACCCGAATGAGATCGGGTATTTCCGTGTAGTTCGGAATGGAAAGCCGCCACAGCGCCCCCGCTGGAGCCAGCAAAGGTAAATATTGAAATGACAGTCGGCACAGTCGCCGGCTGTTCGGAGGGCTGCGGAGAGACCCCCGTGGGACAGAGGACGGCGTGGGAAGCCTCATTAGGATCCGGAGGCTTCCCCCACCCGAGGTGAGTACCCCCCAGGGGATCTTTTTAATGTTACAGAGTCTCTTTAAGTGGTTAAAGCCAACCTGACGCGAAAGAAAACTTGATATAATGAATGGTATGTGTAGTACAGATAATGAATAGAACATTAGTAGCAAAGAAAAGAGTCTCATATTTTTATTTTCAGTTATATAGCTTTCTTTTCTCTTTTTTGTATAACTTTGTATCATTCTGTCACAGTTGCAGTTTTAAAACCAAACGAAGTAGAAATAAATAATAATAATAATAATTGACCCTTTGAACTTTGGTCGGAGAGCTCAGAGAAGCTCTTTTGCACAGATAACAAATAAAGTTTCTTAACTCTTCCTGTACTGGAAAACAATATGAGACTCTTTTCTTTGCTATGGAAAACTAGAATGTGCTTTCTTAAAGAGGAACTCCAGTGAAAATAATGTAATAAAAAAAGTGCTTCATTTTTACAATAACTATGTATAAATGATTTAGTCAGTGTTTGCTCATTGTAAAATCTTTCCTCTCCCCGATTTACATTCTGACATTTTTACTGTGGGCAGGTTATGTAGCTGCTCCTAGCTGTTTTGGCTGTTAGAGACAGCTGTAAACAGCTATTTCCTGTCTGTGAACCTTGTTACATTGTGGCAGTTTGCCCAGGGTACCGCTGTCCTAGAGCTTCTTGTGGGAGGGGTTTCAGCACAAAATCAGTCATACAGCGCCCCCTGATGGTCTGTTTGTGAAAAGCATTATATTTCTCATGTAAAAGGGGGTATCAGCTTCTGATTGGGATAAAGTTCAATTCTTGGTTGGAGTTTCTCTTTAAAAGAGAAAGAATTTGCGATAATTCAGGTTGGAGTGAGCTCGAGATGTCTCCCAGTGCATCACTGCTGAATATATGCAAATTAACCATTGTTGCCCTTAGACACTAAACACACTTCCAGAACCGCTGGAATGTAATGATGTGTCAGCTTGTTAACTTGTACAGAGCCATAATAATCCAACATGCATACAGACTGTTTCGGATTGTTTGATCCTCATCAGTGCATGGCATGGATTAATTTGGCTCTACTATTGTTCTATTTCTTAGCTGTACTACACATACAATTCATTATCGCATACGTTTATTTACGCTTCAGGTTTGCTTTAAGGACAATAGTATAAAAGTCTCACAAGTCAGACCTCACCGGGAAACTCCATTCCACAAGACAGATGCACTTTGCTTTGATTTCATCCTTCAGAAAGCCACTGGTGTTTCTGCTGATACGGTGGGCTGTTTTAGGGCGCCCAGTACGCTCGTTTATCTAAAGCGAGACATGAGGAATGTACGACGTGCTATAAAACCCTCGATAAATAACCGGCTACTTCACCCGATAACAACAATCACTTAGCAGGACTAATGAAATGCTTTGCTTTGTTACGAGGCGTCGAGGTTCTTTACAAACTCTCCCTGTTGTGGATGAGGTTGTGGCCCGTCCTTACAGGCGGCGGATGGTAAGCGATTCCTGCCTCGGCCGTGACAAGCGTACGTGGGGTCATCTGACGGGGAGATGAATATTGGACAAATAATAACATAGGTCCTAGCAAAGGCGAAGGCCCAAAATGCTGCTCAGAGAACAATGCAGCCAAACGGAAATCATGAAAGGCCCGCTCACAGACTGATGGATGCCATTTGGCACCCCTGCTGCCCGCCATGGTGTGTTGATTGGTGTAGCCCTATTCTATGCAAGTGACTGGGGCAGTGGCGTAGCAATAGGGGATGCACAGGTTGCCTAAGCCGGGGCCCCTGCAGAGATCTGTCATCCCCCAAATATTTAGCTGTTCTCCATCATGCATACTTATGAATTGGCTGCCAGGAGACTTGGGAGCAGGATACAACCGGTATATGGCTTATCCTGCTGCTGCACAAGTCCCGGAGGCGTTAATTACTATTCCCCCTCCAGGTCCACGTGGATGGTAGGGAAAGATGTTATTCAGCTTCCAGCTATTGCTGGAGGCGAATTACAGAGTTTTAAAAGTAACTTCAGCTCCATCTTCTGACGGCGCCCAAGTTACTTACATAGCTGTAATTCCTATTACGGCCTATGGTGGCGCCGGCTGTGCCAAAATCTCCTGCGCTGTTATTACAGTGCTTGTCCATCATTGGGGCCAGCTCCTGTACACAATGCAGAGCAGCGAGGTGCATAACTACAAGTCTTGCCTACCCCTGAGGACTCTCACAGCCTGGGGGCCCATCTTGCAAGTCAAGTGAAAGTTTGGCCATTATGACAAGTTTGGCCATTATGATCTTCACACCCAAAACAAGTGTAGCTGATCTGAAGGATAGGGCCCTATATCTAAGGGAGTGAAGTAGCAGTTGGGGCTCCACTACAGCTCTGACACCTAGGAATGCTCATTCGGAGTTCGAGGAATTGAAACTTCTGAATTCCTGATCGGAAATCTGAATTTCCGATCGGAAAACAGAACTTGGAAATCGGATTTCTGCAGAAATTAGTGTTGGGCGAACAGTGTTCGCCACTGTTCGGGTTCTGCAGAACATCACCGTGTTCGGATGATGTTCGAGTTCGGCCGAACACCTGATGGTGTTCGGCCAAACCGTTCGGCCACATGGCCGAACTAAGAGCGCATGGCCGAACGTTCCCCGAACGTTCGGCTAGCGCTGTGATTGGCCGAACGGGTCACGTGGTTCGGACCCGAACGCGCTCTGATTGGCCGAACTGTCACGTGGTTCGGGTAAATAAATACCCGAACCACGTCATATCTCCGCCATTTGTCTGTGGGTTTAGCTTTGGGTAGGCAGGCAGGGTAGTTCGCGCTCCAGCCACGCTAGCCAGGGTCCCCCCAGTCATTGTGTCGCTGCTGGGAATAGTAGTACACCGCTCGCTCAGCCACACTATATAGCATTGTGTTTACTGCCACTCTGTGTACCTCGCTCAGCCACACTATATAGCATTCTGTTTACTGCCACTCTGTGTCTGCTGGGAATAGTAGTACACCGCTCGCTCAGCCACACTATATAGCATTGTGTTTACTGCCACTCTGTGTACCTCGCTCAGCCACACTATATAGCATTGTGTTTACTGCCACTCTGTGTCTGCTGGGAATAGTAGTACACCGCTCGCTCAGCCACACTATATAGCATTGTGTTTACTGCCACTCTGTGTACCTCGCTCAGCCACACTATATAGCATTGTGTTTACTGCCACTTTGTGTCTGCTGGGAATAGTAGTACACCGCTCGCTCAGCCACACTATATAGCATTGTGTTTTCTGCCACTCTGTGTACCTCGCTCAGCCACACTATATAGCATTCTGTTTACTGCCACTCTGTGTCTGCTGGGAATAGTAGTACACCGCTCGCTCAGCCACACTATATAGCATTCTGTTTACTGCCACTCTGTGTACCTCGCTCAGCCACACTATATAGCATTCTGTTTACTGCCACTCTGTGTCTGCTGGGAATAGTAGTACACCACTCGCTCAGCCACACTATATAGCATTCTGTTTACTGCCACTCAGTGTACCTCACTCAGCCACACTATATAGCATTGTGTTTACTGCCACTTTGTGTCTGCTGGGAATAGTAGTACACTGCTCGCTCAGCCACACTATATAGCATTGTGTTTACTGCCACTCTGTGTACCTCGCTCAGCCACACTATATAGCATTCTGTTTACTGCCACTCTGTGTCTGCTCCAGCATGTTACCTGTGCAAAGAAACATGACATTTTCCACATTTAAAAGACAGTTTTTCCTTTGAAACTTTACAATCAATTTTCTCAAAAACTATATGCTCTTTTTCAAATATTTTTTTTCCTCTTGTACCCACTCCCAAGGTGCACATACCCTGCAAATTTGGGGTATGTAGCATGTAAGGAAGCTTTACAAAGCACGAAAGTTCGGGTCCCCATTGACTTCCATTATGTTCGGAGTTCGGCGCGAACACCCGAACATCGCGGCGATGTTCGGCAAACGTTCGCGAACCCGAACATCTAGGTGTTCGCCCAACACTAGCAGAAATACTGCATTACTGCAATTTGGTCATTTTAGCCCAATCACAGAACTCGAAATAATAAAAAAAAAAACACTACTACTAAATTGGAAACCAATCGGAAATCGGATTTCTGTAGAAATACTGCATTACCACAACTCGATAATTTTAGTCCAATCACAGAACTCGGAAGTATTTGGCCAATCAGAGAATGCACAAAATGACAAAAAAAAACACAACTCGGATATCCGAACTCAGAAATATTGGAATTCCGTGAAATTGGTAATCGGCATTGGCAAAACTTCTGCAGAATCGGAAATCAACATTTCTGACCATCCCCACGGACACCTGTGCGGTTGCAGAGGTTTCTCCCCTGCATGACCTGTTTCCGGTTACATCACATGTTCTCTTCAATCCTCTCCATTGCAGCTCATCGCCACGCCTTGCTGCCAATCACCATGCGGCTTCCGTCCCTGTCACATGTCATGCAGAGTAGTGGTGCTCAAATACCCCTTTTTAAAATTCGAGTTTGGTCGAATTCGAATAGTAAATTATTCGAGGTCATTCGAATATTCGAGTCGAATAATTTTTACTATTCGATTCGACCTCGGACTTCGAGCTCACTATTCGAGTCGGTATTCGAGCTGACTATTCGAGCTGACTATTCGAATTGGCCTTAAATAGCTTCCAACACTTGTTTTGAGGGTGAATGATGCAAGAAACCTCTTTTTTTCCAAGTAACAACAGCAAGTGATTATGTGGGGATGTTCCTTTAAAAAAAAATGTGGAAAGAGAAGTTGTGTCCTTAATTTTGTTCAGTAGTGTTACTGTATATACTTGTTCTTCTTCTTCTATATCGTCTTCTTCTATATCGTCTTCTTCTTCTTCTTCTTCTTCTATATCGTCTTCTTCTTCTTCTTCTTCTTCTTCTTCTTCTTCTTCTTCTTCTTCTTCTTCTTCTTCTTCTTCTTCTTCTTCTCCTCCTTCCTTTTCAATATAGTCTTATTCTTCTTCACGTATTTCTCTTTTCAATTTTTTTTTAAAGAAATGCAGCTATTTTTGAGCGTAACAAATAGCTGGTGGGCGCACGCATGTTGGAAGCGCCATTGTATGTGCTCCCTGGCAGTGGAAACACAAAGACAGCAGGAGGTAAATTCAGCAGCAGGAGGAGGAGGAGGAGTGTGTGGCAGCAGGCAGTCAATGAGGCAGGCAGCTCGCCGTGACATAATAGCCCTGGTACCTAGCGGTGATACCAGGGCTGTAAATAAACACAACAGGAGGTCCCAGACAGCGGTCGTGCAGCCCACATTGTGTCCAATACACAACTGGGACAACACAGTTTTCAACCCGGGCACCTCAGAAAAATTAAACCTTTTTTTGTTTTTTTAATGGTTTGTTTGGTTTTGGTTTTGCAACCAATATAGCTATTGTTTGACGTAATAGCTGGTGGCAGAGTGGCAGCAGAAGGTAAATCATCTGTGTACCCTGGCAGTGGGAAACACAGACAGACAGCAGCAGCAGGAGGAGGAATGGAGGAGTAGGCGAGCAGCTATTGTTTGACGTAATAGCTGGTGGCAGAGTGGCAGCAGAAGGTAAATCATCTGTGTACCCTGGCAGTGGGAAACACAGACAGACAGCAGCAGCAGCAGCAGGAGGAGGTGTGGAGGAGCAGTGTGAGTGTGGCAGCAGGTAGGCAGCGTGACATAATAGCCCTGGTACCTAGCGGTGATACCAGGGCTGTAAATAAACACAACAGGAGGTCCCAGACAGCGGTCGTGCAGCCCACATTGTGTCCAATACACAACTGGGACAACACAGTTTTCAACCCGGGCACCTCAGAAAAATTAAACCTTTTTTTTTTTTTTATGGTTTTTTGGTTTTTGGTTTTGCAACCAATATAGCTATTGTTTGACGTAATAGCTGGTGGCAGAGTGGCAGCAGAAGGTAAATCATCTGTGTACCCTGGCAGTGGGAAACACAGACAGACAGCAGCAGCAGGAGGAGGAATGGAGGAGTAGGCGAGCAGCTATTGTTTGACGTAATAGCTGGTGGCAGAGTGGCAGCAGAAGGTAAATCATCTGTGTACCCTGGCAGTGGGAAACACAGACAGACAGCAGCAGCAGCAGCAGGAGGAGGTGTGGAGGAGCAGTGTGAGTGTGGCAGCAGGTAGGCAGCGTGACATAATAGCCCTGGTACCTAGCGGTGATACCAGGGCTGTAAATAAACACAACAGGAGGTCCCAGACAGCGGTCGTGCAGCCCACATTGTGTCCAATACACAACTGGGACAACACAGTTTTCAACCCGGGCACCTCAGAAAAATTAAACCTTTTTTTTTTTTATGGTTTTTTGGTTTTTGGTTTTGCAACCAATATAGCTATTGTTTGACGTAATAGCTGGTGGCAGAGTGGCAGCAGAAGGTAAATCATCTGTGTACCCTGGCAGTGGGAAACACAGACAGACAGCAGCAGCAGGAGGAGGAATGGAGGAGTAGGCGAGCAGCTATTGTTTGACGTAATAGCTGGTGGCAGAGTGGCAGCAGAAGGTAAATCATCTGTGTACCCTGGCAGTGGGAAACACAGACAGACAGCAGCAGCAGCAGCAGGAGGAGGTGTGGAGGAGCAGTGTGAGTGTGGCAGCAGGTAGGCAGCGTGACATAATAGCCCTGGTACCTAGCGGTGATACCAGGGCTGTAAATAAACACAACAGGAGGTCCCAGACAGTGGTCGTGCAGCCCACATTGTGTCCAATACACAACTGGGACAACACAGTTTTCAACCCGGGCACCTCAGAAAAATTAAACCTTTTTTTTTTTTTTTATGGTTTTTTGGTTTTTGGTTTTGCAACCAATATAGCTATTGTTTGACGTAATAGCTGGTGGCAGAGTGGCAGCAGAAGGTAAATCATCTGTGTACCCTGGCAGTGGGAAACACAGACAGACAGCAGAAGGGCAGTACACAGCAGCCCACTGTAGGTGTAAAATGTGTGGCTGCAGGCGACGTAATAGTCAAAGTGAACCAGGCTGGCTTAGTGAGCAGGAGCCAGGAGGTGGTAAAGGGTGGTAAGGCACATTAACGATGGTTCCGGCAGCCAGTTCATGTCCCCCTCTCGCCGACAACAGGGGCCAGGAACTCGCCTTCCACCCACGCCTGGTTCATCTTGAGAAACGTCAGTCTGTCCACAGACTTGTGAGACAGACGTGAGCGTTTCTCGGTGACCACGCCACCAGCTGCACTGAAGCAGCGCTCGGACAGCACGCTGGAAGGGGGGCAGGACAGCACTTCCAGGGCGTACTGCGTCAGCTCGCTCCAGATCTCCATGCGCTTGACCCAATACTCCATGGGATCAACAGGGGCATCGCTGTCAAGCCCGCTGTACGACCCCATGTAGTCAGCCACCATGCGGGTCAGGCGCTGGCTGTGACCGGAGGAGGATGCTGCTGCATGCATCTCCTCTCTAGTCACTGCTGCCGGAGCCTCTACAGTCCTGTAGAGCTCGTGGCTGAGAGACAGCAGGTCTGTGGGGCGCTTGCTGCTGCTGGATGCAGGCACCTGCTGCTGCCTCTGTGCTGGCTGCTGGACAGTGGGGGTGGAAGGCTGGGGGAAGGCTTCCTCCAAGCGCTCAACAAGGGCCTGCTGCAAGCTCCTTATTTGTTGCGCTGGGTCTCCTCCTGCAGGCGGCAGGAACTGGCTCAACTTCCCCTTGAGGCGTGGGTCCAACATCATGCTGATCCAGATGTCCTCCCTCTGCTTCATCTGGATCACCCTGGGGTCCCTGCGCAGGCACGTCAGCATGTGCGCTGCCATTGGGAAGAGGCGGGCCACGTCTGCTGGCACATCGACGTCAGTGCTGTCCTCATCCTCCTCCTCTGCCGCCTCATCCTCTCTCCACCCCCGCACCAACTCAGCTGCGCTGTGCTGATCCCCCTCATCAGCAGCCAGGTCAGGGACCTCCACCAAGTCCTCCTCCTCCTCCCCCTCAGAGGTGGACTGCGCAGCTGGTTGCCGCTCCTGCTGGTCCAAGGCTGCCGCTCCCTGTTCCAGCAAAGCATCGAGGGCCCTGTTCAGCAGAGAAACCAGGGGCACCCACTCGCAGACCATAGCATGGTCCCTGCTCACCATGTTTGTGGCCTGCAGGAAGGGAGCCAGCACTAAGCACACCTGCTGCATGTGCCTCCAGTCATCATCGGGGACGATGGACGGGAAGTTGCTGGTCTTGTCCCTTCTCTGAGCTGCGGAAACAGTGGCCAGGGCAAGGTACTGTTTGACAGCGCGCCTCTGTTCAACCAGACGCTCCAACATCGCCAGGGTGGAGTTCCAGCGAGTCGGAACGTCAAGGATCAGCCGATGGCGTGGCAGATCCAGCTCCTTTTGCACGTCTTCCAGGCTCGCACAGGCTGCAGCCGAGCGCAGGAAGTGACGCACAACATTCCTTGCCGTTTCCAGCAGTTCGCCCATCCCCTGGTAGGTGCGCAGGAACTTCTGCACCACCAGGTTCAGCACGTGGGCAAGACAGGGGATGTGGGTCAGGTTTCCCCTGTCTATTGCGGCAACCAGATTGGCCCCATTGTCGGCCACCACCTCTCCGACTCTGAGGCCTCTGGGTGTCAGCCAAATCCTCTCCTGCTCCTGGAGTTTGGCCAACACATGGGTTGCCGTCAGCTTGGTCTTCCCAAGGCTGACCAAGTGCAGCAGCGCTTGGCAGTGGCGGGCCTTCACGCTGCTGCTGAGGCGGGGGGTTTGGCCAGGTGTGCCGGAGGATGGCAGAGGATCGGAGGAACCTGCTGCAGTTCCCCTGACCCTGCGGGGTGGCACCACCCACTGTGTTGCTGCTGCTGCTGTGCCCGCTGCTGCTCTCCCATCCTCACCCCCTTCCACCAAGCTGACCCAGTGGACAGTGAAGGACAGGTAGCGGCCTGTCCCGAAGCGGCTGCTCCAGGAGTCCATGGTGACGTGGACCCTTTCACCAACCGCGTGCTCCAGCCCTCGCTCCACATTGGCCATCACAAAGCGGTGCAGTGCAGGAATGGCCTTGCGGGCAAAGAAGTGTCTGCTGGGGAGCTGCCAGTCTGGGGCTGCGCAAGCAAGCAGCGCACGAATGTCGCTCCCCTCCTGCACGAGCGTGTACGGCAGGAGTTGGGAGCACATGGCCCGTGCCAGCAAGCCGTTCAGCTGCCGCACGCGACGGCTGCTGGGAGGCAGAGCCCTAACCACCCCCTGGAAGGACTCGCTCAAAAGGCTCTGGCGTGGCCTTTTGCTGACACGGGAATCAACAGACACAGCAGAGGAGGCCACTGAGGACTGGCTGCCAGAACAGGCCTCAGTGTCGGCGGCAGGAGTTGCAGAGGGGGGAGGAGCAGTGCGTTTCCGCACTCCTGCTGGTGCTGCTGGAGGAGCAGGAGGGCGGGTGGCTGCTGTTGCTGCTGCTGCTGCTGAAGGCTGTGCAGTGATGGGTGTGGTGCCACTGCCAGCACCAGATGCCTTCAGCCTCTGGAACTCCTCATGCTGGTGGAAATGTTTAGCCGCAAGGTGGTTGATGAGCGAGCTGGTGCAGAACTTTAAGGGGTCTGCACCTCTGCTCAACTTCCGCTGACAGTGGTTGCAAGTGGCGTACTTGCTGTACACAGTGGGCATGGTGAAATATCGCCAGATTGGTGACTTAAACATCCCCCTACGGCATGGAAGCGCTGCTGCCTGTCTCCCTGTGGTGGTTGGGGGGGGGAGCTTGGGGGGCTTGGGTGCGGCTGGTGGTGGTACTGGCAGATGCTGCTGCTGCTGAGCCTGAGACACCAGCAGGCTGTGGGACCTGCCTACTGCTGCTGCCAATGCTTGCAATGATGCGCCTCCTTGCAAGGCCCACAAGAGCATCCTCCTCCTCCTCCTCAGAGCTGCTGAGGACGACATCCCCTGGAGGTGGTGGCACCCAGTCTCTGTCTGTCACCGGGTCATCATCATCCTCCCCCTCCTGAAACATGTCCTGCTGGGATGAGGACCCCCCAAACTCCTCTCCTGATGCATGGATGGGCTGCTTGACTGTCGCCACAGTCTTGCTGTCCAATCCCTCATCCCCCAAAGTGCCCATCAGCATCTCCTCCTCAAGATCGCCAACAACAGCAGACAATTTACTCATGATGCCTGGGGTCAAAAGACTGCTGAATGACAGGTCGGCGAGTGACGGTGAACTGGCCTCCTCCCCAGACCCTGCTGGGCGGCTGCTGCGAACAGGGGTGGTGGTGGTGGTGAGGGTGGAGGCCTCGGATGCAGAGCTGATGGCGGGCTGCTCATCCTCCGTCATGAGTTGCACCACAGTGTCTGCATCCTTTTCCTCAATGGGACGTTTCCGACCCGGCTGGAGGAAAATGGGAGCAGGTGCTACACGCTGCTGCTGCTGTGTCTCTGCAGCGTGAGTTGCAGATGCTCCTGCTGGGCGGCGCCCAAGGCGTCCACGGCCAGTGGCTATGGGAGGAATGTTAGCCACTGACGCTGCTGCTGCGGAACTGTGCATGGTGGCGCGCCCGCGGCCGCGGCTTGCCACAATGCTGCTCCCTCTCCTCCTGATTCCCTTGCTGCCCTTCCCCTTGCCCAAACCGCGCTGGCTGCCACTTCCAGACATCTTAAATGTTTTGGGCGTATAGACAAAAGTTTTGTAAAAGGGCGGGTGAAAAGTGGGGTACTTTAATGGAGTGGGTTGGTTGGTGAGGTGACTGAGTGAGTGTCCCCTAGTACAGTAAGTAAGTAGTAACAGTCAGGAAGTACAACTAGCAGTTACAATAATCAGTAGTAATCACAAGTAAATTTAGTGTGTGTACACTCAGACAGTGAGTGCACGCACGCAGGAGCTAGTAGCCTATGAACACAGTGACTGAGTGTCCTAGACTCCTAGTACAGTAAGAGCAAGTAGTAACAGTAAGTAGAACTAACTAATTACAATAATCAATCAGCGATCAGAAGGAAATGGAGTGTGGGTGGTGTGTGTACACTCAGACAGTGAGTGACCGCACGCAGGAGCTAGTAGCCTATGAACACACAGTGACTGAGTGTCCTAGACTCCTAGTACAGTAAGAGTAAGTAGTAACAGTAAGTAGAACTAACTAATTACAATAATCAATCAGCGATCAGAAGGAAATGGAGTGTGGGTGGTGTGTGTACACTCAGACAGTGAGTGACCGCACGCAGGAGCTAGTAGCCTATGAACACAGTGACTGAGTGTCCTAGACTCCTAGTACAGTAAGAGTAAGTAGTAACAGTAAGTAGAACTAACTAATTACAATAATCAATCAGCGATCAGAAGGAAATGGAGTGTGGGTGGTGTGTGTACACTCAGACAGTGAGTGACCGCACGCAGGAGCTAGTAGCCTATGAACACAGTGACTGAGTGTCCTAGACTCCTAGTACAGTAAGAGTAAGTAGTAACAGTAAGTAGAACTAACTAATTACAATAATCAATCAGCGATCAGAAGGAAATGGAGTGTGGGTGGTGTGTGTACACTCAGACAGTGAGTGACCGCACGCAGGAGCTAGTAGCCTATGAACACAGTGACTGAGTGTCCTAGACTCCTAGTACAGTAAGAGTAAGTAGTAACAGTAAGTAGAACTAACTAATTACAATAATCAATCAGCGATCAGAAGGAAATGGAGTGTGGGTGGTGTGTGTACACTCAGACAGTGAGTGACCGCACGCAGGAGCTAGTAGCCTATGAACACAGTGACTGTCTGACTGAGTGTCCTAGACTCCTAGTACAGTAAGAGTAAGTAGTAACAGTAAGTACAACTAACTAACAATAATCTATCAGTAATCAGAAGGAAATAGAGTGTGTGTACACACAGACAGTGAGTGAGTGCACACACGCAGGAGCTAGCTAGTAGCCTATAAACAGTGACAGTCAGTGAGTGTCCTACTCCTAGTACAGTATAACTACAATACTATTAGTAAAGGACAGCAGAAATACTGGTATAGATGAGAGAAATAAACAGAGGACAGCTGCCCACAGAGGCAAGGCCCCCCTGAGGCCTAAACCTGTAAGCTTGCAGCAGCTGCCTGTCTCTAATGTAACACACAAGCTACTAACTAAAATACAATGTCTATCTAACTAACAACAATATAGGTGTATATGGCAGGTGTAGGTGAGCAAAAACGCTAGGTAAATGATCACAATAGAGCACTTGCTAAGCCAAAGCACAAAGGAGCAACTCTCTCTCTGTACAAGTCTCAGGCAAGCATGGAGAAACGGAACATGGCGGCCGCTATTTATAGGGTAGGGGCTGGCCAGGGTCCCCCTCTGTGATTGGCTGCCGTCAGAGGGCCTGGGAGCCCTCTGATTGGCTCTAAGGACATCAATCTGGGCTATGACGCTATTCGAGCTCGGTACCGAGCTCGAATAGCGCCGTTTGCTCGAATAGCTCGAATAGTGAATGGGCTATTCGAGTGTACTCGGATAGCCCATTCGAATAGCTACAGCTATTCGGAGCTCGAATACCGAGCTCGGATAGCTGAAAAAGAGCTCGAATATTCGAGCTACTCGAATATTCGAGCTCTGCTGAGCACCACTGATGCAGAGACTAAAGCCACAAGGTGATTGACTGCACAGCGCGGTGATCAACTGCACTGAAGTGGATTGAAAAGGACCTGTCATGTCTCCGGGAACAAGTAACGTAGGGGCACCTGGTTCAGCAGGGCTGCCACAAGGGAGGAGGGGGGGGGGGGGGAAACGTGGCCACGCCAGTTCACTCCCCGCAGCTCACCTCAGCCTGCAGAGTCTTCCGCCAGGCAGAGCAGGGCTATGAGAAGATGGCATCCGAAGCCCTGCAATGGAGACTATTTGTGACTCCAGTACAGGGCTTCGGGCGCCATCTTCCCATAGCCCTGCTCTCTGCCTGGCTGTCAGCGCAGGACTTTCACAGGCAGAGCTGGGGGAGGAGCGCCGGTATAGGAGTCTTCTACAGGTGAGTAAACATGTAAATGCTTTTTTTTTACAGGTGCACTTTATTTTCTGGTGAAATGCTTCCCACATTACGTTTATTTTCTGGTGAAAGATTGCCGCATTACAGTTATTCTATGGTGAAACATTGCTGCTTTATAATTTTTTGGGTGAAACATTGCTGCATTACGATTATTCTCTGGTAATATATTGCTGCATTACGTTATTTTCTGGTGATACATTGCTGCATTACGATATTTTCTGGTGAAAGATTGCTGCATTACGATATTTTCTGGTGAAAGATTGCCGCATTACGATTATTTTCTGGTTATAGATTGCTGCATTACGATTATTTTATGGTGGAAGACAGCCACATCACGATTATTTTCTGGTGAAATGCTGCCCACATTATGATTCTTTTCTGATGAAACATTGCCGCATTATGATTATTTTCTGGTGAAACATTGCTGCATTACAATTATTTTATCGTGAAAGATTGTCGTATTACGATTATTTTCTGGTGAAAGATTGCCACATTACTTTATTTTCTGGTGAAACATTGCTGCATTCCAACACTGCTGCTGTGCTGATACCACCTATATTTAACCCAAAACACAATTGCTGCGTAATTGTTTGGAGGTGTCTTGGCTAAAAACTGTCATGCCCCAGTTGTGCAGTTGGACTTTGGACACAATGGGCTCTATTCATAAACCGCTACCGCAAGTTTTCCGCTCAAAACAGCGGACTTTCCTGACCATTTAGCAAAGTGGGCATTCAAAAAAGCTGTTCCCGCATGAAAATCTACAATCCCCCAGCAGAGCGAGAAATTTCTGCCTTCTGCAGTGTTTTTCTAGATTTATGTAGAAAAAGTAACAAAATGGCCATTCATAAAGATTAGAGGAAGCGGTATGTGGATGAGAAATACCGCTTCCTCGGATGCAGCGAGAAGCCTGCGGATTACACACAAGTGAATGGGACAGACCTCCCAGAGAGAGCAGCGCACGGAGGGACTCTGCCGGTGTAAGTGTTTCCGCATGCCTTCCGACAGCTTACCGCCAGCCTTCAGCGGGAGATCTCCGCACTTGCATCGCAACTGGCAAGATTTTTATGAATGACCACCCAGAAGTCTAAAATACCACTGCGGTATTTTCCCTCCAGGAGTTTTTTCGCCACAAATGTTTTTATGAATAGAGCCCACTGTGGTATTGAGTCGCCACTGTTTGTAGGCTGGAACTGAAGGGCCCGATAGTAGTGATACATAAGTGGGTGCATGATCCGACCAAGGGAATTGGCCTATACCAGTGTCTACTATGCTTTTCAAGTGTCCTGTCCATTAAAAAAAAGTCGATCCTTGAGTGAGATTTGTGGACCATGGAATAGAATATGTAGTCTCTTTCCGAGCGGTTCTGTACTCTCCATGGGTCGAAAAGGTCGTTCCAGTTTAGTAGACTTTGCAGAGGGTTGTAAGATCTTTGTGATGGGTTAGAACAATCAAGGTTGGATATCACAGAATTAAAGTCCCCCTCGAGGAGGATTTCACCTTGTTTGATTTTGTTGATCTAGTTTAAGAAGGTTTGTAGAAATCTTTTTTGACCTTTGTTTGGAGCGTAGATTGATGCTATAGTTAATAGGCAGTTGTTGATTTTGCCTATAAATATCACATATCTTCCTTGGGGGTCTTGGGTCACTGATATGGTATAAACTTGTAGAGATTTGTGGAAGGCCAGGCTTACTCCACTCTTTTTTTTTTGCTGAATGAGCTGTGGTATATAAGAGGTTACTCTTTGTGAGATAAATATTTTGTGTCTTTTGCTATCAGGTGAGTCTCTTGTACCATGACAATGTCACTTTTAGTGGCTAGAACATCTTTCCATAGCATATGGCGTTTAAAAGCGCTGGTTAGGCCTTTAGAATTTATTGAAAATATTTTTATGGTGGCCATTTTAGAGGGTATAAAGTAGAGATAATTAGTTGGACGGGTTGGGTGGCAGTTAGATTGTGGCAGTTAATGCGTAGGGCAAGGTGCGAGTGTAGCTTTACAGATGAGGTCATTGAGTGTGCAGGATTGTTATAATGAGGACTTTGGACACAATGTGGGCTGCACGACCGCTGTCTGGAACCTAGTCATGATGTTAATTGACAGCCATTTTTTATTTTTTGTTGGGGGTGGGGGGGTATTTTAAGTCCCTACATCATCAATTAGTCTTTCCCTTTAAAAATAAAAGTTTGCTTTCCAAAAACAGAAAGAATTTGCGATAATTCAGGTTGGAGTGAGCTCAGATGTCTCCCAGAGCACCACTGCTGAATATATGCAACAAACAGTCTGTATGCATGTTGGATTATTATGGCTCTGTACAAATTAACAAGCTGACACATCATTGCATTCCAGCGGTTCTGGAGGTGTGTTTAGCTTCTAAGGGTACAATGGTTAATTTGCATATATTCAACAGTGGTGCTCTGGCTGACATCTCGAGCTCACTCCAACCTGAATTATCGTAAATTGTTTCTGTTTTAGGAAAGCAAACTTTTGTTTTTCTTAACATCTTAGTAAGGGGGCTTTTAGGACCATTGTAGTCCCTTACACACTCCAATGAGTTCTAGGTCACCATGAGCTTGCTGGTTAGTCTGTACCTTTAAAAAATAATGATGCTACATGCCTCATTTACCCTAAAAAACGTTTTTAACCCTCCTGGAGGTCTAATAAATTCCACCAGGAGGCAGCGCAGCAGTTTTTTTCTTTTTTTTAAAATCATGTAGCGAGCCCAGGGCTCGCTACATGATAGCCGCTGCTCATCGGGAACCCCCCTGCCTGCTTTGATCGCCTTTGGCGATCTCCGATCAGTAAATCCCGTTCAAAGAACGTGATTTCCTGGAGGGCTTCCCCCATGGCGACGGGACGGGATGACGTCACCGACGTCGGGACGTCATTGGGAGTCCCGATCCACCCCTCAGCGCTGCCTGGCACTAATTGGCCAGGCAGCGCACGGGGTCGGAGGGGGGGGGGGCGGCGCGACGGATAGCGGCGATCAAGCACGGGGCGGCGGCGAGCGGTGTGCTGACGCAGCTAGCAAAGTGCTAGCTGCGTGCAGCAAAAAAAAAATTAAGCAAATCAGCCCAGCAGGGCCTGAGAAAACCTCCTGCACGGCTTACCCCGAACTAAGTTCGGGGTTACCGCCAGGCAGGTTAAAGCAATTTAAAGGCCACTTCCGTTTTTTCTATCCGGATATCCGAATTTGCCCGGATGTCCCGGATATTGGGGTCGGATATCCGATCCGGGTCGCATAATAAAAAGGTCAAATCCGGATATCCGATCTGGATCCGGATATCTGGGTATCCGGATCAATCCGGATTTTGAAATGGGGTATCCGAGCAGCACTGGATGCAATGTTATAAAAAAAAAAAACTACATAATTGAAAATAAAAATACGAGAATATTCTCCTTGCCTCTAATGTTCTATTCCTTAATCCTACTACACATACAATTCATTATATCATAATTTTTTTTGTTTTTTTTCACTTCAGTGTTACTTTAAATCAGGCCTATAATGCAAAATAAATTAATTCCCTGCAAGATACAAAACAACCTCGTCTTAAACTTTTTTTTTTAGATATTTTATCATCAACAAGCTTTTAAGCCCCATCTACATCATACAATTTTTTGTCCGATTCGATTCAATTCGACGTATCCGTTGGGAATTTGATTCAATTCAATTTGCCATTGCAAAACAATGGCAAATTGCATCGAAGCGAATCCCGATTCGGACATGTCGGATTGAATCAAATCAATGAATCGAATCGGACAAAAATTGTATGGCTTAGATGGGGCTTTACTCCCTCCAGATTACCCAATCTACCATGCTGGATCAAGCGGCCCGGCACTATCTCGGGCAATGAATTTTATACATGCTGGAGAGACTGCTTGATGTGTACATAGACAATGCTCCTTGTAAGGTGATTTGCTCAGCGTGTTTCCTTTTCTGTGTTTTTCTTCTGTTTGTTTGTTTGAAGACACAAGCGCAGCGCGGTTACTGCGGCGGGAGATATATGGAGCTTGGAGGCATGTCCTTCACGTTCTGGAGGAACCATCTTCCCCTGGAACGCCGATTAGTCACACCAAGTGGCTGATACAAATTGCTGAAGGTCGGTGATAAATCTATCTGCTTAAATCTTTATGATGTCTGGACTGACATTCAAGAGTAATTTAAAAGACAAAGGAGATGGCGGCCAGCGCTAGCTAGAGAACACGCCGCCGTATATCAAGCCTTCATGAAGCCTACAGATGTAGCCATAATTATTCTCTGTCTACAGAATGTTCCCACTGCTTGTCAGAATTATTAAGGAACGTGCTGTCGGCATTTCCACCGATAATTCTTAAAGTAAAGAGGAAATTAAAGAGGAATTTCATGATGCAATAAAAGTATTTCTCACGTTATATCCGTTATGGCAAGTCATTGTCCAACAGCCCTCGTTTATTATCCGCTTTTCATAGATCTCTTAAAACTGCATTTCTGCTACTCAGATGTTTATATGGAATCATGCTGTGAGTTTCGATGCACTTTCAGAAGTTGTGCTGACAAGGATAAACATTTTCTCTCGGGCAGAGTCTATTGTTCCTCAAGGAGCTTTTCAAGTGGAAGTTAAGGAAAGTTTGTACATGGTGAATCATAAATACAATGAAATCAATCTTAAGGTGGCCAAACACCATACAATTTTTTAAATATCTGTTCAATTTAAGAATTGCTATCAATTTTTCTGACTGATTGTAACATTTCAAAAATATGACCAATGTACCACACACCTATGTTAAATTTTTCCCCAATTATGATAAAACTGATTGAAAACTCTGAGAAAATTGCTAGGGTGTGTATATTAATTAATTGACAAACTAACACACACCATACAATCTTTAAAAAAATTGAAGAGAAATATCTGGCATTCCGGATCGATATAAATCGAAAAAAACGGGAAATCCGATCGGATTTTTCAGTCGAATGAAAAAAAAAGCTTTCGATTTTTTCAGGAGATACAAACGTTTTTATCGAATTGCTTTAAAATTGGATCATTTTATTGTATCGTGTGTGGCCACCTTTAGAGGAATCTGGTATAGCTTGGATCAATATGTGAATGTTTATTTTATCGACCGATATTGTAGTGGTAGGATTCGTAAAAATGCACGTACAAAAGGGGCATATAGAAATGTTGGTGTAGGCCAAACACTAACCTCCCACTTCCAGGCACACTAAGCATCCAAATTGCCTGCTTTGTCATGGTGGTGGCACTGTTTACCAAACAATTGGTTTTCAATTCCCTCCTCCACCTGCAGGTGGTACCATTAACAACTAGTCTGGGCTTCCACCTCCTACCAGCAGATGTCCTTCTACTAGCCACAGCCCTATTCAGCATCAATCAACACCTGCTTTGCACTATGTAAAGGGTACCTGGGACAAAGGATAAACAAAGTTTTATACATACCTGGGGCTTCATTTAACCTTTGACTTAGGTTTACTTTAAAGATTGAACTTCCACTCTACAAACTGCCAGAACATTGCATAGCTTTTACCGAATGCTGCTGTTCTCTGGCCCATGCTATCCCTGCATCTTGTCTAGCTTCTCCTGATATTGATGCCTGCCCATGTTTGACCCGCCCTCCTGTTTACTGAATTTGTGTTTTTTTTTCTTTTAACCACTTCACCACTGAGGGGTTGTACCCCTTGAACACCAGAGCAATTTTCACCTTTCAGCGCTCCTTCCATTCATTCGTCTATAACTTTATTATTACTTATCACAATGAAATGAACTATATCTTGTTTTTTTCGCCACCAATTAGGCTTTCTTTAGGTGGGACATTATGCCAAGAATGATTTTATTCTAAATGTCTTTTAATGGGAACAAATGTGGGAAAAAATTATTATTTTTCAGTTTTCGGCCATTATAGTTTTTAAATAATGCATGCTACTGTAATTAAAACTCATGAAATGTATTTGCCCATTTGTCCCGGTTATAAAACCGTTTAAATTATGTCCCTATCACAATGTTTGGTGCCAATATTTTATTTGGAAATAAATTGCATTTTTTTCAGTTTTGCATCCATCCCTAATTACAAGCCCGTAGTTTATAAAGTAACAGTGTTATACCCTCTTGACATAAATATTTAAACAGTTCAGTCCCTAAGGTAACTATTTATGTGTTGTTTTTTTTTATTGTATTTTTTTTTTTAATTACAAAAATAAAATAAAATTGGGGAGTGTGGGAGGTAATGAGTTAATTTATTGTGTAAAACTAATGTATTTGTATATGTAAAATGCTTTAGGGTGTAGTTTTACTATTTGGCCACAAGATGGCCACATTGAGTTTGTTTACATGCGACCTGTAAGTGTCCGGAAGGACGCTTACAGGAAGCACTACGAGGCTGGGAAAAACACAATGATCGCGCTGTTTCTCAAAGAAGCAGAAGATCATTGCGGGGGCTTAGATCAACGAACGGGAATGGATTTTCCCGTTCATTGATCTCCGGGCGAGTGGGCGGCGGCGTGCACAAGCGGCGGGAGCGCGCGCACGAGCGGCGGGAGCGCGGACAGCGGCGGTAGCGCGGAAGGTACGGATTTCTCCGTCCCTTGGTTTTTTAGGGGAGAAAAAAGGGACGGAGAAATCCGTACCGCGGGGGGTAAAGTGGTTAAATATATCTTATTTACTTGGTTTGACCCAGCATACTTGACCCTGTATTCTGCCTCCCGTTTATGTACTGCATAACTGTCTGTATATATCTGTGTAAATTGTTACCTGAGTCTCTTCTTTTATTACACAAGTTAGTTAGTTAGGGCCCTTTTACACTTAATCAGTTGGTATGCGTTAGTGTGCGTTAGTATACGTTAGTATGCGTTTTTTCCATAGCAGTGCATTCGGAAGAAGATTTCATTTAAAACGTGTTAAGTGTGAAAGGTATCATAGGAAAACATGGGACTTACTTTGAAAATCAGTTTTCTTTCTGTTTTAACCGAGAGCAACTGATTAAGTGTAAAAGGACCCTAAGGGTTTGGTTACAATATGTACATTATACATTTTACTGTATATATACTATTGTAAATGAATATAATTTGCACAATTTTCTGGTGTGTAGTCCTCAGTACATCACCTGCTGGTTATCTCTGCAATTCCCAGGGGCATTAGATCAGCGGCCAGGGGGCATAACATCAGCTGCCTGGGCCCCTCAGCAAAATGATCATGCCCCCCTCCCCCCCATCACTCATCATAGTGGGAAATGTATCCTCCCCTGGCAGCCAGCTGTTTTGCCCCTCCTGTGCAGAGTAATTGCATGGAGTTTATGTTACCAGGTCCGTCTTGGTGCTCTATGCTGCCACCCTGAGGCTCCTGATGACAAGACATACAACGGAAGCCTCAGGAAGTCAGGATGCAGAGTGCCGCTGCCAGGAGGAGGGGATACGATACAGCGCGGACTAGAAAAATATAACAGCGCTCCATGCAATTACTCTGCACAAATAGTGGGTGAGGAGGAATGTGCCCCTATAGTCCCCCCTACCCCCGCCCCAGGACGTGGGGTTGCTGGGGGCTATTGTTATACCACTGGCAGTTCCGTAACAAAGAGTAATCCAAACTGCAACATCTATGTCCCATCCTTCAATGATGTACAATGTTGCAATAACCCACTTTAGGTTCTAAACAAAGCAATAGGCTTTTTAGACCAGGGATGGTTTAGGTAAATTGGGGCCCATGGCAAAAATGAATATGCGCCCCAAGAATTTTGGCGGAGGGGGATCTAAAAATACATCCAGCCTAATTTGAGGACAGAATCACAGGTCTTGTTTTTTTTCAGAAAGGTGCAGCTGCAGCATGCCACCAATTTACTCCATTGCATGAAATTAACTTATTGTCAAAAATGTGTTATTCGGACGTGTGTGAGCGCATGCACTCTGACATGCGGTGATGACAGACCCAGAGCCCTTTTTTAAACGGGCTTAGGCCACCTAGTTCTGGCATATAAGACTACTTTTTAACCCTTGAAAATCTTCTGAAAAGTCAGGGGTCGTCATATACTCCGGGTGTCATTGATGCCGGGTGATATCCTGTTACCGCCTCTCAGATCTCGCTGCTGAGGACTGTAGTGAAGCAGCGCAGGCACACATGTGGGAGATCTGAGAGCAGAGAAGGAGGTGAATAGGATACAAGGGCGGGCCAGACGGGTGAAAGAGGCGTGGTTTATGGGCACAGCGCAATCTTTTCTTCCATACCGCTCTGATAAACAGGTAGACTAGGAGAGCTGACCAGTCCAAGCAGTCGATCGCCTGTATACTGTTATATACTGGGTCACACATACAGTACAGCACCAGTATATGTTCATACATAGCACCAGTATATGATTTATTTTTTTAATTTAGTGTGCTTTGGAGAGTCTTATACGGCGCATGTATCCCAAACTCTATATTTTAACTGGAAAAGATGGGGGGTCGTCTTATACGCCAGAATATTTTTGTAGTTGTTACATTTTTGTTTTATTTGTTTATTACTAAAAATATTTTTCTTGCAGTGTTTCATTTATTTTTTTACTCAAAAATATCAGATATTACAAATTTCAATGCTACATTAGAGCTCCACCTGCTAGTCTAGTTGCCAGCTTTTCAAAGGGAACCCGAGGTGAAAATAAACTGATAAGGTAAACAATTGTATTTATCCACCATTGATTTCTCTGGTGATCAGGTTTGGAATTTTTGGACCAGTTCAGATGCCCTCGAACCAAATAGAAGCAAATTCAAGCAACAGTAAGGGACCTGTGAGGATTCACATAGTGATAGTATTCAAAGACCATTTTTATACAAATACTAAACCCTTTACTCATCACTTGACTTTTTTTAAGTGAATGGGAACCGAAATTTAAATTAAAAAGTCAGATACTCACCTAAGGAGAGGGAGGCTCTGGGTCCCATAGAGCATTCCCTCTCCTCTCCCGGTCTCCGCTGTTGCGCTCGCTCCCCCGCAGCGGTGTTCGACCGTTTCGGTCAAATACAGCTGTTTCCCCACCGAAGGAAGGCTTTGGAAATGCTTCGGGACCCTGAGTGCTCCCGAAGACGGTATGATGTACATTGCGCACGCGCGAACGCCCTCTATAACGCACTCGCACGTGCGCAGTATGGAGCAGCTTGTCTTCGGGAGGACTCAGCTCCTGAAGACTTCCAAAGTCCCCGCGGCGGGGGATTTGAACAGGGGAGCCAGCGCAGCACTGAGGACACCAGGAGAGGAGAGGGAAGGCTCATTAGGACCCGAGCCTTCCCTCTCCTTAGCTGAGTATCTGACTTTTTTTTATTTAGTTATCGATTCCTATTAGCTTTAATCTTTCAGTAGCCCTCTAACACTGTGATAAGCCATTCACTAAACCCTTGACCCTGTCCTGAACCTTCACTAATCCCCTGACTCCAGTTTAACTTACCTGGAGCCTCTTCTAGCCCCCCTAGTTGTTCTGGTCCCATGCTATTATGCTGCTCTGCTCCGTTCAGCATGCACAGTTCGTAAATTGCAACTGTGAATGCACCAATCGAGAAGGTGCGTGGCCATGGCACAGCAGCTGAAGAAAGCAGTGTGGGATGATGGTGAGGGGCCAGAATGACTACAGGGAGCTAGTGGAAGCCCCAGGTAAGTTATACTGAGCAAATCTCCTCATTACTTGCAACCTTGACGCTTCACTAGTCTCCAACATGATACGTAAAACTTGACTTAGGCTTGGTTCCCATTTGGAATGAAACACAATGGCCAATTTGGATCAGAGCGAACCTGTTCAGTATCTGCCACCCTCCATTTTCTCTTCCTCTTCACGTCCGGGGTGAATGCATCTCCACCACAGGCTGCTATGTGAAATGCCTTCTCTCTCTGCTTAAAAAGCAGAAGTTACGGACTTTGTTTTCCGTTTTTTCAATCACAAGGGGAAGCGGACCGTCACCCTATTTTCTTAAAGAGGAACTCCAGTGAAAATAATGTAGTAAAAAAAGTGCTTCATTTTTTACCATAATTATGTATAAATGATTTAGTCAGTGTTTGCTCATTGTAAAATCTTTCCTCTCTCCGATTTACATTCTGACATTTACTACATGGTGACATTTTTACTGTGGGCAGGTTATGTACCTGCTTCTAGCTGTTCTGGCCATTACAGACAGCTGTAAACAGCCATTTCCTGTCTGTGAACATTGTTACATTGTGGCAGTTTGCCCAGAGTACCGCGGTACCCAGAGCTTCTTGTGGGAGGGGTTTCAGCACAAAATCAGTCATACAGCGCCCCCTGATGGTCTGTTTGTGAAAATCATTATATTTCTCATGTAAAAGTGGGTATCAGCTACTGATTGGGATAAAGTTCAATTCTAGGTTGGAGTTTCTCTTTAATATAGGATCCGCTTGCTGCATTTTCCCGTTCTGCAGAAATTGCACCGAGCGTGTACGTTTTTTGCTCGAGTGGGAACACAGCCCAACCCCCGACGATATCCTTACCCTTTCACCAGCCCCGAGCTCTGCATCTATTTTGTTAAAAAAGCAAAGGAGCAGTACAAGCATAATATAGCCAATATACATTTGTAGAGATAAGTACCGCTAGCCAAACAACATGTACTTACAACAAGATATCAAAAACAGTGTAATACTATAACGGCCCCGTGGAACTGAATTCTAAAACTTCTAAGAATACGGATGCCAATGTGTCCATCTGTGGTATATCCAGGTATGTGTGAATCCAATAGTTTTGTCACCAATAGTGTCTTAACAGGAAAGTAAAGAAAGACAATAGAAAAAAAGCGGGGAAACAAGAGAAAGAAGTATGGAAAGAGGGGTAGAGTGAGGAAAAAGGAAAGGAGCGGAAGAAAAGAGAGAGAAGATGGTTTCTTCCAATTGTGCAATCCTGTCCAGTCTGACCAGTCGTTGAGTGATAGTGGTGGGAATGTTTGCTTCAAGAGAGAGGGGATGATGGCTCGAGTGGCATTTACTACGGTAGATGAACTAGTATTATTTTTTTCTTAGAGAAAAGGAAAGAGTATTAGAGAAAGAATTCTGGCATGTTGGGGACTTTTGTTGAGGACATTTTTTCTGTCAATTTATGCACTTGCTGCCCACATTGTTTCAGCTTGGGGCAGTGCCAGAAAATGGGTACCCGGTCAGCCCCGCTTGACCCACATCTCCAACTCCTATGGCAAGCTTGCTTATCAGGGCTGGTTTTTTTTACCACTAGGTGAGGCCTTGAAACCCTGCTCTGGGTGGTGCCGTTAAAAGTACCCTCATGATATGAGCTCTGCGTTTACTACCTAGCATTTACCAACACGTGGTATTTCTGCAGGAGCAGGACATTTCATTACTCAGGAATGCTCTATGCCTCATGGCCTTCAAGCTCCACTCTCTGCCTATGTATTGTATTTGTGGCTCCTCGCTGTAACCTGTAGCTCCTCAACTTAAAAAGTCTCCTCTTATCAAAAAGTGACCCTCCCTATGTTTTGTTGCTTGATGTTTGATGAAGTGCTGCTTTTGTGACTACATTTGGGTTTAAACGGAGGTAACCAGCGCTGATTCCAAAACATAGAGTTACGTGGGTGAAATTAACTGGGCATAAATCATAAAAATCAAAACTCACAGATCACAAACCATAAACAGTTAAACATCATTTAGTGAGGGCTGGAACGTGGCAGTTGCCACTTCCTGGTGAAGAGCACTTGAGGGAATTCATTTCCTCAGCGCCACTTTGTTAACTTTAGAAAAAGAAATGTAAATAAGTTTGACCGTAAAGCTGGCGAAGGCGTCTATTTCTTCCCTTCCTAGGATAATAAAGCTGAACGAGATACAGACAAGGGGTGAACTCGGCTGTTAGGAGATAGATTCGGATTTTACTGCCCAGCCGTTAGAACGGGAGATGGAACCTAGATGAGGAGGGTCATGAATATTCATTATGGGATTCGGGTGGCCAGCTGCTTGTCGAAGGCCAAGAGAGGACTTTTATCTCTTTACAGAGAGCCTGAGAGATTTATTGTCTCCATCTTCTTCATTAGAACTGGGAGAGAGGGCTGCAAATCCTCCCCAACAAGCCTCTGTCTGCTCCTGAAGATATTTAAAGTGAAACTCCTGCATGCATGGTTTCAAAAAAAGTTTTCATTTGGTGCATGCGCACATAAATGGACTATGAACAGTGAAAACAAAAACACATCTGGACTTACCTGAGGCTTCCTCCAGCCCCCCGTAGCCCACGAGGTTCCTCTGCATCCTCTGGGTCCCCTCCATGGTCCCGCTGGTAGCCCTGTTAGCCTGGCAACTTCGGGCAAAGTCATGTACAACTGTGCATATGCAGCCCCTCCACGCACCCGGCTCGATCCCGCACGTGTCGCCAAAAGCCTCCTGCACATTGCACAGTTCAGTCTTTCAAAAACCACACATGCGCAGGAGGATTACAACGACACATGCGTGATCGAGTTGGGTGCGCAGATGGGCCGTGCATGTGCAGTTTCGCATGACTTTGCCCAAAGTCGCTTGAGGCGATTGAGGAGGTACGCAGATGGGCATGCGCAAGCATAGTAGCTAGTTCTTTTGGAGCCGACTGCGGAACCCTGGAGAAGTTTGAAACTAGAGCGAGAGACCTGATAGACTGCAGGGGACTGGAAGAAACCCCAGGTAAGTAAATCTAGATATCCATGCCAAAATCCTATAGCACCTTCATGCAAGTACTAAAGACCAAAGTACTGATCACGGGGAGTGCTTGGTTTGCTTTATCACATCTCTTTCAGGTGGAAACCTTCCAATGCATGCTTCTGAGCTGTGCGTTTTATTGCTGGAGTTGGTGTTTAAAAATCGATGCAGGCTAATAAACGGTTCTGAACAACTCCAAAATAAAACTCCCCTCTGCAGTAATGCGCGCCTGGATCGGCTTGGCACCCTCTCCCCGCGCCTCCCTCCGAGCTCCCGCTGTACTTTATTTTTAGTATAAATATTGCCTTCCTCTCAGCTCTCACTAGCGTGCCAGATAATGTTATGACAGCATAAATCTCAGCGGATGGAAGTCTGGAGAACCGCAGATCACCTTAAATTTGGGGGAAAGTGTGAGATTTTTAGGAGCGTGTGTCAGACTGCAGAAAGGGAACTTGGCTATGGAACTGCTGACATAACGTGAATCAGACGAGGGGTGACGCTCAGAGAATAGTAACTATCTGTATGAAGCTTAGTCTGTATTTTGTGATATTACACTCAGGGGGAACAGGAATATATTGCTTCGAGAAGAAACACATTATGCTGTTATAATCACAACTGCCATTCCATTAAATCTTTCATAGTGCATTGCAGATCACCACGCTACAAGACCAAACTGCACCGGAGATAGCAGTGGGGGCTCGTCCGGATTAGTGTTTCTATTCATGTTGGGAAAAAGTCATATTTTCTCAGCATATTGCGTATTGTGTACGGGAACGCTCAAACCAAACAGCAAGAACATTCACAGGAATATTCCGCCAAGCTATTCCTATTGTGCTCTGGACCTCTGCAGCAGCCAATCAGCACCCCGGGACAAACAATAGGGATGATCGTAATCTGCTAATTATGATTACATGAAATTTGGCATAATTTTTTGCATTTACGGCCATATATAATTATGATTTGGGCATTCAAGTGATTTTGTGTAATCCATTTGTAATTTTGTGTAATTACGCAAAATCTTGTGTAATTGGGCAAAATGTTGCGCAATTTTCTGACCATACAAGTTAATAGCAAAGCCCTCATACATTGCTTTGTCACCAAAATTGCTAGGTATGTTAGGGGAAGAGTTTAAACATTTTTTTTTAAAAGATGTAGTTTTTGATATAATCAATTTTGAATATGCAAAGGAAAAATCGTGAAAAACGTCACTTTAAAAACCATTTTTCCTTTGCATTTTCAAAATTGGAGTATCTCAAAAATGGCATCGTCTTTTTGAAAAAGATTATTTTTTGTACTTGTTCCCACTCTTCCCTTTAATATTTGGTGACAACAGCATGTATGGGGGCCTTGCTATTAACTGCTAAAGTTGGCACAAGTTTACGCCAAACATACACACAATTACGAAATTATGGTTCCTGATTACGTTTACTTATGAAATTAATTAGGATGTTTCCTTAATTCTCGCATAACAATTTAGCATAATGACTGGGAATTACGATGTGAAATTATGGTTATGCGATATTTGTGTTCATCACTGGTAAACATGGACTGGTAATCTATAAAGATAAACTCATGGCATTGTTTTTGTGGTGATACGTGACCTACTTAAAGGACTTACGAGGCAAAAAAAAAGTTTAGTTCCTGCATCGAAGTTGAGTCCAAGGAGGACGCCATCCGCGCCCTCCGTGTAGTTCCGCCGGGTCCCCGCTGTTTAATCGCCCCCCGGGCCGGCTCCCGTCCCCACAGCCCAGGTCGGGCTATTATGCCTCAAGTAAAATGGCCCTCGGAGCTTGCCGCGGTTGCGCAGTCCACATAGATGCGAGTGCGGCTGCGCAGCTCTAGGGCTCCTCCCGCCGCATTCTCGCTACAGGCTGTCTCCTGTGCGTGGATCGGGGGGAGACCCTAGAGCTGCGCAGCCACACTCACGTCTATGCGGACTGCGCAGCCGCGGCAAGCTCCGGCGGCCATTTTACTTGAGGCATAATAGCCCGACCTGGGCTGTGTGGACGGGAGCCGGCCCGGGGGGCGATTAAACAGCGGGGACCCGGCGGAACTACACGGAGGGCTCGGATGGTGTCCTCCGTGGATTCAAATCTGAAGCAGGTACTGAACTTTTTAGTTTATTTTCGCCTTGTAAGTCCTTTAAAGCAAACTTAAAATGAAAAAGCCTTCGAAAGTACTCATGTCCCCGAATGCTTCTGAAGATGGATCCATGTGCAAGCCCAGACTGCGCAAAAAGTTCTAACAATAATATCACCTCCCCATTACAACTTACAATCACATTATGCACAGCTCTGGGTGACAGTGGGCTGTGGATTGTCACACACAGAGAGATACAATAGTACTATCGTCTTTCCTCTAAAATAAAACATCCCCCGAAAATAAGACAGGTCTTATATTTCAAGCAAGCTTGAAATATAAGACATATAAAACCTAGTTGGGACGCACAATGTGTCCCCCTCCCCTTCGCTCCCTCCCTCTACAGAGTCGTGAGCGGAGCATTACCGTATTACAGCATAACTCACCAGCTTCTGCCGTGCCCGCGTTAGCGTCTTTCCTCAGCAGCGTCCAGCTTCCTCTCCCTGGCAACGACAGTGATGTACGAACATCCGCGTCACATGACATGAGCCGCCGTTGTCAAACAGAGGAACCGGGCGCTGCTGAAGAGAGAAATTATCGCTGCTACGTAAGAAGCTGGTGAGTATCCTGTGCTGTAATGCCCGCTCTCCACTCTGCAGAGGGAAGGAGGGAAGGGGATTACTGGGCTGGGCCTGCCATTCTGTAGCCGAGGGGACCTACGGTAGTCCAGGGCAGCACATCAGGGAGGGAGGGAGGAAAGGGATTTACTGGGCTGGGGCTGCCGTTGTCGTTCTGGACAAGGTCCCCTCGGCTATGTACCTGCAGCACATCAGGGAGGGAGGGAGGGAATGGCTTTACTGGGCTGGGGGCTGCCACTGGGGAACAAAATTGTAAGCCCTCCCCGAAAATAATACCTAGCATGATATTTGGGTCTGAAATTAATATAAGACAGTGTCTTATTTTTAGGGAAACACGGTATCAGAAAACAGTGAAATAATAATGCACTGGAGTGGTTCTGTGCCTGTAACTTTATCAGGTAACAGCAGTAGTGTGCACACAGCTCTGGGTGTCAGTGGGCTGTGGAGTGTCACACACACAAAAAAACTGATGTACTAACCCTCAATAGGGATGTTTGGGGTGCTTTCACAGCAAGTGAGGAACAAGAACACAGGCCTAGCTAATGCTTTCCCTACCTATCTGCAGCATGTCTGTCCCTGCTCTCACTAATAGTCAGCAGACAATGCAATATGGCCACCGTAACTGCTTTATGATAGGGGGGTGGGGGGTCCAGGAGGTGGGTGCTAGCTCATTGGCTGCCATGTGTCTGCTGACTGTAAGTTCAGGGGTCAAAGTTTAGCTCAATGATGATGTATAGGGGCGGATGGAATACGCCAAATGTTAGCTGTTCACCGCGATTGCGAACAGTCAATGTTCACAGACTGTTGCTCGCCGGCGAACTTTTCGGGCCATCTCTACCAGAGACTGCTCTCTGCAGCATAGTGCTCCTTTAAGAGGCCAAGGTATCGACTATGAGTGACAGCACATTGCTTCCTTCAAAATAAAAGACCCTCATTCCCCGCAAGACCCTCAGCGGTTTTACCGCTCTCTGCAGTGCATGAAAATACCCATCTACGCCAAACCTATCATCTGCCGTCGCTCGTGGCGCACCTACAGGCCCAGGCTTTTTTTTTCCTTTTATGAGATCCATTATATTTTAAAGTAGATGCCGAGGGCTTCGAGGCACTTTGAAAACTAATGTCCATAATTGCTATTTTATCTCCGCGGCTCGGTATCTACATCACTCAGACATATCCCATTTCACACAGATTTTAATAAAAAGCAATATACTGCAAAGGAAGAAATACGATCCCATTGAAGGAAAAGATCGCAGGCGCAAATTGAATGTGACTTTCGCTTCCTCCAGCTTTCCGTTCCTGGAAATATTTTACTTTTCATTTGATAACTGCAGCCGGGTTTTTTTCCCTCTTTTTATTATTATTATTGTAGAACGCCGGTGTCAGATTTGAATGTAAATTACTTTTCTCTCTTGTGCAATGAGATTGAAAACGCCTCTGTGCGGTCGGTGAAGGCGTCCGTCTCCGCCTCATTTGAGATGCAGCGGAGGGATCCGTATCTTGGTAGATTAAAAAACATTATCGGTGTTCGATGTCTCATCTCGGAGCCGGGAAGGCGAGGAGACGGTTGTTTATTGAGCGCCGGGCTTGACCACGACTGGGAATAAAGAAAAACATTTTACTATCCTGCAAAACTTCACTTACTGAGGCAGTGAAAAATTAAATAGCAAATGTGATACGTAGGTGATGTGGTTTGCTTTATTTCCCCAACGCGCATTACACAGTCAGTTTGAGTAATGGTCAAATTGTCCTGTGCAGGTAGGGGAAATGGACCTTCTTGTCCTCTTACATCCTCTCACTCCAGGACTTTTCACAAGCATCCCCTCTCCTTTGGAACTCTCTCCCTCAGGCTGTCCGTCATGCTACGAGATTGGAAACTTTCAAACGTACTCTCAAGATACACTTTTTCAGACAAGCCTATTATTTGCTATAGGAAGCAGGAGGTTCATTGCCTTATCTGCTAACACCTGTGTCTCCTTCCCTAATGTCTCCATCCCCCTAGTTTGTAAGTTCGCAAGGGCGCGGACAACCCCCAAGTATTTATTAATTTGTTGTAATTTTTCATATGAACATGCACCAGTATTGTGATGTCACAAACCACACATCAACTATGTATGTTTTTGTATTGCTGGATGTCCTGATTGTTCTGCTGCATATGCATGGACCTTACTCAGGGCAGGAGGGACCAAAAGAAACCTATTTGCAGTGCCAGATTTCTGAAATGGCAACAAAGGCCCAGGCCTTGGACAGCTTCAGCCTGAAAAAGGCACCTGGACATGAAAGAGGGACAGCTACATATGAATGAGGAGGATAAAAATGGGCAGCAAGATGTGAAAAGGGGAAACTGATGCTCAAGAGAGCTGTTCATGAAGGGGAAGGGCTGCAGTACATGGATGATACACATGGAAGGGGGGGTGGTACATGGAATGGGAGGGGCGTTACTGCGCATGGAAGGGGTGCCCCAACATACTTGGCTTAGGGGCACAAAAAGTATAAATCCGGCCTTGCCTATTTGGCTTGTGGTAAGTCAAATAGATGTAGAGCTGGATTGCTGTTAGATGAGCCAGGAAGCCTGCAGACCTTCCAGAGGCTTTCCCACTATTGAGGTACTTTTATTTCTTTTGATTTGGGTATCCTGGGCTTTTTAGCAAAGAGATTGGCAATCTAAGCACATGTTGTCACAGTCTCCTTCTCTTCTTCTCGTTCCAACCCACCACTTGCTGTTCTTTCTCCTCCCTTAGTTTGCAGGCCACATAGCAACTTCACAAGCAGCTATGTCCAGCGAAAATGCAAAAATTCTTTTTGCCGAATTTTCGGCAAATTTCGTTTCGACAGGCGAATATTTTCACGTTAATTTTCACCTAATGTCTGTTATTTTCGCGTTAAATTCGTAGTTCATCGCGTACGTATTTCCGCGTAGTCGTAGTACTACTATACGCATGTATTAGCAGATTATTGCGGACATTTTTCCACATAAGAGCATAAGCGTCCGCACATAGCGATGTTTCTTGCGGATTATTGCGGACATTTTTATGCATAAGGGAATAAGCGTCTGCATACAGCGAAGTTTCTTGCGGATTATTGCGGACATTTTTACGCATAATGGCATAAGCGTCCGCATACAGTGAAGTTTCTTGCGGATTATTGCGGACATTTTTATGCATAAGGGCATAAGCGTCCGCATACTTCAATTTTCGATGCTGGTCGAAAACGCGAATATTTCTGAAGATTTTCGTGAAAATTCGCAGAATTCGAAAATGAGATTTTCAATGCGAAAATGACTTGGGTGAAAATGCGCAAGCAACGCTGTGCCCAGGGGTGTAAGCCACGTAACTACAGGGGAGCAGTAACTGCAAATGTGGGGGGGGGGGGCAGAGTTGTAAGGGGGACCCAACTATTACTTCACTCCCCAAGATAAAGGGGTTCACCCTTCAGATCTGGGCCCATATGCAATTCACTCTTTCACCTGAGTTTTCTCCTAGGAGATAATTTTTTTCATCCTTGATTTAAAATAACTTTCCAGGACTTTTCAACTAAAAAAGTACCAAAAAAGTAGGTGAAAAGGTACTATCAAAATCATTTTTGAGTATTTTCTTGCTCTCTGTTGGCTTGAACGGCATTTTATTGACACGTTTAAAAATATCACCTAAAAGAAAACTCAGGAGAAAATGGGCCCGGGTGTTTTTGTGGCTACACTTGATATGTGACGTGTGACGATTTTGATGGCCACATTTGTTTTGTGAGCTTTGCAGGGTGGGCCCTCAGGCTGTGTGGGTCAATAGGGAGAGGCAAGGGAAAGGGTGTGAACACTTAGAGGGCTTCATCCAGGGGCGTAGCTAAGGAGCTATGGGACCCAGTGCAAGTTTTACATTGCCCCCCCCCCCCCCCCACACACACACCCCCAGAACTCTATACATAACACTTGATACGGCGCAGTGTCAGAGGTGCAAGAATGGGATGGGGAACAGTTTGTTAATGATTACTATTATTCAAAGCATCTATATAAATGATTATTACCAACACAGCACAGGACCAATAAAGAGTTAATATTGTGGGTGAGGGAGGGCCCCTTTGGTCCAGGGGTCACGGTACGGTCGCAACCTCTGATTTCCCTATTACTACACCACTGTCCCCATCAGGGCAGTTTCTAGGCTAAACTGCACCCAGGGCGAGGATGTAAAAATTGCACCCCCTTCCCCTCCACCCCCGTGGACTCGTGAACCCTTACTCTTTAGGGACAGTCACACAGCCACAGGTCACAAGTACATCTGCCTCCTTCCTAGTGACCAGCCGCTTATCCAGGAGGAAGCAGGGACCAGGAAAACACACAGGCGAAGCGAGCCCAGATAGCCGACTCCTCCATGGGTGCCGCGCGCTGACAGCCTGCAGTATCGCTACAGGACAGCAGGTGTCATCACCCGGTGGTGACGTGATGATGACTTGGCATCTGACGCAGGCAGCCTAGGAGGAGTCAAGGAAGGTGATTGTGCTTGTAATCTTCATCTACCATTTGGCTGCACCACACGTCACCAGCTCCCTAGCGGTTATGTCCTTCTGCCTGCGCCCCCCTTCTTCTACTTGCCAGTCTGCGCCCAGGGTGGTCGCCCTGACCGCACTGCCCAAGAAACGGCCCTGGTCCCCATCAAAGTTTTGCTGGGGGCCCCATGATTTATAGTTATTCCCCTGGCTATGTCTATTGTTACTCTCCAGGTGTCACATCACGTCTCCTAGGTCTGCCTTTTTTGCTCCAAGTTCAGGAGATGCAGTACCTAGTAATAAGTATCATCTTTCAGTTATTGTCTCAGGCCGGTGCGCTCTCCCCTATCCCTCCCCTCACTGGAAAGAGTTGGCATACAGATCTGGAGTATACAAATGTTGTGCTTACACATCTCCACTTTGTCCAAATTTCTGCACCAAAGCTAATTAATGCTGTGAGTTAATTGTCCATCTGCCTTATGATAGTTCACTGGAGAATAACACTTTTCCATCGCTTCATTGCTACCCTGAAGAAGCAGCATTCATCTTCCACAGCCTCATATTATTCCAAAACCAGCAGAACAGGCCACTTCTCAAACTACATTTTTCTCTCTTTATGGCATCATTGTTGTGCTTTGTAGAATCGGCGTACTTAAAACGAGAACTCTGGTGTAGTGGGAAAGCAGAAGATTGTTTTTCAACGAGCTTACAATCAATTAACATCTCTGCCTCTTTCCTTGTAATGGGAGAGATGCTATTAATCAATCCAGGACCTTGCAGCCCCCAAAAATAGTTTGTGAACCCACACATTGGCTTCTGAGCTAAATAACAGGAAAAGAATGGCCCAAAACATTGCACCACCTGTTATATGTCTATTCAATTTATCTTTATTACAACAACAAACAGTAAAACCGTTTAAAAAACAAGGTAATATAGTTCTTCTCCAATTCATAATTAATAATGATCATAATCTGCTAATTATTTACAATACATTTTTGCATACACTGTAACGATTACAGCCATACATTTTGCATGTTCTGTTTGTAATTTTGCATATTTTTTGCATGATTTTGTGCCAAATTTAGTGGTTAATAGCAAAGCCCCCATGCATATTATGGTCAACAAAATTCTATGGGCTTGATTCACTAACCGGCACTCAGCAGGTTAGTGGGCACACTAACCTCAGATAAGGCACACTAACCTCAGATAAGGCACACTAACCTCAGATAAGGCACACTAACCTCAGATAAGGCACACTAACTCAGATAAGGCACACTAACCTCAGATAAGGCACACTAACTCAGATAAGGCACACTAACCTCAGCTAAGGCACACTAACTCAGATAAGGCACACTAACCTCAGATAAGGCACACTAACCTCAGATAAGGCACACTAACCTCAGATAAGGCACACTAACTCAGATAAGGCACACTAACTCAGATAAGGCACACTAACCTCAGATAAGGCACACTAACTCAGATAAGGCACACTAACCTTAGATAAGGCACACTAACCTCAGATAAGGCACACTAACCTCAGATAAGGCACACTAACTCAGATAAGGCACACTAACCTCAGATAAGACACACTAACCTCAGATAAGGCACACTAACTCAGATAAGGCACACTAACTCAGATAAGGCACACTAACCTCAGATAAGGCACACTAACTCAGATAAGGCACACTAACCTCAGATAAGGCACACTAACTCAGATAAGGCACACTAACCTCAAAAAGGGACGCTAACTCAGATAAGGCACACTAACTCAGATAAGGCACACTAACTCAGATAAGGCACACTAACCTCAGATAAGGCACACTAACCTCAGATAAGGCACACTAACTCAGATAAGGCACACTAACTCAAATAAGGCACACTAACCTCAGATAAGGCACACTAACTCAGATAAGGCACACTAACCTCAGATAAGGCACACTAACCTCAGATAAGGCACACTAACTCATATAAGGCACACTAACCTCAGATAAGGCACACTAACCTCAGATAAGGCACACTAACTCAGATAAGGCACACTAACCTTAGATAAGGCACACTAACCTCAGATAAGGCACACTAACCTCAGATAAGGCACACTAACTCAGATAAGGCACACTAACTCAGATAAGGCACACTAACCTCAGATAAGACACACTAACCTCAGATAAGGCACACTAATTTAGATAAGGCACACTAACCTCAGATAAGGCACACTAACTCAGATAAGGCACACTAACCTCAGATAAGGCACGCTAACTCAGATAAGGTACACTAACTCAGATAAGGCACACTAACTCAGATAAGGCACACTAACTCAGATAAGGCACACTAACCTTAGATAAGGCACACTAACCTCAGCTAAGGCACACTAACCTCAGATAAGGCACACTAACTCAGATAAGGCACGCTAACTCAGATAAGGCACACTAACTCAGATAAGGCACACTAACATCAGATAAGGGACACTAACCTCAGATAAGGCACACTAACTCAGATAAGACACACTAACTCAGATAAGGCACACTAACTCAGATAAGGCACAGTACCCTCAGATAAGACACACTAACTCAGATAAGGCACACTTACCTCAGATAAGGCACACTAACCTCAGATAAGGCACACTAACTCAGATAAGGCACACTAACCTCAGATAAGGCACACTAACCTCAGATAAGGCACACTAACTCAGATAAGGCACACTAACCTCAGATAACGCACACTAACTCAGATAAGGCACAATAACTCAGATAAGGCACACTAACCTCAGATAAGGCACACTAACCTCAGATAAGGCACACTAACTCAGATAAGGCACACTAACCTAAGATAACGCATACTAACTCAGATAAGGCACACTAACCTCAGATAAGGCACACTAACCTCCGATAACGCACACTAACTCAGATAAGGCACACTAACCTCAGATAACGCACGCTAACTCAGATAAGGCACGCTAACTCAGATAAGGCACACTAACCTCAGATAAGGCACACTAACCTCAGATAAGGCACACTAACTGTGAGGAAACGCGGAAAAGCCGCTGCAAGGGCTCAGAGTGAGGCGGCTGCTTCCGCGTCCAACATGGCGGCACAACGCGGAGAAACTGCCGCACGCCGCTTGGGCAGAGCGGTGGAGTCTGCGTTGGAGGCGGCAGATTACACGGATGGCAGAGCTGCTGACAGTGCAGCCGGACGCGGGGAAACCGCCACTCCCTTAGAGAGCGTGGCGGCGGTTCCCGCGCTCGAATCAAGAGTCGCATTGCAAGACATGTCTGGTGTGGCTGGGACTGCTAGTCCACACAGATTCAGAAGGACGCGCGCGCGCGCTCAGAGGCAGAGCTTATATGACAGCCAGAAAAGGGTCAGCTGACCAGGCCGGTCAGCTGACATTTTCACCACTTGCCATTGGTCCAGCACTTAGGGAGGCGCTGGAGAGTACCTTACTATATATACTGGGTGCTGGGCATTCTCTGGTTGTCTGCCGTTGCGATCACAACGTGGTAGCACTCAGACCTTGTCTGTATCTGTGTTCTAGCATAGTTTCCAAAGGTGTTGACATCAAGGCGTTTACACCTTAGCATTAGAAACATTGCATTGTATTATTTGTTATGACCTTCCGCCAGTCTGACTATCCCTCTGAACTCTGATATTGTACCTTGCTATTTCTGATATCCTGTTGCCAAACTGCTCGTTCCTGGACTTTGTATTTACATCCTGATTCTGTACTTTATCTATCTGTGTGTTAACGACCTGGCTAGCCGACCTCGAGAACTGGCCTTACTGTTAGAGGCAGTTCCCAGACCTGTTAGTGACACCCTCCCTCTTGGGTGTCACTCACGCTCTGACTTTCCTACCCTTAAGCCTAGCTCCTCCCTCCTGGAGAGTCTAGGCCATAGGAAGGAACATACTTCTGAAGTAATACTCAAAGTATACTGTTGCATAAACACTCACTTGTTCTCCCTGGTGTCCAGAGGTTAGTAGATATATCTGATTATCGGTGATACTGCAGATCACCAATAATCGGGTATCTTCTGTATTCCTGGTGAGACTGCAGTTCACCGGTAATCAGACCCTCTCTGTGTTACACCGATCGTTACACTAACTCAGATAAGGCACACTAACCTCAGATAAGGCACACTAACCTCAGATAAGGCACACTAACCTCAGATAAGGCACACTAACCTCAGATAAGACACACTAACTCAGATAAGGCACACTAACTCAGATAAGGCACACTTACTCAGATGAGGCACACTAACCTCAGATAAGGCACACTAATCTCAGATAAGGCACACTTACCTCAGATAAGGCACACTAACCTCAGATAAGACACACTAACCTCAGATAAGACACACTAACTCAGATAAGGCACACTAACTCAGATAAGGCACACTAACCTCAGATAAGGCACACTAACCTCAGATAAGGCACACTAACTCAGATAAGGCACACTAACCTCAGATAAGGCACACTAACCTCAGATAAGGCACACTAACCTCAGATAAGGCACACTAACCTCAGATAAGACACACTAACTCAGATAAGGCACACTTACCTCAGATAAGGCACACTAACCTCAGATAAGACACACTAACTCAGATAAGGCAAACTAACCTCAGATAAGGCACACTAACCTCAGATAAGGCACACTAACCTCAGATAAGGCACACTAACTCAGATAAGGCACACTAACCTCAGATAAGGCACACTAACCTCAGATAAGACACACTAACTCAGATAAGGCACACTAACTCAGATAAGGCACACTAACTCAGATAAGGCACACTAACCTCAGATAAGGCACGCTAACCTCAGATAAAGCACACTAACCTCAGATAAGGCACACTAACCTCAGATAAGACACACTAACTCAGATAAGGCACACTAACTCAGATAAGGCACACTAACCTCAGATAAGGCACACTAACCTCAGATAAAGCACACTAACCTCAGATAAGGCACACTAACCTCAGATAAGACACACTAACTCAGATAAGGCACACTAACTCAGATAAGGCACACTAACCTCAGATAAGGCACACTAACCTCAGATAAGGCACACTAACCTCAGATAAGGCACACTAACCTCAGATAAGACACACTAACTCAGATAAGGCACACTAACTCAGATAAGGCACACTAACCTCAGATAAGGCACACTAACCTCAGATAAGGCACACTAACCTCAGATAAGGCACACTAACCGCCTTAGTGCCGGAAAACTATTTTTTACTCCGGCGCTAACACTTAGTGCCATTTAGTGAATCAAGCCCTATGTGTGTTAAAAAGAATAGCGGGAACAAGTAAAAAAAAAAACCTTGTAATTCTTGAGAAACTTGATTAAAAAAAAAATGTAAACTGTAATTTTTCTGATTTAAAAAACATCTTTCCTTGGTATTTGTAAAAATCGATTTTCTCAAAAACTACAAGGTCTTTTTGAAAAATTATTATTTATTTTTTTACTTGTTCCCACTATTCCCTTAACATACATAACAATTTTGGTGAGGATAGAATCTATAGGGGCTTTGCTATTAACTGCTAGAGTCGGTACGCATAAGCCATTACTAATAAGCAATAATAATAATAATAATGAGATGCCTAGAGCATATAGTGAGCAAAAAATAAATACAAAAATTCCCAGTATCAATTAATCAATTCAAATCAATATCATATTCAAATCAATTTATATAAAAAAAAATACAATCTAATTTCATATATCATGCAAAAAACCTAATGGAGAAGCATACAGTATGTCCTGCATAAGGTGGTAATGGTATAGTATAAATAGTGCATACTACACCGGATACAGAGCATAAGACAAGAGTCGGCAATGAATTCCGGATGCCTGGAAGAGGTGTGGGAATAAACCCCTAAAAGTGTATCACAGGATTGGCCACATGTATCCCAGGATTAAACACCCACTTCCAGACACCAGGGATTGGGAACTGTATAGTGTAGGGAGGGGGCCATTACACACGGGGGAAATATATAAGGAAGTTCACACCTCATGATTGCTGCATCTATTATTACTTGGAGGCCTCCGGATTGCTGCATGTGTGTGTGTGGGGGAGGGGGGGGGACTCTGTCTAGGGGATAGAGGGAGGAGGGCCTTTAGACAACTAGGAAATGATGTATAGCGTCTGCGAACCACTAGCCCACTAGGAAGTGCTGTATAGGGGGATAGAGGGGGGCCACTAGTCCACTAGGGAATGCTGCCTAGGGGAATAGAGGGACACCACTAGTCCACTAGGGAATGCTGCCTAGGGGAATAGAGGGACACCACTAGTCCACTAGGGAATGGTGTATAGGGGAGGGGAGGGGTCACTAACCCACTAGGGAATGCTGCCTAGGGGAATAGAGGGACACCACTAGTCCACTAGGGAATGGTGTATAGGGGAGGGGTCACTAGTCCACTAGGGGATGCTGTCTAAGGGATAGAGGGACGCCACTAGTCCACTAGGGAATGGTGTATAGGGGAGGGGTCACTAGTCCACTAGGGCAGAGTTTTTCAACCAGTGTTCCGCGGCACACTAGTGTGCCGCGGAACGTTGCCTGGTGTGCCGTCCTCTTATCCCCCCTCCCGCACGTCCCCGCGGCCGCCGCTGCTATTACCTTAGCAGCGGCCGCTCTCCCCTCTCCAGCGCATGTTTTTATTCTAGCAGCGTATCTCCCGGCTGCTCTGTGTGTGATGCGCAGGAGGCAGGGCTCGGTTTCCATAGTAACGGCGATACATATCGCCGTTACAGGAAGCCGCTACCCTGCCTTCTTCCGCATCACACAGAGCAGCCGGAGATACGCTGCTTGAAATATACACGCGCCGGAGAGGGGAGGGGCGGCAGCTGTTAAGGTAATAACAGCGGCGGGGATGGGCGGGGGGAACTATCCTAGGGCACTATACTGACTATCCTGGGGCACTATACTGGGGCACTATTCTGGGGCACTATACTAGCTATACTGGGGCACTATTCTGGCTATACTGGGGCACTATACTAGCTATACTGGGGGGCTATACTGGGGCACTATACTGGCTATACTGACTATACTAGGGCACTATACTGGGGCACTATTCTGGCTATACTGGGGCACTATACTAGCTATACTGGGGGGCTATACTGGGGCACTATACTGGCTATACTGACTATACTGGGGCACTATACTGGGGCACTATTCTGGCTATACTGGGGCACTATTCTGGCTATACTGGGGCACTATACTAGCTATACTGGGGAGCTATACTGGGGCACTATACTGACTATACTGGGGCACTATTCTGGGGCACTATACTAGCTATACTGGGGCACTATACTGGGGCACTATTCTGGCTATACTGGGGCACTATACTGGCTATACTGGGGCACTATACTGGGGCACTACACTGGCTATGCTGGGGCACTATTCTGGGGCACTATACTAGCTATACTGGGGCACTATTCTGGCTATACTGGGGCACTATTCTTTTTCTGGCTATACTGGGGCACTATACTAGCTATACTGGGGAGCTATACTGGGGCACTATACTGACTATACTGGGGCACTATTCTGGGGCACTATACTAGCTATACTGGGGCACTATACTGGGGCACTATTCTGGCTATACTGGGGCACTATACTGGCTATACTGGGGCACTATACTGGGGCTCTACACTGGCTATACTGGGGCACTATTCTGGGGCACTATACTAGCTATACTGGGGCACTATTCTGGCTGTACTGGGGCACTATGCTGGCTATACTGGGGCACTATACTAGCTATACTGGGGGGCTATACTGGGGCACTATACTAGCTATACTGGGGCACTATACTGGGGCACTATACTAGCTATACTAGGGCACTATACTGGCTATACTGGGGCACTATACTGGGGCACTATACTAGCTACACTGAAGCATTTAAACTCCCTACACTGGGGCAACTATGCTAGCTATGCAGCCGCACCCCAGCCCCCCCCCCCCCATAGCCTGCTGCGCACGGCACTGTCCACTCGGTCGCGCAAACAACCGGGGGCCGCATCCCCCCCCCCCCCCCGCGCCGTTCCCCGGAGAAAAATTTGGTCAGACAGTGTTCCCCGGGCCGGAAAAGGTTGGGAACCACTGCACTAGGGGATGCTGTCTAAGGGATAGAGGGACACCACTAGTCCACTAGGGAATGGTGTATAGGGGAGAGGTCACTAGTCCACTAGGGGATGCTGTCTAGGGGATAGAGGGACGCCACTAGTCCACTAGGGAATGGTGTATAGGGGAGGGGAGGGGTCACTAGTCCACTAGGGGATGCTGTCTAGGGGATAGAGGGACGCCACTAGTCCACTAGGTAATGGTGTATAGGGGAGGGAGGGGGGCATTGGACCACTAGGGAATGGTGTATAGGGGAGGGAGGGGGCAATGAACCACTACGTAATGGTGGGATGGGGTCACTAAACCACTAGGGGAGGGATCCACTAGACCACTAGGGAATTCTGTATAGAGCAGGAATGGGGTCACTAGACCACTAGGGATGGTGTATAGGGGAGGGAGGTGGCCACTAACCCACTAGGGAATGCTGTATGGGGAGGGGGACCACTCAGGTAGAGTAGGGTAAGCTGAAAATCATGGGCGTGCGTGAGCGCAGGCTGAAACTTCTCTGGTGGGCCCCCAATGCCCCAATTGACCCTGCCTTCACCTACACCGCACATCTAAAAACAATGAAGCATCTGCAGATCTGGCTAACAATGGCCGCCACCCGCTGCCGCTTCCTTTTGATCTCTAAAACTTTATTCATTATCTATTCACTCTTAGATATGAAAAAGTGGCGTGCGCTCTGATAAATTATTCCATATTTAAATAGCCATCACGGATTATTAATACATCACAGATCTGAGGGCTAATTAGTAGGAATTAGGTATTCAGTCCATGAGAATTTCCATAGAATGCCGTATAAATGGCACAGACTTTCCATAGAGAAGACGAACCTTTGAAGAGGGAATCCTCCTTTTATGTAATGAATATAGATGGAAATGTCGCCTCTCCTGGGCCGGCAGAACAGTCATTCATGGTAATCAGAGTATATTACAGCCATTTATTCCCATACTGCCCAATTAGCTCTTGTATATTTCAAAGCCTCGACTTCAGAGAGTGTACAACTTTTCTTAATCAGAGTAAAATCTACAAGCCTGTCTGTGCCATATTTACTTTCCTGAAAGAGCGGAGGCAGGAAATTGTGGACATTCGCTTCTCAGCTTCTCCAGGTCCAGAAGAGATCTTCCGAGTGTCCCGACTGGGTTTGATTGCTGCATGTAGGGGTCCTCCGCAACTAAAGAACAAGGGTAATTAACACCCCCCAAGCCCACCATACACACACCCAGGGGCGTTGCTAGGATTAGAAGAGATCCGGGGCACTTCTGAGCACTCCAGCTAGAAAATGGGTGTGGTCACGCACCAGAGTGTGGGTGTGGTCATGGGTGGAGCTAAATTTACATGAACTTGAAGAGGAACTCCAGTGAACATTTTACTGTTGGCAGGTAATGTAGCTGCTGCATGGTTTTTGGCAGTTGGAAACCGCTGTAAACAGCTATTTTGCACAATGCAACACGGTTCACAGACAGGAAACTGCCAAAAGTTCAAACTTTTCTTGTGGGAGGGGTTTCTTGTGGGTGGGGTTTCACCACAATATCAGTCATACAGCGCCCCCTGATGGTCTGTTTGTGAAAAGGAATAGATTTCTCATGTAAAAGGGGGTATCAGCTACTGATTAAGATAACGTTCAATTTTTAGTCGGAGTTTCTCTTTAACAACAGTCTAAGTAGGCCTGCCTAGCAAAATGTTGGATGAAGCCCCCTCTCCATTAATTAAAAAAAAAAACAGTAAACAAAAATGCAGCATAAACATAAATAGGCAGTGTTAATACAAAAAAAAGCAGCAAATCACATAACTAGGCAGAATTACCTGGCTTCTGTGCTGACAGTACTTGCTTTCTGCTGGAAGGGTTGGCCTGCCACCAGGTTATCTGGCAGTTTCCCCATCTAATGGACCCCTCTCATGCTCCCACGAGCTTCCTGTTCAGACACCACAACTCCCAGCGTGCCTGCATAGAAGAACCACAGTTCCCTGCATGCCCACATAGAGGCACCACAGCTCCCAGCATGCCCGCCGTTGAGTCAATACAGCTGACTCTGCCTGGGGGACATCTGGGGCACCACAGAATAGATCCGGGCATGTGCCCCTGATATTTGTGGCTAGCAGCAATGCCCCTGCACACACCTTTCCTTTCCTGTGTAGGTGCCACTAGTTTCACCCAGGGATGAAAGGTAATTATAGTTGGGAAATTGAGAATACATAAAGTGTGGCCTTCACTGTGTCTCCAGCCAGGGTAAAACAGAAACCAACAACCTACAATAGTCTAGGTAGTCTTATGCATTAAACAAATACAACATTGTCATCTATGGGTAAGAAGAATCAACACCACATGTACTAATCTCTAAATACACACGCACACACACACACATACCACACACACACACACACACACACCACACACACCTACACACGCTACACACACCACACACACACACACACACTACACACGCTACACACACACACACACACCACACACACACACACGCTACACACACACACACACACCACACACACACACACACTACACACGCTACACACACACACCACACACACACACACACTACACACGCTACACACACACACACACACCACACACACACACACACTACACACGCTACACACACACACACACACACACACACACACACACACACACACACACACACACAAAAGCATAACAGTGCTTTTCACAGGCTGCAGGGAGTTGGACTGACTATATGTACATTGACTTGGTGGGCATTACGTTTATTATAAGAATGATCTGATAGTCTATGGGTATCATTCATAAACAGGCTGTCGGTAGTGCGGGAAAACACCGTTCTTCTCCGCAACCGGTAATTAAGACTTCTGGGTGGCCATTCATAAAGAAGTCTGCCTGTTGCGGAAGAAGTGCGGAGGTTTTCTGGAGGAAGCTGGCGGCAGCGTGGCGGAAGACATGCGGAAACTTAAAAGCTGCCCGATTCCCTCCCTGCGCTGCTCTGTCTGATGCTGCTTGGGAGGTCCCTCCCATTCATTTATATGTATTCCGCCCGCCTATCGCTACTGTCGAGCAAGCGGTATTTTCCTTCCGGATACCGCTTGCTCTAATCTTTATGAATGGACGTGTTTGTTACTTTTTCTAGATTAATCTAGAAAAACTCTGCACAAGGCGGAAATGTATCGCTCTGTCACCTTTTCATGCGGAAAGAGCCTTTATGAATGGGGCTTATGCTGAGTGGTCGGGAAAGTCACCGGTGTTAAGCATTTCCGCATGCGGAAATGCTTTATGAATGATACCCTATATCATCATCACACTAATCTATGGGCGTTCTGTCTGCCGGTGTTGTCCTATTTCTGAAATTCTCTCTTATACAACCGGCCATGAATATTTGATGTAGACTTCTTCTGATCTGCCCCCATGCTGGTATACTCCATGGCAACTGTTCTATGGAAACGATATTTATGATATTATAAGGGGTAGTGCTTTGATCTCAACTTTGTCAAGCTGGCATGGTGTTAATAAAGTTTTACTGTTTCACAAGAACTATTTCTTAGTAAGAACTTTCATAAGAACTATTTCTTGGCCCAGTGGTTTTCACAAGTTATTAAGACCATTCTCACAACCCCGTTTCTAGAGAAAGCTATGATTGCAAAATGTGAGGAAAAACAACACAAATATTGGCAAGGAATGAAAAACCCTAAATTTAATTAGAAATAGTACAAAACCGTCATATCAAATGTTGAAATTGAGAACTGTTGTTGTTTTATGAAAAATATATTCACATTTTGAATTTAATGTCCACAAGTACGGCAGCTACATGCTTGTATTGTAGAACAGTAGTAAAATCAGTAAAGCAAGTATATGGCACTATTCATCAGAGACTCATTTCAGCTATCGTAAGCACACTTTGATCAGAGGGGCCTTAAACCGTGTTGGGACCAGATCCTACGGCAGCACCGCCTGGGAGAGCCATAAGGAACTCTGTAAAAACAGCGCAGGAGATTTGGGCAAAGCCGGCGACACTATAGGCTGTAATAAGAATTACAGCTATAGCTGAGCTCAGGGAGTAATTTGGGCACCGTCAGACGGGGCACAAATTCCTACAAAAACTTTGTGATTCATCCTCCAGCAATAGCTGGAAGCTGAACTATATCATTTCCTTACTATCCATGGTGGCCTGAAGGGGGAATTGTAAATAACGCAGCCGAGACTTTTACAGAAGCAGGGAACACCATTTATCAGCTTTATCGTGTGCGCCCAAATCACCCGGCAGCTGTATAATAGGTACGCAGTCATAATGCCTTTTGTGGGACATGACCCAACATCAGGAATTGGGTCATGTCCAGAGTAAATGGTTAAAGGGGATAGTAACATCCAAAAACAAAAAAAATGGAAAAAAAAGTTAGTGACCCCAAAATATTTGTAAAGCCCTTTTTAAAATAGGTTCCTATATGTTACCAAAACACTTTTTATTTTTTTGCCTGGTCTGGGTATCTTTGCCTAACTGCAGGAACTGTGCAGTGCCAGCAGGATTGTGGGAAGGTTGTTTTTTTTTTTTTTAGCTACAGTGCCAAGGTTATCTCAGCACGCAAATAACAGAAAGCTTCCTACTTTTAATTGCTTTTCAAAAACAATATTGAAGCCATTGGTTGGGCCAATTGTTTTTCTTTTAAATAAAGTTGTATTATTCTTTTTTTTAGTATCCTGAAGTTCCACTTCCATCCATAGCCTTGTCCCCTAACAGAAGAGGTCACAAATTGGAGCCAGAGAAATACCTGTGACCTCTTGTGCAAGGAGGCGGGGCTACAGGCAGAAGCCAGGCATCGGGACACTCGGTAAGTATAACACACCTTATTCACCCAAGAAAAAACAAAAACTAAAATGCAAATCATAAGCACGGTACAGTTTACTGTTCAGCACTTCCAAACGCACAGGAACCGCGGTCACAATCATGCTGGGGATCGCTGCACAAAGCGCTTGCATGATTTCAAAGCCCAGCAGCGCTTCCTAACGGGTCCCAGTCCGATCCGTTTATCCATCTCCTTTCTGCCTCTTAATCTCGCTACAGTTGTAAAAAAAATGTATGCAGATCCATGAAAGGTATTTTTAGAAAACAAATTGGCACAAAAATAAGAAAAAAATAAATGAATTGACTTTGCAGAGTCTGAAACTGTGTAATTGCAGGGCGAGGACTGAAGGGGAAAAGCGAAACGCTGGAAGATCATTTTCAAAGATAACGGTAATCAGATCTCATCATGGCATTAACTATTGTGCGATATTTCAAATTAATTCCGGATTAAACTCCATCCCATTTAGAGCCCTTCAGAATAGTTTGGCGGCTGCACAATAGCGTTGGTGAATGTGCGTGGTGCCGACACTTTCCCCGAAAAAACACGGTGACTCCTGTAAACGGCTTGACCGTGTACCTGGTGATTAATGGGTCTGCCCCCACGATATATCATCGGCTCATCTCGGCAGGACAGTATTGTGTCTTTTTCTTATACCCGACGTTCAAGGTTGGCTTAACATGTATTAGAATGGATTTATATGCTTTGGAACAAGAACAATACAGCTTGTGATTGTGGGTCAGACTCACACAGAGTTCATACAGCTCTTACGGACGTCTTTTAACCACTTCAGCCCTCAGTCGTTTTCACTTTATGCATCCGAGCAATTATCACCTCGCATTCATTAGCCTATAACTTTATCACTACTTATCACAATGAACTGATCTATATCTTGTTTTTTCCTCCACCAGTTAGGCTTTCTTTGGGTGGTACATTTTGGTAAGAGCCACTTTACTGTAAATGCATTTTAACACGAAGAATAAGAAGAAAACAGAAAAAAAATCATTATTTGTCAGTTTTCGTCCATTATAGTTTTAAAATAATACATGCCTCCATAATTAAAACTCATGTATTGTATATGCCCATTTGTCTCGGTTATGACACTGTTTAAATTATGTCCCTATCACAATGTATGGCGACACTATTTTGTTTGTAAATAAAAGTGCATTTTTTCGGTTTTGCATCCATCACTATTTACAAGCTTATAATTAAAAAAAAAAAATAGAAATATGTCATCTTTACATTGATATTTAAAACGTTTAGACCCTTAGGTAAATATTTACATGTTTGTTTTTTTTATTGTAATGTTTTTTTGTTTTCTTTCATTAAACATTTTATTTGGGTATTTTTGGGAGGGTGGGATGTAAATAGTAATTTTTTGATGTAAATATGTGTTGATTTTTTTTTTTTTACATTTAGTTGTAGTTTTACTTTTTGGCCACAAGATGGCAGCCATGAGTTTATTTACATGAATTCACTCTAAGCGTATGCTTAGAGGGACGTAGGGGGACGCAATAGTCAGAAAAAGCGAAGCTTCCGAGAGAAGCAGTTGCTTTTTCTGCGGGGGAGAGGAATCACCGATCAGGCACCATGACCCGATTGATTGATTCCTGGGCTAATGATCCGCGGCCAGGAGCATGCGTGCACGCACGCGATCGGCTCGGGATCGGCAGCAGCGCACATGGCCTCCTGGACGTAGCTTCTAAGCAGGGACGTAGCTTCTAACTATGGTTAAGCAGGGGTGTAACTAGAAATTATTGGGCCCCTCAGCAAAACTTTGGAGCCCCCTAATGTTCACACCATTTCTTTTGCCTACCCTGGTGACCCTCACAGCCTTGGGGTTCATCTCACACGGGTCATAAAAAAAGTGTGGACATCATAATCTTCACACCTATAACAAGTGTAGCCACAAAAACCACCTGATCTGAAGGATGGACCCCCTAATTAGAAGGAATGAAATAGTAGTTGGGGGCAGCTCTGGGACAGTCACAGGGGCTGCTCCCTTGTAGTTACACCATGTCATTCAAGAGAAGTTATCAGTTACAAAAAAAAGTAATCTTTACCTATCTGGGGCTCCTTCCAGCGTCCCCCACATAATTTTTACGGTCTCTCTGTGTCCTCTGGTTGCCCTCTATTGTGCTGCTGCCCTCCTTCCCACCCCCGAAACATCTGCGACTGGAGCTCTATTCAGGACTGCTGTGCATTTTCCCGCCCACGTGCCCTCCTTGACCGTGCCTCCATCACTGGGAGCATTCTTCACTTCCGTGGCTCTCAAAAGAATGTGCATGTGCAGAACGCTCCTAGCAAAGGGAATGCAGTCAGGGAGTTGCACGGATGGGACCACACGTTGTGTGCTATAGCTGCAACTAGAGCTCCAATCTCACATCTTTCTGAGGGGGCAGTGGTGCAATGTAGAGGACCCAGAGGACACAAAAGGACCTGAAAGACTACGGGGGGCTGGAAGGAGCACCAGGTAAATAAAAATCCACTTTTACCCCCTGATTCAAACATGCTTTAATCACAGTGGAGGCACAGGGGATCAGAGGTGGCACAGAGGAGAACACTGGAGGTGAGGGGGAACAGATGTGACACAGAGGGAGACATTGGAGGCACAGGGGGAATGGAGTAAGCACAGGGGGACAGATGTGGCACAGAGAGGAACACTGGAGGAGTGGGGGAACAGAGGTGACACAGAGGGAGACATTAGAGGCACAGGGGGAATGGAGTAAGCACAGGGATCAGAGGTGGCACAGAGAGGAACACTGGAGGTGTGGGGGAACAGAGGTGACACAGAGGGAGACATTGGAGGTACAGGGGGAATGGGGTAAGCACAGGGGACAGAGGTGGCACAGAGAGGAACACTGGAGGTGTGGGGGAACATAGGTAACACAGAGGGAGACATTAGAGGCACAGGGGGAAGGGAGTAAGCACAGGGGACAGAGGTGGCACAGAGGAGAACACTGGAGGTGTGGGGGAACAGAGGTGACACAGAGGGAGACATTAGAGGCACAGGGGGAATGGAGTAAGCACAGGGATCAGAGGTGGCACAGAGAGGAACACTGAAGGTGTGGGGGAACAGAGGTGACACAGAGGGAGACATTGGAGGCACAGGGGGAATGGAGTAAGCACAGGGGACCAAGGTGGCACAGAGGAGAACAGTGGAGGTGTGGGGAACAGAGGTGACACAGAGGGAGACATTGGAGGCACAGGGGGAATGGAGTAAGCACAGGGGATCAGAGGTGGCACAGAGGAGAACAGTGGAGGTGTGGGGAACCGATGTGACACAGAGAGAGACATTGGAGGCACAGGGGGAATGGAGTAAGCACAGGGGATCAGAGGTGGCACAGAGAGGAACAGTGGAGGTGTGGGGAAACCGAGGTGACACAGAGGGAGACATTGGAGGCACAGGGGGAATGGAGTAAGCACAGGGGATCAGAGGTGGCACAGAGAGGAACAGTGGAGGTGTGGGGAAACCGAGGTGACACAGAGGGAGACATTGGAGGCACAGGGGGAATGGAGTAGGCACAGGGGATCAGAGGTGGCACAGAGGAGAACAGTGGAGGTGTGGGGAACCGAGGTGACACAGAGGGAGACATTGGAGGCACAGGGGGAATGGAGTAAGCACAGGGGGACAGAGGTGGCAGAGGAGAACAGTGGAGGTGTGGGGAACAGAGGTGACACAGAGGGAGACATTGGAGGCACAGGGGGAATGGAGTAAGCACAGGGGATCAGAGGTGGCACAGAGGAGAACAGTGGAGGTGTGGGGAACCGAGGTGACACAGAGGGAGACATTGGAGGCACAGGGGGAATGGAGTAGGCACAGGGGATCAGAGGTGGCACAGAGGAGAACAGTGGAGGTGTGGGGAACAGAGGTGACACAGAGGGAGACATTGGAGGCACAGGGGGAAAGGAGTAAGCACATGGGGATCAGAGGTGGCACAGAGGAGAACAGTGGAGGTGTGGGGAACAGAGGTGACACAGAGGGAGACATTGGAGGCACAGGGGGAATGGAGTAAGCACAGGGGATCAGAGGTGGCACAGAGGAGAACAGTGGAGGTGTGGGGAACAGAGGTGACACAGAGAGAGACATTGGAGGCACAGGGGGAATGGAGTAAGCACAGGGGATCAGAGGTGGCACAGAGAGGAACAGTGGAGGTGTGGGGGAACCGAGGTGACACAGAGGGAGACATTGGAGGCACAGGGGGAATGGAGTAGGCACAGGGGATCAGAGGTGGCACAGAGGAGAACAGTGGAGGTGCGGGGAACAGAGGTGACACAGAGGGAGACATTGGAGGCACAGGGGGAATGGAGTAAGCACAGGGGATCAGAGGTGGCACAGAGAGGAACAGTGGAGGTGTGGGGGAACAGAGGTGACACAGAGGGAGACACTGGAGGCACAGGGGGAATGGGGTAAGCACAGGGGATCAGAGGTGGCACAGAGAGGAACAGTGGAGGTGTGGGGGAACCGAGGTGACACAGAGGGAGACATTGGAGGCACAGGGGGAATGGAGTAAGCACAGGGGATCAGAGGTGGCACAGAGGAGAACAGTGGAGGTGTGGGGAACAGAGGTGACACAGAGGGAGACATTGGAGGCACAGGGGGAATGGAGTAAGCACAGGGGATCAGAGGTGGCACAGAGGAGAACAGTGGAGGTGTGGGGAACCGAGGTGACACAGAGGGAGACATTGGAGGCACAGGGGGAATGGAGTAGGCACAGGGGATCAGAGGTGGCACAGAGGAGAACAGTGGAGGTGTGGGGAACAGAGGTGACACAGAGGGAGACATTGGAGGCACAGGGGGAAAGGAGTAAGCACAGGGGATCAGAGGTGGCACAGAGGAGAACAGTGGAGGTGTGGGGAACAGAGGTGACACAGAGGGAGACATTGGAGGCACAGGGGGAATGGAGTAAGCACAGGGGATCAGAGGTGGCACAGAGGAGAACAGTGGAGGTGTGGGGAACAGAGGTGACACAGAGGGAGACATTAGAGGCACAGGGGGAATGGAGTAAGCACAGGGGATCAGAGGTGGCACAGAGGAGATCAGTGGAGGTGTGGGGAACCGAGGTGACACAGAGGGAGACATTGGAGGCACAGGGGGAATGGAGTAGGCACAGGGGATCAGAGGTGGCACAGAGGAGAACAGTGGAGGTGTGGGGAACAGAGGTGACACAGAGGGAGACATTGGAGGCACAGGGGGAATGGAGTAAGCACAGGGGACAGAGGTGGCACAGAGAGGAACACTGAAAGGCATGGAGAAACAGAAGTGGCACAGAGGGGGACACTAGAGGCACATGGGGAATGGATCAGGCACAGGGAACAGAGGTGGGACAGTGTTCCGAGTTACATACAAACTTGCATTAATAATAATCTTAACATTTGTATAGCACTTTTCTCCTGCTGGACTCAAAGTGCTAAAGAGCAGCAGCCACTAAGGGAACACTCAAGGGGCCACCCTGCAGTGTTAGGAAGTCTTGCCCAGGGCAATTTCTAGGCTAAATTGCACCCAGGGCGAGGATGTAAAAATTGTGCCCCCCACCTCCATGGACTTGCAAACCCTTACTCTTTAGGGACAGTCACAGTGCCATAGGTCACAAGTAGATCTGCCTACTTACTACTGACCAGCCGCTCATCCAGGAGGAAGCAAGGACCAGGAAAACACACAGATGAAGAGAGGCCGGAAAGCCGACTCCTTCATGGGTGCCGCGCACTGACAGCGCGCAGTACCGCTACAGGACATCAGGTGTCATCACACGGTGCTGACGTGATGATGACTTGACGTAGGCATCCCAGGAGGAGTCAAGGAAGGTGATCGTGCTGGTAATCTTCTTTCTTCTTCCATTTGGCTGCACCGCACGTCACCAGCTCCCTAGCGGTTATGTCCTTCTGCCTGCGCCTCCTTTCTTCTACTTGCCGGTCTGCACCCAGGGCAGTCGCCCTGCCTGCACTGCCCAAGAAACGGCCCTGGTCTTGCTCAAGGACTTCTTACTGAATAGGTACTGACTCTAGCTAGGTTTCAAATGAACCTACAGTCCCTATCTGTAATCACTTAATGTTTTATTATTCAAATGTGTTCAAAATGTTCATATGCACACTGAAGATATTAAAAAATAAGAAATGACTTCAAAGAAAAGAAAAGAACAATAGTTTATAGGTTCTGGTTGTATGCCATGTGCCACCTTTAACTTGCCCCATCAGGGGTTATACTGGCTGCTCACTTCAAACTTACCATCCTTGGGTTGTTTATGGCTGCATCATCAAGTAGTAAGATACCATAGCACAGAACTATGCCTTTCTGAGTAATTTCCTGGTTGTTTGCATCCATTGTTCTTCATCTAGAGTTCCCAAGAAACATATTAGAGGAGTTAGAGGGATCAATGCTTGTAGGACCTTCCATAAGCACAGTCATGAATGACTTCCTATCAGATACCGGTTATTACCAGGCAGTCCTGAGTCATGTGCAAAACTTTTTGTCCAGAGATAATCATACTAGTCTCTGAGTCCAAGAATGTGCCCATCACTGCCAGCCTTTCAGGTATCGAGTCGTACGTCTGAGGCAGGAAATATAAATGTGTTAACCTGTTGTGTAGGGGGTGATCGACACCCTAAAAATTAAGAACACAGGAACAACGGGAGCCATAATGGTGCAGTACCTCACAAGTTCAATGGCAAATGTAAAAAAAAGGGGTTTGGTACCCACAACGGAAGGTTGCACAGAGGGCAACGGACCACTTAAGGCAGGTGGAGATTTATAGACTGACTCCGCTCGGGTGGTCGCTGGCCAGCTAGAACTGGATCCGGTCACACTCTTGGCAAAACAGGAGGCAGAACCACTGGGTACCAGAGTACCCAGAGTACACCCCTTCAGAGGAAGGTGAAAGCAGAAAGGGGGAAGAGGCGCCCAATATTAAATATAACTGGGTAAAAACCGCTAAAATAATAAGGTGAGATGCAGCATAGCTCAGTTTAATTATGCACAGGCAACGAGTCTAACACTGACTTTTTTAGGCCAAATACAGTGCCAGAGATGTGCCAGAACAGAGAACGGAGCACCTCTGAGATCTACTTAGCCTAAGGAAGTGGGCATTGGTACCACAAAATGTGTCGGCAGTAGAGTTGGGCTGAACCTCCGATTTTAGGTTCGCGAACTTCCGCGGAAGGTTCGGTTCGCGTTAAAGTTCACGAACCGCAATAGACTTCAATGGGGATGCGAACTTTGACAAAAAAAATTTATGCTGGCCACAAAAGTGATGGAAAAGATGTTTCAAGGGGTCTAACACCTGGAGGGGGGCATGGCGGAGTAGGATACACGCCAAAAGTCCCCGGGAAAAATCTGGATTTGACGCAAAGCAGCGTTTTAAGGGCAGAAATCATATTGAATGCTAAATGACAGGCCTAAAGTGCTTTAAAACATCTTGCATGTGTATACATCAATCAGGTAGTGTAATTAAGGTACTGCTTCACACTGACACACCAAACTGTTCACTGAACAGAACAGGTATGCAGTGGCGGGTTCACTGAACAGAACAGGTATGCAGTGGCGGGTTCACTGAACAGAACAGGTATGCAGTGGCGGGTTCACTGAACAGAACAGGTATGCAGTGGCGGGTTCACTGAACAGAACAGGTATGCAGTGGCGGGTTCACTGAACAGAACAGGTATGCAGTGGCGGGTTCACTGAACAGAACAGGTATGCAGTGGCGGGTTCACTGAACAGAACAGGTATGCAGTGGCGGGTTCACTGAACAGAACAGGTATGCAGTGGCGGGTTCACTGAACAGAACAGGTATGCAGTGGCGGGTTCACTGAACAGAACAGGTATACAGTGGCGGGTTCACTGAACAGAACAGGTATGCAGTGGCGGGTTCACTGAACAGAACAGGTATACAGTGGCGGGTTCACTGAACAGTACAGGTCTGCAGTGGTGGGTTCACAGTACAGGTATGCAGTGGTGGGTTCACAGAACAGGTATGCAGTGGTGGGTTCACAGTACAGGTATGCAGTGGTGGGTTCACAGTACAGGTATGCAGTGGTGGGTTCACAGAACAGGTATGCAGTGGTGGGTTCACAGTACAGGTATGCAGTGGTGGGTTCACAGTACAGGTATGCAGTGGTGGGTTCACAGAACAGGTATGCAGTGGTGGGTTCACAGAACAGGTATGCAGTGGTGGGTTCACAGAACAGGTATGCAGTGGTGGGTTCACAGTACAGGTATGCAGTGGTGGGTTCACAGAACAGGTATGCAGTGGTGGGTTCACAGTACAGGTATGCAGTGGTGGGTTCACAGTACAGGTATGCAGTGGTGGGTTCACAGTACAGGTATGCAGTGGTGGGTTCACAGAACAGGTATGCAGTGGTGGGTTCACAGAACAGGTATGCAGTGGTGGGTTCACAGAACAGGTATGCAGTGGTGGGTTCACAGTACAGGTATGCAGTGGTGGGTTCACAGAACAGGTATGCAGTGGTGGGTTCACAGTACAGGTATGCAGTGGTGGGTTCATAGAACAGGTATGCAGTAGTGGGTTCACAGTACAGGTATGCAGTGGTGGGTTCACAGTACAGGTATGCAGTGGTGGGTTCACAGAACAGGTATGCAGTGGTGGGTTCACAGAACAGGTATGCAGTGGTGGGTTCACAGAACAGGTGTGCAGCCAGGGACAAGCTAAGCCTAACTAATCTTTCCCTCTGAGAGACAGTCTGCAGCAGCTCGCCCTACTCTCACTAATGCAGGCACACGAGTGACCGTAATGGTCGCCGCTGCCTGCCTTTTAGTAGGGGGGAGTGGCTCCAGGGGCTAGTGTAGCCTTATTGGCTACACTGTGGCTGCTGACTGTGATGTAGAGGGTCAAAGTTGACCCTCCATGGTGCATTATGGGGCGAACCGAACTTCCACAAAGGTTCGCCTGCGGGACACGAACGTGAACCACGGAAGTTCGCATGGAACCGTTCGCAGGCGAACCGTTCGGCCCAACTCTAGTCGGCAGTGCATGATTAAACTCCATGGGCTTGATTCACAAAAGAGTGCTGTTAGCACGGCCGTTTTCGCGCGAATTTTCGCATTGCGCGCGATTGCGAATTTACGCGCAAAACGATAACGTTTTTGCGTGCAAACGCGAATTTTACCGCGAAATCGATATCGTTTTTCATGCGGAAATTCGCGTTTGCGCGCGAAAACGTTATCGTTTCGCGTGAAAATTCGCGATCGTGCGCAATGCGTAAATTCGCGCGAAAACGGCCGTGCTGCACTCTTTTGTGAATCAAGCCCCATATGTGTATATGCAACGTGATTGAGATAAGCCACCTCTACCTTTATTATTTTAGCAGTTTTTAACACAGTTTTATGTCTCATTGGGTGCCTCTTTTCCATTTTGTGTTAACTTGTTGTTGGTTGAGATAGAGACCTAGGACAGAAAATCACAGTCTCCGGTTTCAGATTAGCAAAGCATTTTTGCCATTTGTCCCCAAATTTTTCTTAACGTAAACCAGTGACTTTAAATGTAGAGAAAGTCGCATAGTTACCTCAGTAAAGAGCAACCTCTGGATCCTCCAGAGGCTTTCCACTTCTTCCTCGACACCACCGATCCAGCGCTGGGAAGCCCTATTTGTGAAGGAGTGCGGTCACATGGCAAAGGACTTGCTTGCTTGCCTGCTGTAATGATTGGTGTCAGCACGCAGAGAGAATATGATTATTGGTGATCTGCAGTATCACCAAAAATGCAGATATATTGCTAACCTCTGGACACCTATAGGTATGTGAGTGTTTGGTGTAACAGTAATACTTTGAGCAATGCACCAGCGTGCTGGAATACTGCTCGGGAAGGCACAGGAACCTTTCAGCAGCCTGAGGCTCTCCAAGGGGAGGAGTCAGGCTGGAGGTAGGAAGGACCAGGGAGTGAGTGACACCTGAAGGTGGGTGTCACTATCTGGTCTGGAGACTATCTCTTAAGGGGAGAGATAGCTCTCGAGGTCGGGCACGCCTGGTCGGTAACACACTGACAGATAAAGTACAAAGACAGAAGGCTGATTCGGTATCCAAGGCAAGCAGGGTCTGGCAATGGTATTTCAGATATGTGAGGTACCGAATCAGAAGACAGAGGAGTAGTCAGAAAAGCAATAAGTCATAACAGATATCAAACAATGCCTAATCTGAGTGCGAGGTCCTTGGTCTCAGCACCCTGGAACTAGTCTGAAGAATACACAAGATAATACAGTATTCCCTAGACTAGGTGCGAGGTCCGTAGTCTCAGCACCCTGGAACTAGCTTAAGCATAAACAGAATACAATTCAAATAATCTGGCTAAGTGTGAATTCCCAGGTCCACCTGGTTCTACCACACTGTAGGATCTGACTAAAGGTCTGAGTGCTTCCACGTAGTGATCGCAACGGCAGACAACCAGCAACTGACAAGCAAGTTGTATATATAGTTGCAGGACTCTGCCGCCCCGCCCGAACCACTCAGCCAATCAGGAGTCCAACAGGAATCAGCTGATTATCCTGATCAGCTGACACATCTCCTGCTGGCATAAAGGTCCCGACTTCTGGCACGCGTGTGCGTAGCTCTAAACCTGTGTGAACTAACAAGCTCAGCCACACCAGCTGCATGCTGCTGCGTGCAAACTGCTGCACTGGACGCGGAATCAGCCGCCTGACTGTTGTTGCATGCGGCGGCTTTTCCACGTCCCGCTTTGCCGCCAGACACACGCTTCCGTGTGCAAACCGCCGCACTGGATGCGGAATCAGCCGCCTGCTCAGTAGTACTCGCGGCGGCTTTTCCGCGATCTCTCACACCTGCTCAGTACCACGGAGCTGCTCAGTGGAAAAAGCCTCAGCCAGAGTGGCAAGGTGCTACCGTGCAGATGTGAGGAGTCCTGCACAGCACTCTTCGACAAGAAGTTGTCGAAGAGATTTGAGGGGTCCAAGCGCTGGGACAGTGAGGTGGAGAGGATTATCCAGAGGCTTTCCTCTACTGAGGTATTTAAATGTGGCACTTTTGTTTCCTACAGGTACACTTTATCAACCACTCAAAAAAATCGCTAGTCGTCTGAAAAATCATCGGGGGAAATTGTGTGGTAGGTATGCGCCTTTAGGACGAAAAGGCCCATATGCAATTATTTTTTTCTCCTGAGTTATCTCCTAGGGAGTGGCAGAAACAGCACAGAGGGGCCCAGGAGAACATAATGAATAGAATGGTATGCTTTTTATTGTAAGAATTTTAAAGTACAGATTCTCTTTAAGATGACTTTTAAGCATTTTACAATTGAAAAATAACCCAAAACATGGTAAAAAAATACTATCAAAATTATTTTGAGTATTTTCTTGCTTGCTGCTGGTGGTTTAAAGGGCATTTTATGGCATGGTGTGAAAATATCACTAGGAGAAAACGCAGGAGAAAAAGTGATTTGCGTACGGGACAAAAAGTGTATGGACTAAGGGCCTGGATCTCAAGACCGGCAGTCTGACTCGCAGTCAACACTGGTGCCGGAATAAACTTTCGAAGGCATCTCAAGGAAAGAGGTTCACTGTAAGCTAAATTCTTGGAGCTTTGATGTTCTCACTAGAGCCATTATCTTATCAGAAGAGAGAAGATTCTAATGAGTAGCAATTATTCATTTTTCTCTGGGCACGTAGAGGAAAATGACAATGTTCCATTCCAATTATGCTACTTTTCTGCTTTTGTTCAAAACACATCAGATTAATTGTTACCTAAGCTCGTTATTATGTTTTACGGCGGTACATTTTTGCAGCCTCCGGTGTCGGTTTTTCGCTTAGAGATGGAGCTCCCGGCCCGCGCGGCCTACAAGAGTTCCAGAGATAATTATATGTGTGTCCAGCTCACCATGATGAATCTATATGTGTCACCTCTTTCATCCCAGGCCAATTAATTCTCACCCGCTGATGTGGTGAGACGGGTGTTTGGTCTCCCGCTGCATCAAAGTAATGCTGAAACTTCGGAGTCGATCTAAAGCACATGATGACCTATTTAGCTAAATATAGAGCTTTTAGAGTCATTTTCTAGCCAATCATTCCCATTAGGTGCTGTGAAGATGTTGCCATTTGCTTTGTGCAGTCTCTGAACACCGATCGAGCAGACCTATTGCCATCCTCATAAATTCAAGTCAAAGAATTTATCGTTTCCAGAGTAAACATTAGTCGTGGATGGAACAGACACGCCTGAGATCCTTCCTCTTTGGGATTCTTGGGAATTATGTGAAAGTACAGGAAGTGGGTGGATTTCTCTGTGGAGAGCACTCATCCTACTAATAACTCAATCTACTGTATCTAATCTGATGCCTAAAGGTGGCTACACAATGATAGAAGGCCAACAGATTTGACCATCAGATTTATCCCTCTCTGGCAGTGGTGAAACTACAACTCATGGGGCCCCCGGGGAAATTTTAATGGAGCCCCCCCAATGTTCACACCCCTTCCTTTGCCTCCACTTGGTGCCCTTCACGGCCTTGGGGCCCATCTCACAAGGGTCAAAAAACAAGTGTGACCATCATGATCTTCACACCCATTACAAGTTTAGCCACAAAACCACCTGATCTGAAGTATAGTCCCCTGTATTGGAGGAAGGGAAGGTTAGTAGTTTGGGCCCCCACACCACAGGGGCCCCCTGTGATCGCAGTGGCTGCTCCCCTCTATTTACGCCCACGCTCTCAGATCAAATCTGAGAGGGATCAAATCCTTCCACACCCTGTACACATATTTTTAATAGATTGCTGCATGAAATCTATTGAACATCTAGGGGGGCTGACTGAGCCTATCGTACCGGCCGGGCCCCTAAGGTTTCCCCAAAACCTCAAGGGAAAAAACCTCCTCACAGATGGGGATCAATCAGGCAGCACAGCATTGTGGGTGGTGTGACAAGCTGTGCACCCACATCGCAGGAATGCTGTGCCTGGCTGTGCTGTGTGTGAGGTGGGGAGATGCATATATGCAATGTTTGCGTACGCCTTTATTTTACATTTTAAAATGTTTTTGATAGCAGTTCTTTAAGGATTGGTCAGGGTAAAAGTTATTTTAGCATCATCTAGGACAGCGATAGGCAAACTACATCCCGTGGCGGGCCGTATCTGGCCCACGTGCGCTGTTACTCCAGCCTGCCGTTTCCTTTCCTCCCTCCCTCCCTGCAGAGTCGCAAGTGGGTGGAAACAGGGGAACTTAAAAGTTACCTGATCCCCGAATCCAGCGTCCCTTCAACATGGCAGCATGGCATCACATGACACAATGTCGGGATGTGCCAGCATATTGCATGCTGACTGGCAGTGTGTAATATGCTGGCGTGTCCCAAGTTTTAAGTTGCCCAGTTTTCGCCCGCTCAAGACTCTGCAGGGAGGGAAGAGTGGAGGGGGAGGAATTCAAGGAATGAGGCCTGCGGCCCTGGCTGCCAAAAGTTTGCCCAGCCTTGGAGATATTCTGAGACCAGATGACACAGGGCAAAGTCCTTACAATGGAAAATGAAGACCTGACACTGATCCTGGTTGCCAATGGTGTGGGGCTTTTTGGAAGGTCTTCATGGTACTCCAAATCGAAGTTCTCAAGAGCTGCTCTCCTGCTGAAGGAAAGACACAGGAGAATACACGGGTCAATTCTTCTGGCAGGTTCAGTCATTTTGGTTGTAGCTACCGTCAATGTATTCACTCTTATGGTGCCCATACACGATACAATAAAAAGGTTCGATTTTCCCATTTTTTTTATCTAAATGATCGAATCGAATGAAAGTAGAAAATATTTTTCGATCAAGAAATTCTAACGATTATCCCGTTTTTTTCCCCAAAAAAATCTTATCGGACATGCTGGAAAAATCTTTATATTCAATCTAACGGAATAATCGAACTAAATTATCTAATTGAAAAAAAATTAAAAATTGTACCATGTATGAACACCTTTAAAGGGACCTGAACTGAGTAAAATTATTTAAAATAAACACATGACGTAGCTGCAAATAAATATAACATACTTACCTCAACGTCAGTTCCTATCAGAAGCTTTTCTTCTTACAGTGATCCTTTCCAGTTCTGACAAGAGTTTGTCAGAACTGAAATATACCAGTTACTGTCAGTTATATATCCGCAGCTGTCAGTTACAACTGAATGTGCAAGGTCATGTCCATGTTTCCTTATGGTTTAAGTGGCTAATATGACAGTTTAAGTGTGCTGACCAGAAAGCTGTTAGGGGGTAATGGCCCTTTTTAAAATGGAGGACGGAGAATTCCATTGATCACAGTGGACAAACAGGACACAGGAGAGGAGAAAGAGATTGACGAGCAGACTACATGGTAGGTAAGTATGACGTGTGTATGGTTATTTTTACTTTTTATTTTCAGTTCAGGTTCTCTGTAACTTATCAACTATTAACCTTTGGAACAGTTTTTGACATGTTATAGACCTAAACTGTCACCAACAGGGCCAGTAAACTTCCATTTTCAGGAGCTGGATCAACAGTGTGAAATCAGTGCCAGTAGAACAGTGTCTTCTAACGTTTGATTTTCAATGGGAAGCTTCCATTAGTTCTGCCCTACTGTCTTGTACTGATGGACGAACCCCTCAGCTTTTCGTGTAGGTATTTTACAAGGGCTGGATTTTTGGAAAGGCCACAAAAGCCCAGGAGGGGTTGCTGCAAATAGAATACAGAGGTTGCAAATAAGGAGCAACAGATTGAAATAGGGAGCTCAAGAGACCTGTATAGAGCTGAAGGAGACTGCTTTACATAAATGTTAGATATGGAAGAGGGGGCTGCATAGGGATTAGGAGGGTGTGCTACACATGGAAAGGGAGCTGGAAGAAAGCTGGCCTAGGAGTACAAAAAGTATAAATCCGGCCTTGTATTTTACACATCCCTAATTAAACACCAATAACATAACTAGGGATGGTCGTAGTCAGCCAACTTCGCTACGCTGGAACTACGCGTAGTTTTACGCAATTACGCTTTACCAAACTACGGCTTCGAAATCAAATATTCGGTTTGTATGCATTTCGTAGACTACGCGTTAAAATACGCAAGCGTAGTATATGCGGATGCTTATGCATTAATTCCTCTGTAAACGCTTATACCGGGAACTCTTCTATGCGTACATTCCCCTTTCCAATGCTTAAATTAGTAAGCATAAAATCGCATGCGGAAAATTAGACGCGAGTAACACATTCGTAGTTCACTACACAATACACACGTTAACTACTCATAGTGGCCGTAAGCTACGCGTAGCGGTACTTCGCTACGCGTAAATTCGTAAGCGTAGTTTTGAAACTTCACCTACGAACTACGATGTGTAGATGCGAACTACGATGTGTAAATTCACACTGGCGTAGTTTCTGCTCATCCCTGAACATAACCTAAAGCATTACTAGCACAATATAAGTCAAACCTATCACCACTTAGGAATGCAGCTTATAATAATAATAATAATAATAATCTGAACAATTGTATAGCACTTTTCTCCGGTCTGACTTAAAGGGCTCAAGAGCAGCAGCCACTGGGACGCACTCAAGAGGCCACCCTGCAGTTTTGCCTTGAACTCCTTACTGAACAGGTACTGATCTTAGCCAGGATTTGAACCCTGATCTCCCATGTCAAAGGCGGTACCCTTACCCAGTACACTATCCAGCCACAGCTTGTAAACATTACATTCCTTCCATTCTAATGAACATTACATCCTTCCTGTACTTTGCTGTAATAACAAAAGCAGGTAAAAAGGTGAAAGCCAAGATCAAGAATGAGTACAACATAACATTGTCCCAACATATGAGAAATGGAAATGCAATGCCATTATAATCCTTCAGGTAGGCCCGAGAATATTTATTGATCATTACAAGAAGGTACAAGGTGATGAACTTCACTAATATTTCCATCTCCATTGTCTCTTATGGCTCATTTATCGTGGCCATGTCCTCCTCAAAGCTGTTCAGAAAGAAATCAATCAGAAACGAGTCAGTGGTGGGAATAAGTGAACCGTATGACAACCCGCGCCGCACACCTGTGAATGCGATTCCTCAAGTGAGGACAATGAGCATGAGTGTGGGACACAGACACTTATATACTATAAACAGCAACATGTGAAGATAACAACAACAATAAAATCCCAGCAATCATAGACTCAGGTATCCCCATGAATTGGATGGGTGAGCTCACATTTTGCAATCTAAATCCAGAATTGAAATTCTTACTTAGCAACACCAACATATTCTTGCCTACAGAGCAAACAGAACACTGACTATACATGGAAAGTTTTGGGCTACCTAACAGTTGAAAAATGCAAAGATAGACATGTGGATCTATGTCTCCAAAGGCCAGTGGTGTAGCTATGGAGCTATGGGCCCCGGTGCGAGTTTTACATGGGCCCCCCCCAAGCACTGTATATGTAACACTTGATACGGTGTACTAAAACTTGCCACGATCATCCACAGTATTAGAGGTGCAAGAAGGGGATGGGGAACAGTTTGTTAATGATTACTACTATTCAAAGTATCTATAGAAGTGGTTATTACCACCACAGGACCAATAAACAGCTAATACTTTGAGGAAGAGCCCCATGGGGCCCCGATGCGGTTGCTACCTCTGCAACCCCTATTGCTACGCCCCTGCCAAAGGCAACCATGAAGCCCTTCTGGGTTATGAAACTTGCTTTTCCTACCTTTAGGTTAGATACTTACCTATGTAAGGGAAGGCTCCGGACCACCTGGAATCTTCCCGATCCTTGATTACTCCCGTAGTTCCACCGCTGTCCCCCATTGGCTGTGTCTTCAATACTCCTCAGCAGGCTGCAGAAGTACTTGCTTCCCAGAGTACTTCTGAGGATGGGTGCATCTATCCTGTGCATGTGTAAGCCCAGACTCACAAGTGCGTAGTACGGATCCCATTGTCTTCAGATGTATTCGGGAATAGAGATGGCCAGAACAGTTTGCCAGCGAGCTTTTTTGGGAAAAGATCAGGTATCCGTGCTCACCGGCGAGCACATGGCGATATTCGACCCACCCCCATGCATCATCATTCGGCTAAACTTTGACCGCTTACATCATAGTCAGCAGGCACATGACAACCAATCAGCCTGCACCCTCTCACGGACCCCCCCCCCCCATAAAAACACTTTTGCGCCCGCTATGTTCCAGTCTGTCTTCAGCTCGGATAGTGAGAGGAAGGGAGAGACATTGCTGGAGATAGGGAAAGCATTAGCTAGGCCTGTTTATTTTGCTTCTGGCTCACTGACTTGCTGTTAAAGCACCCCCAAGCGGTCCTTCTGCTGTTTTTTTTTGTGTGTGTGTGTGTGTGTGTGTGTGCGACACTCCACAACAACCCACAGGCAGCCACACAGTGCCGTGCTGCCCAGTGTCCACTATAATTGTTTGTCACATCAGACACAAACCACAGAGTAGTACTCCAGTGCCTCTGTTATAACTGTATTGTGTTTGAATTATTGCATTTCTCTGTGTGAGACACTCCACAGCCCACTGACGCCCAGAGCTGTACATAATGTGATTTCTGCCCTTTAGAGATTAAAACCCGACTTTGTGTCAACTCTGTAATTTTGGGTGGGACTTTTGGCATGGATCCCCCTTCGGCATGGCACAGTCCAGCTGTTAGACCCTTTGAAGCAAGTTTTCCATCACTGTTGTGGCCAGAAAGAGTCCCTGTATGATTCTAAATTCGCCTGCCCATTGAAGTCTATGGCTGTTCGCCCGCTTCGCGCGAACTCAAACTTTTTCAGAAGTTCAAGTTTGCCATTCGCGAACCCAAAATTTAATGTTCGGGACATCTCTACTCGGGGTTGCAAATACCTCTGAAGCCTGCACAAGGAGTCCCAAAGAGGTATTCAACCTAGCAGGTCAATTGACATTAATGGGGAATGGCATTAGAACAATGGGGCAGAGACCAGGAAGGGCCTGTGGTATCTGGCGCCTTCCTTCTGCATTAGTAAGTATGTAAACTGAAGATATATGGAAGGAAGAAATAGTGGTAGTGGGAATTTAGGGAACCACAATCACAATGCAGTGCGATTGTGTGACCTAGTGTAAAAAGGTTCTAGATGGGGTATCGGTTAAGGGCTTTGTCTCTGACACAGGAGACCTGGGTTCAAACCTCAGCTTTTCCTGTTCGGTAAACCAGCACCTATGCAGTAGGAGACCTTGGGCAAGACTCCCTAACACTGCTACCACCTATAGAGCTGCGGCTCTAGTGCTTTGAGTGTGCCAGGAGAAAAGCATGATATGAATGTTATTTGTTTTGTCTATGAAGCAAAGGATCAGCAGGAAAGGCAGGTGATCTGCATTGTTTAACTACTTAAATACCGCCCCACGCCAATGACATGAGCAGGGTCGCGGCGGCAGCCCCAGGACCACCTGACGCCAATTGGCTCAAGTCCTAGGGCTGGGATTTGCAGGAGATCGCGCGCAGGCTGCGCGCGCATCTCCTGCTTGAGGGGCGGAGCTCCGCCCCAACTTCAGTCTCCAAGCAGCGATTGCCGCTCGGGAGACTGTTAGACGGCGAAACCACCGTCTTTACACATTGTACAGCGCTGCAATCAGCAGCAGCGCTGTACTGGGGACAGCCGTGTGACACGGCTGTCCCCTCTGTAACTGTGGGAGTGATCCACTGTCCTAGGCTGAAGCCTATGACAGCCGATCACACTGATTGGCTGGCGGGGGGAGGGAGGAAGGGGGGATTTAGAAATATTTTAAAAAGCAGCAAATTTGTATTAAAAAACAAACAAATAAACAACGATCAACAAATAAACAAGTGTCTGGAGGGCGATCAGACCCCCCCAACAGAGAGCTCTGTTGGTGGGGAGAAAAAAAAGGGGGGGGGGAATCACTTGTGTGCTGAGTTGTACGGACCTGCAGCTATGCCTTAAAGCTGTAGTGGCCCATTTAGTTAAAATTGCTCTGGTCTTTAGGGGGGGGGGGGGGGGGGGTTCCACTGCAGTCCTCAAGTGGTTAAAAAGAAATAAATATAGCAGCCTCCATATCCATCTCACTTCAATTGCCCTTAAAAGCGGATCTGAACTCAGAACTTCCTCTCTGCTCTAAAAGATACGCAACAGCATAATAACCTTTAAAGAAAAAAACATTCCTTTGTTACAGCTGATAAAAATCCTGCAATAAATCTGCAGTGTGTCTACTTCCAGCTTTCATGGAAGCAGACATAGGGTTAACATCCTGTGTTTACCGATAAGCTGCTCAGCTGAGGCAGACAGCTGTCACAGCTGAGAGATCAAATGAAGATGAATAAGACAGGCTAAATTCTCTAAATACATACAGGGTGCATTTTTCTCTGTTTTCCTTCTGTCCTGTGCAAGAGTTCAGGTCCACGGAAATAAACATGGCAGCCTTCATACACCTCTCTCTTCAGTTCCCCTTTAAGCCATCTCCGGTTGTGTGTCAGTAGCTTCCCCTGGGCTTTCATGTCATGTAGTAATTACAGATATTGCTGTACATGATTAGAGACAAAGCCAGGTCCCTTTTACCAGGAGGTTTAATAACATCTCCTTTGTGATCTTTTGTCGCTCACAGATTACACTGGTGATGGTGGAATGATAAACCTGTGTGTTTATGATGTCTATTACAAGCTTATCTCAGTTCATTGATGGGAGTAATGAAGCGTCCTTTTATGAGAACTGTAATGATTGCTTCTTCCACAACTATACAGGCCTTCCCAGCAGATTGGATCTCACTGTTGTACTCCACAACCTCTGGGGCAGAAGTTTTCTGATGGCCAGCTGCCATAGGCTAGCCGCTGACCAGTTCTGGTGACCGCCTGTGCCCAGCAGCAACCCTCGTGCAAGGAAGGTTTGACAAATTCAACTACAAAGACAAACAAACAAAAATAACACCTAATGTGATAAAAATGCATTTCATCATTAAAAACTGAATTAAACACTGCTTTCAACATCATAAATAATCAATTCCACATTAAAGGATACCCAAACTGAAATGTGACATAATGAGATAGACATGTGTATGTACTGTGCCAAGCACACTAATAACTATGCTGTGTTCCTTTTTTCTTTCTCTGCCTGAAAGAGTTAAATATCAGGTATGTAAGTGGCTGACTCAGTCCTGACTCAGACAGGAAGTGACTGCAGTGTGACCCTCATTGATAAGAAATTTCCCTTTTTATCTCTTTCTTGCTCTCAAAAGCCATTTTCTGCTAGGGAAGTGTTTTATAGATGGAATTCCAAATCAGTGAGGGTCACACTGTAGCCACTTGCTGTCTGAGTCAGGACTGAGTCAGCCAATTGCATACCTGATATTTAACTCTTTCAGGCAGAGAAAGAAAAAAAGGAACACAGCCTAGTTATTTCTGTGCTTGGCACTGTACATACCCATGTCTATCTCATCATGTCACATTTCAGTTCGGGTATCCTTTAACAAATAAGTATACTAATCATTTCCCTGCCAATAAATAATAATTGTACATTCAGAAGTATGTATTATTATTATTATTAGTTATTGTATTTATAAAGCGCCAACATATTACGCAGCTCTGGACAATAAATATATACAATGATACAAGGATGACAGACATAAGGTTATACACATAGAACAAAGTTATACATGCAAATTGTACAAAATCCATGATCATGCAATATGGGCTGGTTAGGTAGGCCCAGTAATACAAATACAGGCTGTCAGGACAGGAGCACATGATCCTGTAGATTACACTAGGGAGTGGAGAACCCTGCCAGAGGCTTACAATCTAAAGGGAGGGGTGGAAACACTAGGTGGGGCTGTTAAATATTCCTTAGAGAGTTACTGTGTGGTAGGAGGTGGGTAGGCCATCATAAAGAGGTGGGTTTTGAGGGCTTGCTTGAATGTGTTGAAAGAGGGAGCAAGTCTGATGGGTGGTGGAAGGGCATTCCAGAGGGTGGGGGCAGCTCTTGAGAAATCCTGCAGGCGGGCATGGGAGTGTGAAATGCGTGGGGTGGTGAGGCGAAGGTCGTTGGAGGAACGGAGAGGGCGACCTGGTGTATACTTGTGAACAAGCTCCGAGATGTAGGTAGGGCAGGTTTTGTGCACAGATTTAAACGCCAGGCATAGAATCTTGAAACTTATCCTGAAACGGATAGGGAGCCAGTGCAGGGATTCACAAAGGGGAGATGTGGATGCAGAGCGGTGCGAAGAATGGATGAGTCTTGCAGCCGCGTTCATCACTGATTGAAGGGGGGCAGTGCGTTTCAGGGGGAGGCCAGAAAGGAGGGCGTTACAGTAATCAAGGCGGGAGATGATGAGGGCATGGATGAGCAGTTTGGTCGTGTCCGGGGTTAATAAGGGGCGGATCTTGGAGATATTACGGAGGTGGAAATTGCAGGCTCTGGTGATGTTTTGGATGTGTGGGATGAAGGAGAGGTCAGAGTCCAAGGTGACACCCAGACAGCGGGCCTGGGAGGTAGGGAGAATGGTTGTGTTGTCGATTGTGAGGTGGAAATCTGGGAGGGGTGCAGCAGCATGGGGTGGAAAGATCAGGAGCTCAGTTTTGTCTAGGTTAAGCTTTAGGAACCTAGCTGACATCCAGGAGGAAATTGCTGAGAGACACGAGGAGACCTTGTTTATGGTGGTGGATGAGAGATCAGGGCCAGGGTATGGAGGTAAATCTGAGTGTCATCTGCATAAAGGTGGTAATTGAAGCCCAGGGAGGAGATAAGCTTGCCAATTGAGGAAGTGTATATGGAGAAAAGAAGGGGGCCTAGAACAGAGCCCTGGGGGACCCCAACTGAGAGGGAGGCAGGGGTTGAGGAGGAGCCATTGAAGGAAGTGGTGAAGGAGGGATTGGATAGGTAGGAGGAGATCCAGGCCAAGGCAAGACCATGGATGCCCATGGACTGTAGTGATTGGAGGAGGAGGGAGTGGTCAACAGTGTCAAATGCTGCAGAGAGGTCAAGGAGGAGCAGGATGGAATAACTGCCTTTGGCCCTGGCAAGGGTAAGGTCGTTGACCACCTTGGCGAGGGCTGTTTCAGTTGAGCGTGCAGGTCGGAATCCAGACTGTAGGGGGTCAAGTAGGGTATTGGTGTTGATTAGTGTTGGGCGAACAGTGTTCGCCACTGTTCGGGTTCTGCAGAACATCACCGGTTCTGCAGACGGTGCTCGGCCAAACCGTTCGGCCACATGGCCGAACTAAGAGCGCATGGCCGAACGTTCCCCGAACGTTCGGCTAGCGCTGTGATTGGCCGAACGGGTCACGTGGTTCGGACCCGAACGCGCTCTGATTGGCCGAACGGTCACGTGGTTCGGGTAAATAAATACCCGAACCACGTCATATCTCCGCCATTTGTCTGTGGGTTTAGCTTTGGGTAGGCAGGCAGTGTAGTTCGCGCTCCAGCCACGCTAGCCAGGGTCCCCCCCAGTCATTGTGTGTCGCAGCTGGGAACAGTAGTACACCGCTCGCTCAGCCACACTATATATAGCATTGTTTACTGCCACTGTGTACCTCGCTCAGCCACACTATATAGCATTCTGTGTACTGTTCTGTGTCTGCTGGGAACAGTAGTACACCGCTCGTTCAGCCACACTATATAGCATTCTGTGTACTGTTCTGTGTCTGCTGGGAACAGTAGTACACCGCTCGTTCAGCCACACTATATAGCATTCTGTGTACTGTTCTGTGTCTGCTGGGAATAGTGGTACACCGCTCGTTCAGCCACACTATATAGCATTCTGTGTACTGTTCTGTGTCTGCTGGGAACAGTAGTACACCGCTCGTTCAGCCACACTATATAGCATTCTGTGTACTGTTCTGTGTCTGCTGGGAATAGTGGTACACCGCTCGTTCAGCCACACTATATAGCATTCTGTGTACTGTTCTGTGTCTGCTGGGAACAGTAGTACACCGCTCGTTCAGCCACACTATATAGCATTCTGTGTACTGTTCTGTGTCTGCTGGGAATAGTGGTACACCGCTCGTTCAGCCACACTATATAGCATTCTGTGTACTGTTCTGTGTCTGCTGGGAACAGTAGTACACCGCTCGTTCAGCCACACTATATAGCATTCTGTGTACTGTTCTGTGTCTGCTGGGAATAGTGGTACACCGCTCGTTCAGCCACACTATATAGCATTCTGTGTACTGTTCTGTGTCTGCTGGGAACAGTAGTACACCGCTCGTTCAGCCACACTATATAGCATTCTGTGTACTGTTCTGTGTCTGCTGGGAATAGTGGTACACCGCTCGTTCAGCCACACTATATAGCATTCTGTGTACTGTTCTGTGTCTGCTGGGAACAGTAGTACACCGCTCGTTCAGCCACACTATATAGCATTCTGTGTACTGTTCTGTGTCTGCTGGGAACAGTAGTACACCGCTCGTTCAGCCACACTATATAGCATTCTGTGTACTGTTCTGTGTCTGCTGGGAACAGTAGTACACCGCTCGTTCAGCCACACTATATAGCATTCTGTGTACTGTTCTGTGTCTGCTGGGAACAGTGGTACACCGCTCGTTCAGCCACACTATATAGCATTCTGTGTACTGTTCTGTGTCTGCTGGGAACAGTAGTACACCGCTCATTCAGCCACACTATATAGCATTCTGTGTACTGTTCTGTGTCTGCTGGGAACAGTAGTACACCGCTCGTTCAGCCACACTATATAGCATTCTGTGTACTGTTCTGTGTCTGCTGGGAATAGTGGTACACCGCTCGTTCAGCCACACTATATAGCATTCTGTGTACTGTTCTGTGTCTGCTGGGAATAGTGGTACACCGCTCGTTCAGCCACACTATATAGCATTCTGTGTACTGTTCTGTGTCTGCTGGGAACAGTAGTACACCGCTCGTTCAGCCACACTATATAGCATTCTGTGTACTGTTCTGTGTCTGCTGGGAACAGTAGTACACCGCTCGTTCAGCCACACTATATAGCATTCTGTGTACTGTTCTGTGTCTGCTGGGAACAGTAGTACACCGCTCGTTCAGCCACACTATATAGCATTCTGTGTACTGTTCTGTGTCTGCTGGGAATAGTGGTACACCGCTCGTTCAGCCACACTATATAGCATTCTGTGTACTGTTCTGTGTCTGCTGGGAATAGTGGTACACCGCTCACCCGCCACTGTATAGCATTGTGCACTGTGTCGCTGCTGGGAATAGTGGTACACCGCTCACCCGTCACTGTATAGCATTGTGCTCTGTGTCGCTGCTGGGAATAGTGGTACTGTATAGCATTTCTGTACTGCCACTGTACTGCTGCCAGTCAGCGTGTACTGTAAGGATAAGAGAAATGAGGAAGAAATCCGGTGAAAGAGGGAGGGGCAAGGGAAGAGGTGTTTCCCCTGACGGTTCACGTACAGGCCACAGGGGAGCACCCAAGAAAACCCACTCAATACCGCCCATGTTGTCCAGGACAACAACCCTCACAAATCCAAAAGAACAGGACCAGATAATTACTTGGATGACCTCTCAAGCGTCCAGCAGTGGGTTAAGCAGCACCAGCACATCACGCACGAGGTCCGAGTCCTCAGCCAGTTACAAGGAGCCAGTGGGCACAAAGCTGACACAACCGGCAGCGACACCACGCACACAACTGCCAGATAACCAGTCCGATGAATTACCTCAGGACACAATGGGGTATTCGCAGGAGCTATTCCCAGCCCAACAAACTTCCACCTTTCAAAGGTCAATGGAGGAACAGCCAGAAATGTTGTGCCTGGATTCACAACCGTTAACTGTGGGAAATGCACCGCGCACTGAAATACAAGGCGAGTCCGAAGAGGACTCGGAAACCCAAATCCCAGAGCAATTTGGGCAGGAGGGGTTGCAATTGCAGGAGGTCGGCCGACAAGATCTGGAAGACGACGTTGGAGTGTGCTGCGCAGAGGTTGTTGTGGGGAGCTCTACTCCACGGCGGCGGCCCACAATGACATATGACGAGTTTGAGGAGATGGAAGAGGAGGGTATGGACAATGTGGACAGAGACCCAGATTTTGTTTGTGAACGAGAACATCGCCGTCGTAGCAGCAGCACAGATGAGTCTGTTGAAGAACCCACTGCTGCACGAGCTCGCCTTGTGCCACAAGGTAGGCGGCGCGCAATTTCAGGCACCACAAGCGTGGAAGTTCAAGTGAGAGGCAAAAGAGGAGCAAACAGAAATCGCCAGCAAGGAGGCAGGTGCTCCAAAGTCTGGGCTTTCTTTGAAGACTGCACTGAGGATGTTACCATGGCGATTTGCAAGGTGTGCAAGACCCGCCTGAGCAGGGGGAAAAGTATTAACAACCTCTCCACCACCAGCATGATGCTATCCAAACATCCCACTCTTTGGGCAAACGCGTCAGGACAGGGTACCAGAAACAACACTGCCTCCCTTGGGTTCACCAGACCCGCCTCAGCAGCAGCAGTAGCCCAGCCATTGCGTGGTTCACAACATTCACAAACATCAGACGACGCTGACACTGTCACTTTCCGGAGTAGTGCTCTTGAGGTCTCCCAGTGTTCTTCAAACACAACAACCAACAGCCCTTCCGTGTGCAGCGCTACGGTTCAGTTGTCTGTGTCGGAGATGTTTGAGCGCAAGAGGAAATTGCCAGCAAATGACCCCCGGGCCGTGGCAGTAACAGCCAGCATAGCCAAGCTTCTGGCCTGCGAAATGCTGCCATATCGATTGGTGGAGACAAACAGCTTCAAGGGCATGATGTCAGTGGCCATCCCACGTTACGTGGTTCCCAGCCGCTACCACTTTGCACGCTCTGCAGTGCCTGAGTTGCATGAGCACGTGGTCAGCAAAATAACCCGAAGCTTGAAGAATGCCGTTGCCTGCAAGGTTCACCTCACCACTGACACCTGGACGAGTGCGTTCGGCCAGGGTCGATACATCTCCCTTACCGCGCACTGGATGAACCTTGTGGAGCCTGGCAGCGATTCCTCACCTGCTACGGCACGGGTGTTGCCCACGCCACAAACAGCTGCACCGCCGTCCCTCACACTGGATAACAGCAGCACCTACCTCTCTGACTCCTTCTCCTCCAACGCATCTCAAAGCTGTACCTCATCCGGAAACGCTAACCCAGCAGCAGTAGGATCGTGGAAGCAGTGCAGCACAGCTGTTGGCATGCGTCAGCAAGCGTTGCTGAAGCTAATCTGCCTTGGGGATAAGCAGCACACAGGGGAGGAAATTTGGAAGGGAATAAAGGAACAGACGGATTTGTGGCTGGCACCGCTGGACCTGAAACCGGGCATGGTTGTGTGTGATAATGGGAGTAATCTCATTCGCGCTTTAAGGTTGGCTAAGCTGACACACATCCCTTGCCTGGCGCACGTGATGAACCTAGTAGTTCAGCGGTTCCTGAGGACATACCCAGGCGTGGCCGATCTTCTGTTGAAGGTGCGTCGAGTGGCCAAACATTGTAGAACTTCCAGTACTGCTTCGGGGGCACTCGCCAAGATGCAGGAGCGCTTCAATCTCCCCCACCATCGCTTGCTGTGTGATGTCCCTACGCGCTGGAATTCTACGCTGCACATGCTAGCCCGCTTTTGCGAGCAGAAGAGTGCAGTGGTCCAGTACATGACGGCGCAGTACCGAGGCGCATCCGGCCAGCTGCCAAGCTTCTGTGGATCCGATTGGGCCAACATGTTGGACCTCTGCCAAGTCCTCCAAAATTTTGAGCAATCCACGTTGCTTGTGAGCAGTGACAACTCTTCAGTCAGCATTACCATACCACTGCTGTGTTTACTGAAGAGGTCGATGTTAAAAATCAAGGAAACAGCTGTCATGATGCAACTGGGGGAATCTGAAGGAGAAAACGATCAGCGTGATGGTACCAACATCAGGCCATCCGCCTCAGGGAACGCTGGCCCCAGCAGCTATGACGAAGAAGAGGAGGAGGAACAGCTGGAGTTGGAGCAGGAGTTTCATGCCACCACTGACGAGGGCCAGAGCGGTGCACGTTGGACTTCCACAATTCAACGCGAATGGTCAGCAGAAGCAGACCAGGAGGAAGGTGACGACTATGATGCATCACAACAACTATCACAACGCTCACAAGAGGATGATGAGGATTCTGGTAGGACTCTGGCACACATGGCTCAATTCATGCTAGACTGCATTGAACGTGACCCACGCATTGTGCGCATTCTGGACAACACCAATTACTGGGTTTATACCCTTCTGGATCCACGGTACAAACACAATGTTCCAAAACTGCTTGAAGAAAGAGTCAGACAGGTCAAAATGGAAGAATACCAGCAGGCCCTTGTGGAGACTTTAGAGAGGAGATTGACATCCTCCCCCTCCTCTAGCCAGTTGTACGCAGACAGACTGACTTCCGCAAACCCAGGACGACCAGGAGGGCAGCAAACAACGCAAGCCGCAGCTAGTACCCAAAAGGGAATGGTATCGGCAGTGTCCTTGGAGTGGGAAAATTTTCTGACACCCATGCAGCAGCAGCCCACTGAACAGCAAGCGTGCAGATCCACCTCCAACACCGATCGCCTGGAGAAGATGGTCAAGGACTACATGTCAGATGACGTAGCTGTGTCTAACAATCCATCTGCACCCTTCAACTATTGGGTATCGAAGCTAGACACCTGGCACGAACTGGCAATGTACGCAATAGAGGTGCTGGCTTGCCCGGCAGCCAGCGTTATGTCGGAACGCTGTTTCAGTGCTGCCGGAGGCATCGTCACAGATCGGCGTATCCGCCTCTCCACAGAAAATGCAGACCGTCTGACTCAAATTAAAATGAATCAATCCTGGATTGGAAACGACTACGCAACACTCCAGGACCCCAACCAAGTAACATGACCAATGAACATCTGGGATGGTTTAGCGTTTCCGGTCCCTGTTTATTGAACCTCTCATCTGTATTACACTTATGACTGCATGGCGGCAAAAAGCATTGCTATATCCGCACGCTTTTTGTCCTCATGCAAGGCCTGTGTTGTTGTGTCTCAAAAAGCTTGGCCTTCTCCTCCTGCGCCTGCTCCTGTTCCATCACGTCTGCTGCTGCTGGGTTAGCATTTCCAGTCCCTGTTTATTGAACCTCTCATCTGTATTACATTTATGACTGCATGGCGGCAAAAAGCATTGCTATATCCGCACGCTTTTTGTCCTCATGCAAGGCCTGGGTTGCGTCTCAAAAAGCGTGGCCTTCTCCTCCTGCGCCTCCTCCTGTTCCATCATGTGTGCTGCTGCTGGGTTAGCGTTTCCAGTCCCTGTTTATTGAACCTCTCATCTGTATTACATTTATGACTGCATGGCGGCAAAAAGCATTGCTACATCCGCACGCTTTTTGTCCTCATGCAAGGCCTGGGTTGTTGTGTCTCAAAGCGTGGCCTTCTCCTCCTGCGCCTCCTCCTGTTCCATCACGTGTGCTCTGTGCTGCTGCTGGGTTAGCGTTACCGGTCCCTGTTTATGGAACCTCTTCTCTTTATTACATTTATGACTGCATGGCGGCAAAAAGCATTGCTGCTATATCCGCACGCTTCTTGTCCTCATGCAAGGCCTGGGTTGTTGTGTCTCAAAAAGCGTGGCCTTCTCCTCCTGCGCCTCCTCCTGTTCCATCACGTGTGCTGCTGCTGCTGCTGGGTTAGCGTTACCGGTCCCTGTTTATTGAACCTCTTATCTTTATTACATTTATGACTGCATGGCGGTAAAAAGCATGCTATCCGCACGCTTCTTGTCCTCATGCAAGGCCTGGGTTGTTGTGTCTCAAAAAGCGTGGCCTTCTCCTCCTGCGCCTCCTCCTGTTCCATCACGTGTGCTGCTGCTGCTGCTGGGTTAGCGTTACCGGTCCCTGTTTATTGAACCTCTTATCTTTATTACATTTATGACTGCCTGGCGGTAAAAACCATGTTACCTGTGCAAAGAAACATGACATTTTCAGCATTTAAAAGACAATTTTTCCTTTGAAACTTTACAATCAATTTTCTCAAAAACTATAAGCTCTTTTTGCTAAATTTTTTTTCCTCTTGTACCCACTCCCAAGGTGCACATACCCTGTAAATTTGGGGTATGTAGCATGTAAGGAGGCTTTACAAAGCACAAAAGTTCGGGTCCCCATTGACTTCCATTATGTTCGGAGTTCGGGTCGAACACCCGAACATCGCGGCCATGTTCGGCCTGTTCGGCCCGAACCCGAACATCTAGATGTTCGCCCAACACTAGTGTTGATGTATTGGGTAATGCGTTGGTGGACTAGGCGTTCGAGGAGTTTAGAAGCATAGGGAAGGAGGGAAATTGGGCGGTAGTTTGAGGGTAGGGATGGGTCGAGTGAGGGTTTTTTCAGCAGGGGAAGTACCTGTTTGAACCTACGGTCCCTTAACTAGGGCTGGTCAGAAATGCCCATTTTCAACTCCGCAAAAATTACGATTTCCGCCAATGCCAATTTCTGTTTTTTTAGATTTCCAATTTCCTGTTTTTCCGACTTCCGATTTTCCAATTTCTGATTTTCTGTTTTTCCAATTTCCGATTTTCCCAATTTTCAAGGAGTATTTTAGTTGTCAAATACGTCGGAAAAACTGAAATTGCAAAAATGGAAAAACAGCCTTTTAATTGGTCTAAAATGACTGCAGTGATCTGATTGGTCCAGTGCTTCTGATCTCTGAGATTGGGCTAAAATGACTGAGTACAGTAAATCGGATTTGCTAAAAATGGCAATTTACAAATGTCCTTATCCCTATCCTTAGAGGACCACTTCAGCGAAAAAAGAAAGCAGTTAAAATCGGACAGAACCGGCAGGTCCATCTCCTCATGAAAGAATCTCAGGGTTTTCTTTGTTTTCAAAAGCCATTCCCGGCCAAGGTATGTAAGCTGGATTTTAAAAGCCTACAAATCTTTAAGCAAGCTCATTTTTCTCTAGGATAGATCATAATGGTACATGCTAGGCTGCCTTCAGCATATAGTGCTGGTGGTGGTATAGCGGTTAAGAGAGTTGACTACCAAGCACTCAGACCTGGGTTCAATTCCTGCCCAAGGTAGATAAGCTGGCTTTTAAAAGCCTACAAATCTTTAAGCAAGCTCATTTTTCTCTAGGATAGATCATTATGGTACATGCTAGGCTGCCTTCAGCATGTAGTGCTGGTGTTGGTATAGCGGTTAAGAGAGCTGACTACCAAGCATTTAGACCTGGGTTCAATTCCTGTCCAAGGTAGATAAGCTGGCTTTTGAAATTCTACAATTCCCTGTAAGATGAGACCCTCCTCATTCCACGAGGAGGGAAGGAGGGAGTGAGGGATACACTGCCTGATGTTGTAAAGGAGGGAAGGAAGGAGTGAGGGATACACTGCCTGATGTTGTAAAGTAGTGTAGGCCTGTAATTGAACATTGAATGAGATTTGTGACCTTAAAATAGGGATTTATGTGAAATCTAGATTTTTGCCTGGGACTTTTGATGTGTATTTCACTCAATCGTGTCTTCCTCTAGGTATTAGATCCCTTGAAACATGTTTTCTATCATTTTTCCAGCCGGTAGAAATTTTTCTAAATATTGAAGTTAGCCTTCCCATTGAAGTCTATTGCGGTTCGCGAACTTTTCCACAAACCGAACCTTCCGCGGAAGTTCGCCAACAGGGTTCGCGAACCGAAAATAGGAGGTTTGCAACATCTCTAGTGGGGACCTTCTGCCAGGTGATCTGTACGGAATGTTCGTTGCTAAGGGTTCTATGCATAGATGGAGACACTACTTGCTTGGCAGTTGGAAAAAGATGTTATTTCCCACAATGCAACGAGGTTCACTGAAGGCAAACTGTCAGGACCATGGTCATGACATCACACTGTGGGAGGGGTTTCCCTACAATATCAGCCATACAGAGCCCCCTGATGATCTATTGGAGAAAAGGAAAACATTTCTCATGGAAAAGGGGGTATCAGCTACTGATTGGGAGGAAGATCAATCCTGGGTTATGGTTTCTTTTTAACGTCAACCTCTGCATAAAATCTGACCACACTAACAACATCTGGAAAGGCCTCAACTTGTGTTGTCTGATAGTAATTAATCCTCAGGGATAGGAAAGGTTTTACAATGGGCAAACACTGACTAGAAACTTTATAAATGAATATTAAAAAAAATAATAATAATAATTTTATGTATTATGGTATTTTCTCTACTGTTCAATCTGTGTTTAATGACGAGAGATGGAGTTTTGTTTCTGTTTTCCGTATTTTTTTTATCTATATGTTTGTATCCTTTTGCTGCTGAGCTGCTGTTGAGGTACCTGACCGGTAACAGTTAACAGATAACGTGGGCAATAAATTAGAGCTACAGGCAAACAGAACATGGGGTGACAGGAAGACATATGTGTACACATTTCCTTCCAATATACGGACCGTAATGGAAATCTCATGTAACACCTAGTAATTTCCCTGATTCCTCATGGTGACAACTTTCTACAACGGAAAGTTTCTCGGGATCTGTTTAATGATTTAACAAGCCTCCTTCCTGCCGTACATAAAACGTTTCCTCCTCGCTCCGCATGGAAGAATATTCGGTCATTAGCGGCTATATTGTTTGGCAGCGCCGGGTGCGGTAAGGCCTTTTCTTTTTCTCGATGTTGGGAGATAAAAAGTGACGAGGGAGATATGAAGCTGCAGCCCGCGCCGCTCGGGAGGCCTCTATGCTTCAGTGGATAATTTGTTCTGTTTTGAAATAAGCTGATCTTCTCCGTAAAGGAGTTTGTCAGAATCAGGATTTCACAGAGGCAAAGATTGTTGTGTAATTCAATATGATGCTTCTGTGTCACCGAAAACCATCTACTGAAATGGATTCCCGGCTTGAACTGTTTCAGAAGCCACGCGAAGAGAAGATGAAAAAGTCAGTAGGGTAGTCGCAGAACTTCTGCAGGTTTTTATTGGTTGCCATGTTGAGAGTTCCCAGGAGGTTTGTAACACTATGACGTGAGCTATGTCCAAGTGTGGGATGTGTGGCTACAATTTTGATTTGTACGTAAACATACCTCCTAACTTTTTGAAAAAAGTGGGACACTTAAGCCACACCCCTGTCACACCTCTGACCACACCACACTTCTAATCACCCATACTATAAAGATTTCATAAGTCGAATATGTTGTTTTAAAATACAATCCACACTGGTCCTTTCTACCCTGGTTTATTTTCCTTCATATTAACATTTCAAAATAAAAAATATATCAACTTATAGGATGGGAATAAAGCTTAGAGCCAATTAAACACATTTTTCAGTAGAAAAATACATATACTGTATATTCCGGCGTATAGGACGACTGGCTGTATAAGACGACCCCCCAACTTTTCCAGTTTAAAAATAGAGTTTGGGATATACTCGCCGTATAAGACTACCCCTCTTCCAATGTACACCAAATAAAAAAAAATAAAAAAAAATACTGGTGCTATGTATGAACAGATACTGGTGCTGTACTGTATGTGGTACCCAGTATATAACAGTATAAAGTCAATTGACTGGTTGGATTGGTTAACTCTCCCTCTCCCTAAGTGGATTGGTCAGCTCTCCTTGTCTCTCCGTTTATCAGAGCGGTATGGAAGAATAGATTGCGCTGTGCCCATAAAACACGCCTCTTTCACCCGTCTTGTCCACCCATGTATCCTATTTACCACCTTCTCTGCCTCTCAGATCTCGCACATGTGTGCCTGCGCCGCTTCACTACAGTCCTCAGCAGCGAGATCTGAGAGGCGGGAACAGGATAGGGCATATTACCCGGCATCAATGACACCCGGCATATAAGACGACCCCTGACTATTCAGATGATTTTTAAGGGTTAAAAAGTAGTCTTATACGCCAGAATATACAGTATTTACATAGATCTGTACATCAGTTCTGAAACAGGGACAAATGAAGGCGATAGAAGGATGCAGAGATTTGATTCCCGAAGAGCTATGCATAGACCTGCTCTAATCACACAAGGGCTCCATGTGAATTGGCCAGACTGGAGTTTTCCTGATAGGTCAGGGGGTTGTTAGGGGAATATTACACAGGGTACAGTCCCCTGTATTGGAGGAAGGGAAAGATAGTAGTTGGGGCGCCCCACAGCTCGGGGCCCCCCTGTGATCACAGGTGCTGCTCCCCTTTAGTTACGTCCTTGGCAATGGAGCCTTTCACCCTCAATGTGGTACGATACGGTGCGCTGGAAGCTGCCGAGGCGACACAAGAGCAGCAGTGCGTTACTGCAGGCACCGTGCTTAGCACACAGAGCCTGCTGTAATCAGTGCTGGGCCGAAATCTCGCATATGCAAAATTTCGCATTGAAATTTGCATTAATACATTGTAATCGTAATACGAAATTTCGGGGAAAATTTGTAATTAATTTCGTATGTAATAGTATTATTTCGTAATTTCGCGTAATTTTTCATGTAATTTTCGCACAATTTCGCAAAATTTTGTGCCGACTTTAGCGGTTAATAGCAAAGTCCCCCATACATGCTATTGCTACCAAAATTGGAACATATGTTAAGGAGAATATAAAGGTACAAGGCAGAAAAATAATTTTTCAAAAAGACACTGCAGTTTTTGAGAAAATCAATTTTAAAAATGCAAAAGAAAAATGGTTTTTAAACTGTCATTTTTCAAAGTTTAAAAAACATTTTTTCTTTGCATTTTTAAAATCGATTTTCTCAAAAACCACTACGTCTTTTTGGAAAATTCTTTTTGTTTCTTGTACCCACTATTCCCTTTAACATATGTAGCAATTTTGGTGTCAATATCATGTATGGGGGGGCTTTGTTATTCACCTCCAAAGTCGGCACAAAATGACGTGAAATTTTGAGAAAATTTGTATTCAATCATTTTCGTTTGCAAATCGTAATTACCAGGGGCGTACCTAGAAAATCAGTCTCAGCGGCAGCGGCAGGGCTCCAATCAGAAGGAAGATGCGAGATGTTGCCTGGGCGGCAAAGTAAGCAGCAGGAAGGTGACTGTAGCCGTGTCTCCTTTCCCCCCTCCCCACCGATCTGCGGCCACGCTCTCTTCTTACCCATCCTGCCCCACAAAAGTCCCTGAGCAGGCCCCAGGAGGGCCCCGGGCCCCCCTGCGGCGGCAGGGGTCGCATCCCCTATTGTTACGCCAGTGGTAATTACGTATAGGCGTAATTGCGAAAATGTATGCGAAATTTGGCGAAATCGTAATTTTGCTGACTACGATCATCACTAGCTGTAATGCTGGGGAATGGGGAAAGTGTAAACAATGGAAAGCGGTGCGTTGCGGCGTGCCTTCGTGGACCGACGGGAGTCCCTGGGAATCCCAGTGCTGCATTTCCTGCCCAGAGGGAGTACGTCACAGAGGGGGGCGGCGTTTTGCATATGAACCTTCCAGTGCACTCTGCCATTGTCATTTTTTTGCATCGGGGTGGGTTGCGGGTGGCTGGGGCACAGCATCCCCAACTCAAAAACAGATTTAGAACCGGCCTTAGTAATCGTACTTCAACTCTCATTTACAACATGAGGTTTTCATGTGAATTCGACAGAAAAAATATCAGCCTCGGCTCTACTATTGAGTGATTATCAATAACTCTGAAACTGTGCTTTTTCATTACTTATAAACAGCAGTTCAAGTTGAAATGCGGCTTCATTAAAGGAAATTGCCTCTGGAGGAAACCTACTCTGTTTCTCCATTTGTGCCATTATAAAATTAAAAAACAGATTAGAGCCTTAAATGTGTTTGGAGAGCGTTTGCTTTTATTAGTCCTGTTAGAGGAGTAACTGTGGGTAATATTTACTAATCGGGATGAGTTCTGTTGCGGGGCTGCGGGCCTCTGTCCTCGGATCAGATAGTGATGGATGATTCCACCATGGATGATCATCTGAAGAGAAGAAGGAAGACTGCAGAAGGGCAAAAAGGGCACAGATCATGGCTTCCTTTTTTAAAGGGGCGCCAAGATGGAAAACTGTAAAATGTAACTACTTAAAGAGAACCCGAGGCGGGTTTGAAGAATATTATCTGCATACAGAGGCTGGATCTGCCTATACAGCCCAGCCTCTGTTGCTATCCCAAACCCCCCTAAGGTCCCCCTGCACTCTGCAATCCCTCATAAATCACAGCCACACTGCTGACAAACAGCTTGTCAGAGCTGGCTGTGTTTATCTCTATAGTGTCAGTCTGCTGCTCACCCCGCCTCCTGCAGAACTCCAGTCCCCGCCTGCATCCCTTCCCTCCCTGCTGATTGGAGGGAAGGGACGGGGGCAGGGACCGGAGCTATGCAGGAGGCGGGGGAGCAGCTGAGACTGACACTACAGATGTAAACATAGCCTCACAGCACGGCTGTGATTTATGAGGGATTGCAGAGTGCAGGGGGACCTTAGGGGGGTTTGGGATAACAACAGAGGCCGGGCTGTATAGGCAGATCCAGCCTCTGTATGCAGATAACATTCTTTAAACACACCTCGGGTTCTCTTTAAGGACCGCGCTAATTGAAATCTATGCCTTGTTTTGAGGGCTATCTGGCTGCCAGGGCGTAGATTTCTACGCACGTTCTCGCCGCTTTCGTCGCTCCCGAAGATCTTGCCGCTGTCTCCCCGCCGCAGCTCACTCGCTCTGCCGTCTCTATAACGGCAGAGCCCTGTGAGCGGATCAGGAGCCGATTTCATTGGCTACTGACCCTGAATATCAACATAAGCAGCTCCCATTGGCTTACATTGATAGGCAGAGTCAGGAGTCAATGTAAGCGGCTTCTGACTAGTAGGGATGCTCATTCGGATTCCGCGGAAATGCTATTTCCGAAATTCCGATCGGAAATTGCATTTCCGCATCGGAATGCGGAAATCGGTAATGCAAGTACCGTAGGCGGATTTCCGCCGTAAATCGCGGAAATTCCGTCCGACTTTAACATAAATTTTCTCAAAAACTATAAGGTCTTTTTGAAAACTTTTTTTGCATCTTGTTCAGAAGATTCAGTTTAATAAACCCTGAAAATTTGGTGTTTCTAGGACTTACGGGAGCTTTGCTATTAACCTCTAAGGTCGGCAGATTTTTACTGTATTGTAAAATGCAGAAAATCTGCATCTGCCTAATTTCTGCATTTTACATTACAGTAAAAATCCGCCGACCTTAGAGGTTAATAGCAAAGCCCCCATAAGTCCCAGAAACACCAAATTTTCAGGGTTTATTAAACTGAATCTTCTGAACAAGATGCAAAAAAAAAGTTTTCAAAAAGACCTTATAGTTTTTGAGAAAATCAGTGTTAAAGTCGGGCGGAATTTCCGCGATTTCCAGCGGAAATTCCGCATTGGAATGCGGAAATTGGTAGCGGAAAGCGGAAACGGTAATTGGTACATGACGGAATGCGGATTTACCGCGGAATCGGAAATTGGCATTCCGACCATCCCTACTTCTGACCGGCTCACAAGAACACTGCCATCATAGAGACGGCACAGTGGGTGGCTGAGGTTCCCGGAGTGCGTCATGCACGGCGATTCACCTGTATTCTTCATTATTCCGCCGTTTCTTGTACCAATGGTCTCTGGTCCTTAAGGGGGAAGAGACCACTGGTACTTAAGTGGTTAAAGTGTACCTGAAGAGAAAAAAGTGCCGTAAAAGGAATACTGTAGGGGGGTCGGGGGAAAATGAGTTGAAGTTACCCGGGGCTTCTAATGGTCCCCCGCAGACATCCTGTGCCCACGCAGCCACTCACCGATGCTCCGGCCCCGCCTCCGGTTCACTTCTGGAATTTCAGACTTGAAATTGCCATGTCCTCGCTCCTGCTGATGTCACCAAGAGCAAACTGCACAGGCACAGACAATACTGGGAGTGAGGACACAGCAACGCAGGTGCAGTGGTTTCCAGATTAGCATCGGTGAGCGGCTGCATGGGCACAGGATGTCTGCGGGGGACCATTAGAAGCCCTGGGTAAGTTCAACTCATTTTCCCCCGACCCCCCTACAGTATTCCTTTAAATATGTACCGTATTTTTCGGACTATAAGATGCTCCTGACCAAAAGATGCACCTAGGTTTAGAGGACAAAAACCAGGAGAAAAAAAATATATACTAAACCTGGTGCATTCATGGTGAAGCGCCATCTTGTGGATTATTCCCCCTTTGTACCGCTTGTGTCTCCCTGTGTCCCTGATGTGCCCGCCTCTGTCCTCCTTGTGTCCTCTATGCCCCTTTGTGTCCCCCTTGTGTCCTCCTCTATGCCGCTTTGCATTCCCTTGTATCCTCCTCTATGCCCCTTTGTGTCCCCCTGTGTCCTCCTCTGCATGGGCACAGTACAGGAAGTCCCTGACATTGCGGCCGGTTGGAGGTTCATATTGCCAGGCGTTCACAAGTCAGGAACTCCCTGCATTTGAACTATAAGACGCAGTGACTTTTTCCCCATTTTGGGGGAGAAAAAGTGAGTCTTATAGGTTAAAAAATACAGTACTAATGGAAGTTTCTGGATAATGTAGAGGCTTAAACCCCCCATCACCCCGAAGCAGATCATTTCAGCGCCCAATGCTCAGTACCGAAGTTGGGCACTGTCACAGCACTAGTGCTATGCTGCACGCCCCGCAAAAGAGTAAGTCGGCAAACCAGCGATCGCCAGACCCCGAATTACATCTCCCTCTGAGTTGCTACAGCTCGGAGGAGGAATAGTGTTTAGCACCACCCTCATTCAGGTCACCCTGCAACAAGCTCGCCGACGGCGCCATAATATGTATGCCACCACCCACCACCTCCAGATGGTCCCATGAGTCACATGACCAGCAATATGCCAAATAAATGACACCAATGCACAGAGCCGAGACAAGATCAAAATATTAACATAAATATTTATAAGAAAAAAGAAACAAAGGCTCTGTTGGTGGGGGAAAAGGGGGGAGGGGGAATCACTTGTGTGCTGAGTTGTGCGGTCCTGCAGCTTGGCCTTAAAGCTGAAGTGGCCAATTTTGATAAAAAAAATAGCCTGGTCTTTAGGGGGGGTTACCACTGTGGTCCTCAAGTGGTTAAAGGAAACCTGAAGATTAAAAAAAATGAGTTTCACTTACCTTGAGCTTCTGCCTGCACCCAGCAGCTGTCCTGTGCTCACAACGTTACCAAACGATCCTCCGATCCAACGCCGTTGCTCACTTTTGGTTCTGGTAATCACTAATCACCAGATTTTTGAACATTTAAAAAATGTGGGTTCACCCAGAGTAATTTATCACGTCTTATTTATATGTGTTTACATATATTTTACATTTTAAGATTTTAGCAACAGTGGTCCTTTAATCTGTTCAGCAACGCTGGTATGCATATTTACGCTCCTGTAGACTTCACTTCAGCTCCAGGGGCGTAGATACACATATCCTTTGGTTTACAGCAATGTGCGGTCTCCCTCCCCCACTGCGGCTCCCACGGCAAAGTACTGATCAGTGAATAGGAACGTGTGCCAATAGTGCCAATAGTGAATGATCATCTGGCATCAATGAGATGCCAATCGTCATTCACAGTTCTTCAGTATTTCCTGTGTACTGTTCAGTACACAGGATAGCATGGGGACATCTAGTGGCCAAAAAGAAAGATAAACCTACAAATGTTAAGAAATAAATAAAATCCTCAATGTTAACCCCTTATTTCCCCCTCCTATCTATATGACTATAGTTACCTTGTTTAAAAAAAAAAAGTGACAGCATAAAAAAAAAAACATAAATAGTAACCTTAGGGGCCCAGCTTTTTTAATATGTATGTCATTAGGGTATATCGCTGCTACATTTGGAAATTAGGGCTTGTAATTAGTGATCGAGTATAAAGAAACGCAAAAGGAAAAAAAATATTGTCACAATACATTGTACTAGGATCACAATTTAAACGGGGTAATAGCCGGGACAAATGGGCAAATAAAATATGTCAGCTTTATCTATCGTAGCATATTTTATTTTAAAACTATAATGTCTAAAAACGGAGAAACAATGATTTTAGTTACCGTATTTATTTATTTTTTTCTATTACTCACTTTAACCACTTCACCACTGAGGGGTTTTACCCCTTGAACACCAGAGCAATTTTCACCTTTCAGCGCTCCGTCCATTTATTCGTCTATAACTTTATTATTACTTATCGCAATGAAATTAACTATATCTTGTTTTTTTTCGCCACCAATTAGGCTTTCTTTAGGTGGGACATTATGCCAAGAATTATTTTATTCTAAATGTGTTTTAATGGGAATATAGGAAAAAATGTGGGAAAACAATATTATTTTTCAGTTTTTGGCCATTATAGTTTTTAAATAATGCATGCTACTGTAATTAAAACCCATGAAATGTATATGCCCATTTGTCCCGGTTATAAAACCGTTTAAATTATGTCCCTATCACAATGTTTGGCGCCAATATTTTATTTGGAAATAAAGGTGCATTTTTTTCAGTTTTGCGTCCATCCCTAATTACAAGCCCGTAGTTTATAAAGTAACAGTGTTATATCCTCTTCACATAAATATTTAAAAAGTTCAGTCCCTAAGGTAACTATTTATGTTTGTTTGTTTTTATTGTATTTTTTTTTTTTTTTAATTACAAAAAAAAAATAATTGGGAAGTGTGGGAGGTAATGAGTTAATTTATTGTGTAAAAAAATGTATTTGACTGTGTAAAATTCTTTAAGGTGTAATTTACTATTTGGCCACAAGATGGCCACAGTGAGTTGGTATTCATGCGACCTGTAAGCATCCGGAAGGACGCTTACAGGAAGCAGTAGGAGGCTGGGAGACTCACAATGATCGCGCTGTTTCTAAAGGAAGCAGCCGATCATTGCGGGGGCTTAGATCAACGAACGGGAATGGATTTTCCCGTTCATTGATCTCCGGGTGAGCGGGTGGCGGCGTGCACAAGCGGCGGGTGCGCGCGCACGAGCGGCGGGAGCGCGGACAGCGGCGGTAGCGCGGAAGGTACGGATTTCTCCGTCCCTGGTTTTTTAGGGGGGGAAAAAGGGACGGAGAAATTCGTACCGCTGGGGTTAAAGTGGTTAAAATGCAGCTAAAATAAAATATTTCTTAGCAAAAAGTACCACCCAAAGAAAGCCTAATTTGTGGCAATTTTTTTTTTAAATTATAGATCATTTTGGTGTTACGTTTCTATAAAGTTATTTTTTTGAAAAGCAGATCTGTTTGACACAGATCTGATCTGGATGGCAGACACGTTCCTGTCCGCGCATGCATAGATCGCGTCGGTATATACACGTCGCTGCTCACCGCCGCCGCCGCTTGTCCCGAGTCCGTTCCCTTGCACAGTCTAGCATGGCTCTCCATAGGCTGGAACAGGCCAAGTCTGCCTAGCAACAGGGAGAATTTTTATTGGTTCAAAATGAAGCAATGAGAATTCTCTCTGTTGCTGAGGATTCCCATTGGTCTGTCCCACTTAATGGAGAATCCCTGTACTT